>NC_064621.1:225923366-226557596 GCF_023898315.1 Schistocerca nitens | reverse complement strand
GGACGTTACATTTCAGATGTGTTACGACTCGTGGCTCTACCCTTCATTCAGTCCCTGCGAAACCTTACATTTCAGCAGGTTAATGCACGACCGCATGTTGCAGGTCCTGTACGGGCCTTTCTGGATACAGAAAAAGTTCGACTGCTGCCCTGGCCAGCACATTCTCCAGACTTCTCACCAACTGCAAACATCTGGTCAATGGTGGCCGAGCAACTGGCTCGTCACAATACGCCAGTTACTACTCTTTATGAACTGTGGTATCGTGTTGAAGCTGCATGGGCAGCTGTACCTGTAAACGCCATCCATGCTCAGTTTGACTTAATGCCCAGGCATATCTAGGCCGTTATTGCGGCCAGAGTTGGTTGTTCTGGGTACTGATTTCTGAGGATCTATGCACCCAAATTGCGTGAAAATGTAATCACATGTCAGTTCTAGTATAATATATTTGTCCAATGAATACCCATTTATCATCTGCATATCTTTTTTGTGTAGCAATTTTAATGTCCAGTAGTGTAGGATTTCAGACCATGTTATTCCCCACTCTTTTGGCTATAAAACCCTATTTTTCAGCGTAATGTCCGTCCAACGCAGCGGCTTTGCGCCACCTTACTAGGAAGGCCTGTTTGCTCTTATGCTTTATTGCTAATGTCGGAGCCAACGTCTAGCAGCAACAGTAAACACCCCATCAACCACGTACTGCTTCCAGCAGTCCGTACTGCTTCCTTTACTGGGACAAACAGATGGAAGGTGCGAGATCGGGACTGTAGGGTAGATCCCAGTGGGCACACACCTTCAGATACTCTAACTGGGTGATGAGTGTGTCAGCGCTACCTGTAGAAACGTCCATTCGTTCAGCGATCTGTTTGATTGGGATATGTCGATCACCTCGAATGATAGCGTCCGCTCGTTGCAGCATTGCAGGAGCGGTGTGCGGCCGGCCGGCCGGCACGCCGGATATGGGGCAGGTTTACCGCGATCTTGTTGCGATAATGACAGACGCCTCACCTAAACGACCCACCGTGCCTTTATTCACTGCCAGGTGTCCGTAGACATTCTGCAAGCGCCTATGAATGTCTGCAATACCTTGGTTTCCCGCCATTTCGAAGGCTACATATAGTGCCGCCAGCTATCGGAACTCCATGGGGTATGACTCGAATGATATATTGTAGTGGACAGCTCAGAACACGAAAAACAAAAAAAAACTACAGCCCATAGCGGTCACCCACATAAAAAATTGCTCGAATTCGGGGGAGAATCTGTGTATTTAACGAGGTATGGCTGATGCCGCCAGTATAAAGAAATGGCAGGCCACAAGCAGCCTTAGACGTCTCTTCAGACACACCGAAAGGGACTGAAGCGGGATTATTTCTCGATGACCAAGAACAAATTCCTCATTTTTTTCACCCGAAATTGGGCGAGAAAAATGTGTGCTGCCTTACTTATTGAACAACAGTCGTATAATTAGTTTCACCTAAAAGACGATATTTTACTTGATGGTAATCAAGTAAAAAATAGATAAAAATGTTTGATTACTTTCAAAAGACTTTGCCTTGACAAAGTCCGATTCCAGGTTTGTACTGGTCTAATCGAACTAAATCATTTACATTGCTTTATAACAATATTTTGTTCAATTTGAGTGGGGAACACAACCAACAGAAACTTTAAGTGGTAATTTTTGTTTTTGTACGTTTTTAGTCATTTCTCCTTAAGTCAGCCTGGTTTAAGACAACGTATTACAAATATCATTTGCATAGAAATGAAACGGATACTCTATAACGTTTCATAACATTGGCCTTATGCTCAGTATAAAATTATAGAAATTATAATTTGCTGCTACCACAAGTCAAAGAGCTGCAACCATCTATCAACTTTCTGCATGAAGGTGCAAGCACCCTTCGGAGTTTGGACGTGCAGGATCTCCTGAATGACAAATTTCTTGAGACGTGGATGGATCGCGATGGAATCATTGCGTGGCTCCCGCGCCCTCCAGATATCTCACCATTACACTTGTTTTGTGGGGCTACGTCAAGGATCACTTGTACAGTCAATGGCATTGCTACTATTGTTATCTTCATGCACCAATAACGAAGGACTCAGAACTGTAGATGCTTCAATGTTGTCATGGACATGGACGGAACTCGAATATCGCCTTGATGTGACGATGAGTGGAGAACACACTGGAATTTTGGTACACACACAAGAAAAAAATGAGAATTGCTAAACGTTCTACAGCAACCCCACGAAATTCTAATGCTCTCTCTGAGTCACCCAGTTATAATTACTTGACACCCTATATATCCAAGGAAGGTGTGAATTTTGGTATTTACTGATGTAAATTCTTGGGGGTTCGTTTAACTGCCAGAACTAAACCTTAGATGGATTTCAGCACATAGGACTTACTTCTGTCTAGCTGCTTTCAACATCAGTAGGCCGCTTACCTGAACACACTACTTCTACCTCGATGTCCAACATGTGGCCGCTAAATACATTATTTGATCACAAATATCCGGACACCTGACTGAAAATGACTCACAAGGTCGTGGCACCCTCCATCGGTAATGCTGGAATTCAGTATGGTGTTGGTCCACCGTTAGCCTTGAAGACAGCATACGTTCAATCAGGTACTGGAAGGTTTCTTGGGGAATGGCAGCCCATTCTTCATGGAGTGCTGCACTGAAGAGAGATACCGATGTCGGTACGAAGTCGGCGTTCCAAAACATCCCAGAGGTGTTCTATAGGATTCAGGTCAGGACTCCGTGCAGCCCAATCCATTACATGGATGTTATTGCCGTGTAACCAGTCCGCCACAGGCCGCTCCCTGTTCCACTCCCAAACAGAACGGGGGGAAAATGACTGCCTATATACCTCTGAACGAGCCCTAATCTCTCTTATCTTATCTTTGTGGTCTTTCCGCAAAATGTAAGTTGGCGGCAGTAAAATTGTACTACAGTCAGTCTCAAATGCTGGTTCTCTAAATTTCCTCAGTAGCGATTCACGAAAAGAACGTCTCCTTTCCTCTACAGACTCCTACCCGAGTTCTTGAAGCATTTCCGTAACACTCGCGTGATGATCAAACCTACCAGTAACAAACCTAGCAGCCCGCTTCTGAATTGCTTCTATGTCCTCCCTCAATCCGACCTGATAGGGATCCAAAACGCTCGAGCAGTACTGAAGAATAGGTCGTATTAGTGTTTTATAAGCGGTCTCCTTTACAGATGAACCACATCTTCCCAAAATTCTACCAATGAACCGAAGACGACTATCCGCCTTCCCCACAATCGCCATTACATGCTTGTCCCACTTCATATCGCTTTGCAATGTTACACCCAAATATTTAATCGATGTGACTGTGTCAGGCGCTACACTACTAATGGAGTATTCAAACATTACAGGATTCTTTTTCCTATTCATCTCCATTAATTTACATTTATCTATATTTAGAGTTAGCTGCCATTCTTTACACCGATCACAAATCCTGTCCAAGTCATCTTGTATCCTCCTACAGTCACTCAACGACGACACCTTCCCGTACATCACAGTATCATCAGCAAACAGCCGCACATTGCTATCTACCCTATCCAAAAGATCATTTATGTAGATAGGAAACAACAGCGGACCTACCACACTTCCCTGGGGCACTCCAGATGATACCCTCACCTCCGATGAACTCTCACCATCGAGGACAACGTACTGGGTTCTATTACTTAAGAAGTCTTCGAGCCACTCACATACTTGGGAACCAATCCCATATGCTCGTACCTTAGTTAGGAGTCTGCAGTGATGCACCGAGTCAAACGCTTTCCGTAAGTCAAGGAATATGGCATCCGTCTGATACCCTTCATCCATGGTTCGCAAGATATCATGTGAAAAAAGGGCGAGTTGCGTTTAGCAGGAGCGATGCTTTCTAAAGCCGTGCTGATGCATGGACAGCAACTTCTCTGTCTCAAGGAAATTCATTATATTCAAACTGAGAATATGTTCGAGAATCCTGCAACAAACCGATGTTAAGGATATTGGTCTGTAATTTTGAGGATCCGTCCTTCTACCCTTCTTATATAGAGGCGTCACCTGCGCTTTTTTCCAGTCGCTCGGGAAAGGTTGGGCAAGAGATTCGCGATAAATGGAAGCTAAGTAAGGAGCCAATGCAGTAGAGTACATTCTGTAAAACCGAATTGGAATCTCATCAGGACCTGGCGATTTATTTATTTTCAACCCATTCAGCTGCTTCACAACCCCAGGGATGTCTATCACTATGTCCTCCATACGGGAATCTGTACGAGACTGAAACGGCGGTATGTTTGTACGATCCTCCTGTGTGAAAAATTTCTCAAATGCTAAATTTAAAATTTCAGCTTTCGTTTTGCTGTCTTCCGTTGCTAGACCATACTGATCAGTGAGTGACTGGATGGAAGCCTTCGACCCGCTTACCGATTTTACGTAAAACAAGATAGTGCGCCGGCCGCGGTGGTCTAGCGGTTCTGGCGCTGCAGTCCGGAACCGCGGGACTGCTACGGTCGCAGGTTCGAATCCTGCCTCGGGCATGGGTGTGTGTGATGTCCTTAGGTTAGTTAGGTTTAAGTAGTTCTAAGTTCTAGGGGACTTATGACCTAAGATGTTGAGTCCCATAGTGCTCAGAGCCATTTGAACCATTTGAACCAAGATAGTGCCACTCAAAACAACAAGCAATGCAAGCCCCCTCCATTGAAAACACGACCACACCACAACGCCACAGCCTCAGAATTTTACTCTTGGCACTAGACACGCTGGCAGATGACGTTCACCGGCCATTCGCCACACCCACACCATGCCATCGGATCGCCACATTGTGTACCGTGATTCGTCACTCCACACAACGTTTTTCCACTGTTCAATCGTCCAATGTTTACGCTCCTTGCATCAACCGAGGCGTCGTTTGGCATTTACTGTCGTGATGAGTGGCTTATGAGCAGCCGCTCGACCATGCAATCCAAGTTTTCTCACCTCCTGCCTGACTGTCATAGTACTTCCAGTGGACCCTGATGCAGTTTGGATAGATGTCTGCCTATTATACGTTACGACCCTCTTCAATTGTGAGCGGTCTCTGACAGTCAACAGACGAGGTCGGCCTGTACACTTTCGTGTTGTACGTGTCCCTTCACGTCTCCACGTCAATATCACATCGGAAACAGTAGACCTAGGGATGTTGGGGAGTGTGTAATTCTCGCGTAAAGACGTATGACACAAGTGACACCCAATCACTTGACCACGTTAGAAGTCCGTTGAGTTCAGCAAAGAGCCCCATTCTGCTCTCTCACAAAGTCTAATTACTACTGAGGTTGCTGATATGGAGTGCCTGGCAGGCAGTAGGTGGCAGCATAATGCAGCTAATATGAAAGATGTGTGTTTTTGGGGGTGTCCGGATACTTTTGATACATTAACTTGGTCCATATCACTCGTTGTTACTCGGATTCATATGGTTGCTACTGTTGTTTCCAGATAAAATGTTGCTTAGATGGTTTTGCGTGACTTTTATAATAAATGAACGAGGCTATAAATGGATTGAATAACATGCAAAATATACATCACCAGTGTAAACGAGCGAAAACAGATTTTGTAGTTGTCTGAAAATAATGCTCAAATATATCTAGATAACGACGACTAATACAGGAAGTAATTGTACATACGCTTTTCACATCAGCAACACAGGTGTTTCCATCCCAGTGGACAGTTCACGGCTGACAATCACGTTGCTATGCCACCAGGACTGTTCTCCATATACGAGGTGGAAACCAATCACATTTTAGTACATAGTCCTAATGGGAAAACCTTACAAACGCTGCAATGCTAAGTACTGTACCAAAAGTAAAATAGTAATTACGTGTCAGTTAAATACATATTTTTTCATGTAAAGTATTTGATCAAAAGTATACGGACACCTATTAGTGGAATTAACACGAGGTGTATCCACTCATCGCTTTTATGACGGCTTCAGCTCCACTGGGGACTTTCCAGTGATGTGTCTGAATGTTGAGGAATGATAGCCTATTGTGTTGATGGACGCTGGCACCTGAAGCGATGCCGACGTTCTAACTCGTCCCAAAGATTTTCCACTGGGTTCAGGTTGGGACTCTGGGCAGGTAAATCTACTTCACAAATATTTTTGTCCATAAACCATTGCCTCACAGATAGCGATTCGTTACAGTACTGTTGTCATCCAGATACAAACAATCTACGTCTGTATTTGCATCTAAATCTGCACCTACATACATACACCACAAGCTACCTTATGCTGCGTGGCGGAGGGTACCTTCTACCGCTGCTTTCCCGTCCCACTCACAAACAGACAGAAGGAAAAACGACCTATATGCCTATATGCCTCCAGAAGAGCCCTGATTTCTCGTATCTTATCTTCATGCCCTTACGCGAAATGTACTTTTGAGACAGCTGAATCGTTCTGCAGCCAGCTTCAAATGCAGGGTCTCTAAACTTGTTTACTAGTGCCTCGGGGAAAAAAAGTCTTCTTCTGGGACTTTGCACTGGCAGAGAAATTCGCTATAAATGCAAGATAAGTAAGGAACCAATGATGTAGAGTACTCTTTGAAAAACAGAACTGGGATTCCAACCGGACGTGGTGACTTATTTATTTTCAATCCCTTCAGTTGTTTCTTTACGCCAGGGATGCTTATTACTATGTCGTCCACAAGGGAGACTATTCGATGGTCAAATGACTGTATGTTTGTACGAGTCTCCTGCGTCAATGATTTCTTGAACGTGAAATTTAGAATTTCGGTTTTCATTTTCTTATGTTCAACTGCTGCATCACACTAGTCAACAAATTACTGGATGGGAGTCTTAGAAGCACTTAGCGATTCCACCTAGGATCAGAATTTTCTTGTTTCTTTGCCGTATCTTTTGCAAAGGTACGACGGTGGTTGTAGATGTATACTTCGTGCGTAGATCTTTTCAGACTCATCAACCTATTGACCTTTTCTTGCTGTCATTTGCACGTTCTCTTTTGGATCGAAAGTACAACAGCCTCTGCTCCCTCAGCATCTCGTTATTAAACCATAGTCAATATTTTCCTCCCTTAATCCACTTACTTGGCACATAATTCTACACACTCTGATTTACATTTTCCTTAAACCTTCCTCAGTCCGCAGCTCGTGGTCGTGCGGTAGCGTTCTCGTTTCCCACGCCCGGGTTCCCGGGTTCGATTCCCGGAGGGGTCAGGGATTTTCTCTGCCTCGTGATGACTGGGTGTTGTGTGATGTCCTTAGGTTAGTTAGGTTTAAGTAGTTCTAAGTTCTAGGGGATTTATGACCATAGATGTTAAGTCCTATAGTGCTCAGAGCCAGCCAGCCCAAACCTTCCTCATAATTCCTCTCGTCCATCTTATTGGAATTATATGTTGTCAGTTCTCTAAGTGAGATCCTATTAACTTCTTATCTGTTCTTTGTAGCAAAAACACTCTCCTAGTTTTCTTAACTGATTTATTAACTTTCGTGACAATAATTGCAATAATGACATCATGTTCGCTAATCCCCGTTTCTATAATGACGTCGACAATAAGGTCCGGCCTGTTTGTAGTTATTAAGTATAAGATATTACCTCCATTACGTGCGGGCTGCAGAACTAGCTGATTAAGACAGTTTTGCACCCCCTCAATGAATTCATAAACATCCCATTCTATACTCATTAGGTTACAGTCGGCTCCAATTAGTATCGCATAATCGGGGTATGTATGCGCTATTGACCGAATACATTCTTTGAATGACGCTAGAACTGTTACAGAAGAATCGGATGGCCGGTGAAACCTCCAACAATTAATTTAGTTTCACCTAGTCATGTTATACGCGAACAGATAAGTACACTGCTACACTCATCTTCGGCGTCACTAGAGACAATATTTTTGTCAATTGCAATGAACACTCACCCTCCTATGGCCTCTAATCTGTCTTTCTGATACACCTTCCATGACTCACTAAATACCTCAGAGCTTTCCAATTCGGGTTTCATCCAGCTCAACGCCCCGAAAATAATTTGAGCGGGAAACTTTACTAGAGGGCAGTAAATTGGCGATCTTTGTTACGAATACTTCGACAATTTACTGACAAAATTTAGACGGTCGAAGTTTCTTTATTCTGAACGCAGTCTGACTTCCCTTGCAGCGTATCGGCTGTCGTGTGTTCATCAGACTACATCAAACTACAGCCTAGCCAACGAAACCCTCATATGCACTCCACAAGTACTATGCTACCGAGTAGCTGCTTCCATTGTGATGTGCACTCGTTGTCTATCAAGGAGAGTCCTATGGAGCCCTAACCGATAGAAATCTGCAGCCAAGACCCTCAAGTAGTCGACGAATTCTTTGGGTGAGACCCTCCACTCGGCTCCAAACCAAAGGACACCGATCAACTCTGAGAAAAATGCTGCAAATTTCTATCCAACGAGCGCGGCCAACATCCTTCACCACCTCCACCAGACGCCTGTACGAACTGAGGATCGCCTCAGAACCCTTGCGAGATGCATCGTAGGTGCCGACGTGGGCCACAACTTACAGACGACTGTACCCTACACGCTCGATAGCCACAGGCAAGGCTGCCTCCACATCTCGGACGAGGCCTCCCGGCAAACATACCGAGTGCACATTGGTCATCAGGGCCCATGGCGGACCCTGTGTCTGCTAGGCAACAGGACACATGCTGAACCGAGGTGACGGAAATGCTAATCATTTCTGCAGAACATACTAATCCACATTTCGTGTGAATATGAATCCCCTGTCTCTAGTAGTTCAAGATGTTCTGCTTTTTCTGGACACGAGTGTAGAGGCAGGAAGGAGCAGCTATGCAGACAAAGACCTGCCGTCTGCATAGACAGTCGAGGAGAGAGGCATCAGACCAGTTTTTGGACTGATAACCACAACAACTTATAGAATATTTTATTGGATTATCTGGATCACAAGACATTACTTTTTCTTACCCAAAAGGAAGTCGATGACACTATTTGAATGTTATCAATTAAAAAAGGAAATTTTTTAACCACTGATGAGTTCGAAAATGACAATGAATTTTTCTTACACGTTCTCATCTGAATTTTAGCGCAATTTGTCATTTATATTCTTTTTCTGTAGTATAATAATTGTAAGCTTTTGTAGGAGAAGTGAAGGAACGTTTAGTCGCATATAATGTCAGGCCTTCCACGTTTGCATCTACATACATTGCTCGCAAACTACCGTATGGTGCATGGCTGAGGGAACATTATACAACTACTAGTCAATTCCTTTCCTGTTCACACGTAAACAGAACGAGGGAAAAATTGGTTCAAATGGCTCTGAGCATTGTGAGACTTAACTTCTGAGGTCATCAGTCCCCTAGAACTTACACCTACTTAAACCTAACTAACCTAAGGACATCACACACATCCATGCCCGAGGCAGGATTCGAACCTGCGACCGTAGCGGTCGTGCGGTGCCAGAGTGTAGCGCCTAGAACCGCTCGGCCACACCGGCCGGCCTAACACGTTTGTGGAATGAGAGGGTCTATAGGCCTCCATAAGAGCTCTAGTTTCTCTTATCTTCGTGGTCCTTACGCCAAATTTGTGTTCTGCAGTTAACATCAAACGTTGTTTCTCCAAATTTTCTCAGTAGTTTCGTTTCTCCATGAATTCCCTTTTGAGTTCACGAAGCATTTCAGTAACACACGTGTGTTGGTCGAACCAACCGGTAACAAATCTAGCAGCCCAACTCTGAACCACCTTGACGTTTTCCTTTAATCCGACCTGGTGGGGATCCCAAACACTCGAGCAGTACTCACGAGGGGGTCACAGTAGTTTTCTAAACACGATCTTCTTTTTCTGAGGAAGCACCCTTTCCTAAAATTCTCCCAGTACACCAAAGGTGACCATTCGCCTTCCCTACTACCGTATTTACGTGCTCATTCCATTTCATATCGCTTTGTAACGTTACGCCTAGATATTTAATTGACGTGACTTCGTCAAGCAGCACTCTACGAACGCTGTGTTCGAACGTTAGGGGATTGTTTTTCGTACTTGTCTGTGTAAGTATTTCAAACATCAATAGAAACGTAACTCTGTGCACAGCGCGGCGGAGATAATATTAATTCTCTCAAATACAGTAAATTTAAATAATATTACCACCGAAAGAGGTCCTTCAAAACCTGTAATGAAAGTATGCTTTAATACGTATCGGTGTGTTGTGCAATTACTGTCCTAGTGGGTATCCAGTTTTCACCAAATACTGTGCTATTTTGGACCTGCAAACGATTATGAGATCTGATACTTGTATGGACGTAACACACACATCGATGAGCCAGAACATTATAACCACTGCCTACGCCCATACTGAATGCTGTCTGATGGCATTGTGGATATGTTATGCGGGACGGGAAGTGTACAGGATGTCCCATTTATCTTGCTCATTTTTTCTATTGCCTCAAATAAAAAATTCTTTCAACCATTGTTTTTTAACATCATTGGATAGTTCTTTCTAAGGATATAGGCTTTATGTATCCACACTGATGTAGGAGACATGAGGCAGAGGTTAATTTTTTAAAATGGAAGTCTGTACATTTTATTCAGTAATAAACTTACTCTCTTCTAGAATCATTCAAAAATGTATCACACTGTACCATTTTTGGCAATAAAATGTAGATGTGCAAACGAAAAAGAGTACTTAGGTTGTGAAGAAACCAAGCTGCATACAGTCTTGATTGTACACACTACATACCAAATGTAGTGGAGGTGTCGGTTTTGTTGTTTAGCGTAAAGAACCCTGCAAACCAGTGTAGTCGTGCATCAGAGTATCTTAGTAACTGCATGGCGGTAGTCAATACAAATTTTGTTATGTAAAGGTGTATGATATGCATGCACGACGATAAGGTAGAAATGCTGCTCATCCGCGGAGAAAATACGTTGGAAGGAAATAATTCAGTAATTTTTATTTTTATGTAGTCGGTACCGCCAGCGAAAATTATGACTGTCTTGTGCTCTACTCTACATACCTGTACTGTAATTTTCTGTAGACGGGTGAAAGTCTTTTCAGGAACAACTACTGTACAGCACACGATTGTCTGAGAAGCCGTCACCTTCTCGCTGGATATATGACAGTCTCATTTCTCGTCTACGTGAAACGGGAAATTTAAATGCAAGACCTCGATATCGTCGTTGAACATGAACAGATGAAGCTGCCGAGGTCACCTTGCTCGCTGCCGTAGCCGCAAATCCTCAAGTCAGCACAGCATGAAGTTGGTGTCTCGAAAACAAGTGCACATCGCGTTCTGAAACTTCATAAATCCCTCCTTGCTGTGTTCACTTGCACCAAGAACTTCATGGAAATGACTTCAACTGTATGGTTCAACAGTGCTCAGTAACAACTTCTGCCTAATCCTAATTTCTTCTCAGATGCTCTTTTTACTGGCGAAGCGTCATTCTCCAACATAGGAGCTGTCAATATGAGAAATACGCATTACTGTTCCATCGCCAGCCGCTGTGGCTGAGCTGTTCGGAACCGTGCTACTGATACGGTCGCAGGTTCGAATCCTGCCTCGGGCATGGATGTGTGTGATGTTCTTAGGTTAGTTAGGTTTAAGTAGTTCTAAGTTTAGGGGACTGATGGCCCCAGAAGTTATGTCCCATTTGAACCATTTTGAACTGTTCCATCAACAATCCACGTTGGCTCGGACAGGTAGAGCATCAACGTCCATGGAACGTTTCTGTTTGTTGCGGAATTATTGGAGATACCATTATCAGACCTTTCTTTGTAAATGGCAAGCAAAATGGCTCACAATATGCCCGATATTTAAGACACACTCTTCCTGTTTTCTTGGACGCCCTACCTCTGAATCAGTGGATGGTCATGTGGTACCAGCATGATAGATCTGTAAATTTGGAAATTTGTGTAAGTACTGTGGGACCAGACTGCTGAGGTCATCGGTCCCTAAGCTTACACACTACTTAATCTAACTTAAACTAACTTACGCTAAGGACAGCACACACACCCATGCCTGAGGGAGGACTCGAACCTCTGACGGGAGGAGCCGTACGAACCGTGAGAAGACGCCGTAGACCACGCTGCTACCCCGCGCGGCGATGCTCTTTACATAACGACTAACGAGCACAACAAATTTTGGACGTAAATACCGTGGTAAGTGGATTTGACGTGGTGGCCAGTTAGTTGGCCTGCCCTATCTCCGGACCTAACACCGCTGGATTTCTTTCTGTGGGAAAAAGTAAACGACGCTGTCTACCAAAGTGTTCCAGCAACATCAAAGGGCATGCAGCAAAGTATTATTGATGATTGTACAGCCATCACAGAGGAAGGATGTAGCACGATGTAGGGCGTCCTTCAACCGCAGAGTGAGCGTATGTATGAAGGCCAATGGTCACCATTTTTAGTACGTGATTTAAACGCTCTGTTTCTCATGTAGTGGCAGTACAGCAATAAAAGTTACTACAAAGGGCCACGTTAGTTCCGCATTCTCATAAGTACTGTAGTACAGTACTGTACAATAACAAGATCCTGGTACTGTACAGTACAGTACAATATTGTTGCATTCATTGTTTATTGGTAATTTGTAAAACGTTCAAACGCACGTTGAAGAGATTAAATGACTTAGTTAATGAAATGCACTGAAGTGATATTTCAATTAGATAAGTTATGTATTATTTATCACGTCCATAGCTACTAGATTCGTGGATAAATTCGTAGAGTGTCATACTTTTTTGAATAGCTCTAGGAGAAGGTAAGAGTGTTCTTGAATAAAATGTACGTGGCTCTATTTAATAAATTTCACCTCTGCCACGTACGTCCTACATCTGTGGGGTACATAAAACGTATACCCCCAGTAAGCGCTACCCAACGATGGTAAAAACATTGGTTGAAACAATTTTTCATTTAACACACTGGAAAAAGTTATTTTTGGTGATGAAGATAAATGGGAACAGATACGTGAAACAGAAACGAATGAGGAAACCCCACTCACTCTAAGTAAAGCACTAAAATACTTGTACCGTACTGTGGACCAATACTAAATCCCAAACTACGCTGGAATCCTCACCTACTAATTATCCAAAAGAAAGACCACAACGGATTAAAATTAGTGAAACCACTAATAATAGGCCGAACATGGGGACTACAATCTTTCCACCATTCCCCATACCTACAAGGCTATTATCCGTCCCGACCTTACCCATGCCAATGTTGTATCGACCTTCGCCCACCCTAATTGCTACCACTCACTCCAGATCCTACAACGCCATGCATTCCAAATTGTATTCTATGTTCGACTGCTACTCCTTACCTCTCTCCTCTACCAGTTAACAAAATTTCCACATCTCCTTAATCACACGCCTATTCTACGTATCCCGTAAACTTGACCCCCCCCCCCTCCCCGTTTCTCGCATTACTCGTGAACTCTAGCCTATTGCTACGCTTCTATCAACATACACACGATATCCTTTCCCAGCGAATTTCAATGCTTTCCCGTCGCAGACCATAAATTGATCCCAGAAATCCACCCCTCCTTCCAACTACAACCCAATCTTCCAATCTCATCTCAAATGAAGACTTCAGCTCACCCTTCCTTTTCCGAGCTCACACCCACTCCCGCCCCAAGAGCTGAATCCCAACTATCAGTTCTTTCCCACACTTCCCTCACCCTTTTCTGTCCAATATCCTTCACAGTATCTTCCACATAACTGAGAGTGTAGAGGAGTGTGTCGAAGAAAGATTTTTCTAAATCAATAATCAGCTGTTACGTTACGTTCTGTGTCTTTAACAGGTAAAATAACTCTTTCAACATGCGACCCCCAGCTGCTCTCAGTGCTTGTTAAGCTGTGAGGATCGACCCTCTCTATTGTCACTCTGATTACGGGTGAACCAGTAATGAGACCAACTGTTAACTGTCTTTGGTTGGGTCGTTGTGGGGATGCGATCACATTAGTCACTTGTGGATTCAGATCCACTGAACTGCGTTCCCAGTATTACTTCTTCTTCTTTTCAGGCATTCGACAAAATTTCATGATTTCCGAACAGGCGTGGGAAGGCCCAACGGTACAGACTGGCCGCCGTGTCATCCTCACCCACAGGCGTCACTGGATGCGGATATGGAAAGACATGTGGTCAGCACATCGCTCTCCCGGCCGTATGTCAGTTTACGAGACAGGAGCCGCTACTTCTCAGTCAAGTAGCTCCTCAGTTTGCGTCACAAGGTATGAGTGCCCCCCGCTTGCAGACCGGGTGGTCACCCATCCAAGTGCTAGCCCAGTCCGACAGCGCTTAACTTCGGTGATCTGACGGTAACCGGTGTTACCACTGCGGCAAGGCTGTTGGCATACGGTATAACTAACACATGAAAAATCTCATACTTAAAATAAGCGTTTATTATGCTAGAAATCTAACTCCTGCGCATTCAGGAGTTCCAAAACGTATAACGTTTGCCAGAATTTTTACCAAAGTACAAAGACTTATCTGAGAGCCACCATGTGCTTAAACAGTTATAAATTTAAAGTAGTGCTAAGGATCACAAAAATCCGATAGATTTAACCTGTTAAATAAATACCAGTTCTGATGGTGGCTAACACTCGGCGTCAATTACAACAACGCAACAACTAACAACACCGTTTTAGAAAGACTGATAGCTGATTCAGCCTTCATTGTGTTGGAACTCTCTGCAAAGGATTTTGTGCAGGTCAAATATTATAACAGATACAAAAGGAGACGCTACAAGCCGTTATTTACGAACTTAATGTCTTTGACTTAAATAGCGATATATTTTCTACGTAGCGAGGGTCAAACAAAGATAGCCTTTACATGGGATCTGTTACAGGTAGAGACTTCAACCTTACTTTTCTGTAAATACATCATCTGCCTGTAGCAGTCAGCTCTTAAGGAGAGAACGTGCTACCTGTTATGAGTACATCAGACTGGTACAGATCGGGAATCAGTTTAAGTATTCTCCAAGAAGAATTTGCGAATCACTACTTAAGTATTCACCAAGAAGAATTTGCGAATCTCCAACACTCGACGTCCATTCTGGGCGTCTCCTCACCTCGGTGCCAAGTTTCCAGGCACGTACGGCTTCTTATGCAGCATTGCTATCCGGATGTGTTTGGATCACCACCAAAAGTAAAACAGCTATAATGACAACATGCACCCACTTGCAGAAACATTACATGATGTAGAAGAAATCAAATGAAACTTCTGGCATAGACAAGTTACATAGTTTGTTTCAGTAATTACAAATCAAAGGAACAAGAGACATGGCGGTAGGAGCACAATGCTGGTACCCTGTCAGTAGAGTGTCATATGCTCCTGGATGCATCCACTTGATTGAGTTAGGTACAGTACCATACAGTATATGTAGCCTCCTGTCGGGGAAGTTATGGATTAAGGTGGAGCAATGGTAAGTTGCTGGACTAGTATCCGGAAGGACAATGGCTCAAATCCCCGTTCTGCTGCCCACATTTTGGTTTTCCGTGATTTCCCAAAATCGCTTACGGCAACAACATGGGTGGTTCCTTTGAAAGCCCACAGCCGGTATCTTTCCCAGTCTCCACTACTAGTGACCTAGTAGTCGATGGGGGGCGGGTTAAACCCCTTTTTTTTCGTTCCTACTTCTGAGGCAAGTTAGCCCACACCTGTTATAACTGCTTGGATCTTAGAACTGGAATAGGACCGATATCCAAGCTAGTCTCACACACGTTATGTCGAGGGCAGGTTAGAACGCTCGTATTGGGCAAGGAAGTAGCTCAGCATCATCCAGACAGTTCAGAAAGTACTGTGCGTAAATGAGCGTAGTCCTGTTGAATCATGATGTTAGGACCCTATCTCATGGGGGGTAGGAGTTGATTCCTCTGACGCACTACTGTGCCGTCTAAGTTCTTTGGACCACCTCCAGAGATGACTAGAATCCATACAGATGGCTCTCTGCACCATGCAGCTATAGGCAACACCAGAATTTCTCTCAAAACCATTGACGGAATGTGTCCTCTGCCTTCAGTAGTACAGTACTGGCAGGCGGAAGATCGTGGAGAAACAATTCATCCCTGAAAATAACACCACGCAACTTTTTGGCAGTTCTAGGTTTCCGTGTACGCTACCGCAGCAGGGGCAACTATCTATGTTGTGATATTAACTGCAGCTTTACTCAACAGATGAGAAAGAAATAGCCCGATCGTATGAATGCGTGGTGCTTGTTCTAATGGACATGTCCAGAAGAACAGACACCACCAATTCATAAGCCTGATTCTCCTCGATGGACAATGAATCAACAACTTTCAGCGCAGATGCACATTTACGTTCGACCTCCAGCGGGAATCTAATATTAGCGAGCGTGAAGGACGTGGAGGGGGACTATGTATAGGTAGCGCTAGTTGGAAGTGTGGGCCAGCCACGGAGCGTGCCTAGGTAGTCCAAACATTTGCGATAAACTCAGCTCTTGGGTGGCGTAGTGCTTAGGGCAACTGACTAATAAGTAGGAGATCCCAGGTTCAGGTTGCGGTCTGGCATACGTTTTCCATTGTCACTACTTATTGCACATAAAGCGCCGATGCAGCTTCCCTTTCGTTTCTTTTCTCCCCTCCCCTCCCCTCCAGCTTCAATTTACATAAAATAGCTCAGCTTCTGCTAGGTTCCAATCAGTGAGGTGGGATAACATGCGTGTTGTAGCGCCATTACTAGTGCCAGGACAGGAGGTATTCATATCAAGTTTACAATGTGCTTGTCACACAATATGAGAATCAAGAAGCTAAAAAATTTATTTCCATTCCTTTCTTGGGTAATATATCGTATAGGATTAAACGTCTTCTAAAGAAAAAATATAACTGTAACGTCTCCTTCTCTACAGATAACAGTTTAAAAAGAAATCTTGTACATTCAGTAGAGATTGCCAGCGATTGGTTTTCCAATTCAGGTGTTTACAAACTAACCTGTAATAACTGTCCTTCATATTATATTGGTCAAACAGGCAGAGCTGTGAAAACAAGATATAAAGAACACCTATTAGGTAAAAAAGGAGCGAATATACACAGCTCTACTTTTGCTGAACACCTCTTGATATCCGGCCATACGCCTAAACAGTTAGAAGGCACGGTTATCCTACACAGACAAGTCAAAGGGCGTAGACTAGATCTGTGGGAAGAGTTACAAATTTTTAAACATCTAGAGCTCAAAGACGGTAATATACTGAACGACCAGTTGAACCTTGCTTGTAGACAATTTTTCGAAGGCTTTAAACCTGTACTGTTTATTGTATAACATTAATACTGGTAACCTCAGTGGTCTATTTTCTCAGGAAGCTATGATGCACTTTCAAATCTTTAAGCTCACTACCCTTTATGTAATGTGGTTTTCTCACGATGCACGGCTGCCACTACATGGGCACTTAGGTGATTTTGTCTGGCTTTAAAACGTTGGTTCCCTGCGAATGTGTATTAACTGGATTGTGGACCAGGGTTCGTAATTCTGTCTTAAGAGCCATTATTGTCAATTTTAAAGTTCTGACATATATACCGTTTGTGGGCTTCACTAATATAGTAATGTAATTTTTGTATTTTGGCTGTATATGCCACAGTGCGTAACTCTCGCGGTGTAATCGCCACCTGTCTTTTTGAGGTATAACTACATTAATTGTACCAAGGCTCCCATACTGTTATAACGGGAGAGTTAAACGCTTTCCTTCTTTTTATTGTTACTTTATCTAAGGACGTTATTAATACTGATAATTTACACGTTGCTTTTATACGCCAATCGGCACATGGTTCGCGCCATGAGCGCCACCTGCCCTGGCCGCAGAGTAACTACGCTGGCCGATTACACTCAGTCGGTTGTGAGCTCTGCAACATCCATGTACTAATTTATATTTACGTGACAAACCCTATTTCTAGGGCTATATTTTAATTTTGACAAATGGATCTATGCCGACATTAGTAAAAAAAAAAAAATCGGCGATGGTAAATTAGTCCATACTAATGTAAAATTGTAAGTACCAGTCGTCGTTCTCATATTTTTGTAATGCAAGGGCTCTCTAATTTGTGTTAAAATCTATTCTTGACTCAAGTTTCATACCTTTCTAATGTAAGCTATGATGTTCATTGTCCTTAGGCCACCTTCTGAAGGAGACAAATTTAAATTTGTTGACACCTAGGCAAAGAATTCTTTATCCATTGCAACTGGTCGGCTGTTTATAATTTTATTAATCAACCGTTTGGTATGGAGAGACGCGGTCGACAAATCTTGGACGATCCATATAGTTTTATTACATTCTCCCTCACTCCCGCTTCAGATCACTGTCACATTCGAACACAGTACATGCCTGCATATTACACGATACCACTAGCATGTCACATGTAGGTCCACAACGATGGCCATTTGAAACTCTGTCAAGTGCTGGTAACATATTATCAAGCGAATAGGAGTGTGTGGTAGTCTCCAGCGCCCTTCACGATGCTCACTAAGAGTCTGACTCATAATTAATCTGTCCACTTGATAACACTGTCACACAGCGACAACAATAATTCAGCAGTCAGCGCGCAACGCAAACGTAAGCTGCAAGACAGTAATACACCCTGGCGCCCATTGCAATCACCACTGTGGATTGTAATTCTAATCACTTACATACCCGCTGACAGGTAGCGTATGTATGTTCAAGTACAGCCACGGCCGGGGGCCCTCGAGCTCTTATCAGTGATGTGAGAATGTCGTCATAAGATGGTCTTATCGGTGACGTCATCAGATGACGTCATGTGATAAGGGTCCTGACATGTCTTATCGGTGACGTCATCAGATGACGTTATGTGATAAGGGTGCTGAAGTGTCTTATTGGTGACGTCATCAGGTGACGTCATGTGATAACAACATGCTGACACAAATCAGCCTTAATTCAAAACGGATTAGTAATCTTTCTACACAATCAGGAAATAATGATGCTAGCACAAAAAAATATGTGGACGATACTTGCCTACAACTTAAGAAACAGTTGGAGCAAAAAATTGATGTAAATCACAAAAATGTGTTAGGTTCAGATAGTGGAACTAATGTAATACAGCTCAAAAGTGAGTGATTAAGTGGGGTTGCAAATCCATTAGGTGATGCTGTTACTAAAAAATATGTAGATGGTATTTTGAACCAATTAGAATAAAAAATAACACCTCTTCTGCATGATTTTGATCGTTTATATCAATTTTTTGACACATGTTGCTATAAAGGATGATGGGTTTGATGTAAGAAATCTGCGCATTGAAAATGTTTCTGATCCTATTCATATGCATGATGCTGTTAATAAGAAATATATTGAAGATATTATAAAGAAAATTGATCAGTAAATATCATCTCTGGTAAACAATAGCAACGATATTCGCATTTGTACAGTGTCGCCTCCACATCGTACCATCCATTCCAGCTGATGGTTTTTCTTTTTATCAGTTAGTGTATTTTCGAATGTACGAGGCCTGTTCAGAAAGTAAGCTCCGATTGATTGCCAAATTGAAACCACAGTGAACAGCAGAAATGTTTTACTTGTAACAATTAGCTACACCTTTCAGCTACTTCTCTACGTAGTCGCCGTTCTGACTTAGACTTTTGTCATAGCGTTGTACCAACTTTTCAATAGCCTCATCATAGAAGGCAGCCGCCAGTGCTTTCCGCCAATTCTCCACGCTGGCCTACACCTCGTTGTCTGTGTCAAAATGTTGTCTTCAAAGACAGCGGTTCATGTGACTAGAGATGAAACTCAGGGGGAGACAATTGCGGACTGTATTGTGGGTAATCTCACATTTCCATTTGAAAACGATGCAGGAGCATCTTCATTGCCCCTGCAGAATGCGGCTGAGAATTGTCTTGAAGAAGAAACAGCACGACAGTTATGTAATGTTAGCTGCATAGCTTCAGGCGAAATTTCTCACCAGGCCCTCGTACTTGGCGGCAGACACTATTTTCTAGACATCTTTACGCACTCACTGCGAGCTCAGAAATGAGAAGAGCGACGTGATGCTAACTGGGCTTATACTAGAGACACTACCCAACACATCTGTGCAAAGCTTTATCGGATTTTCATAGTCGTTTCCATTTCGCCACCGATCGGAGCTTACTTTCTGAACGCCCCTCGTATATTCAGTGTCCAAATATTGGTCAACCCTGTAAAACAGCAACTTGGTCGTTTTGTGCCGCTGTAGTTGTTCTAAATCTGGTACCCAGTGCTCATACGACCTTCCAATTCTCACGTAAGTCACGGCAGTGAAGTCTTGTTTACATTCCAGTCGGTAGTATGGAATCACTCCAGTAAGATGGGACGACTTGAAGAGGTGACAGAAAGGCAGAAAGAAGCTATTGTATATTCGTTGTATGGCCATCTTACGCAGCATCTGTTAAATCGGTTATTATTGGTTTTCCGTCTTGAGCTTAATGCAGTTTAATTACAGAGAATTACACCAAACGCGTTTCGCTTTTATTTATAAAGTATCTTCCGTGGTTATTCTGCAAATCGGATACATAGCTTTGCACACTTTGGTTCTTTTAGGTTAAAAACAGCGTTCGTTTATTAAGTTTGTTTACAAGTTATTTACGACGTTTCTTTACAGATTCTCCAAACCCCTGCTTCTCCCCTCCTTCCCGGCAGCGGGTGACGTCGAAGAACTTCGATTTACATATATGCATTTGATAGTTTTTGCCATTCTGCAGTATTTCTTGCGCTGCATTATTTATAAGGTGGCTATAATTTCGCACCTTACAAACACTCATCTACATACTTTGCCGTGATTTAAAACCGGAATTAGGTATCATTTGGTAGGTTGTACATCGTACATATGAATATTTAAGGAAGACTGACATTGTCACGTACATCTTGTAAATAGAGGTTAACGCTTATTGCATGGAAGGTGACGGAGTATCTTTATTATCAAAACAGTGTAATGAATGATTGCCTATACTAGTTGTGGCTGGAACGCCAGTGGAAATAAAACAGCAGGCGTAACTTAAGCCCTGGGTGGAAAAGCCCACACAGGTGTGTTGGTCCTACTTCACACAGGAAGTGCCAAGATGGACGGTATGGGCACCTGCGCGCGGAAGCACAATACAGCGGCGGCCGGTAGGTGTTGTAGCTGGGGCAGGAAGGATAACTGAATAATACTTCGGAAACGCTGAAAATATTGGACGCAGCAGAGAGGAACGAGGAAGCGTTACCTTGGGAATCGCAGGCTGGGTTATTTCCGAGGATTTTACCCTGAGTAGCGTACCATTTTATGAGTACAGGTACTTCCTCGCAAACTCTCCGCGCTGGACGACAAAATACTAAAATATGTTTGGTCGGCGTTTGGAAGAATCTATAGAGAGGGAGAATATTCCGTGGTTTCGAGAATATTATTTGCCTTCTGAGTTACGAGGGAGGGGAGCGGAGTTTTGCTGGTAAGCCAGCGTTGGAGAGAAAGAGGGTCTTCCGTTTTGAGCGCCCTGGTTTGACGGTCGCTCAGTATCAGCCTTCTTGCTACAGACGGACTTGCTGTCTTTCCTCTCAGGAGATTATATAGTTAGAACGCTGCACTGTTGCGAACTTATACGATTCTGGACTTTGCCTCCGGTAGGGAGTCGTCGTTGAGTGCGCAGCGTTCAGTGACTGAGAGCACTTCTGTCTATACTCAGGTAGAGACGTTATCTGAATTCCGTCCTTGTGGCTGGAAGATCGCGTTTCTTGTCTGTAGAACACAGAGGAAAAGACAGTACTGGATAATAATAGTCAGAGAACCTCCTTATGCCGTCCTAGTGTTTGAATGACTTTTTATTTAGTGGCTGGAGTCCTTCCATCGTCGCAGACGTGTACGGGAACCATCACTTCGACGCACTGGACGCAGTACATACAGCGATATTGCTTCGGTTTATTGGGGCTATAAAGCTAAACAGCTGTGATCACGTAAATTTTATTTCCACTGAGGTTGTACACCACTGTAGATGATCTTTGAAAGTAATGTCTTCTAGTGTTTAATACGTGGATGATGTCAGTCATCTCGCGTTATTTACATTAGATCGCGTAGCCATAAAAAGGGGCAGATTTGGGCATTTGATCAATCGTACTAATTAGGAAATTCATTTGTATCTCTTTATGTCCATTGGACATTGATATATAAACATTTGTAATGTAAACGGGTTTTAATTTACAATAAATGTATAAGCGGAAACAGCGTTTATCATTTGGTAGTTACTAGTTCCCTTAATCATTCGTGTATGTTTATTTTATAATTTACATGTTAAAGAGCAAGGACGAGATAATCCCCATTAATAGATCCTAAGATATGGTTCAGGGGGTAGTCAAACAGGGGCCAAATCTTCATTATCGCGTTCAGTATTTCCGTTGCACACATTCATTTTACACCCACCTGGAGTAGCATCTTGTATATTTACACTTCACCTTTTTAAATCGAACTGAAATTATGTGTGTTTCTCACTCTGGACAATAACAGTATTTACGTCTTGCAACGGGACATCCTCCTGTAGCATTACTTTTCCTCGACATTAGTTGTCGGTACCAGTATAATTTTTCGAATTTTGGACAGGTCAGTATTATCTCAGTTGCTTTTCTGAAATCTTTCATATAATTTTATACACAGCATATTATATTTCGAGCTAAAATTTGTGAAAAGAAATTACTCTATGAAATATTTTAGTCTCGATGTTATAATCAATAAGTACTGAATGTACGGTTAAACTTTTTTTTAGGAACATTTGAAAATACAGATTATTGGCACTCTTAAAATTTCTATTATTAATTACGCAATCCTGTACTGTTTACTATATTTATTTCTGGATTCATTTATGAAATAGTAATTGAAATTAATAATGTAAAGGAAACTAGTAGAAATTCATTTGTTAAGAAAAATTGTAAACCCTTTGGAATATTTTTATTTCCCCAGAGTGTGAGTGTCGTAAGCATCCTCTGATGTGATTGGACGTATTTTTGCATTTTTGTGCTAACAATGTAATTTCGGCTTTGTAATTGTGAAAAATCAAAATACTGTACGATATAATAAAATGTGAGAAAATAGATTTACGTAAAAAAATGCTGCAAGAACAATCTTCAGATGTATTTAAGTCAAACTAACCATGAGGACCTGATGTGACATTTTTAGCTTCAAGAATCAGACCCATTGACAAGAAGAATTGAAGCCAATTCAACATGACAAGCTAAGTAAATTAAAGAGTTTATTGTAATCTTCGTTCCTCTCAAACCTTCATAAAAGACTTTGCTTACTAATTACTCGGACTGGACATTGTTTAATATGGACAATAGTTGGAATCAGGAAGGAATGGGAGATTACAGTCTGTTCGATTGTTTCAGTTCACGTTGTGAGTGTTGCCAACCTGTGATACTACTTTCTTTAAATTCGTGTGTGTGTGTGTGTGTGTGTGTGTGTGAAAGTGTGTAGTATCACAAGTTGGTAACTCTCACAATATGAACGGAAACAAACGAACAGATATAAATGCTGTTACTGTACAGAGTGAGATACCCACATAACTTTAATTTACAAAAATGAAGAATAAATAATGCAGAGCAAGAAATACTGCAGAATGGCAAAAACTGCCAATTTTATATGTAAATCAAAGTCTTTCTAGCAAGGAAGAAAGAAGCAGTGGTTTGGAGAATGTGTAAAGAAACATCGTAAGTAAGTTGAACAACAACTTCATAAACAAAACGCTGTTTTCAACCTAAGCGTATGTATCCAATTTGCAGAATAACCACGGAAGGTGCTTTATAAATAAAAGCGAAACACGTCTGATTTAATTGTCTGTGATTAAAATACAGAAGCTCAAGACGCAAAACCAATAATAACTAATTTTAACAGGTGCTCCAGAAGGTGGCCATGCAAACGTACGTATTATGGACGTCTTGTCAGGAATTTCGAAGTGGCTTCTACGTGAAGTTTAGAAGGTTACATCTCAACCTGCATAGAACTGTCCAACACATAAAAATAACAACATTTGAAATTCAAATATATTGTACCTAAATCTATTAATGTACAAGTTAAAACAGTTCTGCCAGCGCACAGAAAACGAAACAAATAGCTCAAAAATTTGACTAAACAACGAAATCAAGTCCCTTTATGCCAAAAAACAAACCCTAAATGGAAGCTATACAAAGCTCATCTTAATGTATTGAGAGTTCTGAATAATACTGCTGTTTTCTCCCATCTTGTTAGCAAGGCTGAAAATCGTACATATGCAATGATAGAAAAAATGAAAAACACTAACAAAAGAGAGATTGTAAATTTAAAAGCTAAACAAACAACCAATACAGCCACAAATTACTCCCAGTCTAACTAAAAACATCACTTCTGTCCAAGATTGGCAACCTCATTGACATTGTTTTGCATACCAAAGAAATAAAATTGCTCGAAAAAGGTCTGAAACACGACGTCATCACACAAATTCACGAAAAATACATACAAAGCCTAGTAGATGAATCAAACATTCTCGCACAGGAAAACACAAACGAAACAAGTGAGGTAAACATTGGTCTTACGAGAGAGCTAGTCAGTAATGATCAAGACTCAGATGAAAGAAAACAGAGGGAAACAAAACAATACAGGTTCCATAACACTGACAATACCTAGAACAAATCTGCAGGAACCTAGCACCATTATCATAAGGGCAGATAAAGGAATCACAGTGGTTCTCATGGATAAAGAGCAATACATCAATAAGACACAGGAGCTTATGACAAAAAGTAAAATTGCAAAACTAAAATCAGATCCTACTGACAGGTTCGAAGCAAAGTTGAGAAACACTGTGAAAGATATTGAACACACAATAGAAAACAATGAAAGAAGAAATCTGCTACCAACAAATCCCAGTGCACGTTCCCTCCAGTGCCAAACAAAACTACACAACAAAGACATCCCCATTAGAGCTACTGTGAATTATAGAAACGGTCCCGCTTGCCCATTTGCAAGATACGTGTTGAAAATCTTAGAAAACTACAAATTACAAGTCGACAGGGTTATCAGAAATATCACACAGCTGATTCATTACATAAACGATATACAGTTTCCAGACACAGCCTCCCTCCTGTCATTTGATGTAGAGAATATGCCAAAAACTGAAACAATAGACATTATAGAACCAAAAATCTTAAAACAATCCTGTTGGTGGAACATCCGGAACTGAGCATTATACCAGAGGTTGAAAATACCGCTTCAGTTGTAAAGTTCTTTTATTATCACACGACCGGTTTCGGTCTCTTATAAGCCCATCTTCAGGTGTTGTAACTTGGTGCTGTAACTCCCGAGCGCCGCGGTGGACGTGTACTAGGCGTGGTGTTCTACCTACGAGCGCAGAAGATGGACTCCCTGTTCTGCGATCGCAGGCAGCACACATTACGTGTGTTTTTCCTGATAGCTCTCTCATAAAATAACTGAAGAGTATCTATCAATTTCTTTCAGAGTAAATCTGCCTTTTCCACCTAGTGGTTTTCCATCCTCAAGTACTTCACCTTTCTCCTCTTTCAGCAAACGACGAAGCCTACCGCGAAGCCGCTTTTGGATGTGACCAACACATTCCAAATTTTCTAATGTTGTATTATACGGATTTTTGTGTGTTATAGCTTTGAAAGAAGAGGAGTCTCCATCACCTAGGTATTAATATATCTAACACCATACTGGTCCTCAGATCAGCAGAACATCCTCACAACTGCAGCAGCCTCCATGCCCCCCTTGAGTCACTATAATTTTTAGAGCATTGCCACGGTTTCGCACTGTTTCATTGTTGGACATTTTCCTTGTTGCACACTGGTGGCTGTATTTAGACACAATTTCTGCTTCTAAAAATTTACCTGAGTCAATAGCAATAACAGATGCAACTCCATTTCGAGATATGTGACCACCTTTCATCAAGGTCCCATCTGCAGACACACAGTTCAGTAACATATGCAGGAGATTCACTGTCATGAACATCTACCCCAGGATCTACTTCTTTTTAGTTTATTTTGAACCATTCCTTCACTGCTTTCTTCATAGAAACTTTGGTAGTATCGCATACAGCAGCAGACAGTTGTTTACTTATTTTTTCAAACCTTGCACAAGGTGGAGGCATGTTCAGAAAACCACACAATTAATTACCTTCCTCCCTGCTCTGTCCAAGGCATCTCAGAGTATATGCTAACCTAAAATTGCTTTCATAGGTACCAGTGTCAGTTTTTTTGGAGGATCAAAATGAAAATTCATAGCCACACGAATTACAAATTAATTTAAAATCACAAGCTACTCCCACTCTTCTTTGTTCAACAACAATAATGCATTCCGTATTTTTATAGCTAATACGTGAACATGAAAACTTTATAGCCTGGCAGAGGAGCTCTAAATCAATAACTCTGAATCCAGTGGAATACATATCAACATCTTTCACGCACCTATTCAATTCTCCTGTCCCCAAGTTTCGATGCTGAACCTAAGAGCTTCATTTCGAGCTGCTTCCTCTTTTTTGTTGGTAAACCGATTTCCATGAAACCTCCGTTTCCTAAATACAGTTTTTCCACCACCCATTATGCATAAATCTTGACTTCCACGTAAAGATTTCCGAATTCAACCTTCCACCTATTAATGTGTGCTAGCACTGTCAAAACGTAAATAAACCACACGCGTGAAAGTTTTCAGGTAAAGACATAGATGTCAGCCAGAGATATAAATGTCAACCAAAGATATCGAAAGGAAATAGCCTTCACACCGACAAAAATTCCGCTGAAGCCAGCAGTTTCCCGAATATCGGAAAAGGTGGGAGTTACCGCCAGTGCAGAGTTAATCAGTTTAACAATTTAAAACCTGTTATCACGACAGAATTCACACCCAACATGGATTAAACTGTGTAGATCAAGAAAATAATATTTTTGAAAAATCGATTTTTTCACTAAAATCCATTACATCCCCCCTTAACGAACGTGCTCTGCAAAAAATACGTAATCTTCATACTCGTGGTTCAGTTCCATCGAAAAGTGTTGCATCAGATAACTTAAGAATGCCTGCGATTTACAAAAAGGGCTTCTTGATGTACGGAACAATTATCGCTGAAATTTTTTGCTCTTTCACTGTCTGCTAAATATTTAAATTGTTTTTCCGTGGTGTTCTAATGTTCCATAGGAAACTTGTGTATCCGTTGATTATGCGACTGTGTATCACGTAATAGATACTGATAATTTCTATTTTTCTCTCCTGTCATTCCCATTCATTTTTAAAGGCTTGTCACGATAGACTGCTTTAAAAAAATAAAAATTAAAAAAAAACAGCTGCTGCTTCTGTGAGGTTCTTTAATACCAAGAACAAGAAGTGAAGGATAAACGGCATTGACAGCACGATTCTGTCAAACTGAAAGAAGTCGCGCCAATCGAAAAAAGCCACACAGCAATGCTAAATGAAGTGTGTATTTGTACCGAATACTTCCGTGAAGTACTAAACAAAACTGACACAGGCTGAACCTCGACCCACACATCTTGCTCACGCGCAGATTGGCACGCCATGATCGACCCTGCTCTGAGGGAGGCAAGCATCAGTGAGCTGGATTTCGCACATCGAAGAAATTTGTGGACTCTCTTCATCTCCGAACTGAGCCCATTATCAAGGCTACAGGAGGTTTTAAACAGTATTAGCGTTGAGCCTTCCTTTGGTGACTGATTTTATTGTACAGTGTGCATTTATTTGCTATGGAAGCCACTGATCTTCGTGCAGTCAAATGCACATTTAATAAGTACTACTCCTCTTCATTCCAGGACTAAGAAACTGGCAGTGCAGTACTTATACATTCACAAAAATATAAAAAATATAACTTGAAAACGGTACTGTTTGAAAAATCAATCAAAATGTCATATTTCTGTTGTGACAAGAAAACACTTCGAATGGTGTGTATCGTTTATGATGATGATCATTCCACATTAAGCTCCATCACTACTAGGTCACTTACTTTTGTAAGAAATTTTAGTACAGGTATGTAAGGACATTAATAGACACAAACACCAGTGATTACCCCGTGCTAAAATCATAGGAATGTGGTCCCAGAAGTCGGCCGCTGTGGTCGAGCGGTTCTAGGCGCTTCAGTCCGGAACCACGCGGCCGCTGCGGTCGCAGGTTCGAATCCTGCGTCGGGCATGGATATGTGTGATGTCCTTAGGTTAGTCAGGGGACTGGTGACCTCAGATGTTAAGTCGTGCTTAGAGCCATTTGAACCATTTGTGGTCCCAGATCCCTACAGTCATCAGGAGAGAACCGGGCAGGATGCAGTGCTGAGGACACAACAACACATTTATTAAACAGTAATACATGATTGTCTTTCAAAGCGCTGCAGCGCAAGCAGATTGGCGGCCTTATCAGCAAGGGAAGGCCTGCATGATCTCGACTTGCAGTTCTGCCATCACAACGAGGCGTTGGGTGGCAGTGGATATGTCACCAGGCGGCCGTTGACCCTTCATCTCTATGTATCGATTTCCATACTGCTCTCATTCGCGGCGAAGAGTTGCACTCAGGTGACAAGCCCCCAGGGCCACATGGAGTACTCAAGCAGGCGTCAGCCCTCAGCCCCGTTTAGGGAACAGGAGCTGGTAACATCGATGTCTGCCACAGGAAATGGATGAAAAGCAGCAGTTGCCCTCCCTCTTGAAGATGGACTGCAGCCAGCGCCATGGTCACGCAGCTCGAGCATCCATCAGGCTTGCAGGATGATGGCAGCTCTGCGCCCCATCAGCATTGCATTGGAAGTTGGCACTGCAGCCAGCAGCATCAGAGTCCTTCCAGCAGGACTTCTGTCTCCGTTAACGATCGAAGTTTGCTAGGCGTGCTGAGGGTCGACTTCCACGGTTTCCTCTTTCACTGGATAGCTGAAACTGAGACGACGGCTGAGACTACTCACTGAACAGTCAGCAATGAGATATTTTTAAGGAGAGTGAAGTTCTAATGTTGGACCTTTCCGTGCGCTCTACAGCGGTGAGGAGGGCAATGACGTCGTGTGTCCCGGTTTTCCTCGTTGTCAGCTTCCACGTTTGCCGTAACTCGCCCAGTGTTTCCCGCTAGCTGACAGTCTGCTGTTCATTGACACAGGCAATTTGGCATCCGGGCGTTGCCAAGGTAGAACTTGGACTTTTTAGGATGCATTGGCCATATTATCCTGGGGCATAACAAAGAGGTTCCTCCTTCTACCTCCTAACTCCACGTATGTCACCGCACAGTAGGACCCCCATTTTATCAGTGAGTAGTAATTTACCTTTCCATCCCCCTTTGTGGGTGCCCACGACAGACGACGGTCGCTGATAACTCACAAGGTAGCGCATAGATTTCGCAATCAGTAGACATGACGATGTTTCTCATTGTTCAAGTGACTGTGCTCATTTTGTGGAGGACTGGAGTGTAAACATCTACCCAGAAAGCCAGATTTAGGTTTGAACCGTTCCCACAAACCTTTTAAGGAAAATCACGATAGTTATCTTAAAAACTACAATACATTTCTTTCCCCATCCTGCTCGCAATGTTTGTGTCCCATCCTTGACAATCACGTTGTTGATAGGAGGTTAAATCCTCGTTCTCCTTCCTTCATAGCTCATAGCTTTCGCATTAGGATTATCAGACGTGTTTGGTGAAATCAGCTTTAATTGCACGTTTTCATTTCCCATGGTTTTGGATATTTACTCCATGTTTATCTTTTGACAGTTTCAAAATGGTTCAAATGGCTCTGAGCACTATGGGACTCAACTGCTGAGGTTATTAGTCCCCTAGAACTTAGAACTAGTTAAACCTAACTAACCTAACGACATCACAAACATCCATGCCCGAGGCAGGATTCGAACCTGCGACCGTAGCGGTCTTGCGGTTCCAGACTGCAGCGCCTTTAACCGCACGGCCACTTCGGCCGGCTTTTTGACAGTTTCAGAGACGGTCTTTCACATAGGATACAATGATTTTTTCCCTTGGTATGTTGTGAGGGCTTGATAGTCTTCAAATACTGATATCTTAATCACTTATAGATTGTGTGCAGGTGGCGTTACCTCGAGTTTCCTCCTTTTCCTCAACGCAGACGGAAAATTTCTACTCCAGGAAGAGCAGTTCGCTAAGCCCTTAGTCAGAATTGCAGATACAGACAAGGAACGCACGTTTTCTGCAAAGTGTCTGTCCTTTACGGATAACACTGTGTCGCTGAATAACTGTTACCCCGACCTTCTTGTAGGGGACACGGGTTCAGTTCCTGGTACTACCAAGGAGTTTTCCTTGATGGGAAAAATGAGAAGGGGCTCATTTATAGTTATTACAGCAGTTGATTAACTGGGGAGCTACTTGAATAGCCAGTGGTGGTTCCAAAGTCTGCAAACTGACGATGGACGAGAAAGAGTATTGTATGGACAACATGTCTGTACCCCCATCCCCCCTCCTCCGCGACCCTTCATAACCCTTCCGTCATGGCGCATTTATTTGAAACCTTGACAGATACTGACAGGATGATACGGTTGCCAACATGCACTGAATGGCCCTCAGGTCTGGAGCACAGAGCTCATTAATTGGACATGAGCTTTGTCGTCTTCCTATATAATACCTTGACCTTATAAAATACAAGTTATGAATTGCTTTATTATACTTGTAACCAATTTTGGTTCTTGAGTTTCGTGGTTTGTTTCGAGAAAGCTGTTTTCTCTAGCCTCCTTAGTCTTGAGCTTAGATTTGATGTCTGGAAAGTTTATTTTGTTTTTCAATGCACTGTTCTGGACCAAGTAAGATTAAAACAATAAATTTAACAAATGGATTTAATGCCTCACATTTTAGTAGCTTCTCTAAGTACATCTACATCTACATCTAAATCTACATGATTACTCTGAAATTCACATTTAAGCGCTTGGCAGAGGGTTCATCGAACGACAATCATACTATCTCTCTACGATTCCACTCCCGAACAGCGTGCGGGAAAAACGAACACCTAAACCTTTCTGTTCGAGCTCTGATTTCTCTTATTTTATTTTGATGATCATTCCTACCTATGAAGGTTGGGCTCAACAAAATATTTTCGCATTCGGAAGAGAAAGTTGGTGACTGAAATTTCGTAAATAGATCTCGCCGCGACGAAAAACGTCTTTGCTGTAATGACTTCCATCCCAACTCGCGTGTCATATCTGCCACAATCTCTTCCCTATTACGTGATAATACAAAACGAGCTGCCCTTTTTTGCACCCTTTCGATGTTCTCCGTCAATCCCACCTGGTAAGGATCCCACACCACGCAACAATATTCTAACAGACGACGAACGAGTGTAGTGTAAGCTGTCTCTTTAGTGGACTTGTTGCATCTTCTAAGTGTCCTGCGAATGAAACGCAACCTTTGGCTCGCCTTCCTCACAATATTATCTATGTGGTCTTTCCAACTAAAGTTGTTCGTAATTTTAACACCCAGATACTTAGTTGAATTGACAGCCTTGATAATTGTACTATTTATCGAGTAATCGAATTCCAACGGATTTCTTTTGGAACTCATGTGGATCACCTCACTGTTGATGCTAAAACAAACTGAAACAGGTGCAATACTCATAAGAATCGATACAAAAAGGCTAAAAATTGTGAAAACAGTTCCACTGGACTGTGAAAGGTGCTGAATGTAGTCCCAATGCTACATCGGAAAAGATAAATCGCTGTATTATGAAATAGTCAGGTGTTCGAAAGTGTTAGCATTCTGCAGTATATTCTAAACATAGTCTAGTCTAAAATTAGTATGAAAAAACGAGAATATCCTATACTTCTGGAAGACTTGTACACTGAGATAAACATTTTAAGCAGATGCATCCTCCTACTGAAAACATGAGGAAGTGAGAACACTGAGAACACTGAAAGCGCACGGTGTAAAGTACGAGGTGCATTCAAGTTCTAAGGCCTCCGATTTTTTTTCTGCGGACTGGAAAGAGATAGAAACATGCGCATTGTTTTAAAATGAGGCTGCGTTCATTGTCAATACGTCCCAGAGATGGTAGCACCGTAGGGCAGATGGAATTTTACCGCCAGCGGCGAGAATGAGAACTGTTTTAAATACTTAAAATGGCGACGTTTTCTTACTTGAACAGCGTGCAATCATTCGTTTTCTGAATTTGCGTGGTGTGAAACCAATTGAAATTCATCGACAGTTGAAGGAGACATGTGGTGATGGAGTTATGGATGTGTCGAAAGTGCGTTTGTGGGTGCGACAGTTTAATGAAGGCAGAACATCGTGTGGCAACAAACCGAAACAACCTCGGGCTCGCACAAGTCGGTCTGACGACATGATCGAGAAAGTGGAGAGAATTGTTTTGGGGGATCGCCGAATGACTGTTGAACAGATCGCCTCCAGAGTTGGCATTTCTGTGGGTTCTGTGCACACAATCCTGCATGACGACCTGAAAATGCGAAAAGTGTCATCCAGGTGGGTGCCACGAATGCTGACGGACGACCACACGGCTGCCCTTGTGGCATGTTGCCGAGCAATGTTGACGCGCAACGACAGCATGAATGGGACTTTCTTTTCGTCGGTTGTGACAATGGATGAGACGTGGATGCCATTTTTCAATCCAGAAACAAGGCGCCAGTCAGCTCAATGGAAGCACACAGATTCACCGCCACCAAAAAAATTTCGGGTAACCGCCAGTGCTGAAAAAATGATGATGTCCATGTTCTGGGACAGCGAGGGCGTAATCCTTACCCATTGCGTTCCAAAGGGCACAACGGTAACAGGTGCATCATACGAAAATGTTTTGAAGAACAAATTCCTTCCTGCACTACAACAAAAACGTCCGGGAAGGGCAGCACGTGTGCTGTTTCACCAAGACAACGCACCCGCACATCGAGCTAACGTTACGCAACAGTTTCTTCGTGATAACAACTTTGAAGTGATTCCTCATGCTCCCTACTCACCTGACCTGGCTCCTAGTGACTTTTGGCTTTTTCCAACAATGAAAGACACTCTCCGTGGCCGCACATTCACCTGCCGTGCTGCTATTGCCACAGCGATTTTCCAGTGGTCAAAACAGACTCCTAAAGAAGCCTTCGCCGCTGCCATGGAATCATGGTGTCAGCGTTGTGAAAAATGTGTACGTCTGCAGGGCGATTACGTCGAGAAGTAACGCCAGTTTCATCGATTTCGGGTGAGTAGTTAATTAGAAAAAAAATCGGAGGCCTTAGAACTTGAATGCACCTCGTATATGCTATTGCTATAACCGGGAACAGCGAGCTTAGTTTATTTCCTGAACTAGAAACAAACAAAATTCGGATTTAGTATACATGATACGTAAAGACCGAGAAGGTGAACGGAGTTTTGGTTAAATCTTCACTGCGTATCAAAATCGCTTTGGTTGTTGAAGAGATGACAGTTTATGAGGTTCCTGTGGCGCTAGGAGTCCCTCACACCGGCTGCAGGTTGGAAAAAAGGTGTTGATGCTGGCGCCACCGTTAATTAAAGACGCAAATCCAAAAATGCTCTATGATAACAAAATGGAGACGAAGTCACATCCATTAAATATCTGCAACTATGCGTAGGGGGCGATTTAAACCGGAGAGACTACATAAATCTATTCGCAGTTAAGGCCGAAAGACACACATATGTCCGATTACACGGCTGTCAAGAAATAATTGGAAACACTGATGTCCATTTAATACCTGCCAGTAAGCGTACGGCGTGATTTCAAGTGGAACAGCAATATAAAAGTAATCATAAGTAGATGCCAAACTGAGATTAATTTGAAGAATCTTGAGGAAGTGTAGAATAATTACAATAACCTCTTTCGGCAGATACCCGAGTACTCATTGTCAGTTTTGGATCTGTACCACACAGGACTGATAGAGGAAAGATATCCAAAGAAGGGCAGAGCTTTCCGCCACAGGCTCATTTAGTACATATGAAATCATCACAGAGACACTCATCCTACTCCAGTGGCAGACATTACAAGGGAGGCGTTGCGCATCACATTATGGATTACTGTAAAAATTCCGAGAGGCTTCTTGCCTAGAGGAATCAATCAATGTATTGTTTCCTCCTACGTATATCTTTCAAAAGACCTCGAAAGTAAAATTAGAGAGATTCAGACTCACATGGAGCCTTACTAACAATCGTTCTTCTCGCAGGCCATTCTCAATGGGAACAGGAAATGGGGGAAATGATAGTGGTACACTAAATATCTAGCGGTATACAGTAACTTGCGGAGTACATATCTACACGTATTGTAGTCAAGCTGAGTAGATTCTGACGCAAAACACATAGACGCACACACACACACTTGTACACGGACGCGCACACACACACAAGCAACCATTTTGTAGTGTGCCATCATTTCAAAGCGGGCAAATTTTGTCTCCTTCTGTGGGACGTCTCCTAGATTGCAGCACTGACAATGATGTGACAAAAGTCATGGAATAGGAATATGCTGGTATACAGGTAGCGTGGCACTGGTGGTAAGTTTCTATGGGACCAGACTGCTGAGGTCACCGGTCGCTAGGCCTTCACACTACCTAATGTAACTTAAACTAACTTAAGGACAACACACACACCCAAGTCCGAGGAAGGACTCGAACCTCCGACGGAGGCAGCCGCCGAACCGTGGCAAAGCGCCTGAGACCGCGCAGCTACCCCGCGCGGACAGGTAGCGGTAGTATCGCTTGCACAAGATGTAAAAGGGCAGTGCAGCTGTCATTTGTACTCAGGTGGTTCATGTGAAAAAGTTTCTGATGTGATTATAGCCGCACGGCGGGAATGAACCAACTTTGAACCCGGAATGGTAATTGGAGATAGACGCATGGGACATTCCATTTCGGAAATCACTAGGGAATTCCATATTCCAAGATCCACAGTGTCAAGAGTGTGCCGAGAATAACCAATTCCAGGCGGTACCTATCACCAGGGAAACACAGTGGGCGACGACCTTCACTTAACGACCGAGAACTGTGGCGTTTGAGTATAGTTTTCATAGTTTTCAGTGCTAACAGAAAAGCAACACTACATGAAACCACGGCAGACATCAATGTGGAACGTACGACGAGCGTATCCGTTGAAACAGGGGCGGGGGGGCAAAAATGGGAGTTAAAGGACTATGGCAGCAGACGACCGATGCGACTGCCTTTGCTGACAGCACGACATCGTCAGCGCCTGTCCTGGGCTCGTGACCATATCGGTTGGGCCCTAGACGACTGGAAAACCACAGTCTGGTCGGATGAGTTCCAATTTCACTTGACAAGAGCTGATGGTAGGGTACGAGTGGGCGCAGACCCCGCGAAACCATGGACCCAGGCTGTCAGCAAGACACTGTGCAAGCCTGGTGCTGGTTCCATAATGGTGTGGGCTGTGTTTACACGGACTGGTTCAACTACACCGACCATTGACTACAAATGGTTATGTTCCGCTACCTGGAAACCATTTGCAGCCATTCATGTTGCCAAACAACGATGTCTTGTCACGCCGCAGTTTTTCGCCATTGGTTTGAAGACCATTCAGGACAATTCGAGCGAATGATTTGACCACCCATATCACCCGACATGAGTCTCATCGAACATTTATCGGACATAATCGAGAGATTAGTTCGTGCACAACGTCCTGCGCCGGTAACACTTCTGCAGTTATGTACGGCTAAAGAAGCAGCATGGGTTAATATTTCTGCAGGGGACTTTCAACTACTGGTTGAGTCCATGCCACATCGAGTTGCTGCTCTCAGCCTGGAAAAAGGAGGTCCAACAGGAGACATATTACGAAGTATCCCATGACTCCTGTCCCCTCAGTGTAGCCTTATCGCCGGCCGGAGTAGCCGTGCGGTTCTAGGCGCTACATTCTGCATCCGCGCGACCGCTATGGTCGCAGGTTCGAATCCTGCCTCGGGCATGGATGTATGTGATGTCCTTAGGTTAGTTAGGTTTAAGTAGTTCTAAGTTCTAGGGGACTGATGACCTCAGAAGTTAAGTCCCATAGTGCTCACAAGGGAACCTCCCCATCGCACCCCCCTCAGATTTAGTTATAAGTTGACACAGTGGATAGGCCTTGAAAAACGGAACACAGATCAATCGAGAAAACAGGAAGAAGTTGTGTGGAACTGTGAAAAAAATAAGCAAAATATACAAACTGATTAGTCCATGCGCAAGATATGCAACATCAAGGACAGTGTGAGCTAAGGAGCGCCGTGGTCCCATGGTTAGCGTGAGCGGCTGCGGAACGAGAGGTCCTAGATTCAAGTCTTTCCTCAAGTGAAAAGTTTAATTTTTTTATTTTCAGACAATTATTATCTGTCCGTCCGTTATGTTTTCATCACTTTTTTGGAAGTCATTATCACATCCACAAGAAAACCTAAATCGGGCAAGATAGAAGAATATTTTTACCCATTCGCCAAGTGTACAAGTTAGGTGGGTCAACAACATATTCCTGTCATGTGACGCACATGCCGTCACCAGTGTCGTATAGAATATATCAGACGTGTTTTCCTGTGGAGGAATCGGTTGACCTATGACCTTGCGATCAAATGTTTTCAGTTCCCATTGGAGAGGCACGTAATTTTGTCTACTAATCGCACGGTTTTGCGGTGCGATCGCAAAACACAGACACTAAACTTATTACAGTGAATACAGACGTCAATGATCGAACGGACAGAGCATAACTTTGCGAAGATGAAAAAGTCAACTTCTCACTCGAGGGAGGACTTGAACCGAACACCCCTCGTTCCGCAGCCGCTCACGCTAACCACGGGACCACGGCGCTCCTGAGCTCACGCTGTCCTTGATGTTGCCTATCTTGCGCATGGACTACTCAGTTTGTATATTTTGCTTATTTTTTTCATAGTTCCACACAACTTCTTCCTGTTTTCTCGATTGATCTGTGTTCCGTTTTTCAAGGCCTATCCACTGTGTCAACTTATAACTAAATCTGAGGGGGGTGCGATGGGGAGGTTCCCTTGTCAGAGCCATTTTTGTAGTCTTATCAAAGTAAACTACCACCCTATTGTATCACTGGTGGTGGCTGCTCATCTACACGTTCGACCACTGGCGTCTACTAGCTTCTGATATTTTCTATGAGATATCCTTCGTTTGTATTGTGACCCTACATTCCTAACGTCATCAAAATAATTCATAGTTAATTTAAAACTAATCCTTTACTCAAATATTTATCGCAAAGAACACTGCCAAGAAACATAGCTTGATGAAACCTGGACCATACACATGAAAGGTGCTGCTGTGTCGTACATGAGGTAACTGAAAGAACTACTCAGTGAACAGAACAGACATAAATGACACTTTTATTCGAAGACAAAAATAAATGAAATTGACGATGCCATTATGGCCTCATCGCTTTAGGACATGGTGCAAAAAAGATCTGAGGATGGTCATTACGGAATGAAACCGGTCATCGTCTAAAGAATTGATATTGTGATCAAGGACTGGAATAAAAAACAATTAAATTGAAGTCATCGCGGCTTATGACGGTCTGCTGGACATTTCAAAATGTGGTCTTCTGGACATTACAAAAGGCGGGACAATGTTCTTTAGAGGGTGTGTGATCACCACAGACAACAATTCATGCTCTACAATGTTCTCGCTTGCTGTCCACAAGGTCGCCAAGGTGTTCTTGTGGTAGGGTATTTCTTTCCTGAACCAGTGCAGTTGACAACTGCTGCACGGTCATTCGTGTATTTGGATGCGCTTCAATACGTCTCCCCATCGCATCTCATAAAGGTTCGATGGGATTTAAGTTCCGGGAACGGGCAGTCCGCCAAGAGGTCTACCACATGCGCTGTTCCATGTGTTGGAGCATCGACACCTATAAAAAAAAACGGAGTCAGATCTGAATGCATCTCTGTAAAGACGCACATGAGGAAGGTGTACAGTGTCACAGTAGCGTTAACCGGTGAGTATAACGAGTGCAAAGAGTTCGATATTAGTACGTCAATGCAACATTATTCCTCCCCACACGCCAAGTGGTTCTAGGCGCTTCAGTCTGGAACCGCGTGACCGCTACGGTCGCAGGTTCGAATCCTGCCTCGGGCATGGATGTGTGTGATGTCCTTAGGTTAGTTAGGTTTAAGTAGCTCAAGTTCTAGGGGACTAATGACCTCAGATGTTGAGTCCCATAGTGCTCAGAGCCATTTGAACCATTTGAACCTCCCCACACCATAACACCTACAACACGAAAGCTAATATGTTCGACAATGTTCCTGGGTGCATCTCATGTTCCCACCTCTCGACATATGAGCATACGTCCATCATGTTTTCTAAAGAACCTTTTTTCTCAACTCATGTAACCAAATCTTAACGAAAGACCAGCGATACCAAGTTCAACAGCTGATGTTAGCATGTACATATATACAGGAGTAACCAATGGCGAAAAAAGATGTGGAATTTGTGAAAGGACAAAGGATACCTCCACAACAATACGACGTAGCTCCTGTAATTATTTTGTGTAAACATCATTGTCTATCAACGCTTCTTTGCGAAAAATGTAGTGTGTGTTCAGCTGAGGCTGAATTCAATTAATTTGCATGTCCAAAGTAACAAATCAGTATTTATAACATGATAAAACTATTGCTAAGCTCAACCTTAAATGTTACTTGTAATCACTTTATAATGTAAAGTAAATTACTGCAATAAATGACGAATCAAATGCTATTTATCATCATTGTGTACATATTACACCATATGCCTGCTTCTGTAACATGCTGCGTCTGACTTGGAGCAAGAGGCAGTATGGTCGGCATCTGTTCACCAGGAGGTGCGGTTGTAAAGATGCTCCAGGAACTCAATATCCCTGGTTCTAAACAACTAGCAAAGCTATACAATTGATGACAAGCAAACACGACTCGTACAAGTAATTACAAATTACCCCAGGCGGACAATCCACCCACTCCAAAGTGGCAACCAAGCATTCGGATTCTGGGGAGCTTCGACTTATGCGAGAGAGCAAGTCGGAGTGCTCTGGTAAACTTCCACTAAAAACACACACGTATATGGCACTTTCAATATTCAGACACTTATTCAAGCAGAAAAATTACACAACAGAATCACGAAGAAGAAAATTTAAATTTTCGCCGTTCAAGAAACATACTATACAGATTCATAAACGATAGCCTGCAATAATTACGAAATCTTCAAAAGTGGAACAAACAAGAAAACTGGCAAAAGAGGAGCACTATTCGGAATGGCCTTTATTATAGTCTAAAAAGTGCTGGACTCAATAACAAATGTGAAACCTGTCAACAATCGACTAATGACCCTAAGCATCAAACACACAAACAAAAACTACACCTTTATTAACTTACATGCACCAAAAAATTGTGATAATAAAAAGCAGCCTAAAAAAAAACAGAAATATTCTGGGAAGAATTTGAAACAGAGATGGCCAGAACTCCAAAAGATGATGTGAAAATGCTACTCGGTGACTTCAAGGTACAAAATGGCAGATGACACAGATACAAGAAGACAGTAGAAAACTATACAGCACACAAATTTACCAATAGAAATGGTACACGACTCAATGAATTTGCCAACAAAAAACCTAAAAATTATGTCAACCTAGTTTCGGAAGCATAACAAAAAACATGGCGTTCATCCATCCATCATTTGGGACAATTTCGGATTGATCATCATGCAATATCATATAACTACCAAAAAGAAATTCACGATGTCAAGTACGCACAGGAGGAAATATCGATTCGGATCATTATTTAATCAGAATAAAAATTAAATTCACACCTAAAAGGAAATTAAAAAGAAAAACACCGCTGATCCCAAAATTTGATCTACATAAAATCAAAGGGTCCAAAATCACTGAAAAATGGGAAGAACAACAAAGGCAGAAGATTGGGAGAAATTTCAGACTAAAATCAACAAAGCAGCAAAAGATGTGATCCCTCTTCACGAACAGCCAAAACACCCAATAATGCGAGAAGGCACTAGGAAAAAGAAGAAAGGCATTTCAAAATTACAATTGCAACAAATCAGAAGAAATACAGAAGAAATTTTTCGAAATGCGCACACACACTTCTATGATTTTAAAACATATTAAACGAAAATATGTCAATGAGCAACTACATTCAATCGAATAAAACTTCAAAAACAACAATACACACGATTTCAATAAGAGCTTCGCAAACCAGATCAAAGGGTACTCACGACAAACCTTTTTTTTTTTTTTTTTTTTTTAAACAAGATGGCAAATTGGCCCTGACAAATAAAGAAAATTGCCAAGTACTAGCCACATATTTTTCACAGCTTTTAAAATGGCCATACCCCAAAGAGAGATTCCCAAAATCGCAGCCATAAATCTCACAACAGAACCCGTCACCACCAATACAAGAAGAAATTTGTGCGCACATCAAGAAACTTAAAAGCAATAAAGAAACAGGGGAGGACGGAACTGCAGCAGAACTCTTGAAAAATTTAGGCTCAAATTCACTTAAATAAATTACTCAAATAATCCAAAACACCTGGCAAACCGAAAAAATCCCGGATGACTGGAACTTTGCTCCGACTCATTCACTGTACAAAAAGGGTAATAAATCAGCTGTAAACAACTATAGGGGGGATCTCTCTATTACCTGTCACCTACAAAATTCTATCAGCTTGTCTCTTGAATAGAATAGAACAGCAATTAGAACCCAAAGTAGCAGAATATCAAGCAGGACTCAGACCGAACAGATCATGTCCGGAGCAAATTTTCAAGCTCAAAACCATACTCTAAACGCGAGCTCTCAGACAAAAACCTGTAGTATAAACATTTGTAGATTTCAAAAAAGCATACGATTCAAGAGACAGGCCCTCACTATTCCAAATTTTAGAAGACAGGGAATTAGATCCCAAAACACGAGAAATCATAAAACAAACACTAAGTGGCACGACATCTAAAGTAATATTTATGGGGGAGATCTCAGAACGCTTCGACATACAAAGAGGTGTGAGACAAGGTGATGGACTCTCTCCCATTCCGTTCAACGTAGTTTTAAACAAAGTTATGGAAGAATGGGAGAGAGAACTCGTGAACCGTGGGGTTTGGAAGCCAATCTGACTGGGTGTTGCCAAAAACAACCTCTGCATACCATATATTGCATTTGCGGACGACCTGGCCGTACTAACAGAGAATGAACAGACGACAGCCAAACAGCTGTAAATACTCAAAGAATGTGCCGAAAAAGTAGGTTCACAAATTTCATTTGAGAAAACTGAATTATTTTGGTCAAAAACAGAAATTGCAATTTTGAAAACAAAATATGGTAAAATTAACAGGGTCCCATACTTTAAATACCCTGGAGAATTCATTGAACCGACAGGTATTGAAAAAATCTCACAGCAACATCGCCTCCAAAAAATTAAAAAAGGATCAGGCTTAACGCAAAACCTCTAAACAAAAAATCAATTTCAAGAGGGGCAAAAATTCGACATTACAATATTCTCATAAAACCAGCAATCCTCTACTCAAGTGAAACACTAACTCTTAACAGAAAACAACAACTTGAAGACATCAAAAAAGAAGAGAAAAAGATCATCAGGAAAATTTTAGGAGGAAGATATACCCAAGTCGGTTACAGGCTACAATCAATCGAAATTGATATTAGGAAAAGACGAATGAAGTTCTTTGGTCATCTCAGACGACTAGCAGAAAATCGATTGAAGAAGAGAATAATAGGTTACATAACCTCACTTCAGAATTCCACACCATGGGTAGATGAATTTCGAAAGGCTCTAAATAATGCAAACATAAAACGAGCTGACATTCTAGAAAGAGAGACCTTCCGACACAAAGTAGACGAATGGGAAGTTATATCAGAGCAAGCAAAAGAAAAACAGTATAGACCAAAGTGGTCGGATAAGAGTAAACAAGCCTCTTCGGAAAGATTGAAAGCCTATTGGAAGAACCTCATGGATGTGTGTCGCCTAAACGAAGCTGTTTTTGCTACCAGTATGAATAATCATCAACAAACTGCATTTACTGATGGTAAACGTTCTAATAATATTGCTATGCGAGAACACATTCAAAGCGTGGAAAGATGAACAGAAAATGGTGGACAGAAGATGGTATTAAGCTTCAATTTATGTTTGCCGTACTCATACAGAGAAAATATTAATAGAGGTGAGAGAACTGACAGGTTCAAATACCAAGACAACCTAGCGTGTGATAGAGATCAGCATCTTCCAAAGAATTAAAGAGGATGCATACGAGTTGACGGTTGACTTATATAGAAATACCCACATTTAAGGTAATCAGCACCGATAATGAGTTGTAAGACTATGCTCTGTATGCCTACAGTTTTAATTATTTAATATGGAAGTCGTTTACACGGGTTACCAAACAGTGATACTGAGAGTCATCATTGTAGACTTTCTGTTAGTGGAATACTATGTTGAACATCTGATTCTGTTGCTCTGCACGATGAATGTCTATTCGTCACAAGCAAATCGCATTTCAGAATTAGTATGGGATGTATATTCTATACAAAGCTGTTGTTTTATCAATGTGGGAATCGATTCATCGGCTAAGTCACTATGGTTGGATACTTCCTATAGAACCAGGATTGAGTGATGATACTGCGAAACGCGTTTATTATTTACAGTTATGCACTATCACCCACGAATGGCAAAAATTCCATCTTCCCAGAGCTTTTTGCTAGTGTAAATAATATAAAAAATCTAGTGAGAGTCACTGTCTCCAGGACAGTAGCCATGAGAATGCAAAAAACAAGTTTACACCTCTACTAACAAAGGAGAGGTCTGCCTGTCTTGCTCACAGCGATGCAGAATAAAGTTGGTCTTTCGGATACCTAAAGGAACTAGTTTGTAAAGCAGACTTTAATCACTACGTATTAAAGATTTAGAGTACAAATCGTATGTACGTAGCACTACTATAGGTCCATAGTTTGTCTACTGGGAAGAACTACGAGCTTATAAGTTGGTCACGTGATCATGGCATCACTTCCGGTTAGTGTTTAAATTAGAACATATATAGAGAATACTGATAAAAATCACGTAAGGTGATTGGTTGGCTCATGTTGTTTTCGATAGTATAATACCAACGATTACATGTCACGTGCGATGTAATCTACACTTATTTATCACTTCCGTAAGAGATTCTGGCAACATTTTTCAGATTTTCAAGTTCGTTTTTCATGGTGCATTACATAAAAATACTTAGATCGACTATTGCGCAACCTACCCTGAGCGTTACCCAGTTGTGTTACGTGAGAACTGTGTTGTCTCTCTTCCAAAGAACCCTATTTTACTGCGGAGATGGGACTAGCCCAAGGTTTACATATGCGTATATCCGAAATATTAACAGAATGAACCGCAAAATAGATAAACGCTAGCTAATCGTGCACATATGTTTCAGATTCTTTGTGTTTTTCTAGTGACTCTGTTAGTATAGGTAATGCTGGTCCACTCTAGGTCGCTTTATGCTACAAAGTTCGCCACGTGATCATGATGTCTCTTCTAGTTATGACTACCAGATCTTTAGAATACATCTACTACTGGATATATACACCACAAAACACCATATGGCGCGTGGTGGAGGGTACCTTATGAACCTTGCGAATATTGAGTGAAACAAACCGACTATCTACATGCCTCTGCACCAATCCTAATTTCTCTTATCTTTGTGGCCCTTATGCGAAATGTACATTAACTGTAGTATAGTCGCTCTGCAGTCAGCTACAAATAAGCTCACGGGGCAAGAAATTAGTCACGACTATAGAAATCATTATAAGCATGACTTAGTACCGTGTAATTCCGCCCCTGGACTTGATAACCGCCTGCATTCGGTTAGGAAGTGAGTCCACAAGTTTGAACAGGTATATCACATCCAGGTTAAGCCACTCGCTGAGGATATGATCGCAGAAATTCCACCAAATTGCGAGGGTGTTGATGTCAGCGTTTTACCCGTCGTTTCAACATCTCAGACAGATTTGCATGCCAATGGCGATGTCTTGGGTATTATAAACCCCTTCAGGTGTATTTAGTCCTTTATTTTTAAATCACTGCCAGTTTCATGACATTAAAAAACCACATCTTCGTGTGAACATATAGCTGAAACATCAGAGATAAAAAGCTCGCATATTTGTACGCAACACTCGTTGTCCATCAGAACAAGTGAATAAAACATCCGGATTCCAATCCAGTATGGTGGATGGATCCTTATCTTCGGTTTACACGCAATCATGCACTAGGGGGCGCGGCCACGAGCTGTCTTTTGTTCTGACAGGCAGCGAATGCAGGATACAAAGTTGCGAGCTTTTTAGCTGCAATATTTTAGTTATATGTTTGCCTGAAGATGTGACTTTTAGTGTCATGAAACCGGTAGTGATCTAAAAATAAAGGACTAAATACAGCTGAAGCGGTTTGTTAATACCAAAGACCATTACTCGTAGCTGTGGTTGCTCTACTTACGGGATTGTCTGCCAATGGAGATATAATGGGGTACAGGAGTGTTCAAAAACCGGTGACATATTGTTCCAACCCGATCAACTTCTCTGCTGCCGTCTTCAAGAATAGGGGTATTAACAGCATACTCATGAAGATGTGACTGAAAGGCAACTCCTGATCACTCAGAATGTTGAAGTAAACATGCTGTTTCACACTAGTGGTCACATAAGCGAGCTGACCCAATTCATGGTAAGAAAAACACACCGGCAACATTACAGAACCTCCCCTGTCTTGCTCCTGATCTTGCACACATTCGGGATGAAATGACCTTCAGTGTCCCTGTCGACGTGTGTCATTCGAATGAATGCAAAAACGTGTTTCGTCAGACCACATTACGTGCCACCAGTCAGCTGCTGTCCACATGCGATGACATCTAGCCCATTGAAGACTCGCAACCATATGTTCCCGTATGAGCAGTGGCCTCTTGCGAGGTGGTCGACTACAAATATACAATGCATCCAGCTCCCGTTTCAACGTTCTCTCGCTAGCAGCTTGGGATGGAGCTTCATTCACTGCATGCAGTAGTTTCTGTCGGGTTTGGAAGCGGTTTTGATTCACAAGCCGTGAAATTCATCTCCTACCCCTCTCAGTCAGCATCTTTTTCCGACCAGTATTATGACGTCGTGTTTCTTGGTCACGTGTGTTACACCACAGCTTACAGACACTCTGCATGTCCGCCATGAAACACCAACAAGACCAGGAACTGCAAACACCGTATGGCCCTTGGTACGGCCGAACACGATTGCCACCTTTTGTCACTCTGTCAAGTCCTTACATTTACCTATGTTTCCGTACATTGTCGGCATGAAACATAGCTGTCTCACTGATCACTGCTTCTTTATGGTCACGTAGAGGCAGGGCGCGCGAGATTGGCACGTGAGACTCGATCGCTCCGCCATCCGTAAAGGCTTAATGATTCATCTATAAGTGCATAAATTTTAAATGCTTGATTATTATCAACGAGTGATGACGAAATAAACACCGAACAAAAAACATAGAATCACTAGTGTTTTCTTTTTTCTTTGAGTCGCTTTGACGCCGCCCGCCACGAATTCCTCTCCTGTGCCAGCCTCTTCATCTTGGAGTACCTTTCGCACTGCACATCTTGAATTATTTGCTAGATGTATTTCAGTCTCTTTCTTCCCTACAGCTTTTGCCCTCTACAGCTCCCTCTAGTACCATGGAGGTTACTCCCAGATGCCTTGACACAAATCCTATCACACTGTCCCTTCTTCTTGTCAGCGTTCTCCATGTTTTCCTTCGTTCACTGACTCTACCACATAATTTTCAACATTCTTCTGTAACACCACATCTCAAAGGTTTTGATTCTCTTCCTATTTTCTCATTATCCATGATTCACTACCGTACAATGCTGTACTTCAAACGTACATTCTCAGAAATTTCTTCCTCAAATTAACCGTTGCAGACCCTCTGGCTACAACTGGGTACATTAACTTTTACTGTGTCTCAGCTGCAACCGAAATACACACATCAAAAAAAGTTTTGCAACACCTTGGTGGCCAGAAATCCTGAAGATAGACGTTGACTGTGGATATTGTATCATACACACTGTCCCTTTGACTGTTCAGAGATGTCACTAAACCCTTCCAAAGATGTAAACAGCCATGCATGAGCAGCGCCTATTAGATGGAGGGGGTCCGAAAGCCGATCAGTTCATGTCATTCCACCAGGAAGGCGGTACACGGCTGGTGTTGTCTGTAGTTCAACCATGCCTAGACGGTCAATACCGCGGTTAGATCGCGTCCGCATTGTTGCTTTGTGCCAGGAAGGGCTCTCAACAAGGGAAGTGTCCAGGCATCACGGAGTGAACCAAAGCTATGTTGTTCGGACATGGAGGAGATACAGAGAGGAACTGTCGACGACATACCTCGCTCAGGCCGCTCAAGGGCTACTACTGCAGTAGATGACCGCTACCTACCGATTATGGCTCGGAACCCTGACAGCAACGCCACCATGTTGAATAATGCTTTTCGTGCAGCCACAGGACGTCGTGTTACGACTCAAACTGTGCGCAGTAGGCTGCATGATGCGCAACTTCACTCCCGACGTCCATCGTTGCAATCACGACACCACGCAGCGTGGTACAGACTCTTCACGGATGAGTGTCTCACATGCCTTTAACCGGACAATCGTGTTTGGAGGCAACCCGGTCGGATGAACGCTTTAGACACACTGTCCAGTGATTGCTGCTATTTTTGGGTGGCATTATGTGGGGCTGGTGGTCATGGAAGGCGCTGTAATGACTGTACGATACGTGAATACCATCCTCCGACCGATAGTGCAACCATATCGGCAGCATATGAGCGAGGCCTTCGTCTTCATGAACGACAGTCCGCGCCCCCATCGTGCACAACTTGTGAATGACTTCCTTCAGGATAACGACATCGCTCGACTACAGTGGCCAGCAAGTTCTCCAGACATCAACCCTATCGAACATGTTGGGATGGATTGAAAAGAGCTGTTTATGGACGACATGACCCACCATCCACTCTGAGGGATCTATAAATCGCCGTTGAGGAGTGGGACAATCTGGACCAACAGTGCCGTGATGGACTTGTGGATAGTATGCCACGACAAATAAAGGCATGCGTAAATGCAAGAGGAACTGCTGCTGGGTATTAGAGGTACCGGTGTGTTCAGTAATCTGGACCACCACCTCTGAAGGTCTCGCTGTATGGTGGTACAACATACAACGTGTGGTTTTCATGAGCAATAAAAAGGACGGAAATGATGTTTATGTTGATCTCTATTCCAATTTTCTGTACAGGTTCCGAAACTCTCGGAACCGAGGTGATGTAAAACTTTTTTTGATGTGTGTGTTTTTCCCAATGGAAAGCTGAAGTACCCATTTGTGAATGTTTAACGTTTAAATCATCTGCAAGTGCTACCAACTGTTGGACATCACTGTTAAATTATCTTCAAGTAAATGTAGCAGTGCGCAGTAGCTCGTGACCACTAGAATACACAGATGTAGTTGGTTCGCTGTATTCCACAGTATGATGTATACTGTTATTGTTATTTTGAATGGTAATTATTGAATTATAATTTTGCTATTTACCACAATAGAGAACATTTCGTAATTGGTTATTTTAGTCCATAAAATAAAGCCAAGTGTACAAAATATGTTTTTGAAAACGACATTTTTTGTTATAAATCTTGCATCTAAAATCATTAAAAAATCACCTAAGAAAAATCACACAAAGAAAAATGTTCCTTCCAGCAAAAAAAAAAAATCAGGTCTGAAAGGGTTAAGTCTTATGTTTGAAACCAGTAAATTTCCTTTGCTGGAATGCCCGCGTCACTAGTGCTAGTCTCCTTTTTATGTCCTCCTTCCTTCGTCCGTCAAGGATTATTTTGCTGCCAACATAGCAGGATTCCTTAACTTCGTCTACTTCGTGATCACCAATTTTGACGCAAAATTTCTCGTTACTATCATTTCTGATGTTTCTCATTACTTTGGTATTTTCCGGGTTTTCTCTCAATCCATAGTTTGTACTCATTAGACTACCCATTCGATTCAACAGCCCCTGCAATTGTTTTTCACATTCAGTGACGATAGCTACGTCATCAGCAAATCTTATCATTGGTATCCTTTTGATGTGAATATTAATCCCTCTCTTGAACCTTTCTTTAATTTTCGTTATTCCTTTGACGTATGGATTGAACATCCCTGTCTTACAACATTTTTAATCGGTGCGCTTCGTTCTTGGTCATCCAGTCTTATTGTTCCTTCATGACGCTTGTACGTACTACATACTACACGTCTTTCAGTATAAAAATGTTCAAATGTGCGCGAAATCTTTATAGGACTTAACTGCTCAGGTTATCAGTCCCTAAGCTTACACACTACTTAACCTAAATTATCCTAAAGACAAACACACACACCCATGCCCGAACCTCCGCCGGGATCAGCCGTCTTTCAGTATAGCTCGCCCCTATATTTCCCAGAGTTTCGCATATTTTGCCCTATTTTATAATATCGAACGTTTTTTTTCTAGGTCGAAAAATCCTAGAAGAATGTCTGTATTGTCCTTAAGTCTCGCTTCCTTTATCAAACGCAATGACAGAACCGCCTCGCTGTTGCTTTGATCTTTCCTAAAGTCAAACTGATCATCTAAGAGAACCTCAGCTTTCTTTTCCATGTTCCTCTCCATGGTTTCCGCACTTGTCGGCTCTGGCTACCTTCGGAATTTTGTGGATGATATTTTTCCGAAAGTCGGATGGTACATTGCGAGTTTAATACACTCTGTACACCAACCTCAATATTCGTTTGATTGCCCCAATGATTTTAGGAATTCCGATCGAATATCATCTACCCCTTCTTATTTGGTTTCAGGTCTTCTAGAGCACTTGTAAATTATGAGTCTAATACTGGACCCCTGTCTACTTCCTACTATCTTCAGTTTCTTCTTCTATCACGTCAGACAAGCCGTCCCCACAGAAGCCTTCAATGTACTCTTTCTACCTATTCGCTCTCTCCTCTGCGGTTAACAGAGGAATTCTCACTGTTTCCTTTTGTTTTTAATATCACCGAAGGTTATGACTTTTCTATATGCTAAGTCAGTCCTTCCGACGATCATCTCTTTTTCGATTTCTTCACATTTTTGCTGCAGGCGTTTCGCCTGTGCTGCCCTGACATTCCATGCTCCGACTCCGAGAGTTGTAGCCATTCGTTGGTTATTCAGTCTTTTTCTCATGGTCACCTCCCTCTTGGCAGATGCGAAAGGGGGCTAGTCCGGAATCTTTTCCAATGGAGAGATCATCGTGATTCTTTTTTCAGTTTCAAGCCACGTGTCCCATGGACATACATCATGTGTATCTAAAACAGTGATTTCCATTGCCTTCTGTATCCTCACACCGTTGATTACCGATCATTCGTCCGACTTCTAGGAGCTGTTTCTCACCGCAAGAGAGTGCCCTGAACCTCTGTCAGCTCCTCTGCCATCTTTGACAAGGTCTTTAGCAGAACGTGGGTGACTTCTTCCGCCCGGAGTCCGCCATTGTCATGGCCGATGATTTTTTATTGAAAGTTTAAGGAGTGGCGACGTTCGACTACTAGTCAAACACGCTGCCCCTGGAGTATCGGTGCACACAAAGTAACCTATACAAACGTCAAAGCGTTTCCAGCTTCCAGGTAATAACATCTGGATAGTTCTCAGAGAATTAGAGAGACTTGTAATAAAGAATATTATAATGTGTTTAATACAGCTAATACTGCAACATGCTTCGACTGGTGGCATGCTGTCTGCTTTATCAAGCCCCTGCATATGGCGATCACAGGTGCTGGCCGTGTGTGGGTGTTCTTGGCAATCGCCAGCATTGATTAACGGTCATAGAGCGGGCTCTCTGTGTTCTGGACGCTACATGTTGTGACCGGGGTTCGTCGTGGGCGGGTGATACCTTGCGGGCAGATGCACAGTGTGTCATTCACTCTCTCGCCAGCTACGAAGGAAGATCGCCCATGTTCGATTCCATGCAGGACTAGTTTCACAAGACTTTCTTTGAACAGAGTATGTTCCTCTGAAATTCCGGTTCAATGCTACGTTTATCAAGTACTTGAGCAACGTTTTTCCAGTTGTTACAGTTAGTCAATGTGTGTGTTTTCTAGGAGTTGAATCTTGGTGCTTGCAGTTATGGGCGTGGTGCGCATTCGCAATGTACATTAGTGTTGGACGGGACCGCCTCTGCGGAAAGAGAATGCTCCGTCGTTCTAGCACTTCCCCATGGACCTCCGCACAATACCGTGATATGGTGAGGTCTACACGGACACAGAGATATCTATTTAGGTACTGAGATTTTTCCGTAGTTATTTACAAGTATTACGGTGACGTCACAAACTACTAAAGTAGGCTTGGTATTTAGCAAAGTCATTTCTTGTAAAGGGTGAGAGAAACGGTTTTCGCAGTGTGAATCTCTCGTTGTTATTATAAGTCAACTATGGACGCTCTTATGGTGACGTGACACACTAATTATGCATTTATAATGTAGAGTTAGTACTTATCAAATGTGTATTTGTTGTTAAATGATGCCGGGCGGAGTGGCCGAGCGGTTCTAGGCACTACAGTCTGGAACCGCGCGACCACTAACGTCACAGGTTGGAATCCTGCCTCGGGCGTGGATGTGTGTGATGTCCTTAGGTTAGTTAGGTTTAAGTAATGTTAGTTCTAGGGGACTGATGACCTCAGATGTTAAGTCCCATAGTGCTCAGAGCCATTTTTTGTTAAATGATGCATTATGGAAATTGTTAAATTTGGATATAGGTGTATTTATTAGTCCGCAGCTCGTGGTCGTGCGGTAGCGTTCTCGCCTCCCGCGCCCGGGTTCCCGGGTTCGATTCCCGGCGGGGTCAGGGATTTTCTCTGCCTCGTGATGACTGGGTGTTGTGTGATGTCCTTAGGTCAGTTAGGTTTAAGTAGTTCTAAGTTCTAGGGGACTGATGACCATAGATGTTAAGTCCCATAGTGTTCAGAGCCATTTGAACCATTTTTGTATTTGTTACATTGTCACACTGCGTGAGTTTTTTAACGTGGGATATGAACGTAATTTTATGTGTATGTCTTTTGAGAAAATCAGCCAAACTTGTAAATAGCTACGTAATGCCATTGTTTTTTAAGAAACTATGACGGCGCACATTAATAATATGCGGATGTGTTACTCATAGCAATATTTTATTTGTTACACTACGACACTTGATTATACTCTCGTTTTTAACATACTGTCATGTAGTCCCATCTTCATTGCAGGCATCGAGCCGAAGGTGCTATTTGTGTACAAGGAATGTGCTCCAAAGCCTTGCAGCATGGCACCACTGTTCTTGGTGCTCACAGACAAGTATCGTGTGTCTGAATGAAGACACAGTGCGGACTACAACTGGTCCTAGATCTGTCTGTGAAAGACGTCAAGTCAGGTGCATTGATCGCGTTGTGTCATTCGTACCCATATTGGAAGAAAACTGCTACATGTTTCCTCCAGCCTAACCTTACTAAGGTGATTGACGGGGGATTGGCGGACACAGTGTGAAACAAGGGTAGAGCAGTTAATACAGACTGTATTCTGGGAACGTGCTGCTTATGGAAAGTGGATCCACAGTCTCCGGCATGGATTTTGTCTCTAAATCGACACTTCCTGCAGCTCGCTGTCTACTGTAAGTGTGGCAGCTGATGCCTAATGCGAGAGAGGTACTCTCCTTGTCGCTCAATGTCCCTCCGGTGTATGCCTGGGATCCTTTGGACAGTTGCTGGCAGCATCGGCATGTCTTGTTCAGGCCTCCAAATCATATTTTTTTTATTTTGTTTTAGATTACGTGCATTGTTCTATCCATTCCCATGCAATACAGTTTTGTGTACACTTTGAATCAACTCTCCCTGTTGTGTCAGGCGTAAGGCAAGCTGACACTGAATGTGTAACCTGATGCTCAAAGTCAAGGTAATCCAGAACTGGCAATTCTATCTTGGTAGCCAGTACTACGCACAGAAGGTTTAGATTAAACGTGAAAGGAACGTATAGGGGCTTTACAATGGAAATTAAGCGAAAAGCAATATTATAGAAAGGTAAGACGAAATAAATAAAGGAAAAAGGGAGATACAGTACTACTGGTGGGTTTTCAGAGAGCACCCGAAGATCTAAGTGGAAACAAGGCCCCTGGAGTAGAAGAAATTCACTTGGAATTATTGAGACCTTCGGGAGACACAAATATAATGTAACTGTTCCCCGTGGAGTGCAAGATATACGAGCCAGAAATATAAATAACGAAGTGCGAAGTGTTGACAGATGTGAATATTACCAAACTATCAGTTTAATAACTCGTAGTTGCAAAATACTGACATGAATTATTTACAAAAGAATTGATAAATTCGTAGGGACCGTCCTCCAACAGGGTCGGTTTGCGTTCCAGAAAAGTGTAGGAACGCGTGAGGCAGTAATGATTCACCATGTTTGATGTGTCACACAGCATGGAATTCAACCTTTTACACGACACAATTGTCTGTGGGGTGGTAGGACTGGACCAAGTGACACATAAGGCAATCACTATCGACAGCTGCACTGAACAATTATTTGGCGCATTTAAACATGACAAATAACAAATAAAATCATCAACACATTTTTAAAAGTATCACACTCCTTTAAATTTACCATTTAGATGAGAGCAAGTTACTTCAAAATTATACATTCATAAACCACGACACTTATGGCCTATTAGTGAAAGTGGATACAAGGCCCCTGGAGTAGACGAAATTCACTTAGTGAAATGAGTTAAAAATAATTATTCAAAAACTAATATCAACCTGAAGAACAATTTACTAAAATTTAACGAGAAAATGTAGTCTTTCGTTACTGCAGTGATTGGTATTACCAAAGTAATTCAGAGTACAGGCAACAACAAATCAGATACCATGGCACACAACCACGTTACTTAAATGGCAGACACCCAACAATGTAGGATGTTGTTGTTGTGGTCTTCAGTCCTGAGACTGGTTTGATGCAGCTCTCCATGCTACTCTATCCTGTCGAACCTTCTTCATCTCCCAGTACCTACTGCAACCTACATCCTTCTGAATCTGCTTGGTGTATTCATCTCTTGGTCTCCCTCTACGATTTTTACCCTCCACGCCGCCCTCCAATACTAAATTGGTGATCCCTCGATGCCTCAGAACATGTCCTACCAACCGATCCCTTCTTCTAGTCAAGTTGTGGCACAAACTACTCTTCTCCCCAATCCTCTTCAACACGTCCTCATTAGTTATGTGATCTACCCATCTAATCTTCAGCATTCTTCTGTAGCACCACATTTCGAAAGCCTCTATTCTCTTCATGTCTAAACTATTTATCGTCCATGTTTCACTTCCATACATGGCTACACTCCATACAAATACTTTCAGAAACGACTTCCTGACACTTAAATCTATACTCGATGTTAACAAATTTCTCTTCTTCAGAAACGCTTTCCTTCCCATTGCCAGTCTACATTTTATATCCTGTCTACTTCGACCATCATCAGTTATTTTGCTCCCCAAATAGGAAAACTCCTTTACTACTTTAAGTGTCTCATTTCCTAATCTAATACCCTCAGTATCACCCGACTTAATTCGACTACATTCCATTATCCTCGTTTTGCTTTTGTTGATGTTCATCTTATATCCTCCTTTCAAGACACTATCCATTCCGTTCAACTGCTCTTCCAAGTCCTTTGCTGTCTCTGGCAGAATTACAATGTCATCGGCGAACCTCAAAGTTTTTATTTCTTCTCCATGGATTTAAATACCTTCTCCGAATTTTTCTTTTGTTTCATTCACTGCTTGCTCAATATACAGATTGAATAACATCGGGGAGAGGCTACAACCCTGTCTCACTCCATTCCCAACCACTGCTTCCCTTTCATCCCCATCAACTCTTATAACTGCCACTTTGTTTCTATACAAATTGTAAATAGCCTTTCGCTCCCTATATTTTACCCCTGGCACCTTCAGAATTTGAAAGAGAGTATTCCAATCAACATTGTCAAAAGCTTTCTCTAAGTCTACAAATGCTAGAAACGTAGGTTTGCCTTTCCTTAATCTAGCTTCTAAGATAAGTCGTAGGGTCAGTATTGCCTCACGTGTTCCAATATTTCTACGGAATCCAAACTGATCTTCCCCTAGGTCGGCTTCTACTAGTTTCCATTCGTCTGTAAAGAATTCGCGTTAGTATTTTGCAGCCGTGACTTATTAAACTGATAGTTCGGTAATTTTGATATAAAATATAAAATTTCATGTCACCAAGCAACCTCGTGGGATTCAACAAACTACGCCCAGAAGCGGACGCCCGCTTGCTCTGCTGTTTACATTACAGGCTCAGCGTGGACCCCCAAACGGGAGCAGCAACGGTCACGAATAGGCACGAAAAGTCCCAGAACTAGTGGGTATCTACAACATACTGACAGCTGCCGTAAGTAACTGAAAACACAACATTTCATTACAGCACATCATCTGTAGAATTAATCAACCTATTAATGAACATCAGCTAAGCAGTACACTATTACGTGCGTAAGGCCAACTATACATTAAACCGCGAGCGAACTAACACGGCCAGCCGGTGCGTGCGGGCAAGTGGGGCGAAAATACACAACACCACAAGCACGACGCAACCCAGGACCCCGCACTCGCTACCAAGACAAACAGCAGAAGTCCCGATAAAACGAAATCAGATGCAAGGAACTAGCTTGCAGGCTAACCGGTGTATCAAGTTCTCCCCCCCCCCCCCGCCCCCCCCCTTCCTACGCAGAAACAATGCGACTTACAGCAAATAGCCACACTTAAATTTGTGATTAAATCAGAATTAATTACAATATCCATATCCACATACTGTCATTGAAGGAATTCTTGTACTTTCATTAATAGAATCAGTTTCAAACTATTTAAACACACAATAACATCTGGGTTCTCAGTAACTCGTAAGAATTTACGAAACTACTCATTTAGAATTAGACACGTGTCTCTCAGACGCACTATTACTTCAGATAGAAACGCAACAGTAATGCTATTGCAATTCACGGCAAAATATATGCAGGAAAAATTTTATCCATGTACATCTATAGCAATTGGCCAGCTTAACTCCGTCGTGTGCCAGGTGGCACTTAGACAAGGACCAGCCAAACTGTTTTCAACGACAGTTAAACACTGACAGAATGTATCAGCACCCCAGGCCCTAGTAAATGTTAATCGTCACATCAAATACAGCTCTCACTAGAACATTGCGTACTAAGCAAGTTGAAATTAAACACATTCGAGGACAGACTCAGCAGGAGTAGCAACGGATGGCCAAGAAAATGAACTCAACAGCACAGAACCCAGTAGTCGATTCCGGCCTCAATTTACAGCACAAGCACGGACCGTACCCTTTTGCTTGTTCGACGAATCCATCCGCCGCAGATCTCGGTGCCAGGGGACATACAACAAGCGAAATACACCAACGGTTTCCCAGTAACGTGACTGCTTCCACGCCGGCGATATTTCCTACGGGCGCCGTCACCCGGGTAAACAGCCCCTTTTAGAAGTGCTCTTCCTGCTGTCTCGCACGGCGCCTGTACTGTCCGCCAGACTTGGCAAACGACGTTACTGCTAGGCGTCTCAAAGCCAAAATCCTCGCTACCTGCTAGAGCTTATTGCTCGCTCCCCGATCGGACCGGTAGGTGGCGCCACCGCGCGCTCTGCGCACACCACTGGAAAGATGGCCCATAACGGCCGCGGGAATATTATCGCTGATCGAGACACACGGCTCAGTTTTATCTTAAAGTTTGTAACTTTGTGGTAAGATCTTATGGGAGAAAACTGCTTAGGTCTTCGGTCCCTTAGCTTACACACTACTTAATCTAACTTAAACTAACTTACGCTATGGACAACACACACATTAATGCCCGAGGGAGGACTCGAACCTCGAACCTCTGACGGGCGGGGGGAGGGGGGGGGCACCCCGGGGGAGGGGGGGGGGAACCCCGCGCGGATCGTGACAAGACGCCTCAGACCACGCAACCACACAGCTACCCTGCGCCGCATGTTGTCTTAGAAAGATGAAATGAAGAAAGAACAATTTGCGTTTATAGTGTTGGTAGACTTAGAGAAAGTCTTTAGACGGCTGGCTGAACTACACTGTTTGAAATTCTGAAGGTAGCAGAAAATAAAACACAGAGAGCGACTGTTTATTAAGTGTCTATGTGGAAACCAGACTGCTGTTGGAAGAATTGAATGACAAGGACTGGAAAGAGTACTTGAGATGCGTGTGGTACAGGATTGTTGTCTACTTGTGATGTTTTTCAGTCTGCACACTGCGCAAGCGCTAAAAGAAACCAGAGGAAATTTGAGAGACAGCTACAAGTCGAAGAGGTTTACTGCTGATGCTGTAATTCTGTTACAGACACCAAATTAATTGACAGAATTGTTGCACGTTATGGATAGTGTCTTTAAAAGATGTCGTAAGATGAATATTAACAAAAATATGACAAAGGTAATGGACCGTATCAGGTGATACCGAAGTAATTAGATTATAAAAAAGACGCACTGAAATTCGTAGAGTAGCAAAATAACTGATAACGGCCGAAGTAGAAGGATATAAAATTCTGATTTGCAATAACAAGAAGAGTTTATTTGAAAAAGGGATCTTTTTTAACATACAATACAAATTTAAATATTAGAACACTACTCTGAATGTATTTGTCTGGAGAGTAGCCTTGATCAGAAGTGTAACGTGAACGATATATCATTCAATCAAGATGAGAACACAAAAAAGGAAATATGTGGCACAACTTGACTAATCTGCCGAACCAGTGAATTGTCAGTTTGATAATAGAAGAAACTGTCTAGCGCCAGAATGGTAGAGGGAAACCAAGGCTTGAATACATTATGCAGATTCAGATGGATGGAGTTTGCAATAACTATGCAGAGATGAAAAAACTCGCACAAGACATGCTACCATAGAGAGCGACATCAATTCAGTCTTCAGCCTCATCAATTCAGTCTGAAGACTAAAGACTGCTGCAACAACAGAAAAAAATCACCTTTGTGCAGCAACTGAGACTGTGTTATTAGAAATACTGACCCAAGCCCAATTTGTTCCAGCATATTGTCGTCATGAAGTTGAACAGTTTTAGGACAGAGCTTTACGTAGGGAGCACTGTTCCTCGCGTCGCTGCACAAACGTCCCCTTTTGAGTCTCGCGTAGCTACTCGGTACTAACAACGTTACAGCCGCAGAGTTTGCTAACCTTACACGGTCCCTGCTGTAGTGCAACGCGCGTTAAGTCACCGCCGGACATTGCTGACATTTACTGCCCGGGGACAAAGTTATGAGGAACGGAACCGACCTACCGAAATAGCACGACTTAATCGCGGAAGTTCTCTCTGCGCGGCAATATTTTTCCCCGATTCCGGGGCCTATCGCTGGAAGGCTCTGGTACACAGATTAGAAAGTCAGGAAGCAGTTTATCAGGAGTGACACTCTTCTGGCAAGTGCTTATTTGACATATCGCAAGGCATTTTCTCAGCCACGGGACCTTGGGGTATATTTAGGCAGCACACCGATTTTCCTGCTGCTGGCTAATACATAAACACGCTTAAATGCTTCCCGGACACTTTCGATTTTCCAAAATGGTTCAAATGGCTCTGAGCACTATGGGACTCAACTGCTGAGGTCATAAGTCCCCTAGAACTTACAACTACTTAAACCTAACTAACCTAAGGACAACACACACATCCATGCCCGAGGCAGGATTCGAACCTGCGACCGTAGCGGTCGCGCGGTTCCAGACTGTAGCGCCAGAACCACTCGTTCGATTTTCCAATACAATTTGTGATCACAAGAATAATTTCCTTTATAACTGAAGCAAAGAAATAAGTAGACAACGCACTTTTTTATGTTTACTATGTGCAGCGGCTAACATGTTTAGACAGAAAGCAGACTGCTTTATCTCTCTTTTGTCATAGGATGTACAGACAAGAACTTAAGCGGAAATTTCTGTAACGCATAGGTACGACTTAAATAGTGACTGACGATAACATAAAATACGAATTTACTGGCACTCCGCTGCAGGGTGAAAATTTCGTTCTGGACACAAAATAGGGTCTGCATATTGGAATATTTTTACGCTTGAAACTATTGTAGACTAAAAAATTGTTATCTCCTTCAATGATGAATTATTATTTGACGAGGGAGTTTAGAGTTTATACACAAATCTATTCAAAATTGTAGCACAATAGCAAAGTGACAACCTTCAAAGAATATATTAATTAAACATCCATTAACATAATAAAATGTATTTTGAAACCGTTAGTAGATACATGTGGCTTTCTGATAACTATTGTAAAAGGGAGAAGGTGAAAGTCTTTCAGATTATGTTCAAACTTTAAGATTGTCAAAACGCTCGCGCCTGTGCCTTCTGTGCTTAAAAAGTCAGTAACTGTCATAAAATGAAAATTCTTAAAATAAAGTACAGGAAGATGTGAAAGGTTGACCACCAAAATCTAAAACGGAAAATAGCCAGCCACCTTGGTTCGTGTTAAAATCTGCATCATAATAAGTTATGAATGATTTCTAAAACTTAGCTAAACTTCCAGTTGGTTCTAAAAATCAAAAAAATAACGAAGAGTAATGAAATTTCAGGAATCTATTTCTGCAAGTACCATACACTACTGGCCATTAAAATTCCTACACCAAGAAGAAATGCAAATGATAAACGGGTATTCATTGGACAAATGTTTTACACTAGAACTGACATGCAATTACATTTTCACACAATTTGGGTGCATAGATCCTGAGAAATCAGTACCCAGAACAACAACAACCTCTGGCCGTAATAACGGCCTTGATACGCCTGGGCATTGAGTCAAACAGAGCTTGGATGGCGTGTACAGGTACAGCTACCCATGCAGCTTCAACACGATACCACAGTTCATCAAGAGTAGTGACTGGCGTATTGTGACGAGCCAGTTGCTCGTCCACCATTGACCAGACGTTTTCAATTGGTGGGAGATCTCGAGAATGTGCTGGCCAGGGCAGCAGTCGAACATTTTCTGTATCTAGAAAGGCCCGTACAGGACCTGCAACATGCGGTCGTGCGCTATGCTGCTGAAATGTAGGGTTTTGCAGGGATCGAATGAAGGGTAGAGCCACGGGTCGTAACACATCTGAAATGTAACGTCCACTTTCCAAAGTGCCGTCAATGCGAACAAGAGGTGACCGAGACGTGTAACCAATGGCACCCCATTCCATCACGGGGGGTCATACGCCAGTACGGCGATGACGAATACACGCTTCCAATGTGCGTTATCTGCGATGTCGCCAAACACGGATGCGATCATCATGATGCTGTAAACAGAACCTGGATTCATCCGAAATAATGACGTTTTGCCATTCGTGCACGCAGGTTCGTCGTTGAGTACACCATCGCAGGCGCTCCTGTCTGTGATGCAGAGTCAAGGGTAACCGCAGCCATGGTCTCTGAGCTGATAGTCCATACTGCTGCAACTATCGTCGAACTGTTCGCGCAGATGATTGTTGTCTTGCAAACATCCCGATCTGTTAACTCAGGGATCGAGACGTGGCTGCACGATCCATTACAGCCATGCGGATAGGATGCCTGTCATCTCGACTGCTAGTGATACGAGGCCGTTGGGATCCAGCACGGCATTCCGTATTACCCTCGTGAACTCACCGATTCCATATTCTGCTAACAGTCGTTGGATCTCGACTAACACGAGCAGCAATGTCGCGATACGATAAAGTGCAATCGCGATAGGCTACAATCCGACCTTTATCAAAGTCGGAAACGTGATGGTACGCATTTCTCCTCCTTACAGGAGGAATCACAACAACGTTTCACCAGGCAACGCCGGTCAACTGCTGTTTGTGTATGAGAAATCGGTTAGAACGTTTCTTCATGTCAGCACGTTGTAGGTGTCGCCACCGGCACCAACCTTGTGTGAATGCTCTGCAAAGCTAAACATTTGCATATCACAGCATCTTCTTCCTGTCGGTTAAATTACACGTCTGTAGCACGTCATCTTCGTGGTGTAGCAATTTTAATGGCCAGTAGTGTATTTAAGCCATTAACTTTGCAAGATCACAGATTAATGTAAGTGCGAGAGAAGTTACTGCAAATGTGAAATGCTGGTAAATTAATAATCGCTGTAAGCACCAGAACTTTGATTGCATGTATGTAAACGTGCATGCATTGTGTTGCACAGGTGGTGGATGTCACTTCGTGGGTTGGAGCTTCATGCCTGTTGCACTTGGTCGATCATTACAGGGTCGGTTAATGCTGTTTGTGGATGACGCTGGTGCTGTCATCCGACGGTGTCCCACATGTGCTCGGTTGGAGACAGATCTGGTGACGCAGCAGGTCAAGCCAACATGCAGACACTTTGCAGAGCATGTTAGGTTAGACCAGCGGTATGTGGGCGAGCGTTACCCTGTTGCAAAAAACCGGCTGGAATGCTGTTCATGAATGGCAGCACCATTAGATTTCTTTTTGTTGGGCTACTTCAAGGATAGTGAGTACACAGCACCAGTAAATGCTACTCTTAGTACACGAATCAACGAACCAGTCACAATACCCCTTAGGGGTTTACTCGAATGGAAATCTGATGTTCTACAAATGACGAGTGGAGCATACGCTGGATGTCCGGCATAACACGATAAAGCTTTGGGAGCTGTTACACGCTTTGAAATAAACCACAAGGCTCTGTCTCTAATAGTTTCTAGGTTGCGATATTTCCAAATCGTAATGGGACTTTATGGACACCCTATGTCATAACTCGTACTTAGGTCGAGGAGGGAGACAGATGTCAGAATACATAAAATCGGTTCTCCTTTTCTTCGCCGGCCGGAGTGGCCGAACGGCTCTAGGCGCTACAGTCTGGAACTGCGCGACCGCTACGTCGCAGGTTCGAATACTGCCTCGGGCATGGATGTGTGTGCTGTCCTTAGGTTAGTTACGTTTAAGTAGCTCTAAATTCTAGGGGACTGATGACCTCAGAAGTTAAGTCCCGTAGTGCACAGAGCCATTTTGAACCTTATCCCGTGTCTTCACGGACAAGGCGTTGTTGTTGTTGTGGTCTGCAGTCCTGAGACTGGTTTGATGCAGCTCTCCATGCTACTCTATCCTGTGCAAGCTGCTTCGTCTCCCAGTACCTACTGCAACCTACATCCTTCTGAATCTGTTTAGTGTAATCATCTCTTGGTCTCTCTCTACGATTTTTGCCCTCCACGCTGCGCTCCAATACTAAACTGCTGATACCTTGATGCCTCAGAACATGTCCTACCAACCGATCCCTTCTTCTAGTCAAGGTGTGCCACAAATTTCTCTTGCCCCTAATCCTATTCAGTACCTCCTCATTAGTTATGTGATCTACCCATCTAATCTTCAGCATTTTTCTGTAGCACTACATTTAGAAAGCTTTTATTCTCGTCTTGTCCAAACTATTTATCGTCCACGTTTCACTTCCATACATGGCCATACTCCATACAAATACTTTCAGAAACGACTTCCTGACACTTAAATCTATACCCGATGTTAAAAAATTTCTCTTCTTCACAAACGCTTTCCTTGCCAATGCCAGTCTACATTTTATATCGTCTCTACTTGGACCATCATTAGTTATTTTACTCCTCAAATAGCAAAACTCCTTTACTACTTTAAGCGTCTCATTTCCTGATCTAATACCCTCAGCATCAACCGATTTAATTCGACTACATTCCTTTACCTTTGTTTTGCTTTTGTTGATGTTCATCTTATATCCTCCTTTCAAGACACTGTCCATTCCGTTCAGCTGCTCTTCCAGGTCCATTGCTGTTTCTGACAGAATTACAATGTCATCGGCGAACCTCAAATCTGTATTTGGCAATGCTAGTGGCAGGGGCAGGCGAATATCCTACATGTGTACCCCATCTGTCTGCGTCTAGTGTTCTAAATATTTGCGAAACGTAACGGAGGCAGAGCTTGGGTACGTAGTTACGAATTTTATTTAATGTTCGAAATTTTTTGTATCTGTGTTACTGTCTCTTGTGGAGGTACAATCAGTGCATTTGTGAAAGTTACTCTCGGCGGTATGAATTAACGTTATTCAAATACATTCAAATTCAATATAACGCTCCATTTTGTGTGCTAAAACTTCTGAATCCGCCCCCCCCCCTCCCCCCGTACCTACTCTGTCACCAAAGCAGTTATGGTAGATATGAAACCGATAACTTTCCAAGGACGAGACTCAAAGAGAAATTCAGTTACTTGCTGCTCACGCGAAGCGGAAATCAGGACGAAACCGAACTTGCATAGCAGCGTTACGAGCATTCATTCCTATACGAGATTTTTTTTCCGTGTACGTGATCTGCCGATTGACCAAATACTTCAGAGTACTTCACACCAGAATTCTGCGTGTCTCAAGTAAAGAGGACAAAGGGTGTCTTCACTAGCGAAATCATTTACCACTCACCGTTGTATATTGTTTACTTAGGACAGAAACTAGTGCTGACATTAGTATACCTATCTATACAGGGTGGCGGTAGGTCCCTTATACTAAAATACTCAGAAATTATACCTGAACAAAATCTGAAATTTTGTCTATGCAGCTCACTCTGCACATGCCTCTTCACTCCGCAACCCATCTTACGGAATGTGGTGGAAGTTACTTTGTGCATTGTTCTCACTTGTCCCACTCGCCCCCCCCCCTCCCCTCCCCCCACCCCTTTCCAAAGCCTATAACGAGAAGAACAACTTTTGATCGAATTTTCCAAATTATTTTCTCCTCGTGGTCTTTTCACGACATTTTTTACAGTAATCGGTACTTCTCATCCGTTGGAGTTGGATGGGCATTTTCGAGAAACTTTCAAGCTCAGTAAGTGAACCGGTGAAGAAACTTTCTGCTCTTCTTTGAATCTCCTCTATTTCATAAACTTCCTGACAAATTAAAACTGTGATGGATCGGTATTTGAAAGTGGAACCTTTGCCTTATGCTGAGAACCGATGTATTCAAGCAGATTGACTACCCACCTTCGCAACTTTACTTCCGCCAGTACCTCATCTCCTACCCTCCAAACTTCACAGACGTTCTACCACAGACATTGCGTGAATAGCTAAACGTTGTGGGCTGAGGAGCAATATTGCTGTATCGGTCGACAAAGATTTTGTAGACTGACTCCTTCGTGGTGGAGAACACTTCCTGAGGATTCCTTCAGTGATTCTCAGTTTGGCATCTCCTTTCCTGCGATTTGTTAAATGTTGTCATTACACTTTTAAGTCACAAAGTATGCATACTCTCATATATGTAATGAGGATAAGTCGTTTCAAACAAAAACATCTAGTTGGGGTTATTTTGGGGGAAGAGACCAGACTGCGAGGTCACCGATCTCATCGGTTTAGGGATGGACGGGGATGGAGGTCGGCCGTGCCCTTTCAAAGCAACCGTCCCGGCATTTACCTGGAGCGATTTAGGGATATCACGGAAAACCGAAATCAGGTTGGGCGGACGCAGTATTGAACCGTCGTCCTCCCGAATGCGGGTCCAGTGTGCTAACCACTGCGCCACCGTCCTCGGTAAAACGTCTAGTAATTGGTTCAAATGGCTCTGAGCTTTATGGGACTTAACTTCTGAGGTCATCCATGCCCGAGACAAGATTCGAATCTGCGACAGTAGCGGTCGTGCGGTTCCAGACGTCTAGTAATTCTCGTGGTGGAGTACACGTCCTGGGGATCCCTCCAGTGATTTTCAGTTTGGCATCTCCATTTCCTGCGATTTGTTAAATGTTTTCGGTTCACATTTAAATCACTACGTATGCACACTCCCAGATATGTAATGTGGATAAGTCCTCCCAAGCAAAAACGTCCCGTAAACATGGTCTCTGAAATGCATGTCTTAACAGCTATGAGCGATGGTTGATCTTCTCTAATGTGATAAAAATCTCCCCAACTCTAAGCTCTTTGCTTTCCATATTTTAAGTTATGGTAGTATGTACTAAAACAGGACAAAAAGTGGCCGGTAAAAATATGCTCTGAAGTGCATACCTGAAAAGTTATAACACTGCAACAGCATTTACGTAGCTTGTGCAATCAAGTACCAAATTTGATTTATTGTGTACTGTGCCCCAACAGAACAAATATGCCTGTCACGGAAAAGTCACTTATAACACCTCTGTCCGCTACTGCTATACCATAACCTTAAAGTTGGAAGCAGGTCGTGAAATAAAACTATCTTGTTCAAGCAATTATGGTATAAAGCAACAGAGCAGTGTTACCCTCTGAGACGAATTTTGTTATGTTGACCGTGTTGTACCTAACGGAGGTGGGTTACCGGAAATGAAAGTCAGAATTACGTAAATATTTGAACAGTAACAAACAAAATTTTGCCTATCTGCACTGTTTAACGGATAAAGAAAACGGTCGCCAGCCTAACTAGGCAAGAGAATGATTAACATTCTCGTTCAAGAAAATAGTTATTAGTAACTCTAATGGATAAACACAACCTATACTTTGTCACACGCGAGTGCAATGAACTCTGACACCTGCATATGTTAACGTTAAGGTTGGAACAAACAGCTAGAGCATCACAAACTACACTCCTGGAAATGGAAAAAAGAACACATTGACACCGGTGTGTCAGACCCACCATACTTGCTCCGGACACTGCGAGAGGGCTGTACAAGCAATGATCACACGCACGGCACAGCGGACACACCACGAACCGCGGTGTTGGCCGTCGAATGGCGCTAGCTGCGCAGCATTTGTGCACCGCCGCCGTCAGTGTCAGCCAGTTTGCCGTGGCATACGGAGCTCCATCGCAGTCTTTAACACTGGTAGCATGCCGCGACAGCGTGGACGTGAACCGTATGTGCAGTTGACGGACTTTGAGCGAGGGCGTATAGTGGGCATGCGGGAGGCCGGGTGGACGTACCGCCGAATTGCTCAACACGTGGGGCGTGATGTCTCCACAGTACATCGATGTTGTCGCCAGTGGTCGGCGGAAGTTGCACGTGCCCGTCGACCTGGGACCGGACCGCAGCGACGCACGGATGCACGCCAAGACCGTGGGATCCTACGCAGTGCCGTAGGGGACCGCACCGCCACTTCCCAGCAAATTAGGGACACTGTTGCTCCTGGGGTATCGGCGAGGACCATTCGCAACCGTCGCCATGAAGCTGGTCTACGGTCCCGTACACCGTTAGGCCGTCTTCCGCTCACACCCCAACATCGTGCAGCCCGCCTCCAGTGGTGTCGCGACAGGCGTGAATGGAGGGACGAATGGAGACGTGTCGTCTTCAGCGATGAGAGTCGCTTCTGCCTTGGTGCCAATGATGGTCGTATGCGTGTTTGGCGCCGTGCAGGTGAGCGCCACAATCAGGACTCCATACGACCGAGGCACACAGGGCCAACACCCGGCATCATGGTGTGGGGAGCGATCTCCTACACTGGCCGTACACCACTGGTGATCGTCGAGGGGACACTGAATAGTGCACGGTACATCCAAACCGTCATCGAACCCATCGTTCTACCATTCCTAGACCGGCAAGGGAACTTGCTGTTCCAACAGGACAATGCACGTCCGCATGTATCCCGTGCCACCCAACGTGCTCTAGAAGGTGTAAGTCAACTACCCTGGCCAGCAAGATCTCCGGATCTGTCCCCCATTGAGCATGTTTGGGACTGGATGAAGCGTCGTCTCACGCGGTCTGCACGTCCAGCACGAACGCTGGTCCAACTGAGGCGCCAGGTGGAAATGGCATGGCAAGCCGTTCCACAGGACTACATCCAGCATCTCTACGATCGTCTCCATGGGAGAATAGCAGCCTGCATTGCTGCGAAAGGTGGATATACACTGTACTAGTGCCGACATTGTGCATGCTCTGTTGCCTGTGTCTATGTGCCTGTGGTTCTGTCAGTGTGATCATGTGATGTATCTGACCCCAGGAATGTGTCAATAAAGTTACGCCTTCCTGGGACAATGAATTCACGGTGTTGTTATTTCAATTTCCAGGAGTGTATTTGTAAAATTATAACAGATACCGAAACACACTATTACTTTCAGGGCTTACACAAACTGAATGGTCTTTATAACGTTATTATTACTATTCACTGCAGAATCATTAATTGGATATAGGTTAAGTCTCTCTCAGTTAAATACTTTACTATTTCAAATGAAAGTTAATTGGAATCCACTGAAAGGTTGCTTCTCACTATCATTTGAAGAAAGAAGTTATGATTTTCATAATTAATGGTCTTTCCGTTACTTGTTACCGAGCATTAACACAATAGACAAACTGTGGATCCAGTTCTATTAATATGCACTTCCAATACACAAGAGAGACAAACACTTAGCACACATGAGTATATAACGTTTCACAACTGCAGTTTTCCACTGTTACTACAGTGAGACACAAAATTAACATACATATAAGATACTGACTCACCTTCTGCCATTTACGACAGGCAGTAATGTGATCATTTACTAAGCAAAACTTTATAAGCCTCAGTCTTAAGAACTTTTAATTTGAAGTTGGAAACAACACATTAATAAGCAGTTTTAATAGGAAAATTATTTTCAGCAAGCATCATTAACTTTAACTCACTCTCTTGCCACATTAACTTTAACTTTCTTTTTACTATGTTCAAGAGGCATCAATTAGCAAAACGCCGGCCGCGGTGGTCTCGCGGTTCTAGGCGCGCAGTCCGGAACCGTGCGACTGCTACGGTCGCAGGTTCGAATCCTGCCTCGGGCATGGATGTGTGTGATGTCCTTAGGTTAGTTAGGTTTAATTAGTTCTAAGTTCTAGGGGACTAATGACCACAGCAGTTGAGTCCCATAGTGTTCAGAGCCATTTGAACCAATTAGCAAAACACTGGGATTTATTGTTCTTTCAGTAAGGACACTCGTATATCACTTTAGTTCAAACGGAGAGGAACCTGAGAGGTGTTATGATGAGGAGAAAAATCAAGGTCGGTACATAAATTCAGATATAAATTACCTTATATTTGAGCACACTAACACATCCATTAAGCTGATCATTCACTGTACAACATTGTAGCGTTCCGATGCAATGAATTGCGCAATGTGGTGGCAACTGCATGTTGGTAGGTGGAATTGCAGGTAGAATTTCTGGACTCTGTCAGTTCTCGGTGGCGATGATAGATACAAATTCCAGAATAGTTCCAGCTATTTATCCATCCATCCGAGGCATTGGAAAGTAGCAGAAAAAGCCTCTCTCGGAACCAGCACAATATGCATCTTTTACATGGCAGTGCACAATTTGGTAGCTCGTCCCCGACTCGTAGCTCGTCCCCGACTGACTCTTGTTCCACCTTTTCTACCTAGGCCAACAACAATTTGCGCGCGCTACACAGTTCCGTTCCCAAGGGGAACCACAACAACTTTTACATACAAACTAACTAAGAACCCTAAGTGAGGATCAGCAGTTTACATAACAGCAACCAAATGCATTAAATAAAACAAAACATTTACACATATTGCCGGCCGAAGTGGCCGCGCGGTTCTGGCGCTGCAGTCTGGAACCGCGAGACCGCTACGGTCGCAGGTTCGAATCCTGCCTCGGGCACGGATGCGTGTGATGTCCTTAGGTTAGTTAGGTTTAACTAGTTCTAAGTTCTAGGGGACTAATGACCTCAGCAGTTGAGTCCCATAGTGCTCAGAGCCATTTACACATATTGACATTTCTACAAAAAATTATTCACACAGAAATTACAATTATATATACTAAGTTTTGTTCCCTCCAAATGGGACAAAGAATTTAAATGACAGATACACTACATTGCACAGAATCAAACCACGACATCAAAGTTTTAACAAAGAAAGGAGTATACAATTTTATGTTATCGATTCAGACACATTTACAGATACTAAATGTTATAACATTAAACCAAAGCAAAATAAATCCGTACAGTATTAGAGCTATGGTGTTACAAAGCGACATGTACTTGTTCATCTTCGCTACTTAGAAACACATCTCTTCTACTGAACAATTGCTCATAGCTGTTAAGGTATGCATTTTAGAGCTCAAGTTCACTACACAATTTTTACTTGATTTGGCCTATACTACCTCCTCCCAAAATATGGAAAGCAAAAAGCTTGCAGTAGGTTATTTCGTTGTATCGAAGATGAAGTGCTCGTAGCTCTTCAGGAATGTATTTCAGAGCTCGCGTTTACTAGACTATTTTTGCTACAGACGATATTTTCTCTTGTAGTCCTGAATACTGACTATTCCTCCTGGGATATCCTTTATGCAGCAGCATCATTCGCAAAAAGCCTGATGAGCTTCCGATGTTATCCACTAGGTCAGTTATTTATTAAAACGAGCTCGTCGTTCAGGCTATGAAGGCCCTAGGGATGTTGACCGGCCGCCGTGTCATCCTGCGTCTTGCGGCGTCATGGACCTGCAGTATGGAGGGGCATGTAGTTAGCACACCGTTCTCATCGCAGATTTTCCGACGCTCCAGACGGTGAGCCGCTATTACTCAGACAAGCAGCTCCTCATTTGGCATTACGAGGCGGAGTGGACCCGCTACCAGTCTTCCTACCAAGGCAAAAACCCTTGGCAGTACTGGGAATCGAACTTGGGTTCTATACCTGGCAATCATCTATGCTGACTATTCAGCTACGGGGGCGAACTGTAAATGTGTACAGGGGGATTATAATTAAAGTTCCAGTTTCAAAATGCTGAAAAAAATAAAGCTGCTCAGAATAAGAATTTGATCGGAACAAATCCAAAGAAGGGAAGACGTTACAGAAAAAAATTACAAGAATTTTACCACTGTATGGCAGTGTAAGTGGCAGAATAGGCAAAATAAAAGACTAGGGGTACACAACTGTTTCTCAGTTTGCCTCTGGACAATTAAAAACCGATTTTCCTATCCGGGGTGGTACGATCTTGCCTAACTAACACTGCCACAATTGGTGACTACCGAACTTGTGCAGCCATGTACATAACATAGTGCCGTTGGTTTAATATGCAACTCACATCATAGTCATCGTATTGTGATTCATCTGTTATTCCTAGCAGATCTCATTTACGTTATGACAGTTAAAGCGCCGTCTATTGGGAGAGTTTTCGTTGTGCTTCCTTTTGTTTCCCCCTTCATCGATAATATTCCATTCAAATTTGAAGTGATTCTGATCAGCGACTCTTTTTTTTATAGCGTTTTGAAACTGGAATCTTAGTTGTAATCACACCGTGCAATGTTGTAAGTAGGCTGGTTAGGTTATTATGTTGGTAACGCCACGTAGCGCTCTGTATGAAAATCACTGACTGTCCTGTCTGCAGTCTGTGGCTGGTTGGCATCGTTCGAATATTTACTATTGTAGTGTTGGGCAATTGGATGAGAACAGCGCGTAGCGTTGCGCAGTTGAAGGTGAGCCGCCAGCAGTGGTGGATGTGGAGAGAGAGATGCCAGAGTTTTGAGAGGTTACTATAAGAGGACGATCTGGACGTGTGTCCGCCAGAAAAGGGAAATTTGTAAAGATGGATGTCATGAATTGATAGATATATATATTATGACTTTTGAACATTATTAAGGGCCCGCATCTCGTGGTCGTGCGGTAGCGTTCTCGCTTCCCACGCCCGGGTTCCCGGGTTCGATTCCCGGCGGGGTCAGGGATTTTCTCTGCCTCGTGATGGCTGGGTGTTGTGTGCTGTCCTTAGGTTAGTTAGCTTTCAGTAGTTCTAAGTTCTAGGGGACTGATGACCATAGCTGTTAAGTCCCATAGTGCTCAGAGCCATTTGAACCATTATTAAGGTAAATACATTTTTTGTTCTCTATCAAAATCATTCTTTTGCTAGCTATGCCTATCAGTAATTAGTGCCTTCAGTAATTAGAATCTTTTATTTAGCTGGCAGTATTGGCACTCGCTGTATTGCAGTAGTTCCAGTAACGAAGGTTTTTGTGAGGTAAGTGATTCATGAAAGGGTATAGGTTATTGAAAGTCAGATTGTGTTGCGCTAAAAAAAATATTGTGTGTCAGTTTAGAGATGATCAGAATAAGTAAAGAGAGAACTGCCTGAGTACGTGCCCGAGGCAGGATTCGAACCTGCGACCGTAGCGGTCGCGCGGTTCCAGACTGTAACGCCTTGAACCGTTCGCCCACTCCAGCCGGCCCACTGCCTTCTGGATCCGATGTGCGAGTATAGTGATCTGGGTTTCACAAGATATTTGTTTGTGCAATTCCTCTTGATTCCTATAGAGAAACTTTTCGGTCTCTAGAAAGGTCATAAAAGGTGTTCCAGAATTCTGAAATAGATTATCAGCGATATAAGCGTACAGTTGTTGCATCTGTTCGACAGTTTCTCTTGAATGTACACGGTATGTCCCAGTCCCGTTAGGATTGCTTGAGTGAAATTTCATACTGCAGTGCCATCTTAGGGCGCGTTACGGCATTACGATCATTTAAGTTTCGACAACTACCGTGTAGAAGATCAAAAAGCTCTAGCAAGCGTCCTGGCTGCAAATGTTAACAGTACGTGTCTGACGCTCGTCGGAAACAGGCGTTCGAACGGAGAGCCAACATCAAGTCTTGTGTTTGTGGACGAGAATTTGTCGAATTCGACCCTAATAGCGAGAAGCAGGGTACTGGCTGCTCCTGAACGACAACGCCCCAGGCTACAAAGCGAAGCTCCTGTGCGAGTTTTTGGCGAGCAGACGGATCACAGTTCTGGATCACACTCCGTATTTTATCGCAGCCAACTTCTGGTTGTTTCCCATATTAAGCTGGCAATGAAAGGACACCGTTACAACCCAATTAAGGACAGCGAAGAAAACTGTACTCCAGTACTAAATGCAGTTCCAAAAAAGGACAATGATTGCTTCGAAACACTTTTTAAACGATTTCAACTGTGTATTGATTCAGGGGAGGACTATTTTGAATAAATACAGCGATTCTGTAAATATAGTCCGTGACTTTTATTTTTCATACGAGGCGTGTTTTTTAAGTAAGTACCGTTTTGAAATTAAAAAAAGACGTGCTAAGATATCTCAATAATTTTATTTTTACATGAAAGCCTGTACCTTAATCTACGCACTGACGCCATTACAGTCCGATTCTTCCTTGTTTACGTTGTGTACTGAGTGCTTAAGATGCCTCCGATAATCGTGAGTCCCACCGACTGTGAAGTACGGGCTGTTATAAGATTTCTTAGTGCTAAAGGCCTAAAAGCGATCGATATTCATCGTGAGATCTGTGCAGTTAACATTATGAGTGATGGAACGGTAAGAAAGTGGGTCAGAGCATCTAACGATGGCCGCACAAATGTGCATGATGAACAACGGAGTGGGCGTCTTTCAGTCGTTAGTGAACGTTTGGTGCAGGAAGTGGACAATAAGATGAGAGAAAACAGACGCTTTACGATTTCCTCCTTGCAGGATGACTTTCCTAATGTTTCTCGTAGTGTTTTGTATGGCATTATGACCGAGCACTTGAATTACCGAAAATTGTGCGCACGTTGGGTACCGAAAATGTTGACGGATGTGCACAAAACCAAACGTTTAGACAGTACATTGACTTCCCTTGAGCAGTACCACAACGACAGTGATGCTTTCTTAAGCCAAATTGTTACGGGCGATGAAACATGGGTGGTCTACGTCACACCAGAATCAAAGCAACAGTCCATGGAAGTTGAGCAAGGGCATCGTTTTGCTGCAATACAATGCCCGTCCGCATGTGGCGAATCAGACCAAAGATCTCATCACATCTTTTCGATGGGAAACTCTAGATCAGGGGTCTCCAAACTACGGCCCGCGGGCCGAAACCGGCCCGCGTTAGCTGGCCGGACATCCCCGTTATCTGGCCCGCCAAATATTTGAGGTGGTGCCTATACTGCCAACAATTGAGTTTCGAGGCCTATCGCGACCAATACACCGCGACATTGGCTCTGCTACTCGCTACAAGACTAAATAACTAAACTTATTGTTGCACCGCTTGAAATAACAATGCGTTGACATACTCTACCTCTGTTACGTCTTGCAGTAATAACAATGATTTTGAGATTTCGTTAACTTTGCAGGACGCTTTCGTGAAGAATGTGCAGTGACATACTTTTTTGTCGGTGAAATTCGCCAGAATGAAATACGCCAGAATTTCGGTCAGGTATGTCCACCAAACAAAATTATGTAATTAAATAAAAATCGTAGTTCGTTTCAGTGCTAGCTATTCCCATAACCTTAGATTTTTGCAATTTCATCTTTCCTTTAGCCTTACATTACGGTGATCATGGAGTGCCAGGGTGCTTTAATCCCACAAGGAAGATCTTGGCCCTAATGACTTCGCGGAGGAGTCAATGTGGCCCGCGGACTAAAAAGTTTGGAGACCCCTGCTGTAGATCATCCTCCGTACAGCCCCGAGTACCACCTGTTTCTGCACTTGAAGAAACACTTGGGCGGTCAGCGTCTTCAAGACGATGACGAAGTCAAAACAGTGGTGATGCAATGGTTAACAAGTCAAGTGGTAGACTTCTATGAGGAGGGTATTCAAAAACTGGTACAACGCTATGACAAGTGCCTCAATATTGACGGAAATTATGTAGAAATGTAGATTAAGGTACAGGCTTTCGTGTAAAAATAAAATTATTGAGATATCTTAGCACGTCTTTTTTTTTAATTTCAAAACGGTATTTACTTAAAAAACACGCCTCGTAGTTACAGTCCTAACGGAACTGGGACACACGGTGTACGGTGGTGGTGATGGGTGTGTGGTTTTGGCGCATTGCGAAACGCAGCCGCTATCGCGAGGTTTGTTCGGTGCAAGGTTGGCAGCGCGTGCGCTTCTGTCGCCATGCTGGGCGTCTCCCGCGATGACAGAAGTCACTCTCTCCAGAGGGCGGGAAGCGCAGGTGCCGGCGCGGCCAGAACAATGGCGCGCGAGCGGGGCGTGGCCGGGCTTTCCCTTCCGCCTGGGCAGGAGCTGCAGCTGGAGATGGAGCTGGAACTCCGGACGAGGGCGCGCCGCCTCGCGATATGACGTCACGGTCTGTCGCGGTACCATCCGCCGGAGACCTCGATACCGAGCTACAGAGACTACTCCACGAAGCCGAGCCGTGACACGCGGCGTAAAGTCTGTCAGGATAGGCCGGGGCAAGCCGTAAATTGTTCTGCTACACGGAAGAATGCAATCGCTGTATACTAATAACACCGGACCTCGTCTGGGTTTAGTCTGAGGTTCACTGTTGCTCAGAGACGGCTCTAACCTATCCATCGCTGGCATAAAGGTACTACCTCGGCGCCCCACCAGATAATACTGAAGTTTTCTTCACTGTCTAATCCAGCCATTGTATTCAAAAATATAGCGGAATATTGATTTCGCTTTAGAATTTAGACAGAAACGGATTTTGTAGCATCTTCATTGATTACCACACATACAGTGTTTGGGCAAAAATATGGAAAAACCACGAGAAATGCGTAATTGAGCATACACTGAGGAACCAAAGAAACTGGTACACCCCGCGATCACGGTGAAGTGCGGCAACGCGACGTGGCATGAAGTAGTGCTGGAGGGAACTGACACCATCAATCCAGTACGGCTGTCCATAAATCCGTAAGGGGGTGGAGATCCCTTCTGAACAGCACGTTGCAGGGCATCTCATATACGTTCAATGATGTTCTTTTCTGGGGACTTTGGAGACCAGCGGAAGTGCTTAAACTCTGAAGAGTATTCCTGGACCCACTCTCTAGTAATCCTGGACGTGTGGGATGTCGCATTGTCCCTCTGGAATTGCCTAAGTTCGTCGGAACGCACAACGCAACATAAAGTCTGGAACATAAAGCATGATATGCAGTTAACAAATATTACCCTCTGATATAGAAATTAAAACGTGTTCCTTTCAGTAATCTAATCGTTATTTCATTTTCTCACGTCCTTGCAAACATTTCAACGAAGTCTGATGGATCTATGATCGCTCGTTTTTCATGGGGGCCCTCTCAAGTAGCAACCGCTCTGTATAACAGGTTGATATACCACCATGTAAATGGTAAGGATGATACAGTGTTTTACACTGAGAAACTGTACTGTAATTTTAAATTGGACTCGTTCCATTCATAGTGATAGACCGTTATTATGATCCATGAAACACTGAAATAACTCATCTAAACTATACTGAAGAGCCAAAAGATCTGGTAAACCTCCCTAACATCGTTTAGGACCATCTCCAGCACGCAGAAACGCCACAACACAAGTTAGCATGGACGTGAATAATGTCTGAAGTAGTGCTAGAGGGAACTCACACCATGAATCCTGTAGGGCTGTGGCCGTGCGGTTAAAGGCGCTCCGGTCTGGAACCGCAAGACCGCTACGGTCGCAGGTTCGAATCCTGCCTCGGGCATGGATGTTTGTGATGTCCTTAGGTTAGTTAGGTTTAACTAGTTCTAAGTTCTAGTGGACTAATGACCTCAGCAGTTGAGTCCCATAGTGCTCAGAGCCATTTGAACCATTTGAACCTGTAGGGCTGTCCATAAATCCGTAAGAGTACGAGGGCGTGGAGACCTCTTTTGAACAGCACGTTGGAACACATCCCAGATATGCTCAATAATGTTCATATCTCGGGAGTTTGGTGACCAGCGGAAGTGTTTAAACACAGAAGAATGTTCCTGGACCAAATCTGTAGTAATTATAGACGTGTAGGGTGTCGCATTGTCCCGCTGGAATTGCCGAAGTTCGTCGGAATGCACAATGGACATGAATGGATGCAGGCGATCAGACAGAATGCTTACCTACGTGTCATCTGTCAGAGTCGTTTCTAGACATATTAAGGGTCCCATATCACTCCAACTGCATACACTCCACGCCATTACAGAGCTTCCACCAGCCTGAACAGACCCCTGCTGACATGCAGGGTCCATGGATTCATGAAGTTGTCTCCATACCCGTACACGTCCATCCACTCGACACAATTTGAAACGAGACTCGCCCCACGGCGCAACATTTTTCCAGTCATCAACAAACCTAAGTCGTTGTTGACGGCCCAGGCGCGGCGTAAAACTTTTTCTCGAGCAGTTATCAAGAGTACAAGAGTGGGCCTTCGGCTCCGAAAGCCCATATGGATTATCTTTCAATGAATGCTTCACACGCTGACACTTGTTGATGGCCCAGCATTGAAATCTGCAGCAATTTGCGGAAATGGTTCAAATGGCTCTAAGCACTACGCGACTTAACATCTGAGGTCATCAGTGACCTAGACTTAGAACTACTTCAACCTAACTAACCTAAGGACATCACACACATCCATGCCCGAGGCAGGATTCGAACCTGCGAGCGCAGCAGTACCGCGGTTCCGGACTGAAGCGCCTAGAACCCCTCGGCCACAGCAGCCGGCAATTTGCGGAAGGGATGCACTTCTGTCACATTGAAGGATTCTCTTCAGTCATTCGTACCGTTTTTGCAGGATCTTTTTCCGGCCGCAGCGACGTCCGAGATTTGATGTTTTACCGGATTCCTGACATTCAAAGTACACTCGTGAAATGATCGTACACGAAAATCCCCACTCCATCGCTGCCTCGGAGTTGCTGTCTCCCATCGCTCGTGCGCCGAACATAACACCACTTTCAAACTCACTCAAATCTTGATAACCTGCCAGTACAGCAGCAGTAACCGATCTAACAAATGCGTCAGACAGTTGTTGTCTTATAAATGCGTTGCCGACCGCAGCGTCGTATTCGGCCTCTTTACATATCTCTGTATTTAAATAGGCATGCCTATACCAGTTTCTTTGGCTCTTCAGTGTAAATGCATAGGCTAGTCAAGCCTGCGTGTTGCGCTGCTTGAAAGTGACCACGAACGGCACCTGTGCAATGTACTCAATACGTCGCAAGTATCAACCGTGGTCAGAACATTGAACTGTGTAGTTGTGATTGCATTTTGTAGGAGCTACGTGACTTTGAAAGCCGGGAAATTGTTCGTCCTCGTGCGTTGAGTGCTTCCATAATCAAGGGATCCGAAGCGTTTGGTGTTTTAAGACGCATCGACTCGAAGATCCATACCGGATACGGGGAAAGCAGAGAAACATCATCCGCTAAGTTCAAAATGGTTCAAATGGCTCTGAGCACTATGGGACTCAACATCTTAGGTCATAAGTCCCCTAGAACTTAGAACTACTTAAACCTAACTAACCTAAGAACATCACACACACCCATGCCCGAGGCAGGATTCGAACCTGCGACCGTAGCAGTCCTGCGGTTCCGGACTGCAGCGCCAGAACCGCTAGACCACCGCGGCCGGCCATCCGCTAAGTGACAGCTGGAACGAATTGTATGACTCCTCTCATTTTCATCAATTTTATTAATGTTATATGTCGTTGCACGGTAGTAACAGACCGAATAAGGCTACTGTAATGAGGGTATTTGTACTGAGAGCTCAAAAAATACTTTTCACTTGATTCCTATATATGTTGAGTTACTTCCATGGGTGGCTTGTGCGAAGCAAGCATCGAAGGATGCGGCACACGGCATTTATGGTTGGGGGCTGCACTTCACTGAATTCTGAGGGTTTCGTACAATAGGCTTAAACGTCTAGCGGAACGACTGACGTCGGTCGAGTTTCGCCTATTGTATAGAGGGCGAAAGGACCTGCGAGACGTCTGAGTGTCGCCGCAGTTTATGTGTTTACCGTTCCGGCGCGTCTGGAACGAAGATTCCTGGCACCGAGTGACTGCACTTTCCTCTTGATTCTGAGAATACTTGTGGACTGTGCCCTGCTGGGTGCGACTGTCGGGCGCTGGATGGCAGTGGTCTAGGCAGGTTGTTTTCGTAGCCGGTCAAACGGCAAGTTCAGTGCCCTCAGCTGAAAGCTGAATAGCAGAGGCATGATTGATCAACTTAAAATGAGGCTAGTTGATGTCATAAAACCCTGCTCGAAATTGGAGGGAACGGTCGCTATTGGCGCGAATGATGTTCTGAGACAGTGTGGAGGAATTTTGGAATCAGAACTGAATGCTAATTCGCTGTTTTCGAGGAGAGTAGGGAGTAGAGCAATGTTGGCTTCGCTCTTGCGTTGTGCGAGCAGGGTATCTTCCTCGGAGTCGGACAGTCTTGCGAATTGGTCGCTCTTTTTCGGAAGAACTTTGAATTCTCAAGCAGCCTTCGCGGCCAGGGGTTGACACAGAGTTGCTGCACGGCAGAAGTCGGTGCCTACGTCATCAGGACGCTGCCTACCGACGACGTGCTGCAGATTTAAGTCTGGTACAGTATTTTTGCAACTCCGGCATTGTAGGACCTTATCAATTTTATACAGAAACCCTCAGCAGCTCGCGCGCTAGCTTTGTTACAAGTCCACCTTGCTTTTTTCTCATGTGATCCCATTTGAGCTCTCACTACTAATTGCGATACTGCTATATAGTTGGGAGATTAATAGTTGATTCATTAGGACCTCCAGTCATTATCGTCAATCTATTGCATCACAGAGAGTAGGAGCCCCTTGTTCTCGAGCCAACTCTTATTATCATAATATTTCAGTACACCCTATCCTTGTTTGTGTCGATAATCATGTGCATTTATGTTCTGATGTGTAATAAATCACATTGTAATATTTAATCCGCATATCATTTCGTAGATATATGCAGAATCCCATTTCCTGTTGTTTATTATGATAAAGTTCTCTTTTTTCTGAGTAGATTACGATTTTTATTAAATTATTGTGAGCGTGCACTCCTTATTTGACCAACTAGCAGGGGCCACCATCATTCTCTTCCATTACCGTTGTGCACATAATTAATTAGCTGGTAGATAAGGAGGGGGTCGAATGCATGTATCGTATTGTTGTTGTTGTGGTCTTCAGTCCTGAGACTGGTTTGATGCAGCTCTCCATGCTACTCTATCCTGTGCAAGCTTCTTCATCTCCCAGTACTTACTGCAACCTACATCCTTCTGAATCTGCTTAGTGTATTCATCTCTTGGTCTCCCTCTACGATTTTTACCCTCCACGCTGCCCTCCAATACTAAATTGGTGATCCCTCGATGTCTCAGAACATGATCTACCAACCGATCCCTTCTCCTAGTCAAGTTGTGCCACAAGCTCCTCTTCTCCCCAATTCTATTCAATACCTCCTCATTAGTTATGTGATCTACCCATCTAATCTTCAGCATTCTTCTGTAGCACCACATTTCGAAAGCTTCTATTCTCTTCTTGTCTAAACTATTTATCGTCCACGTTTCACTTCCATACATGGCTACACTCCATACAAATACTTTCAGAAACGACTTCCTGACATTTAAATCTATACTCGATGTTCACAAATTTTTCTTCTTCAGAAACGCTTTCCTTGCCAATGCCAGTCTACATTTTATATCCTGTCTACTTCGACCATCATCAGTTATTTTGCTCCCCAAATAGCAAAACTCCTTTACTACTTTAAGTGTCTCATTTCCTAATCTAATTCCCTCAGCATCACCCGACTTAATTCGATTACATTCCATTATCCTCGTTTTGCTTTTGTTGATGATCATCTTATACCCTCTTTTCAAGACACTGTCCATTCCGTTCAACTGCTCTTCCAAGTCCTTTGCTGTCTCTGACAGAATTACAATGTCATCGGCGAACCTCAACGTTTTTATTTCTTCTCCAAGGATTTTAATACCTACTCCGAACTTTTCTTTTGTTTCCTTTATTGCTTGCTCAATATACAGATTGAATAACATCGGGGATAGGCTACAACCCTGTCTCACTCCCTTCCCAACGAATGCTTGGCTTTCATACCCCTCGACTCTTATAACTGCCATCTACTTTCTGTACAAATTGTAAATAGCATTTGGCTCCCTGTATTTTACCCCTGCCACCTTCAGAATTTGAAAGAGAGTATTCCAATCAACGTTGTCAAAAGCTTTCTCTAAGTCTACAAATGCTAGAAACGTAGGTTTGTCTTTCCTTAATCTTTCTTCTAAGATAAGTCGTAAGGTCAGTATTCCCTCACGTGTTCCAACATTTCTACGGAATCCAAGTTGATCTTCCCCGAGGTTGGCTTCTATCAGTTTTTCCATTCGTGTGTAAAGAATTCGCTGTGACTTATTAAACTGATAGTTCGGTAATTTTCACATCTGTCAACACCTGCTTTCTTTGGGATTGGAATTATTATATTCTTCTTGAAGTCTGAGGGTACTTCGCCTGTCTCGTACATCTTGCTCACCAGATGGTAGAGATTTGTCAGGACTGGCTCTCCCAAGGCTATCAGTAGTTCTAATGGAATGTTGTCTACTCCAGGGGCCTTGTTTCGACTCAGGTCTTTCAGTGCTTTGTCAAACTCTTCACGCAGTATCATATCTCCCATTTCATCTTCATCTACATCCTCTTCCATTTCCATAATATTATCCTCAAGTAGATCGCCCTTGTATAGACCCTCTATATACTCCTTCCACCGTTCTGCTTTCTCTTCTTTGCTTAGAACTGGGTTTCCATCAAAGCTCTTGATATTCATGCAAGTGGTTCTCCTTTCTCCAAAGGTCTCTTTAATTTTCCTGTAGGCAGTATCTATCTTACCCCTAGTGAGATAAGCCTCTACATCCTCACAGTTGTCCTCTAGTCATGCCTGTTTAGCCATTTTGCACTTCCTGTCGATATCATTTCTGAGACGTTTGTATTCATTTTTGCCTGCTTCATTTACTGCTTTTTTATATTTTCTCCTTTCATCAATTAAATTCAATATTTCTTCTGTTACCCAAGGGTTTCTACCAGCCCTCGTCTTTTTACCTGTTTGATCCTCCGCTGCCCTCACTATTTCATCCCTCAATGCTACCCATTCCTCTTCTACTGTATTTCTTTCCCCCATTCCTGTCAATTGTTCCCTTATGCTCTCCCTGAAACTCTGTACAACCTCTGGTTCTTTCAGTTTATCCAGGTCCCATCTCCTTAAATTCCCACCTTTTTGCAGTTTCTTCAGTTTTAATCTACAGTTCATAACCAATAGATTGTGGTCAGAGTCCACATCTGCCCCTGGAAATGTCTTGCAATTTAAAACCTGGTAGGAACTCTGTATTACCATTATATAATCAATCTGATACCTTTTAGTACTCATGCAAAATTCGTCTGAATTAAAGAGGTACGAACTCTTCTCCACCCTGGCACCTCGCAGTGTATATTGAGTGATCGTGACAGACGGCCATTGAAGATGATTGTGACGAAAAATGAGAGGATGGAAGTTGCAAAAATCACCGCAGAACTGCATGTCGCACTCGCAAACCCTGTCAGCACCAAAACAACACGAAGAGAGCAGCATAAGCTGGGACTTTGCGGGGCGAGCAGCAATTCTAAAACTACGTATCAGTCATGGACATGAGTAGTATACTAAGGGGGGTTTTTGGACACATTTTGGGACGTATATACGCAGCTAAGGTTAGCTGCGGTACCGTACCCAAGCTGCCGTCGCTTGTCATCTGTTCATTACGTCACACTTGACATCCTTCCAGCTGGCGGGCTACACAGGCACGCACGCACAGACGTAAACACACACACGTAAACACACACACACACACACACACACACACGTAAACACGCACACACACACACACACACACACACACACACACACACACACACACGTAAACACGCACACACACACACACACACACACACACGTAAACACGCACACACACACACACACACACACACACACACACACACACACACACACCTAAACCAGCATATGTAAGATGTAATTCAACATTTATTATACATATTATTTTTGCAAATTAATCCAGCTGTTGTGTGCACTGCTGAATCCAAGCCACTTTACCAGTGCCTTATTTCCTTTCTTACGTATGATTCTCTCAACAATGTACGTTGATGGATATTTTGTTTTTTGTAGCTCTTCTGCATAGAAAGCTCCAGCTATGGGCTGAGATTTGTAATCTTCAAGGAGATATGTTCTCGGATTGGTTTCTTGCACTTTACGTATTTTGAAAATTTCCGTGGATAACGAACTGCGCGAATTATTGCAGTGCGTAGGCGATTTCCGCACTGAACGACACTGGCAGCAAGAATTCCGCCCTGAATCCGCCTGGGACAGCGCTCTCCACGGCGAATCGCTCTGGCAGCACGATTTCCGTATAGGGCTGCACTGAAGGAGGGAATCTCTCAGTGTTGATGACAGTGGACTGGAAGCGCCTAAACGCTGCATCTTCGATATCCTGTTGGGCTGACCTGTTGTCTCCCGGCGATGTGAACCTGGAAATATCGTACTTCGTTAATGGTTGATTCCAATATAACAAGTAATTTTAAGACATTGTCACTGTGCATATTTATGTTACGCGTATCTGCCCACTTATCAAGAAACTGAAGGCATCTTAGGAACACCATTGTATTTTCCTTTGACCCAGACTATTTTATTACACTATCACATACTCGCGAAAATAAACGACAATGCTTATGTCGATGTAAAGACGAAGTCCTAAGTTTTTGTATCACACTAAGCCATATTTCTGATCTGCACGCACGTTACTTTATTTTCGGTATTACTTAGCTGTCACAATTAAACTACTAAGGAGCTGCTTAGTCTCCACCAATAATTTTTAATGCTGGCCCATACATGCAAATCCTGGATTCGATATTTTTAACTCCATGATCACTTTAAAATTTCCTCCGACACAGCCTCTTAGTAACTTCGCCTGCGGCATCAAAATTATCCTTGACTCGCAGTGGTGTTTATCAGGGCTCATAAATGTCAGTGAAAAGATTTCAGGAAACTATGTACCTAAATTATGTTGAACAATCTGAAAGCTTATGGGAAAATCTTAACGCTGTGTCTTTAAAAGCAGCTTTATTGAATTGTCAGGTTTAGCTAAAGGTAATAACATCTAAGTAGCTGCTAGGGTTCATCTTTTTTACTCTCTTACTGCAGCAACTAATTTTGTATTCACAGGGGCTGATTTAACGCCACTTGTAAACAAGGCGTATATTCGAATGCCCAAGAGGTTTTACGTAGCAGGTACGCGGCTAAGGCTGAGTCTCTTTAGTAATTGCTGCAGTCATTTTTGGTGGAAACTCGTTCGATACGATTATGACACTCGCGTCTGATTAGTAATACCTATTCGAAGTGACGCACAAGTGCTCTCAGTTTCAATGGAAGTGAGAACCGTCCCATAATATTTTTTACATTCCACGTTACGAAAATCAAACTAAGCATTTCAGTCGTTCGTATGTAATACTCAGTTCTCAGTAAACAGACCACGACAAGTACATGCAAATGGAACTGTATCTTTTGAATACTGCCACAAAAAATGTTAAGCATTACTATAACAATTCATTATTTAACGTTTCAGTGCAGTGGTCTCATTAGTTGTCTATGCAGTTAACAACAAATCTAATAGCAGGAGGACCGCTTTTTAAGTGAATCACCACAGTACATACACATTAAGTAGCACCACTATGTACGACCGAAGGACTAGTGCACTCCTTATGGCACCTTTGGACTGCCAAAATTTGTTCAGCATTAAGAACATACTTTGCATCAACCTCAAGTATGCTTTACTTTTGTTGCCACATTGATAGTGATCCAGCACCCCTTTGTTACACATCAACGAGACAAGTATAGGAAATTTAATTTGCAGACTTTCGAAAGGATTGGTTTCCAGATGCTGTACCATCGAAGTCGCTAGAATACCCCACGTCTCTCTTTGAAACAGATATTTGCACAAGAAATTCCTGACCGTCTAGATGGCACCTTACATTAACAGCTGAGACACTCAATCATTAATTCAAAATAATGTAATAATTATGCTATTGCGAAATTTACAGATGATGTACCGACCAGTGTGTGCCCTGTTTTACTGAATTTTAGTGTTACTTTATTACACACAGTAATTTATTGCCGAGTAGCTTTAGCAATGATGAAGCATGCTGGGAAGATTAAAATTACCCATGGAAGTGACGTAAGTAATTCTCTGAAGGATATATGCTGTCTTCAGGTGCATCAGCCTCTAGCTGAGTCGAGTGTCTTGTGTTGAAGGCATTATCAACATTTAGAAACTTTACCCAGAAGTGAAGATAAAATGAAGTTTTTCAAAAATTCTGAAGTGATTAGATTTTGTGGCTGTTTATGCATTCCACCAGTCCACATACTTACCGATTTCTGACCAGTGCTTGCATTTTTTTCCATGCCAAATCACTACCTTTCTCGAAGCTTTGTAACACCATAATTGGGCAGCAGAATGACAAATTTCGTAATATCACCAAGTTGGAGCTATGTCGCTCAAGTATAAAACTTGTCTTATTGATTGATTTATTTGTTTGACGTCTTCTCGATTAGAAAGTGAAGTATTCTACGTGGCAGTATTAACGTTGAAAAGTAAGTAGTCTTGTGCAACTAGAGTATTTTCTTTCATGATCGAGAACAGATCAGTTTATGAAGATGTGCCTGTCCTAGTTCAAATTTCTCAAGATGTTCTTTTCTGTCATTAAAGTAATTATTAAACTGGTAGCGATTTCCATTTGAAGTGGTTGGGCTAGCAGACAACGATGATACTTTTCCCTTCCATACTTTCTCGATAGGCCTAATGTCTAGATTAACCATTCATCCTGTGCATTCTTTTGTACAAACTGTCACTTTCCTGGTTTGTCAATACCATGTACGTTTTAAGAGATATGCAATACGTGGTTCAAATACTGAGCTTTCCTGACTGTTTAGCTTTAAGAAACCCTTACTTCTGTCACAGCATTTAAGTAACTACGATAGGAAAGTGATAGCTGTTTCAGTATGTTAACATATTTAAGCCTCTGTATCCAAATGCCAATGAATTGCTAAGCTAGCATCGCATTATTTTTTTTTTTAATTATTGCTTCGCAGGAGATAGGTTTGAGGGAAAGAATTTGAAACTGGTAGAGTACCGCGACGTTTATAGAAGTCGATGGTGGAATGTTAATGTTTGGATATTGTTCTAAGGCCGAAGTCTGAAGAATGTTTTCGGGGAGTGTGAAGCTGAATTCTTAATATTCACAATGTTTGAAGCACTTTTTCGTGTTTGTGATCATGGCAGGATTTCACTGATGGAAGGAAGTTATCCACAGAAAAATTTTGCTTTCCGTCACACTGCTGCTGCTGCCGCCGCCTTCGTTTAACTTCGTAGGTACTGGCTGTTTCAGAGCAACACCCTTTTTGGAAAAAAATACGTATACTTATTTTTGACGAGATGCTTTGGACATACCATCAAGTAAATGAGTAAAGCTACATCTTCCATAGTAATTATTTGCAGCAGAGAGAAAATTAAGGCAGTGTGTCTTTAGCTGAAGCATACGCCACTTTGTGAGATTTGTCGTGTTTAGGCTCCTCGTTGTGGAATTTGAAACGTTAAAAATTCAGCCTTACCAGAACTTTTAGATTTAGTAGTAGCGTTTAAAGATGGAACAACTTGGCCGTTATTCCATTATATGGCAGGCTATCAACACTGTGCTTAGAAAGCCAGTTGGACATCATATTAAGATATTGTGAAGTATTAAGAAACCACGGCCAGATGATGTAATATTGATAACGGATAAGTTATGATGGACCCATCCAAGCAATGCTGTCATCTGTTTCGCATGTTTGGCTTCACAAAATCCTTGAAAGGGCATTTTTTGCTACGGCAAGCAGATCGAAGCCTTTTGCTTTTGACAGTGATACCTAATGAAGACCAGATACTTGGAGGACTTCACCATCTAAACAACCACACAATTCACTCCAGTGTTTCTATGCTGTGCCAATATTTTAATAAATTTACAAGGAGAAAAATGATAAATAGCACAGAAAATATAACCTCTCACTGAAGAATCTGCACCGTCTCACAAAGTAGCTGGTAAATGAAACATTTTACGTTAACTTTTAGAAAGCATGAAAGAAAAATCTGTCCTGATATTTAGAATTAGTCAAACGTAAATACACTTACGATTAAAGTTACCAGTTTATCACCTCTGTGAAGCAGTATGAAACAGGCTTTTTTTTCTCTATTCAGGAACGTTTCAACCAGAGAAATCCAAGCGAAGCTTTACGTTGTGAATTTACAAATTTCAGTAAGGATTTTACATGTGCTCGTGTGCCGCGTTTTTGTTTCCAAAGAAATTTGTTCTAATTACATATTACCTAAGTTGAAGATTACCTAATTTTAACTGTATTCTGTAAGTTCAGTAAACAATGTATAGACGTTTTAACTCTCGATACAGCTTCCAAGATTGTAGTAACTAATTTGTGACCAATGTATTGCGAACTGCCATCACAGCATTCAATACTATCAACTAGATTTCCGCGTTTGTGTTTATCTTTTGTTAGACACTAACACGCCGTGACACCTAGGAAGGTAGTCAATTCGGCGGCATAATCACGTCACAGCACACGCGTTAAGGCTTTCTTTTCTGAATGGCGATGGCTGAACACAGCCGACTCCACAACAGTTCCGTGCATCGCGACCGGAGATTGGAGACAAATCTTATACAAACTGCACTTCATCACCCAAAATACTGCTTTCACAATCACAGAATGTCAGATATGCGAAAGGACCGTCATAACCGACAAGGCCGTCATTGGTGAATTGTACAGAAGACAACAGCCGATTTAGCGTTGAGCCATGAAAGTCAATCGGCTACTAGACAGCTATGTACATCTCTGGAGTAGCTGTCAAGTTCTTTTAAATTCCTACGTTGGTTGAGTTAGTTGCTGCGTATTTCGAGACCACGTAAAAGCTGCGACAATATGGAAATATTGTTACAGGCTAAGTTTTCACTATCTGCATTCATTTCGATATTACTTAATATTTAGCACAATCGCCAACTACGTCTATAGAATGTTTCATGAACCTGAATAGCAACGTGCACTGAGGCTACATCTGATTCCATCAGGGACTACGGGAAATACTGGCCCTGTAACAGACTTCTCTCCTCATAAGTCTCCCTGCAGACATCACGAACGCTCGTCTCCATCTGGGGCCAGGCAGGAGATGTGTCAATGAATGACATCCGTAACTGATGTGTGATCTACAGCGCGTGTAAACGTGCAGCTATGAAGCACTGAATTATTCACGAATACTAACACTTCCTGCTCAAGACTGGCCGCAGCAGCTCCCAAGACCTGTGATGCCACGTGCTGTGACGTACGCACCGCAGTCTGCTTCGTGGGCCTCTCGTTCCAGGTGATAACTTCCCTTGCAATACGCGACACATTGAGACGCATGACATCACCGAGCAATAGAGACTTACAATGCACGTGAATCAGTGCCACAATAACAGTCTATTCGATGGTACTCATTACTGGAACATCACATTAACTCTTCACAAATTCTTAAGGGGATTGATAATATCTCAGACAAAATATCAGAATTTGATACAGTTTATGTACCCTGCTACGTTTGGGCTGTTTCACCTTCACGTTCTATCTTCACGAACATACCAACATATGGCATTCTCAGATGCCAGAGGAAGGTATTGTGACATTTTTACCTTCTACAAACATTTATGAAATTTCATTGTGAAATGAGTAGATAGTTACGGATGTCACAATACCTTCCTCTGGCATCTGAGAATGCCATATGTTGGTATGTTCGTGAAGATAGAACGTGAAGGTGAAACAGCCCAAACGTAGCAGGGTACATAAACTGTATCAAATTCTGATATTTTGTCTGAGATATTATCAATCCCCTTAAGAATTTGTGAAGAGTTAATGTGATGTTCCAGTAATGAGTACCATCGAATAGACTGTTATTGTGGCACTGATTCACGTGCATTGTAAGTCTCTATTGCTCGGTGATGTCATGCGTCTCAATGTGTCGCGTATTGCAAGGGAAGTTATCACCTGGAACGAGAGGCCCACGAAGCAGACTGCGGTGCGTACGTCACAGCACGTGGCATCACAGGTCTTGGGAGCTGCTGCGGCCAGTCTTGAGCAGGAAGTGTTAGTATTCGTGAATAATTCAGTGCTTCATAGCTGCACGTTTACACGCGCTGTAGATCACACATCAGTTACGGATGTCATTCATTGACACATCTCCTGCCTGGCCCCAGATGGAGACGAGCGTTCGTGATGTCTGCAGGGAGACTTATGAGGAGAGAAGTCTGTTACAGGGCCAGTATTTCCCGTAGTCCCTGATGGAATCAGATGTAGCCTCAGTGCACGTTGCTATTCAGGTTCATGAAACATTCTATAGACGTAGTTGGCGATTGTGCTAAATATTAAGTAATATCGAAATGAATGCAGATAGTGAAAACTTAGCCTGTAACAATATTTCCATATTGTCGCAGCTTTTACGTGGTCTCGAAATACGCAGCAACTAACTCAACCAACGTAGGAATTTAAAAGAACTTGACAGCTACTCCAGAGATGTACATAGCTGTCTAGTAGCCGATTGACTTTCATGGCTCAACGCTAAATCGGCTGTTGTCTTCTGTACAATTCACCAATGACGGCCTTGTCGGTTATGACGGTCCTTTCGCATATCTGACATTCTGTGATTGTGAAAGCAGTATTTTGGGTGATGAAGTGCAGTTTGTATAAGATTTGTCTCCAATCTCCGGTCGCGATGCACGGAACTGTTGTGGAGTCGGCTGTGTTCAGCCATCGCCATTCAGAAAAGAAAGCCTTAACGCGTGTGCTGTGACGTGATTATGCCGCCGAATTGACTACCTTCCTAGGTGTCACGGCGTGTTAGTGTCTAACAAAAGATAAACACAAACGCGGAAATCTAGTTGATAGTATTGAATGCTGTGATGGCAGTTCGCAATACATTGGTCACAAATTAGTTACTACAATCTTGGAAGCTGTATCGAGAGTTAAAACGTCTATACATTGTTTACTGAACTTACAGAATACAGTTAAAATTAGGTAATCTTCAACTTAGGTAATATGTAATTAGAACAAATTTCTTTGGAAACAAAAACGCGGCACACGAGCACATGTAAAATCCTTACTGAAATTTGTAAATTCACAACGTAAAGCTTCGCTTGGATTTCTCTGGTTGAAACGTTCCTGAATAGAGAAAAAAAAGCCTGTTTCATACTGCTTCACAGAGGTGATAAACTGGTAACTTTAATCGTAAGTGTATTTACGTTTGACTAATTCTAAATATCAGGACAGATTTTTCTTTCATGCTTTCTAAAAGTTAACGTAAAATGTTTCATTTACCAGCTACTTTGTGAGACGGTGCAGATTCTTCAGTGAGAGGTTATATTTTCTGTGCTATTTATCATTTTTCTCCTTGTAAATTTATTAAAATATTGGCACAGCATAGAAACACTGGAGTGAATTGTGTGGTTGTTTAGATGGTGAAGTCCTCCAAGTATCTGGTCTTCATTAGGTATCACTGTCAAAAGCAAAAGGCTTCGATCTGCTTGCCGTAGCAAAAAATGCCCTTTCAAGGATTTTGTGAAGCCAAACATGCGAAACAGATGACAGCATTGCTTGGATGGGTCCATCATAACTTATCCGTTATCAATATTACATCATCTGGCCGTGGTTTCTTAATACTTCACAATATCTTAATATGATGTCCAACTGGCTTTCTAAGCACAGTGTTGATAGCCTGCCATATAATGGAATAACGGCCAAGTTGTTCCATCTTTAAACGCTACTACTAAATCTAAAAGTTCTGGTAAGGCTGAATTTTTAACGTTTCAAATTCCACAACGAGGAGCCTAAACACGACAAATCTCACAAAGTGGCGTATGCTTCAGCTAAAGACACACTGCCTTAATTTTCTCTCTGCTGCAAATAATTACTATGGAAGATGTAGCTTTACTCATTTACTTGATGGTATGTCCAAAGCATCTCGTCAAAAATAAGTATACGTATTTTTTTCCAAAAAGGGTGTTGCTCTGAAACAGCCAGTACCTACGAAGTTAAACGAAGGCGGCGGCAGCAGCAGCAGTGTGACGGAAAGCAAAATTTTTCTGTGGATAACTTCCTTCCATCAGTGAAATCCTGCCATGATCACAAACACGAAAAAGTGCTTCAAACATTGTGAATATTAAGAATTCAGCTTCACACTCCCCGAAAACATTCTTCAGACTTCGGCCTTAGAACAATATCCAAACATTAACATTCCACCATCGACTTCTATAAACGTCGCGGTACTCTACCAGTTTCAAATTCTTTCCCTCAAACCTATCTCCTGCGAAGCAATAATTAAAAAAAAAATAATGCGATGCTAGCTTAGCAATTCATTGGCATTTGGATACAGAGGCTTAAATATGTTAACATACTGAAACAGCTATCACTTTCCTATCGTAGTTACTTAAATGCTGTGACAGAAGTAAGGGTTTCTTAAAGCTAAACAGTCAGGAAAGCTCAGTATTTGAACCACGTATTGCATATCTCTTAAAACGTACATGGTATTGACAAACCAGGAAAGTGACAGTTTGTACAAAAGAATGCACAGGATGAATGGTTAATCTAGACATTAGGCCTATCGAGAAAGTATGGAAGGGAAAAGTATCATCGTTGTCTGCTAGCCCAACCACTTCAAATGGAAATCGCTACCAGTTTAATAATTACTTTAATGACAGAAAAGAACATCTTGAGAAATTTGAACTAGGACAGGCACATCTTCATAAACTGATCTGTTCTCGATCATGAAAGAAAATACTCTAGTTGCACAAGACTACTTACTTTTCAACGTTAATACTGCCACGTAGAATACTTCACTTTCTAATCGAGAAGACGTCAAACAAATAAATCAATCAATAAGACAAGTTTTATACTTGAGCGACATAGCTCCAACTTGGTGATATTACGAAATTTGTCATTCTGCTGCCCAATTATGGTGTTACAAAGCTTCGAGAAAGGTAGTGATTTGGCATGGAAAAAAATGCAAGCACTGGTCAGAAATCGGTAAGTATGTGGACTGGTGGAATGCATAAACAGCCACAAAATCTAATCACTTCAGAATTTTTGAAAAACTTCATTTTATCTTCACTTCTGGGTAAAGTTTCTAAATGTTGATAATGCCTTCAACACAAGACACTCGACTCAGCTAGAGGCTGATGCACCTGAAGACAGCATATATCCTTCAGAGAATTACTTACGTCACTTCCATGGGTAATTTTAATCTTCCCAGCATGCTTCATCATTGCTAAAGCTACTCGGCAATAAATTACTGTGTGTAATAAAGTAACACTAAAATTCAGTAAAACAGGGCACACACTGGTCGGTACATCATCTGTAAATTTCGCAATAGCATAATTATTACATTATTTTGAATTAATGATTGAGTGTCTCAGCTGTTAATGTAAGGTGCCATCTAGACGGTCAGGAATTTCTTGTGCAAATATCTGTTTCAAAGAGAGACGTGGGGTATTCTAGCGACTTCGATGGTACAGCATCTGGAAACCAATCCTTTCGAAAGTCTGCAAATTAAATTTCCTATACTTGTCTCGTTGATGTGTAACAAAGGGGTGCTGGATCACTATCAATGTGGCAACAAAAGTAAAGCATACTTGAGGTTGATGCAAAGTATGTTCTTAATGCTGAACAAATTTTGGCAGTCCAAAGGTGCCATAAGGAGTGCACTAGTCCTTCGGTCGTACATAGTGGTGCTACTTAATGTGTATGTACTGTGGTGATTCACTTAAAAAGCGGTCCTCCTGCTATTAGATTTGTTGTTAACTGCATAGACAACTAATGAGACCACTGCACTGAAACGTTAAATAATGAATTGTTATAGTAATGCTTAACATTTTTTGTGGCAGTATTCAAAAGATACAGTTCCATTTGCATGTACTTGTCGTGGTCTGTTTACTGAGAACTGAGTATTACATACGAACGACTGAAATGCTTAGTTTGATTTTCGTAACGTGGAATGTAAAAAATATTATGGGACGGTTCTCACTTCCATTGAAACTGAGAGCACTTGTGCGTCACTTCGAATAGGTATTACTAATCAGACGCGAGTGTCATAATCGTATCGAACGAGTTTCCACCAAAAATGACTGCAGCAATTACTAAAGAGACTCAGCCTTAGCCGCGTACCTGCTACGTAAAACCTCTTGGGCATTCGAATATACGCCTTGTTTACAAGTGGCGTTAAATCAGCCCCTGTGAATACAAAATTAGTTGCTGCAGTAAGAGAGTAAAAAAGATGAACCCTAGCAGCTACTTAGATGTTATTACCTTTAGCTAAACCTGACAATTCAATAAAGCTGCTTTTAAAGACACAGCGTTAAGATTTTCCCATAAGCTTTCAGATTGTTCAACATAATTTAGGTACATAGTTTCCTGAAATCTTTTCACTGACATTTATGAGCCCTGATAAACACCACTGCGAGTCAAGGATAATTTTGATGCCGCAGGCGAAGTTACTAAGAGGCTGTGTCGGAGGAAATTTTAAAGTGATCATGGAGTTAAAAATATCGAATCCAGGATTTGCATGTATGGGCCAGCATTAAAAATTATTGGTGGAGACTAAGCAGCTCCTTAGTAGTTTAATTGTGACAGCTAAGTAATACCGAAAATAAAGTAACGTGCGTGCAGATCAGAAATATGGCTTAGTGTGATACAAAAACTTAGGACTTCGTCTTTACATCGACATAAGCATTGTCGTTTATTTTCGCGAGTATGTGATAGTGTAATAAAATAGTCTGGGTCAAAGGAAAATACAATGGTGTTCCTAAGATGCCTTCAGTTTCTTGATAAGTGGGCAGATACGCGTAACATAAATATGCACAGTGACAATGTCTTAAAATTACTTGTTATATTGGAATCAACCATTAACGAAGTACGATATTTCCAGGTTCACATCGCCGGGAGACAACAGGTCAGCCCAACAGGATATCGAAGATGCAGCGTTTAGGCGCTTCCAGTCCACTGTCATCAACACTGAGAGATTCCCTCCTTCAGTGCAGCCCTATACGGAAATCGTGCTGCCAGAGCGATTCGCCGTGGAGAGCGCTGTCCCAGGCGGATTCAGGGCGGAATTCTTGCTGCCAGTGTCGTTCAGTGCGGAAATCGCCTACGCACTGCAATAATTCGCGCAGTTCGTTATCCACGGAAATTTTCAAAATACGTAAAGTGCAAGAAACCAATCCGAGAACATATCTCCTTGAAGATTACAAATCTCAGCCCATAGCTGGAGCTTTCTATGCAGAAGAGCTACAAAAAACAAAATATCCATCAACGTACATTGTTGAGAGAATCATACGTAAGAAAGGAAATAAGGCACTGGTAAAGTGGCTTGGATTCAGCAGTGCACACAACAGCTGGATTAATTTGCAAAAATAATATGTATAATAAATGTTGAATTACATCTTACATATGCTGGTTTAGGTGTGTGTGTGTGTGTGTGTGTGTGTGTGTGTGTGTGTGTGTGTGTGTGTGCGTGTTTACGTGTGTGTGTGTGTGTGTGTGTGTGTGCGTGTTTACGTGTGTGTGTGTGTGTGTGTGTGTGTGTGTGTGTGTGTGCGTGTTTACGTGTGTGTGTGTGTGTGTGTGTGTGTGTGTGTGTGTGTGTGTGTGTGTGTTTACGTGTGTGTGTTTACGTCTGTGCGTGCGTGCCTGTGTAGCCCACCAGCTGGAAGGATGTCAAGTGTGACGTAATGAACAGATGACAAGCGACGGCAGCTTGGGTACGGTACCGCAGCTAACCTTAGCTGCGTATATACGTCCCAAAATGTGTCCCAAACCCCCCCTTAGTATACTACTGACATGCTCGTAACAGGGAAACGTGTTGCTGTAGCTATAAAACTTGGAATACGTAGCAATGGAAGAAAGTCATTTGCTCCGATGAGTCTTGTTTCACATTGTTTCCAACTGGCCGAGTTAACGTCACAAGAGTGAACAATGCCTGGGGTTCGATAATGTGGGCAGCCATATTGTGGTATTCCATGGGCCCCATGATCATCTGCAAGGTGAGGTTACTGCCAAACGTAAGCAATTTGGCTGTTCAGGTCTACTCACGGTACAATGTTTCCTCCCCACGGTGGTGGTGTATTCCAAGATGGCAAGCTCCCTGTGAACGCGGCTCTCTTCGTCCCAGACTGATTTTGTACGCACTGTGATGAATTGTTGCATCTCACCTGGCCACCAAAGTGACAAGTTCTCAACGTTATTGACCTTTGTGGCCTACTTTGTAGAAGAGTGTTAAAGATTTCCTTGAACACCGTACAGGACGTGTATTTATCCACTCCGTTCTCATTGCAGCTGTTCTGAATGCCAGAGGCTTTTCTACGCTGTACTAGGCATGGAAATGGTTATGGTGTTTTTTTATTATAATCATCCAGTGAATTTCACCATTGCGCATTTCGATGTTTCATACCATCATCCTCAGATGGACTGATGTTGGTGAAGATTACAGATGTCTTTTCACAGTAGTCGCAGGCCAATGGCAGCATAGGTTATTTTCCGTCTTTTGAGGGACGGTAGTGTGAAAGGTTCCATGCCCTCTTTTGCATGTTACATCTCATTTTCATCAATTTTATTAATTTTTTATGTAATTACACGGTGGTAACAGGCCGAATAAGGTTATTGTAATGGAAGTATTTGTACTGAGAGCTGAAAATACTTTTCACTTGATTCCTATGCATCTGGGTTACTTCCCTGGGTGGCCTGTGGGGGCTGCACTTCTGTGAATACTGAGATGGTCTTTCATCAATGGGCTTAAACGCCTGGCGGAACGACTGACGTCGGTAGAGTTTCGCCTATTGTATGCAGGGCAAAACGACCTACGAGACATCTGAGTGTCGCCGTAGTTTATGTGTTTACCGTTCCGGCGCGTCCGGAACGAAGATTCCTGGCACCGACTGACTGCATTGTCCTCTTGATTCTGTAAATACTTGTGGACTACGTCCTGCTGGGTGTGACTGTCTGGCGCCGGATGGCCGGTGGTCTAGGCAGGTTGTTTTCGTAACCGGTGAAACGGCAAGTCTAGTGTCCTCAGCTGAATAGCACAGGCATGATTGGTCAACTTAAACTGAGGCTAGTTGACGTCATAAAGCCCTGCTCGAAATTGGAGGTAACGGTCGCTATTGGCGCGAATGATATTCTGAGACAGTGTGGGGGAATTCTGCAATCAGCACTGAATGCTGATTCGCGGATAGTAGGGAGTTGAGCAATGTTGGCTGCGCTCTTGCGTTGCGCTGGCGCAGGGTATTCCGGGTCTGATCTTCGTCGGAGTCGGACGGTCTTCCGACTTAGTCGCACTTTTGCGGCAGAACTTAGAATTCTCGGACAGCCTTCGCGGCCAGGGGTTGACACAGAGTTGCTGCACAGCAGAAGTCGGCGTCTAAATCATCAGAGCGCTGCCTACCGACGACGTGCTGCAGATTTCAGGACTGGTACAGCATTTTGCGGCTTCGGCATTGTAAGACCTATCAATTTTATACTGAAGTCCTCAACAGCACGCCCGCTCCCTTTGCTCCAAGTCCACCTTCGTTGTTTCTCCATATGATCCCATTTGAGTTCTCACTACTAATCGCAATACTGCAGTAAAGTCGGGAGAGTAATATTTGATTCATTAGGACCTCCAGTCACTATCGTCAATCTATTACATCACAGAGAGTAGGAGGCCCTTGTTCTCGAGCCAACTCTTATTCTCATTTCAGTACACCCTATACTTTAACCTACTATTTGTGTCGATAATCAAGTGCCTTTATGTTCTGATGTATAATAAATCTCATTGTAATACTTAATCCGCATATCATTTCATCATTTCGTAGATATATGCAGAATCCCATTTCCTGTTGCTTATTATGATAACGTTCTCTTTTTTTCTCTCTGATCAGATTACGATTTTTATTAAATTATTGTGTGTGTGCACTCCTTATTTTTCCAACTAGCAGGGTCCACCAACATTTCCTTTCGTTACCGTTGTGGGCATAATTACTTAGGTGGTAGGTAAGGAGGGGGTCGAGAGCATGTCTAGTTCTCATGCAAAATTCGTCAGAATTAAAGAGGTACAAACTCTTCTCCTCCCCAGCACCTTGCAAGTGTTTTAAAAACAGCTATCCATAACTACGAAAGTTCTGTCGATGTGAAACGTCCCCTTAGAAAAATTAATGAATTACTGTGCTTAAACTGATACACAATATTTTTTAGCGCAAAGCAATCTGACTACACAATATTTTTAGCGCAACGCAATCTGACTTTCAACAATCCCTACAAAAGAATGGCCCTGACTAACATTAACCTATACCTTTCACAAACCACTTACCTCACAAAAACCTTCGTTACTCGAACTACTGCAATACAGCGAGCGCTACTACTGCCAGCTAAATAAAAGATTCAAACTACTGACGGCACTAACTACTGATAGGCATAGTTAGCAAATGAAAGATTTTGATAGAGAACAAACAATGTATTTACCTCAATAGTGTTCAAAAGTCATTATATATATATATATATATATATATATATATATATATATATATATATATATATATATATCAGTTCATGGCATCCAGTCTTACAAATCTACTGTCTCTGTCCAAAACTCCGCCATCTCACTCCCCACATCCACCACTGCTGGCGGCTCACCTCCAACTGCGCAACGCTACGCGCCGTTAACATCCAGCTGCCCAACACTACAATAACCAACAACAATGCAAACCAGCCACAGACTGCACACAGCACAGCCAGTGATTTTCATACAGAGCGCTACGTGGCGTTACCAATAAAAAAAACCTAAACAGCCTACTTACATAGCCCCCATGTTCCCCACAAAAAATTTTGCAAATTGTTTTAGGCACTGGCCAATACATATTTGTTAAAATTTTTTCACAATTACAATAACAAAGACATCAAATGCACACACTTATTGATACAATGTTGGTCGAAAGATAAAGTTTTCTCACAGTCCATAAAGACAATCCTGATCTTTCATCACAGTAAAATTGCAGTGTTCTTCTCAAAGTCTGAACAGTAAAAGAAAATGCACACAGAAGTAGTGGATTTTCATGCAGTTTTGAAGAAGTAGTGTTGTCCTTCCAACGGAAAGACAGTGCTGACTCTTGACATGCAGACAGGTAATGGGCCACAACAGAGCAAACCCACAGCAGAGTCAGTCGAAGTTGAAGAATATTGGTAGGTAGGTCATCACAGAGCAGACCCACTGTAGTCCTGTTACAGATTATGGTATTGGTGGGCCACAAGAGGTGCATACCCACTGCAGTCCTTGTAGAAATAATGGTATTGGTGAGTCATCAAAGGTGTAGACCCACTGTAGTCCTTGTAGAGATGGCTAGCAGCCATCCGTTGCGACTGTGCAGGTGGACAATCACCATCGAAGAGTCTTGTGGACAATATAGCAAGTCCATGAACCACCACTTGTGCACTCACAAAAATTTGTTTTTGAAATGTCCTTAGAACCAGCAATGCTGTTATCCAGTCCCTTGCTGAATTATTAACACACGTGCAAACACTAACAGTCCTCTTTTTTTTCACATATTGTGCATATACTATGACCAACAGAAATGTGTGCAGTGAAATGAATGCTTACAAGTTCCTTAATTTGATGACCTGGTGTCAATTACAATTTTATAACTTAAGAATATAATAACAAAGGTACAAAATACATCATTAAAGATCATAACAATACAGATAACATTTGTAGTAATACAGGCTTTACAAAAGAATAGAAATAAACATGTACATCAGTGTTACAAGAATTATGACATAAGTACATACATAAAGATCAGAATAACTTTTGAAACATCAACTTCAAACATGAGAATTAAAACAAAACAGAATAAATAATGTCTTAACATCTTTACAAAGTAAATAACATATTATTAATGCAAATTATATTTGAGGATAACAGTATTCCTCATCATAGTGAATGTAGCTTAGTATTAGAAAAATTCTACAACATAAATCTTATTAACTAAACACATAAAGACACAAAGAACACAAATACACAAGGGTACACAAACACATAGAGGGATAACACAAAAGGAAAGGAGAGGGTTTGTTTTACTGCAGTATTTTGCAAGGAGATCTCCCTTCGTTCATCATTATTCCCAAAAAGTTCTATCTAAGCCTGCTTTCTGTATTCTGTTCATCCTCTTTCAAAATCCTTTTTTATCCAAACCATTTTCTTATAGCTTCTCAATGCATTTCTTCCAATTCATCATAACTCGTTCTCTTATATAGCCTACCCCATCTTAAGCTAACTTAAATCTACTGAGCCAAGATGCATAAACTAAGGGACAAGGCAATGCAGCAACACAAAACAATTAACACAAACAGCAATAAAAAAATGCAAATCGGCATAGCTAGCAGCAGTAAATCTAAATTAGCAGAGCAATTGCAATATTACAACTAATATAAGGCAATGTGCAGCAAACAATAAAAATAAATCATTAGTAAAACTGCCTTAACAGAGTAATACAAAGTCAAATTCAGTAGCACTATGCCTGGCAAGCAGCAGCAGCAAATGCAATAACTTATACCTAAACATGACAAAGCTCAAGCAGAAAAAATATTACAGTAAAAATGGCCATGTTTACTACCTATGTCACATCTTAACACTAGAGTGATGCATCACCTTAATTTATCTACGAAACAAGTTACCCAGTCATTGACAAAAATTATGTATGCAATTCCTGTGAAGGGAAATGACTTTTTGTGCTCCCCTGTTTTTTTTTTTTTTTTGTTTTGGAAGTAGATCATAAAATGGTTATTTACTGGATCTCTAGGCATAAAATATCTATATTAGTACATCTATTAAATTTTATTTTAACCAATGCTGCAGTGCAGCTGGAAACTAGATATTAAACGAAATGAGCAAATATTTATATAATGCAACATATGAAACGTCATTCACTAGGCAAATGGCGTCTCCAAAGGCAAAAAAATCTCTCAACTAGAAAGAAGAAAATGGTTCAAATGGCTCTAAGCACTATGGGACTTAACATCTGAGGTCATCAGTCCCCTAGACTTAGAACTACTTAAACCTAACTAACCTAAGGACGTCACACACATCCATGCCCGAGGCAGGATTCGAACCTGCGACCGCAGCGGTCGCGCGGTTCCAGACTGTAGCGCCTAGAACCGCTCGGCCACCTCGGCCGGCAACTAGAAAGACAATAGATGTAAAATGTTTCTCATAATTTCATTAGTCATTTTAGTAAATACCATAAATTAAGAGCTCCACAGTGTAATCATATATTTTCAAGTTTGAGCGTGTCGTATTTGCGATGCTTTCTACAAAGAAATGTCAATTGCGAGGATAATGGCCTCGTTTTTTTTTTCCACCTGTGCCTCTAAAAGGCACACACTAATGGTTTTTTTCCAGGCGACTGTCGCGCAGCTGGGTGCTTACAGTGACCTACCTCCCTTACCGGAAAATTTACATCAGTTTCCGCTATAGTGACAGTTTGATACAAATAAAATTTCACAGGTCGAAATATTTGCGTTACAAATCTGTAGAAACAAAATCCTATAAATATAACAGTGTCCAAAAAATTTTTGCCGGCATTGTGATACATTCACGCATTAATACACATTTCATAACTCTTATTGTGATACATTCACGCATTAACACACATTTCATAACTCTTAAAGTACGATTCTTAGTTTCCAACATTCTTTTCCACAAGTCAGAGTCCCTAACCACTACTCATTATTCCTTACCTTATTACATATATACATATTCGTCGACACTTCTTCAATATTTCATCATAATAAATACGTAGCATAATCAAATTCCTCAGATAGCATCAGATTATTGATCATAAACATACCTCAACAGCAAAATACACATGGTCGTAGTAATAATAACATCATAACACCTCAGTCAAATCTCAAAATCGTTGTAGCTTCCTCCAATAACATCAAAACCTAAAGAAAATTCTCTGCTAATTTCAATAGTGTCATCTACCACAAACGTACTTTAAAAATCATTATCCCATACCAAATACATCATTCAAAGCTCTCATAGTATCACAATGGTTCCGAAAAAATATGAAGTTCACAAAGTACAGACAAAATATAATTTCATAAGTGTGACGTTATCCAACTGTGTAATTGCGTAAACATGTGTCACTGATGTAGTAAAAATATGTTTGTTTCGCTGTTAAATAATCAGATAGCTGTGTAATTCTGTGTTAGAGGAATATGGTACCAATGTGTAAAGTTGTATAAGCAAATACCATATTAGCTAGGGCTCCTTGTGCTTGCCAAACACATGGTACACAAAGTAAGCGTGTACCCCCCTGAGGATTAATGTAATTAAACCCTGAGGTGTTACAGATTACAGCAATGGAATGAAATGTATTATGGAAAACTTTCTTTTTAATTAAAAAATCTTGAAAAATAAATGGTTTAAGTACAAAATTAATCACTCGAATATGTGTACTGCGGCGCTAAATTATGCACCTTGTTGTAACATAATCTCTTTCATTACTTGAGGGTAAAAAATGTGCCAAGTGTCGTAATTATCGTCGTCCGCAAGCAAAGTTATTTAGAAGTCAATGTACTTACCTCGTAATAAACGAAGTGAATTGCTATGCATATAGATATCGTAGTTTGTTACGCTTATTACCGTGATAAAGTAAGCACTGTACTGTAACGTATTATTGTGCTACAAAAAAACCTGTCTCGTAGCTATACCACAAAAGTTACTACTAAAACATGTTTTTCTTTCCAGAGGAATTCAGAAAAACTGTGCAGAGATAAAACAGATACACCGCAAAAGCAACAATGTAAATTGTGTCACACATTACTAGTGTCGTGATATAATCGTGTAGCTGTCAAATAAACTAACCACTGTGTCATCTGGTATCTCTCGGAAAGTACTTTAAATCCAGAATGTATTATCAAGTAAACCAAAATGTTGCATTAAAATCTCATTAGCAGTACCGGTATATGTTCTAAGTATGTAAGCCATATATTCGTTACGTAATCGTGCAACTAACTAGCAAGAATGTACAAATAACAACATTGTGTCGTCTGTTCACTATAACAATGCATTCGTAATTTCTGTTTAAATAAGTTCTCTTGGTTCTTGACTGGATATTTAACTTCAAACCTTGTTGCATGTTAACAGATTCTAAGTCTGACAAAGCATACTAGTAATGTAAAGTGAAAAATTTTATAGCAACGAAATGGTTATCTCTGTCATATTCATTACAACGGAAATGCGATCGTTCTCTGTAACTATTACTCTGCCAGTGGTTGTCATATGAGTGGTGTCTGTTTTGTTCACGATTTGCGTTGTAAGAATAGCCTTGTCGTGTACATTTATTATTTCTGTCATCGTGGAATTGTGACGGATGTGACCTGTAGTTGTTGTGCTTCTGTTTTCGCGTTCAGCGATTGTCAGTGTCAATTTCCAATTCTTGTAACAGTCCCTGAAAAGCTTCAGTGTCGTCTCTGCAACATCCTGACAAAATAATTTGTCGTAAATGTTCAGGTAATTTGATTAAGCAAATGCGGATGAGTTCTGAGGGGCTGTAAGGGCTTGACAGGTAATGATTCTTGTGCAACATGTCTTCAAAATATTTCACAAGACTGGAAAATTCAGATTGTTCGAAATGTTTCATCATTATGATGCTATGTTTTACTCGGTCTTGTGGAGCTTGAGACCAATATGCTGAGAGGAAAGCATGATAAAATTCTCCTTCACTGTGACAATCGTGAGTGACCGATCGCATTCTTTTAGCTGGTTCATTCTCTAAGTAGCCACACATAAATTCTAATCTGTGCTCTAATGACGAGTTGGGAGGAAAACAATGAGAGAATTGATGAAGCCACGCTTGTGGATGAATGCCGTTGCCAGAATTCTTAAATAGCTTGTAGTCAAAATCATCATGTCGGTGAGTCGCATGTCGGTCATTGTTACTTCGTTTCGGCGGTTCCGTCTCAAAATTCGGTGTACCTTGCCAATTTCTTTCATAATTTCCGAAGTACCCTGTGTTATTATTTTGTGGCTGTTCCGTATTTCTATGTCCCTCTTTCCGTATTGGAGCGCGAGTGTCCTCTGAAATACGTAATTCTTGTATTACCTGTGTCAGCTGATCTTGTACTTCCCGGATTTCTCTTTTGTACTGTGTATTGATTTGATTTTGATTTTGTTTGAATTTTCTAATTTGTTCATACTCTTCAGTGTCAGTGAAGGCTACAGGTCTTGTGTCATTCAGCTCATCATCTACCTATGTAGATAAATTATTTAGCTGATCCGAAAGTTCGACTACTTTCTCTGATAATGAACTAATTTCCTCCATGTGTCTTTCTGAACCAATTTTCAGAGTATCTACTGTGTCCTTTAAGTTTTCCTGAGTTTTTTCAAGTTGCGTAACCGAATCGGTAGATACAACTGAGTCAATTATAGCTTGCAAGGTCTCATGATTTTCATGAACAATAGTTTGCAGTTCTTTTATGGCTGCTTCGTGATTCTGTAATGCATTTTCATGCCGCGAAAAAATAGGTTGAAAATGCTCACAAATTTGTGTTTTTACATCATTACAGACTTTTTGACATTTCGATTCAATGTTATGTAACTCAGTAGTTAAATCTTCACGTGTTTGTTCAAGCGTGGTGTCTAACTTCCGAAGATTTTGTTCCATTGTGTCTAACTTTTGAAGATTTTGTTCCATTGTGTCTAACTTTTGAAGCTTTTGCTGTGTTTGTCTCTGATTTTGTTCCACTTGTTGCATTAATTGCAATAATAATGTATTAGTGTCTGGAATCTGTTTCTCTATGCTTCTTGGCAGTGCATTTTCACAGGCAACATTCACATTTTGACAAGCAGAAAATGTGTCTCGACTCATTTGAGAAAACGGTGAGGACCCAAAACCTGAGTCTACAGTATTTTCAATGTTGTGTTCTGTCAATTCAGATTCCTGAGGCGAGCTGTTGCCGACCGATCGGTCGATAATGCTTCCCTGTTCACTACTTGTTTCATTGTCTACACCATTTTTTGCCGCCCGCTCCATTTCCCTATGCACAATTACCAAATTACTAATTTGAATGTCTGTTAATTCATTACACAGTGGTGCTGATAAGCTACACTCGTTGTCACTATTATTTCTCAGTTTACTTTGGAGCCCAGTGTTACATTTTTCACACGCCATTATTGTCACAATATTTCACACGATAACACAGAAAAGCACAATTTGAAGAGCACAAATAAGAGAACACATTAACATAGCACTGAAAATAATATCTAGTTAATTGCAAGTGCAGCTGCAAAATACTTGGTGCAAATCTACATGCATGCCACAATTGTTTTACTGTACAACAATGAAAGACTGCAACTACAAAGGAGATTCTCTCTACAATTACGTGCTAGCAACAAATAAAAGCTACACTAATTACACAAACTACAAGAAAAAATCAGAAGATTCCCGTGAGGTATTCTGGCAGGGTCGCCATATGAAACGTCCCCTTAGAAAAATTGATGAATTACTGTGCTTAAACTGATGCACAATATTTTTTAGCGCAACGCAATCTGACTTTCAATAATCCCTACAAGAGAATGGCCCTGACTAAATTAACCTATACATTTCACAAATCACTTACCTCACAAAAATCTTCGTTACTCGAACTACTGCAATACAGCGAGCGCCACTACTGCCAGCTAAATAAAAGATTCAAACTACTGAAGGCACTAACTACTGATAGGCACAGTTAGCAAATGAAAGATTTTAATAGAGAACAAACAATGTATTTACCTTAATAGTATTCAAAAGTCATAATATATATAGCAGTTCATGACATCCAATAATACAAATTTACTCTTTCTGATGGACACACGTCCAGATCGTCCGCTCTCAAAATTCTGCCATCTCTCTCCCCACATCCACCACTGCTGGCGCCTCACCTCCAACTGCGCAACGCTATGCGCTGTTCACATCCAGCTGCCCAAGACTACAATGGCAGACAACAATGCAAACTAGCCACAGACTGCACACAGCACAGCCAGCGATTTTCATACAGAGCACTACGTGGCGTTACCAATAAGAAAACCTAAACAGCCTACTTACAGATGCAGCATGTTTTAAATGAACTGATCTCTCGATTACGTCCCGGACGATCCGGTTGGCCAAATCATTTGCGCGAATTGTTAGAAAGTTCATCAAACCAAGGCGAACAGCTGTTGCTCTGTGACATGACATCTCTGCTCTGGAACATAAAGTCCATAAATCGCTGCAAATAATATCCAAGTAGCCGAACATAACCATTTCCAGTCAATAACAGTTCAGTTGGACAAGATGACATACTTCATTCCATGTAGACACAGCCCATACCATTATGGAGCTTACACAGAGCATCGTTAAGAATTTGGGTCCATGGCTTCCTGGGGACTACGCCACATTGAAGCCCTACTATCAGCTCTTACCAACTGAAAGCGGAACTCATCTGACCAGGCTACGGCTTTCAGTCGTCTAGGGTCCAACCGACATGGTCACGATCCCAGGAGAAGCTCGGCAAGCGATGTCGTGCTGTTAGCAAAAGGCACTCGCGTCGTTCTTGTGATGCCATAGGCCATTAGCGCACTGTGCTAACAGATACATTCGTAGTACGTCCCGCATTGATTTCTGCAGTTATTTCACTGACAACTTTACGCAAATATCTCTGCTCTCTCCGGCCGGAGTGGCCGAGCGGTTCTAGTCGCTACATGCCTCGGGCATGGATGTGTGTGATGTCTTTAGGTTAGTTAGGTTTAAGAAGTTCTAAGTTCTAGGGGACTGATGACCTCAGAAGTTAAGTCCCATAGTGCTCAGAGCCATTTTTTTAACCTCTGCTCTCGGTAGTTAAATGAAGGCCGTCGGCCACTTTGTTGTCCTTGGTGAGAGTCAATGCCGGAAATTTGGTATTCTCGACTCATTCTTGACACTGTGGATCTCGCAGTGCTGAATTCCCTAACCATTTCCAAAATGGAATGTCCCATGCGTCTAGATTCAACTACCATTCCGTGTTCAAAGTCTGTTAATTGCCGTCGTGCGGCCTCAATCACGTCAGAAACGTTTTCACATGAACCACCTGAATACACTATGTGACCAAATTTATCCAGACACCCCCAAAAACATACGTTTTTCATATTAGGTGCATTGTGCTGCCAACTACTGCCAGGTACTACATATCAGCCACACTTCTAACCATCCCTAGGTCCATTGTTTCCGATGGGATAGTGAAGTGGAAGCCCGAAGGGACACGTACAGTACAAAAGCGTACAGGTCGATCTCGTCTGTTGACTGAAAGAGACCGCCGACAGTTGAAGAGGGTCGTAACGTGTAATAGGCAGACAACTATCCAGACCATCACACAGGGTTTCCAAACTGCGATGAACCACTGCAAGTACTATGACAGTTATGCGGGGCCGGCCGCGGTGGTCTCGCGGTTCTGGGCGCTCAGTCCGGAACCGCGCGACTGCTACGGTCGCAGGTTCGAATCCTGCCTCGGGCATGGATGTGTGTGATGTCCTTAGGTTAGTTAGGTTTAAGTAGTTCTTAGTTATAGGGGACTGATGACCACAGATGTTAAGTCCCATAGTGCTCAGAGCCATTTGAACCATTTTTTGAGTTATGAGGGAGGTGAGAAAACTTGCATTTCATGGTCGAGCGGCTGCTCATAACCCACACATCACGCCGGTTAATGCCAACGACGCCTCGCTTGGTGTAAGGAGCGTAAACATCGGACAATTGAACAGTGAAAAAACGTTGTGTGGAGTGACGAATCACGGTGCACAATGTGGCGATCCAATGTCGGGGTGGGGGTATGGCGAATGGCCGGTGAACGTTATCTGCCAGCGTGTGTAGTGCCAACAGTAAAATTCGGAGGCGGTGATGTAATTCTGTGGTCGTGTTTTTCATGGAGATGGCTTGCATTCCTTGTTATTTAGCGTGGCACTATCACAGCACAAGCCTACATTGATATTTTAAGCATGTTCTTGCTTCCCACTGTTGAAGAGCAATTCAGGTATGGCGATTGCATTTTTCAACATAATCGAGCGCCTGTTCATAATGCACGGCCTGGGGCTGAGTGGTTAGACGACAATGACATCCCTGTAATGGACTGGCCTGCACAGAGTCCTGACCACAATCCTATAGAACACTATCTGGATGTTTTGGAACGCCGACTTCGTGCCAGGCCTGTCCGACCGACATCGATAACCTCTCCTCAGTGCAGCACTCCGTGAAGAATGGGCTGCCATTCCGCACGAAACCTTCCAGCATCTGATTGAACGTATGGCCGCGAGAATGGAACCTATCATCAAGGCTAAGGGTGGGCGAACACCGTATTGAATTCCAGCATTAGCGATGGAGGGCGCCGCGAACTTGTAAGACATTTTCAGCCAGTTGTCCGCATACTTTAGATCACATAGTGTGCGAGGTGCCGGGGCTAGTAGTGTATTTATCACTAAATTCTACTAGAATCCACATGTGTAAATCATGCTCTAAGCCCCCCTATTCTAACTCCGACTTTTGCTGTTGCACAAGGATAAAAAAAATACGCGAACTGACTCTAATCAACCCTGCTAGTGGAGTAGAAGAGAGTTTGGCACCTGCAGTAATTTAATTTGATACATAAGTTAAATAAACAAAGGTTTCATTAGCATAGTGAGGAATGATAGGGTTGCTCTATTGATTAACAGAATGAAAGTTCTGTTCAAACTAACAATATGATTTATTAAGATTAAACACAGAATAGTAAAAGAAACACAGCAAATTTATAAAACATCAAATTGGCTAAAATTGGAGATTCATACAAACACTATAAAGGTGAAGTTGTCCCTAACTTAGATCGTGAGGTTTAAGACGAAGTGGTATGTGGAGCCAATTCCTTTCCACTCAAATCTCAAGAGAGACACACAGCTAACCCAATGGTAATTGCTGTTACTCGAAACTGAACAAAGTTAGAAAAGGATGAACAGGCGCGCTCTGCTGAGCTCTGATTATCACCTAGGAAAATCCCTATCTGCCGGTGCTGCGGATGTACATTACCAACAGTCTTCTTATCTCCCAGAACACGATCTGGCGTACCGCAGGCGAGGGCTGGCTGCTTCAACGTCCTCGACCGAAAGGCGACTGCCGACTACTCAGAGCACCCGTACAGGCCGAACACACAACATTCCCACCCCCACGACAGTGGCCGTGGTTACGTTCCAATCAGCAACACGAAAACCGGCGGAAATTCCACTCCATTGCCGGAGCACTACCATTCCACCAATGGAGATTCTTGGCGCCAATTTCTGTGCTGATTTTGCCCCGTCACGGAGCTATGCCCTGAGCAAGCCAATCACAGTTACTATATGCAGAAAGCGCGGTAATTTTCCCGCCAGAGCTGCCTGGGTACATAAGTCATTCCCACGCCTCGCTGGTAGCCCGCCAGAAAGTGTTTTCGCTAAGCTTCTGCGAAGCAACGGAATCTCCAGCCCAGCCGCCACTTCCGGCTTTCGCGGCCGCGTCTCCTGACAATGTCGGCGTCCGGAAAGTATTCACTCGACCCCCACACCTGTCAGCCTACCCTTTCAAAGTGAGAAGAGCCCGCCTGTCACTGGACCACCCGGGTGGCGAGAGACGCTACATGGGAAGTCCGCGTGTGAAGGAACAACGGAACCTCCACCGCATGCAACTAGAGAGGAGAATCGTAAGATAGAAATATGAGAGGGGGCTCATGCCACCTCTCATTGCCCCTACGCCATTTTAGATTGTAATTGGTGAGCGGTTGGCTCACTTAGGAGCAAGGTAGTGAGTCAATCGCCCAAGAACAATCTTACAAAGTGACTCCACATGCCGCACTCTATAAAGAAAATCACTGCAACTGAAAAATGCAGCTCATAGAGGGAGGATTATTTATGATGTAGCCAACTTCACCTTCTTAATATGGAACACTAACACTCACATCACACATCCATACCCAGGGAGCCCCTTCCAAACACCGATTCACGCAGACATTCACGCTCTAAACATGGCCCGGGCATCTGAGCCAAATATGGAGCAGTTTATTCTTTACAATCAGAGTTGGAGTGCTCCGCAATTAAATGCCCAAGATGTTACAACAATTTTAATCATTAAACTAACCTGACCTCACTCACACATGATAATATTTAAGTTAACAATCTCTTTGTGAGTTTTCAGAATCTAGTTACAACCTCCGATTCATTCTGTCTCCCTGCAGCAAGAATAACCTTTACAAAATGTTCCCTGAACTGATGGTCCATTCACAATGACAGTGGTGGTATCTGCTTCAGTTTATGGGGACTTCAGGCACACTGTTAGCATACACACAACAATAAACACAAAATACAAAAAAAACATGATGTGGAGAACAATACAGTAATCTGTAATAAGAATTACAGTGTAAAACACAAACGCATACAAGGTATAACATACATTACAGAAACAACATAAGAGAAAGAGATTTAAGAAAAACAAAAAAAACAAGGTTCATGGGGCATCAAATTGTGCGTGCACATTGCACAAAGTTCACGACTGTGCTGAGAATGAGGCACTAAATCACATTGTTAGAAATATCCGTGGCACTTCACAAATTCCACCGTACTGACATCACATAAGGCTAAACGTCGGGTGTAGTTGCTACGTTGTGGCAACAGCAATAGGGAGTTCTGGAGTGTCTGCAGTACGCTGTTGAGATTGTAGTCAGACCCACGCATATGATCACGGCAGTACGGTAGGAAGACACAGTGATAGGTTCTCCTCACGTCGATTAATTGTCTCTGAGATCTCCTTGTTGGGATACATCACTAGTCTAGGTCTCTTCTCTCGCTGGACAGAACTTTACGTTTCCCAATATTGCAGTTCGACGAGGGATGATGGCACGTGGAGTGACTCCACAAGTGTGTGAGGTCATCCATACAGGATCGAACTAGGAGCGACTATTGTTAAAAACTGCTCTCTAATAGAGAGGAGAAGTAAGACATGAGACCATACATTTGTTAGTGTGGCACGATGCTGCTTTGTGTATGCAGATCGGCCAATGCTAGTGAGTTGTAAAAACCCAAACAGGTGAGTATAGAGCGTCCCTTTCTGTTCTGAGGCACATGAGGCGCAGGTTCTGACACGATATGTGATCTTCTTCGTGTACTCACGAGGGAATCCCTCCAAGCGGCTGCCGCGTCCGGAGAGCTAGCAGGCTGTCGCGTGTCAGGGTCAACGGCCAGCCCCACTTTCGCTTGTGGCGGGGCGAGGGTCCCGTGTAATCCCTCAGGTAGGCAGCCGGGTGACTGTCAGCGTGTAGGACGGGACGCTCGCCCTCTAGCAGGTAGCCGACGACCTCTTGTTTTTGCGCTGGCTGGCCTCTGCATTGCCACGTTCCTCGTCATCTGTACAATTCTTACAAAAGTCTTATGCCTAACTTTTTCCCATGACCTTCTATGTTATAATAAATTTACATAATGAAACATTGATGGTCTGTCATTTCAGACACTCTTATTTTACTTTTATAGTTATTAATCTATGGCAATCATTATAACATCTAATCTAGACATGGAAATAATTTATTTTGATATATGTGTAGAGACCGATCTCAGTATGTACATGGTGTGTGATAACTGATGCTTTGTAATGGATGAACAACTAAATGTGCGGGCCCGCACTAATATTACTATTAATTATATAGATCGACAGTAGACATGCTTCAAGAATTAACTACCATATCCCAACGATCTACATTCTACGTCTTTTAATTAAATTATGTTGTTATGCAGGTCTAAGTTTTACTGTGCTATAAAGAACATGCAACTACGCTACTTTCGCTCGCCCGTCGTCCCTCCATCTCGGGTCTGTGGTTTGGTGACCTGAAAAATAGCAACTCAACAGGCGCGCGCCACACTTGTGGTAGAAAACCCCCACAATATTAATCTAGTTATTGCTAAATCCTACAGTTAACTTATCCTAGTATCGTACTTTCCCTTTTATTTATTTATTTATTTATTTTATTTTATTTATTTATTTATTTATTTATTTATTTTTTTTTTTTTTTTTTACCTTATACAATACCCTTACATAGTTCCTGTTACGCTGAGATGTCTTGCTGCTCGCCGCTATTGACGACAGTGATGTGCGCGCCGTACGACATGACCTCCGAGTTTTCATTACGCCTCACTGAAACTCCAGAGACTGGGTTAGCCATGGCTATACACGACAATAAATTTATAGTTGCAACTTCCTTCTCTATGTGAAGCGGTTTTCGCGATCAAAGTACACCTTTCCAGAAGCAATGTAATATGACCAAGCCAGGACTGGTTCCTGTTGAGGATTCAGACACCCAACACACGCCAGCTACACAGTATGTCACGAATATCCAAGTACAATTCCTTGGTGATTCATCTGTGACAAAAACGAGCAGCACGCTAAATCCCCAACCAGCACATTAGCATGGTAGGCTTTTATGCCCTCATTTCTCTCGTCTAGGGCACCATTAGAGTCAAATGCTCACAGGTTCACCCCGACTTGCAAGACAACGATACCGGCGCAGCTCTGCAAAAACTATACTGCCCATATTCACCCTCGAAATCGCGCAATATACCACAATCGTGCAGTGCACTGACGCGTGCCTGCAAGCATTGGTATGAACGTCTCACGAACTGGTTGTGGCCGCTATGGAGCGTATCACGACCTCTCAGAACGCTTCTAAGAGCACGTTCTTGTATGCGCCCGTTTGTGCGACGTCTCGTCACTCATCCTTATCCCTTAACATGGACACCAGATAGGAAAGGACTAAAACATTGCTCATGGAAAGGTAGTGTCTCCTACTCCATCGACATTGGAGATCGCAAACATAAACAAAAAGAGGATAGCAGCAGTAAATTCTTATGCAAGACAACGCAGCGTGTTAACACTTTAGCAATCTTAATCTATTAATGCAACGGTTATTGTTCCCCGAAAAAAGGTTCATATCTTTGCCTATTCTACTATGTACATTTCTTACACTACTACTATTCCACGAACTTCTTTGTGTGAGAGAAGTGGTGGAGTCCTATGGACTAGCGTCAATCCCTTCTTAGACTCCCCCTCCTCTGACGTGTATTAGGATTTGGAGGTCTAATTTCTATCTCCCGGTTCTCCTGTTGTCCTTGATTTCGCTCTCTCCAATTACGGTCGCTTTGCCGTTCGTCATTCCTCCTGTCCCAGATTCCTTGTCTAGATTGACCTTGTTCCCTAACGTTCTCGTTTCCGTGTCTCTGGTTTCCATAACCTTGACTTGCGTAACCTTGATTTCCGTAACCCCGGTTTCCTAACCGACGAGCGCGATTATGCGATCTGTTGTCGTCTGCCCTTGCTGGCCCGTGGTATTTGTTATTTTGCGCCTTCTTCCTGTCCTTTGCGTCTTGTTTATCGAAGACTACTTCGAGTTCGCGCAATAGACTCTTGAATGCTTCTATGTCAGATCCACACTTCCCGACAAGTGTCTGTTGATACCTAATAGGCAATTTGGAAAAGCAAAATTTAATGATTTCTCCGTTGCTATATGGACTATCTAAAAACTGATTCTTCTTGAGTAAATCATCAAAAAATTTGGTTGCGTTCCTATGCCCGGACACTTCCAGTTCAGGACAAAATATTATTTCCTCTTTAATCCTGTCTTGCGTTTCCTTTGACCAGTAGGTACGCAGGAATGCACCAACAAATTCCTGATAGGTCCGACACGTCGCTGCCACACCCCGCATCTTTTCCGCGGCTTGGCCTTCGATGTGTCCACACATGAATTCTAATTTTGCGTGGGTTGGCCATGATGACGGTAATGAATTAGTGAACTGCGTCACCCAGCTCTTCGGATGCATCGACCCTCCATTATCTCTGAACTTCTGGAATTTTAGTATCGACAGGAAGTGATTGTGATCAAAATCCTGTCTGATCCTCGCACTGGTGTTGTCACTCGTTTCCGATACTTGCACGTCTGCTGAGTGTCCTGTTCTATCTTGCTGATAACTGTGATGTGCTACCTCTGTATCACAGTGGAAGTGGCTCTCAGAATTCACTCTCCTAGGTGGGCTATAATTATTGGAGCTATTACTCGCTGTTTCTGCGTGTGCATTATTAGTTCCGCACTCTGTCACTGGGCTAGAGCACGGCGGGCTTTTCCTCGGAGACACACTCCTGTGTACTCCATCATTGGTATCCGAACGCGCAGTGCTCGTGTGCCCGTTTCGCTCTAGTTTCGCTATCCGACTCACTACTTCTTTCATTCGTTTCGTGATGTTCGTAACCGCAATATTACCTTGAGTTTTTAAGAATGCTAGGGATTTTGAGTGGGATTGTGTTGTACGTCGCAAGCGCCCTGCGAGTTTAGAAGTTGCTTCCGCGACTTTCATTGCCCCTATTGCTGTTGTTTTGGCCAGGCCTGCTACTTTTTGTGCAGCCATTGACATTTGTTTTGCTTCTCTACATTCTTTCTTTATTGTTATTAATTCCCCACGAATTTCCCCTATATGCGAAATTATTGCCTCCGTGTCCTTCTTACGCTGTTCGTCAGCTTCTTCTTTCTCCTTCTTACGCTGTTCGTCAGCTTCTTCTTTCTCCTTCTTACGCTGTTCTTCAGCTTCTTCTTTCTCCTTCTTACGCTGTTCGTCAGCTTCTTCTTTCTCCTTCTTACGCTGTTCTTCAGCTTCTTCTTTCATTGATCGTAGGAAGCTCAGTATTGGGTTAATGTCATCATTTTGATCCTCGTCACACATGGGTGATGTAACTCTGGACACCTGGGCGCTAGAGCTCTGACGTGGCCGAGCTGGCCCCTGTCTGCTCTCGTTCGTTTGATTATAAACCTCTACTACCGTCTCGACCTGTGTGCCTGTCTCTGTTTCATCCTCTACCTCACTCTCATAATCACGGCGGCGACGTTGCTCTAAGATCGCGTCCAAATCACCTTCCTCATCAATGAACCTGCCGTCCTGTCCTGCTAAAAATGTGCCCATCTCATCTCTGAACCTATCCTCGTCAGTAAACTGCCCCTTATCCATTATTCTATCCTCTTTTGTTTTAGCTTCGATCGATAATAGTCGTGCCTTACTTCTCGTGATCATTCATGAGAAACAAAATTTATCTAAAATTCACAATAAAATCATCTACTCCCAATATTTTTTCACATAGACATAAAATTTCAACAACGCCGTTCCAACGCTGTAATCACAAACACAATTTGATGTGGTACAGAAACCGCACACAAATCCGACAAAGTGCGATGCGGTACAGACACCACATCAGCGAAACACAAAAAAAACAATGAACAAAAAATATATACACTGAAAACAAAAACTGTAGTCATGCGCCGCTACTTAAAACTAAACGCGGAACTACCAAAAAAAACTTGGGTATTAATCATTAAAAAATAGAGAGAAAAAAAATTGAATGTTCCTACTAAGAATCCTGTTTGTTTATCAGAGATTCACAGGAAAGATCCGAGGCCAAGGGTCGCCATATTATGCGAGGTGCCGGGGCTAGTAGTGTATTTATCACTAAATTCTACTAGAATCCACATGTGTAAATCATGCTCTAAGCCCCCCCTATTCTAACTCCGACTTTTGCTGTTGCACAAGGATAAAAAAAATACGCGAACTGACTCTAATCAACCCTGCTAGTGGAGTAGAAGAGAGTTTGGCACCTGCAGTAATTTAATTTGATACATAAGTTAAATAAACAAAGGTTTCATTAGCATAGTGAGGAATGATAGGGTTGCTCTATTGATTAACAGAATGAAAGTTCTGTTCAAACTAACAATATGATTTATTAAGATTAAACACAGAATAGTAAAAGAAACACAGCAAATTTATAAAACATCAAATTGGCTAAAATTGGAGATTCATACAAACACTATAAAGGTGAAGTTGTCCCTAACTTAGATCGTGAGGTTTAAGACGAAGTGGTATGTGGAGCCAATTCCTTTCCACTCAAATCTCAAGAGAGACACACAGCTAACCCAATGGTAATTGCTGTTACTCGAAACTGAACAAAGTTAGAAAAGGATGAACAGGCGCGCTCTGCTGAGCTCTGATTATCACCTAGGAAAATCCCTATCTGCCGGTGCTGCGGATGTACATTACCAACAGTCTTCTTATCTCCCAGAACACGATCTGGCGTACCGCAGGCGAGGGCTGGCTGCTTCAACGTCCTCGACCGAAAGGCGACTGCCGACTACTCAGAGCACCCGTACAGGCCGAACACACAACATTCCCACCCCCACGACAGTGGCCGTGGTTACGTTCCAATCAGCAACACGAAAACCGGCGGAAATTCCACTCCATTGCCGGAGCACTACCATTCCACCAATGGAGATTCTTGGCGCCAATTTCTGTGCTGATTTTGCCCCGTCACGGAGCTATGCCCTGAGCAAGCCAATCACAGTTACTATATGCAGAAAGCGCGGTAATTTTCCCGCCAGAGCTGCCTGGGTACATAAGTCATTCCCACGCCTCGCTGGTAGCCCGCCAGAAAGTGTTTTCGCTAAGCTTCTGCGAAGCAACGGAATCTCCAGCCCAGCCGCCACTTCCGGCTTTCGCGGCCGCGTCTCCTGACAATGTCGGCGTCCGGAAAGTATTCACTCGACCCCCACACCTGTCAGCCTACCCTTTCAAAGTGAGAAGAGCCCGCCTGTCACTGGACCACCCGGGTGGCGAGAGACGCTACATGGGAAGTCCGCGTGTGAAGGAACAACGGAACCTCCACCGCATGCAACTAGAGAGGAGAATCGTAAGATAGAAATATGAGAGGGGGCTCATGCCACCTCTCAAGTGTACAAACATCACCTCCACCAGTGCACTGCTCTTTTATACATTGTGTACGCGGTACTACCTCCATTTGTATATGTGAATATCACTGTCGTATGGTTTTTGTATAATGACCGACAGACAGGCGAGGGATTAGTGTGATATTGGTGTCCATGGCTGCGTGAGGTAAATGCGGAAACATGAATTATGAAGAAATTATTACCATATCAGTCCAAACCAACGTGCAGCTATCATTTTCTTTTCTGTCGTAGGACAAACACCGGTAGAAAGCCATCGGAGAATGATAAATGCCGTTCGGGATTAGCTGAGCGATCTCAGGCGCTCCAGTCATGGACTGTGCGGCTGGTCCCGGCGGAGGTTCGAGTCCTCCCTCGGGCATGGGTGTGTGTGTTTGTCCTTAGGATAATTTAGGTTAAGTAGTGTGTAAGCTTAGGGACTGATGACCTTAGCAGTTAAGTCCCATAAGATTTCACACACATTTGAAAATTTGAAGAATGATGACTGTATATGTATATTTGTCGGAAACCAGCGTTGTGAAATGGTGCGACAAGTTCGTGATTACGCATGTTCCCGTATCACAAATGTAATGCAGAAGTTACAAAAAATTTATCACACATTGATAACTATAATTAGCTTTCCTGAGTGATCATTTGCTGAAAATTAGGAGAAGAAGTGAATAAACGCCGTACATTGCTGTCTTTCAGCCATTGTACAGCAGCTCTTGGTCATCTTTTGCAAAATAATCGGTATGTTTCGATTGTGTGTACTATTTCCTGCATACAGCATCGGCCTATTCCTTTATAAATTCTGAGAGAGTGAAGAAACATGAAAATATTTTAAATTTTGTATTACATTTATTCCCGCTTTTCTATCATCATTTTGTTTCACGTACATAGCATACCGTATTTAATAGTAGAACTGAATGCGGCTTGCTGTCCTCCTTCCATTATTGCATTAGAGTACAGCACAGCTCTTCACCACGTTGGTTCGAAATGGCGACTCTACCAAACACAGTCCCAGTTTCAGTGCAGAGACGCCTTTGACCAGTGTCTGAGTTTGGTATGGAGCTCACTGCCTGCAGCCGGCAGGAAACGTCGTGTCTGCCGGGGGAATACCCGCCGCTGGGGATTTTCGCGACACGGCAACTCACGTGAGCGCGCCGTTAATTTCCGCCGAGGAGAAGAGCGCGCCGATTGAATATCCGATTCCTCGGGAACACAAGTTTCCTGCCAACTTAGCGTAGATGACTTGTTCGTAAAATAGATTCTGGGCGTTATAAGGTTCCACTGACCGCTTCAGGACTCCATGAAAACGGCCAGAGGTCACTGTATCTCCACTACCTCACTAAAGTATCCGGACACCCCTATGTATTGAGGAACTGACGTCCAGATGTCACGAGACGCGGACCCACCAGTAAAAAAGGAAGCAGAGAATGAAACTTCCTGGCAGATTAAAACTGTGTGCCGGACCGAGACTCGAACTTGGGACCTTTGCCTTTCGCGGGCAAGTGCTCTACCATCTGAGCTACCGAAGCACGACTCACGCCCGGTACTCACAGCTTTACTTCCGCCAGTATCTCGTAAAGTTTGGAAGGTAGGAGACGAGATACTGGCGGAAGTAAAGCTGTGAGTACCGGGCGTGAGTCGTGCTTCGGTAGCTCAGATGGTAGAGCACTTGCCCGCGAAAGGCAAAGGTCCCGAGTTCGAGTCTCGGTCCGGCACACAGTTTTAATCTGCCAGGAAGTTTCATATCAGCGCACACTCCGCTGCAGAGTGAAAATCTCATTCTGGAAGCAGAGAATATTGCGGCCGAGCTGAACACCTTCTTTATCTGTGTCACCCCCCCCCCCCCCCGCCTGGGCTTCCGGCTCCTTTCCTTCTCCCTTCCACTGCCCCCCTGCTACCCCCCTTCCTGGTTTCCCCCTACCATCTCTCCCCCTCCCTTTTCTTCCCCCCCTCCTCCCTTCACTGGATGGTAGGTCCCCTTCATTGAAGTGATTTTTAACGTTTTCATTGTGGTGTCAGTGTTACTTCAGTGTCGCGTGCAGTGCTACGTTCCACCAACACCAATGGTGTCGCCAGCGTCATTCATTTGTTTTCCCACTGTGGGGTTTTCTTTGTTTTCGTGTCGACTCACAGTGTTCATTCTCTGCATGCGTGTGTGTGTCTCTCGTCTATGTTGTTTTTAAAACTACCATTTACACTCATCTATTTTTGTCCTTGTTTATTCATCACTTTATACCATTCTATGTTATGTGTTATTTTCTCATTTGACTATGTTTTTCTCTGTAACTCTCTTGGCTGAAGAGCGGCGTATTGTGCCGCTGCCAGCCCACCCGATTTTGGGGAGTGAAATAACGATAAAGAAAAAAAAACTGCGGCCGCGCGGAGTGGCCGCGCGGTTAGAGGCCCCATGTCACTGACTGCACGACCACTCATGTTGGAGGTTCGAGTCCTCCCTCGGGCTTGGGTGTATGTGTGTTGTTCTTAGCCTAAGTTAGTTTAAGTAGTGTGTCAGTCTAGGGACCGATGACCTCAGCAGTTTGGTGCCCCGGAAATTCACACACACACAAACAGAATATTGCATTGTCAGTAGCGAAGTAATAGCAGCGTAATGGGTCTGTCGAAGAACTCGATGACTCCGAATGTAGACTGGTTATTTGATGACATCTGCGTAACATATCCATCAGGGACATTTCAGCCTTTCTAAAGCTGCCCAAGTGAACGGTTGGTAAATCTGACAGCATAGTGAAAACACGGAGGAAGGACCACAGCTAAACCAAGTCCACGCAGATTGGCAGAAAGGGATCGACAAGTATTGCCGAGAGTGGCGAGCTATGGCGGGCTCCCTCTTTTGAATTTCCGCCCCGCCTGCCGTATGTCACTTATTGCGGCTCGGAGCTCGTGGCGCCAGGGTTCGTGGTAGAGCGACGGGCGGCAGCGGACCGGACGGGCAGTCTGTGTGTTGAGTCCAGACTGTGGGGTGAGCCGCGCACGGCCCGTGGGCAGTACGTGCCGTTTGACCGAACGTGACGTGCTGTGGAGTGACTGGGAGCCAATTTGTCTGTTTAATAGTTGTGGCCACTAAAGAAGGAACATTTGTGTGGTCTTGCCTATTTGAATTTGCTGTTGATTCTTCTCGGTGGAAGTCACGTTATGCAAGGAGCTTTCTGATCCCATAAATTTCCTGATTTGCGTCATGTTGCGCGACTTAATATCTAATGGCATTGCTTTGGAAGGGATTAGGGTAATGTGTAGCAACCGGCGGCACTTGTTATTGCAATTCTACTTCCCACGTTCAGCAGTGAACTCGATGATTTGGTAATGCTGTACATTGTTTTAACTGCGACCATGCTTAGCCTTAGAGCAAGTTTTTGAAGACAGTAATATGAAGTGTCCGCTGATTTGCACAAACATTGTCGTCATGGGGTTGTATTAAATGAGAACGAAAGTGAAATTTAGGCGCTCCCTTTGCCTGTTCCAGGTTTATACTTTTGTGGCACGCTTTGACTGTCTTCGAGCTGGACCCAATGAGTGCTCATCTTATTGTGGCTGCTAACATCACGTCTGCACATCGCCTTCATAGACTGCACTGCCGCCGGCTACCCTTGGGCGGGCTTCACTCAAGTTATGCAAATTGCTGTTTGAAATTTTGTACTAACATTGTGTACTTTTTAATGTTTGGGGCTTCGTTGAGTCAAGTGCTCTTGTTGGACATAGTATGGAGCCCTGTTAGGACGGCCACATGTCGCTCGGTTGTATATGAATCCCACGTCTCATACTGAGAGATCGTCTGTATTTGTGAAAGTAGCCCGTTGACAGCTGGTACGTTTGAGGTTCACAGGATGTAAAAAGCACAAGGGTATAAAACTATTAAGTTTTACTATGCCCTGGAGGTTTCCCTGTCTCAGGATTAATTACAGCTTACTAGATCTAATTGTTCAACTGTTTCTTATTTAAATATTTTGATGGGGTGACCTTTTCTCATCTTCTGTTTATTTATTTGTTTATATATTTACCTTTTGGTTCTGAGTACTAATTATTGGTTCTGTTCCTTTTTAAATGGCGTTCTTGAGCCGGTAGGCATACACGTTCAGTTACTGAATCACATAAGTGTTTCCTAGGATGTATCTTAAGAGAATATTTACTCTCTCTCTGAAGGGAGTCATATCAATCTGTGCATACTCGTTCGCTTATTAATTGCTTAACTGCACATTGGGGCGAGATTTAAGATCAAATGGTTCAAATATCTCTAAGCACTATGTGACTTAATATCTGATGTCATCAGTCCCCTAGACTTAGAACTAATTAAACCTAACCAACCTAAGGACATCACACACATCCATGCCCGAGGCAGGATTCGAACCTGCGACCGTAGCAGTAGCGCGGTTCCGGACTGAAGCACCTAGAACCGCTCGGCCACAGCCGAAAACTTGCTTTGTCTACCTTAAGGCAGCTCTATAAATTTGTGCAGTTGTTTACTTTATTAAATTATCTAGATTCCTTTGGAGGTGTATTTTAATAATTTTTTCCTAGATCTCTCGAGGTACCCATAAATTATTCTTTTTTCCTGTGTACCTATTACGTTTTTAATCTCTTGTGCTTCTATGATGTCTTAAAGAGCCATCTGTTTCCAAATATTAATTATTTGTTCATTTGTTGAAGAATTTTCTGAGTTCTGGTTCGTAAAGGTAGAAAAAAATGGTTCTAATGGCTCTGAGCACTATGGTACTTCTGAGGTCATCAGTTTCCTAGAACTGAGAACTACTTAAACCTAACTAACATAAGGATACCACACACATCCATGCCCGAGGCAGGATTAGAACCTGCGACCGTAGCAGTCTCGCGGCTCCAAACTTAGCGCCTCGAACCGCACGGCCACTCCGGCCGGCTGTAAAGGTAGAAATTTTGAATCTGAAATCGAAGATCCGCCATCAGACACAGCTTTTTATCTTGAAGTCTTGACTTATTAAAATTGTCACTAAACTAAGTTGCGTAATTTCTTAAATCCGAAAAGTTCAGAGTGTTGTTCGTAATCCTGTTCATTGGCTCTATGTGATTTTAGTTATTTTTCTTAAATAAATATGTTTTGATAAGCAATAATGAACCATGTGAACCCCAATCCTTCCACTTAATTTCCTGTTTGCCTGCTTGATGTTTGAAGTGGTTGCAAAAAAATCGCATGAAATCATCAGAAGGGATCACTCCTGAGTTCCAAAGTGCTGTCAGCAGTCCAGCTAGTGTAATGATTGTGTGTAGAGAGACAGAAATAATGGGGTTCAATGTTGGAGCAGCTCCTCATAGGCTACACATTTCTCTAGCGAGTGCTAATCGACACTGGAGATGGTGTAAAGAGAGCCGTCACCGGACAGTGACTGAGAGGAAATAAGTGATCTGGAGTGATAGCTCACGCTATACCCTGTGGGTCTGGATTTGCCGAATGCCTGGGAAACGTTACCTCCCAACCTGTGTAGTTCGAGCAGTGAACTATGCAGTAGGTGGTGTTAATGTACCGTAGTGTTTTTCGTGATTATGGTGTTGTCCTCTTACTGCGCGTAACTAAACGCTAAATGTACTGCCTACAGTACACGAATAGTTCGGAGACACTGACTGTATCAGCATGAAAATGCACCCTGTCATAAAGCAGTATCTGTGAGGCAATGGTTTGTGGACAACAACATTCATGAAATGGATTTACGAGGCCAGAATCCTGGCTTGAACCGAATACAAAACCTTTGGTTTGAGTGAGTTCGTCAGCTTCGCTGCAGGCCTCATGGTCCAATATCACTACCTTCTCTGGTTCGGCTCTTGAGGAACAATGGATGTCATTCCTCCTCAGACATTCAGATATCTCATTTAAAGTGTCTCTAGCAGAGTTCAAGTTGTGATATAGGCGAACGGTGTACACATCACTTATTGATATCCACTAAAAGGTGTTCTGATACTTTCCATCAGATACTGTGCACCGATGGACGCAGAAAGTCTCACACAATGAGACACTAGGTTATCAAACTTTATTATGTTCATCACAAAACAAGTGAAAATTATTAAATTTTCACTTGATTTGGACCGATCACCATCAACATCAGTATGATATGTCTGTGTCGTCATCCCCCACGCCCACCCCCTATAGCCATGAGTGCACTTGTATTCGTTGTGATGCCGAAGTAACCACTCTCCGAATGTCATCTTGAGGAATTTTTCGCCTTGATGAAACATATACTGTGTCGGCTGATAAAGATCACTGGCTCGAGGTTTGCATGAAACTATAACTCTTCCAGTCACACCTAAGACAAATTCTGTGGGAGCCTATCAGGGGACCAGGCGTGTCATTTAAGGATCTGTACGTTCCTCAAGGCATGGGGACTTGTATTATCATGATCGGGCATGTAGGTTATGATAACACGGTTTACTATTCTTGTCACGTACTGGCAAACATTCAGTCTCCCTTCAACAACTACCAAATCAGTCCCGTTATCATTTCCAGTAGCTTCCCACACAACTATCCCAAGAGTCGAAGAGGCATGTGTGTCGAGAATTGCTGCTTGCTCTGATATTGCCTCAGATGCGATCGCCATAAACAGAAGCTAACCGTATCACCAACCACAACATAAAGCCACTAAATTTTCAGTTCACTCTGGCTTGAGCCCATGCAAATCCTTGTTGTTTGTGGTACGACGTCAGCGGCAAACGACACTGGCGACTCGAAGTCTCAACCAATCTTCCAGTAATCTGTTCCCGTCGTTTTTTGGTGCTAGTCTCCTCATAGCTTTAGCTCAGACTCCAGTTGTTGTCACCAGTCTATTCGTCAGAGCCAGTCTAACTATCCTACGACCTTCTAGAGTTTGTAGTCCCTTTGGATGGAGTCGTGCTTGCTATTTTAGCCACACCGTTACCCTGAGTAAATCTCGTTACCACCCATTCTGCTGCAGTCACTACACCACAGCCAACTGCCTGTGCGACCTGTCGGTATGACTGAAAAGTTTCAGTGCTGTTAAATACATCCAATAGCCATCATCTACTCATACAATTCTCCATCTGTAGGAATTTTGTATTGTGTATCGACAATAAGTTCACACAAATAGGTTTTTGCGTCTGTCACGTTCATTAATAAATTCTAGGTTGTCTTCAGTGATGTCACAACAACTTTGTAGTTTGTATTGTGCTCTCATAATCTACGTAATCGCTCTAAGCAGCTGTGATTACTTCAGCGACCTTGTGTCTCTCCATAGTCCGGTGTCTATTATTTTTAAGATAACTGTACCACCTAGACGAATTGTGCAAGACGCACTCAAATGAAAACGAAACAGATGGGGAGGGGGAATGGCTGCGAGTAGAGCTCGTGCAGTACGAGGTCCGTACGAACTTAATTATATATATATTTATATAGACATTTACTACTTTAAGTGTCTTCTTTCCGAATGTAATTCCCTCAGCATCACGTGATTTAATTCGACTACATTCCACTACCGTCGTTTGAAAAATTTTTCTTTTGTCATATATTATGACTTTAAACTTGGAATCCCGCGACCAATAGCTTGCCAGTATCAAAGACAGTAACAAGCAAAAATCGTCGAGATCCTTAATTCCAGGAATGGACGACATATATATATATATATATATATATATATATATATATATATATATACATGTCGTCCATTCCTGGAATTAAGGATCTCGACGATTTCTGCTTGTTACTGTCTTTGATACTGGCAAGCTATTGGTCGCGGGATTCCAAGTTTAAAGTCATAATATATGACAAAAGAAAAATTTTTCAAACGACGGTAGTGGAATGTAGTCGAATTAAATCACGTGATGCTGAGGGAATTACATTCGGAAAGAAGACACTTAAAGTAGTAAATGGGTTTTGCTGTTTGGGGAGCGAAATAACTGATGATGGTCGAAGTAGAAAGAATATAAAATGTAGACTGGCGATGGCAAGGAAAGTGTTTCTGAAGAAGAGAAATTTGTTAACATCGAGTTTAGATTCAAGACTCTCCTGAAAGTATCTGTATGGAGCGTAGCCATGTATGGATGTGAAACATGGACGACAAACAGTTTAGACAAGAAAAGAATAGAAGGTTTTGAAATGTGGTGCTACAGAAGAATGCTGAAGATCAGATGGGCAGATCACGTAACTAATGAGGAGATACTGAACAAAATTGGGGAGAAGAGGAATCTGTGGCACAACTTGACTGGAAGAAGGGATCCGTTGGTAGGACGCATTCTGAGGCATCAACGGGTCACTAATTTAGAATTGGAGGGCAGCGTGGAGGGTAAAAATCGTAGAGGGAGAGCAAGAGATGAATATGTTAAGTAGATTCAGAAGGATTTAGGTTGCAGTAGTTATTCGGAGATGAAGAGGCTTGCACAGGATAGAGTAGCATGGAGAGCTGCATCAAACCAGTCTCTGGACTGAAGACCACAGCAGCAACAACAACAAAAACGATATAATCACAGATTTTTCTCTTTAACTTGTATGTCAAATCTTTCTTCTTGTCAAATTTCATAATTCTGCGTCAAGAGGAAATACGCTATACGTTTTAATGAGTGATTTTGCGAATATCAAAATGTGTGACTTTTGATTGGATTGACGTATAAGCTTAACATTTTTATTCTACCAAGTGACTATAGACCTCAGTGTGTGAGATAAATTTCAACATGATACGTGTTGGTGGGGGTTCTATAAGATGGACGGACAGACGTAAAGTCTGATAACAAATGACAAATTATTTTTTTCGTCTGGTGTAATTACAAGTTAACAGTTTCCGGATTTCTTTCCTTTGGTTGTGCTGCGAACCCCTTATTCATGCCAATTTAATGATTCTAGACCAACGAGAAATACCCTATAGGTTTTGATAAGTAGGTTTGCGAGTATCAAAATATGTTACATGAATGGCCGTAGCTTTTGATTGCATTGACTGAGAAGGTAACGTTTGTTATATCGAAAACGGACTGTAGGCCCTATCACGAGATATAAATTTCAACTTGGCATGTCTACCCGTTCCTCAGAAAGTGTTTTGAACAGTCGACATACAGATAGATGGACAATAAAATATTTCTATAAGGATTCCATTTTTACTGATTAAGATACGGAAACCTGTAAACTAAGTAAACCGTTTATTATTTCAAAAGTAATCGAAGTGATTGTTAATAATTTTATTCCACTGTGAGAGAAGACGGTTAATGCCGCCACACACCGTCAGGTGGCTTGTGGAGTAAGGCTGTAGATGTAGATGCAAAAATGTTTGCAGTTGCCTTCGGAACCATAATTGTACCCAGGGTGTGCATGTCTTTGTCCGAAGCAGTTCAAGGGCGACGAATATCTTCCTTCAGGGTTCCAAAAATATGGAAATCGCATGGGGAGATATCGGGACTGTATGAAGGATGTGTAAGAACTTCCCAGAGAAACTTGGACAGCGTACGCGAAACAGTCTTGGCAGCGTGTTGGCCCGTCCTCTACCACTGCGACTGGTAGAGTTTGAGAGAACTCTGACGGCACAGCGCGACATCACGGACATTCTGCGTCCTCAAGTATTACCTCTAATGTGACAGTATGTATGTTGTTGTTTTAATTTGTTCTGAAAGCTGTGCTGATATTCAATAAAAGCGGGTTAAAAGCTGTTAGCTGTCTGGGGAAGTTAACCTTGCATTACTGCGCAACTGTTTCACCTGTGTATCCAGTCTAGCTTACCAAATTCCCAACCAGAGTAACATTATTTATAATCTTTTAATAGTCATACGACAACCGGTGATATATATATATATATATATATATATATATATATATATAAGACAATTTAAGTAAAAAGAAATAAATCAGTTTATATTTGGAAATTTATTTTAACATTGATCATTGAAATTTCAGCATATTGAACCTGATTCATAACTAAACTGGTGCCTTATTTAGGATTGTGAAAATGTGAGTTTGTAATCTTACAGAACACATCAAATATGGAGCCAAGATTGGGAGACTGCATACAACACTGCATTCATAAACTAACACACGAAGAACGTTGAAACATATGCAAGAGGAAATTAACCACAACCAACCGATTCAATTTTCACCAAAAGAATTTACATTCGTAGCGCAATCCTTTCCGTCATGAAATTACCACACACTGGTATACTAAATTCATACTAACTCTCTGTGAAATCTTCCCGAAAAGAATAGCTGAGGGCTACTTTGATGCTTTCACCACATGCTTCACGTGTTCAACTTGGTTTACACAAAGAGTGAAACTCCACAATAATTTTGATAATTAAAATAAATTACATCGAAACGCAATTTACTAAAGAAAAACCTCGAACTGGTTACTATCGTCTTACTATTAACCTGATGGGTCAAACAGTTGTATAAGCACGTGGTACTGGTCTCACAAAGTACACCCCACGTGGGTTGAACATAAAGAAAAGTTGCTATATTGAAAAATATTGTCAAGACGAGACTTTATAATCACACGAGCATTCGCATTTAAGATTGATGATCTTAGTTAGAGTTACTGATCAACACGTGGTTCCATTTTACTCACAAAGTAGTGACAAAGCAACTACCGGAAGATATTCTGAACTTCACACGTGAATTACACTGCGTTGAAATTTAAGATAACATTAGATATTTTAGAGCTAAACCTGAAATAAAGGTGATTAAATTTTCAGTTAGGCTGAACTTAAGAAATCCATTGTCCTGCAGACTTAGCAGACACGCGCTTAGCCGGAGATCTTACCACTTCAGACGCTCGCCACGGACAGACTGACCTGGGCTCCTACCAAGGGTGCTTAACAGATACAAACGGAAGTGACCAGAGAGGCAGCTTCCTATACCAACATGACAAGGGACAGACAGGACCATACTAAGGATAGAAACCTCTTTGCTTTTACAAAGCGTAGCTACCTGTTCCGACGTTGGTCCTACTGTTCTCTAGCAGACAGGCTTGTCTGCTACCATCCAGCATGCAACTAGAAATACATTTGCTCATTCATCCTCTCACACAGAAGGGAAGGGGGATGACAGTATCTTATCGTATACAGTATATAAATGAAAGCGGATGTAGGTTCCGTGTGAGACTGTGTGACATGAATTACATATAAACTGTGTTTTAAAGTGTAGTAGTGTGACAGATCGTTCTTGTTTATGTGTAAAAGTAACACGTTTCACTGCTCAGTCTCCTCTCAGATAGTCAGAAACACCACAGTAAATTTAGAAGAGGAATTTATGCAGTAAATGACAACAGATTTAAGAAATTAACATGAAAGGAATCCAACAGAGACCTTTCAAGTATCATTGTGAAATTTTCCAACAGGACAGCGTTCGTCTGCACATATAATCTATGAGCTACCTCCTTGGTGTTCAGGTACATACGTGGCCAGCAATACTCCCAGATCTCTCGAATACGTGTGGGACCAGCTCGAATGTCAACTCCATCCCTCTCCCAATATCTGGAACATCAAGGACCAGTTAGAATATGGATACAAATGCTTTATAATACCCTTCTCATCCGAATCAGTTTATGCATCTAGCCCAGAGGGAGTACAAAAGCATATTGATCAGAGAGTTCATACTGCCATTCTTCATAAATTTCACTCTATTTTCTAAGCTCTGAAATAACAGCAGATACCCTCTCAAACTGAAAAGTTTCGCTTCCTCATCTCCTTTTCGGTGCTTCGAGTTTGTAGACGAGTGTTTTGTTATAGGACTTTTGCACTAGGATATTAAGCTCCATTCTGCACCCTTGAAGGAATGCCTAGTTGAACATTAGTTTTACTTCTGTTATTTTGGTAGTCAGTTTTACAGTACATTCTAAATTAATTTCCCATACGTTGCTAACACCAATCTTTAGTCATTACATCCCCCCTGCCGGACAAGCCTCCTTACCCCACCACCTCTCTCCCACTTCACCAAATCCCACCCTCTTGCTCACACAGATTCCCATAGAATAAATGAACCTTCCTTCTCCAAAATTGACCTAAATGCAGTTCCTTCTTATTAACTGCTGTGCCTCATATGTGTTCTGCGCTATCTCTGTAGAGTAACTTGTAAGGCAAGTGACTTTACGCATTTACCAATATTATCACTGTTAACCACATTTACGAATGTTGAACACACATTTCGTCAAGAGATAATCGTATTTGAGGGATGTCACACTTTCATGTCGCGTTTACGAGGTAAATAAATGTAAATGTCGTGTGAATAGGGCCTCCCGTCGGGTAGACTGTTCGCCAGGTGCAAGTCTTTCGATTTGACGGCACTTCGGCAACTTGCTCGTCGATGGGGATGAAATGATGATGATGATGAGGAAACTCAACATCCAGTCCTTCAGCAGATAAAATCTCCGACCCAGCCGGGAATCGAACCCGGGCCCTTACGATTGACATTCTGCCGCGCTGACCACTCAGCTACCGGAGACGGACATTTCAAAAATGGTTAAAATGGCTCTGAGCACTATGGAACTTAACAGCCGAGGTCATCAGTCCCCTAGAACTTAGAACTACTTAAACCTAACTAACCTAAGGACATCACACACATCCATGCCCGATGCAGGATTCGAACCTGTGACCGTAGCAGTCGCGCGGTTCCAGACTGAAGCGCCTAGAACCGCTCGGCCACTCCGGCCGGCGCGGACATTTACGAGGTAGTGAAACAACAGTACAAAAAATGTCATTTGTTTTCATATTCACCAAAACCCTAACTATCCAGGCAAATAGTAAGGGGAATCTAAAACCTTTTTATGGGCATATTTACCCTAGAGTGAGTGAAGTTTAGCTCGGCAATTGTACTTCAGAAGTGGTTTAAAGAGTTAGAACAACTGTAGTCATCAGAAATTCCTCTCGCAGTAGGACGTGGTACTAGGAGGCCCACCCATGCGGTACGAGACTACGCTTAAAGCTGTTAACGCCGCCTTACTGATTCCTTGCCACCGTCTACGGGACGATCCTCATAGGACTTGAACAACCGACCAGTAACGGAGCGTCGCCGTCAAACGGTGGTGTGTTTCCACCAGAGGTACACTACATCTCGTCACTCAGCCCAGCAATCAACAGTCCAGCTGAGGTAGTGATATATTGGCGGTCTCAAAAACAGTCGAAATATATTAGCATTAACGGACTATCAATGATAGTGGAGCTTCCTAACTGTCAAAGGAAAATTCACAGCGGAATTTCTTGACAAATTTGTATCGTAAAGTGTCTCCACTGTTAGGAAATGAATGAACAGGAACCGTATCTTCCTCCCATTTCAGAGTAGCAACATTCATTTGCTCGAGGAAACGTATACATACAACCATATTAAACATTGCGTGGAAGATAGTGAATAGTGCTGTTTTACTTTATGTTTTTCAGGTTTTTCTTGCTAATCGCCAAGCAAAGACGAAAAAACTGCATTTTCCTCTCTCAGTAGAGCTGAATTTTTAGCTTCCCGAACAGTTTTCGTTTAAAATACTTTTATCTCTTTATATTCTTACTAGCTGACACACCTGACATCGTCCGATAATCATTTTGCCTGTTTCCTACAAGAAACGAAAACAAATAATGAACTGTTTGTTATCAAAAAAACTCATTTCCAAACATTCGTGAAAACACCTTTGAAATTACGAAACAGTGGGAGGAAAATTCTCAGGCAAACTTCGCAGTGTCTCCCTAAGTCAAAGCAGCCTATAAAATAACGGTTCACAAAACATGCGAGAACAAAATCCACTACTATGAGTGTGTACGGCGGTATGAAGTTAACTTTCGATTTTGGCAGACGCTATCAACGTCAAAATTTGCTTCCAGTGAATGTTTGATGGCACCGGACCCGCTCAGACGGTCTGTGGGAGTTCCACCATTGGAAATGCATTTTGGCACGTTTTAATAGCCAATTTCATCACACTGATTGACGTCCATTGTGTACAGACTATAATGTATTTCTGTGGAATTAGTGTAGTTTATAGGCACCAGTCTACATTAAGTCGTATGGTTCACAGGCTGGTGACATCTTCAGGATGAATGAGAGAGGTCTTTGAGGACACTGTTAAGCTACATTTTTGTTGAGTTTATATTGTATTCATTCAGGGATATATCTCCAATAGCTTCAATTACGTAAGCTGTTGCATCGTAACTAGAAACGTCTTCCTTCTATGAACTCGTGAATACTACAAAAGCCTAAATCAGTCAAACATTTTTAAGAAAATTCTATAGACTGCTAACGAAAGTTAATTGAAGGGAGAAAAAAAGAGAGTTCGTAGTTCCCATCGACATCGAGCTTGTGAGAAATGAGGATAGGGGGTAACGAATCAGGCTTGGACTCGATGGAGGAACAACCTAGGAATTCAGAGGAAACACGAGGAGGATGGACGTCTGGGTTTCGAACGCCATGCCTAACAAACACAAATTCAGTGACATATCTGCAGCACACCCTAGATCATTTTCAGCAATTGATGTTGATCCTCTGTTGACCTGCCAGAGTAGATGATCCGAATTTGTGACAATTGCGTTACGATCAAACAAAACTACAATCGGCCGGCCACAACTGTGGGTTCTTTGAGTGCTCTGAGAGATGGTTCAGTTTTAACTACCACAGATGAAATAATAATTTACTTTATTACATAAATGAATAAAAAATTTACTTACCTTTGACAAAATCCTTTGCCACCGGGTTGCTTGATAATTTACAAGTGTCATTGATTATGAAAGCATCACTTGGTCACGAAGTAAATTATTACGAGTCGTCATCTCGCATTGAAAACGTAGCTTGCCGTGAAGCCTGGAGTAGAGCGGATTTTGGTCCTCAGGCTCCGACAGCTGACGCCGGCTACTGCGCTGAGCGAGCCGTTGTACTAGCTGAAAGCTGCCTGCAGTACGTTACACATACTCTTTATGAATCTGAGGAAATACTGTTAAATATTATTTTTTATACTTTGCATACCAAGTTCTACGGATAACAGTACCATTTTATTGTATTGTATTGTATTGAACTGGGAACGACGGAGAGGCTTCGTCCCCGCCGTAGACCTCGGTGGTTCACAACCCCACAACAGGCTACAGCAGTCCACTCACCCCACCGCCGCCCCACACCGAACTCAGGGTTATTGTGCGGTTCGGTCCCCAGTGGACACCCCAGGAACGTCTCACAAGTGTAACTCCAAGTGTTTGCGTGGTAGAGTAATTATGGTGTACGCTTACGTGGAGACTGTTGGCGCAGCAATCGCCGACATAGTGTAACTGAGGCGGAATAAGGGGAACCAGCCCGCATTCGCCGAAGCAGATGGAAAACCACCTTAAAAACCATCCACAGACCGGCCGGCACAGTGGATCTCGACATTAATCCGCTGGGCGGATTCGTGCCTGTGACCGGCACGCCTTCCCGCCAGGAAAGCAGTGCGTTAGACCACACGGCTGACCGGGCGAGCTAACAGAACCGTACTGTTAAAGTTTCAAATCAATAACTTCAATATTTTCGCAGATACATATTTTTACCTAAAACACATAATAACCGAATTGGGCTGTAAGACATCTAGCGTATCAACTGGACTACAACCAAGAGGATAGGTTCATATAATTTAATTTTCTGGAATTTTCTTTAGTTTCATTGCCACAGATTTCTGAATTAATTAATAGTACTTTGGAAAATTATTACTGTGTTTTGGTTATGTGGGTGTTACAGAGAGAGTGAGAGAGTGAATGGAGGATATACGTGAAGTATACTTTATTGAAACCGTGTAAACGTAAGCGCGAGAAAGTTATTTTGTAATAGTGGAATTTGTGATGTATGTCCATGTGAGATTGATTTTGTAAAAGGCAACCAGAAGGGGCGTCGAGTATTAAATTTATTAGTAAATTATATTGTTGAAGGAATCATATTTTGTTTTCATTAAATTTTATTTAGTTTCGGAATTACGTTATTTCTAATCTAAATTACTTGTGGTAATCTGATTCGCTGACATTAGAAATACCGCGAGTATAGAAGAGCTCGAGATGATTTCATTGGCTGCTTAACTACTAGCCAATAGGAATTTACCGTTTCCTGCGCGTTTGAGTAAGGCTTGGTGCCTCGGAGATATGAGTCAAGACAGTCACTCGGGAGCGGTGTTCTGGTAAACACGTATGTTAAACTGCGCTGATCAAGTTTGTATCAAAATGAAGAAAATGAGGGTTCGATCGGGTCTCATATAGTTGATGAAAGGAGACTACAACGTTGAGTATTTTGTGAAAGTTTGAGCTTTTTGAGTAATTTATTTTAGGAGATTTCGCGTGTGAACATTTCAAGTCGTACATAAACTCCGCGTGGCGTGTTTCGTGCAAATTACGAGAGATTATGGCGAGCACTTCTGTACAAGAAGACTACTAAACGACTGAATGTGTTAACTCGCAAGTAGTCGTTGGTCAGTGACTTTTAGGACGTTTAAAATATCGGGTCAGACTGGATATATTCTGGCTGCTTTTGGGTGTGAACTTGTTACAGAGATGGCCGTGCTGTTCTAAACGCTTCAGTTTGGAACCGCGTGACCGCTACGGTCGCAGGTTCGAATCCTGCCTTGAGCATGGATGTGTGTTATGTGCTTAGGTTAGTTAGGTTTAAGTAGTTCTAAGTTCTAGGGGACTCATGACCTCCGATGTTAAGTCCCATAGTGCTCAGAGCCATTTGAACCATTTGTTACAGAGACAGTCAGTGACATTGCATAATTAGTGTCTTGATATTAAATAAGGACTTGATAGGCATTTTCCTTGTTTTAAAGACAGTAAACCAACTAAAAGGAAATTTTTATACATTTTTCAAATGAGTCTTGCAAGAATCCCGAACACACTTTCAGCTACTGCCCATGGACTGGAGTTTTGTTACCTTTGCGTTTTAGGTATTAAGTCGATTTTTCGTTAATGTTGCTCTTGTCGTCTAAACCAATATCTACCATCGCAGAGCGAAGGGGCAGACAACCTGAAGCCTATTCAGGTAGGTGGACAGGTTGTTTAAAAGATCGTGAGAGACCATCCCGCCCCGTCGCAGCTTGATGCACAGATCAAGAAACTGTCTCTTGCAGTACAATGTTCGACATTTACAGAAGTGCAAGTTTATCTGAAAGATCCTACATGATGATGCTGACAGTTGCCGCTGAGGTCTTAAACTGAGACAGAGATCTCTGTGGCTCGGCTCTATATTGATCTCAGTTGGAAAGCGCTGCACTGTTGAGACGAGAGGCGTAGTCTTCAGGAGCACCTCCGATTAGCCGTTGTGGACTACAGCGGGATGTCAGTAAAGTCTGTGGTACCGATGTGCGTTGTCGATTTTGGTGTGGCACTGCCATCTCTGGACGATACCACACTGTGTCTCGTAACAATGTTGTGTTGTTGCAATTGTACGTTACCGTTAAGTCAGCCCAAACATCCACGGCAGGGTCGCGCGGGGTAGCCGTGCGGTCTCGGGTGCATTGCCACGGTTCGCGTGGCTCCACCCGTCGGCGGTTCGAGCCCTCCATTGGGCATGGGTGTGTGTGTTGTCCTTGGCGTAAGTTAGTTTGTTAAATTAAGTAGTGTGTAAGCCTAGGGACCGATGACCTCAGCAGTTTGGTCCCATAGAACCTAACACAAACTTCCAATTTTCCATCCACGGCAGCAAAAAACTTGTTCACTGCTGTTAGTTCACTACAATGGATGGCAGTTGCATGCTAGTATTACTAATTAAGATCTTGCCTGGGAGGGTGGCACTAGGACAGAAACGTGGCAACACGATAAAAAGTAATCAATAACATTAATTTTATTAAGAGTCGTAATACACTCTTAACTTTTCGTAACAGATGCGCAGCGCTTTATATCTTATATCTAATACAATGAATAACTTGGCTGTCTCTTCGCAGTCTATGGCATTTCCACAAAACTGAAAGTGATCATGCAGGACCTCGTTTACCTGTCCTAGTTCTCCGTAAATATTGGTTTGGTTCATAAGTTCGTAGCGTTTCTCCAAAAGTTAATGAAACACAACAGATACGCAAAGCAGGCACTTTAGTCCTCAATAATACTTTCTTCTTCACTGTTTACAACAGTCTGCCGACTTTTCGATTCCGCAATCACGTGGTTTTGAGACGAAGACCTCGATGAGCCACGTTTGGAGCGCATTTTCATGCGGAAGGGAAATTCCTCGAAGGCTGTTCGAGAGAGAACGGAAAAGGTGAAAATCTGAGTTGCAAGAGCAGGTGAATATGGTGGGTGCAGAATGACTTCGCAACCCAGCTCCTGTATAGTGTTTTTTTTGTCAGTCTAGCAGAATGCGGGCGGGCTTTATGGTGGGGCAGCATCACTTCCCACTGACTTCCTAGTCGTTGTTCTCCAATTAAATTTGCAAATCTTCTCAGTTGTTGACAATCAATGTCATCAGTGACGGTTACACCTCGGGGAAGCAATTCGTAGTACATCACACTGTCGTTGTCCCACTAGATGCATAATATTATCTTTTGTGAACGCACACAGGTCGTTGTATGTAGAGTTGCTGCTTTGCTTGGGCTCAACCATTCCTTTATTTTCCTTATGTTAGCGAAAAGACACTATTTCTCGTCACCAGTAACGATACTTGACAGGAATGGTCCGTGTTCTTCACGAGCCAATTGATGACGACGAAGTAGAAATATTGTATTGTATCGAACCGGGGACCTAGAAACGACGGAGAGGCGTCGTCTGCCATGGCCCTAAGTGGTTCACAACAGGTCACAGCAGTCCACCCACCCCCAGTGGACCCACCTCCCCGGGAACGCCCTATACCAGACGAAAGTAACCCCAAATGTTTGCGTACTAGAGAAATTATGGTGTACTCGTACGTGGGGACAGAGTTTGCACAGCAATCGCTGACATAGTGTAACCGAGGTAGAGGAAGGGGAACCAGCCCGTATTCTCCGAGGGAAATAGAAAATCGCCTAAAAAACCATTCACAGTCCGGCCTGGCACACCGGACCTGGACACTAATTTGCCGGGTGGATGCGTGCTGGGGACCGGCATGCCTTACCGTCCGGGAAGCAGTGCCTTAAGCCGTCGGCACATGGAACGTGCTGTCGAACGTTAACGTCGAGCGTGCCAAGTTCAACGTGCTGCTGAACGCTCAGGAACGATGCGACTTGTGCATACGGTACGTGGGCCGCAACGTGGTATACGCGATCGCAACGCACTCCAGCGGCAGTTGAGGGATGTTTCTAGTTCATAAATCACACTGTTCACTCAATAGGCGCGCGTAAAATTCCCACATTAGCTCTATTAAAAAGCACATTTCCTCCATTGTTCATATCCTAGTCACGTAGTTCTATATGTAATATACGTAAACAGAAACTTCAATATCGATGTACATGTTTTAAGACAAAAAGGAAAGTACCATGCCCAATCAATAAGGACACAGGTTTAGAAAAATTCCATTACAAACAGTGCGACACAAATTTGCAATAGCTCTCCACATAAGATAAACACTATTTTATCGTTCCCACATTTTAATAAAACCCTAAGGTCATTCTTACTTGATCACAATTCCTACCCAGTAGCTGAATCTTTACAACATGTAAATTACGAAACTCAAAAGAAAAAGGAACAAAATATAGTTATACAAGTAGCGCAAGCTGTCCTGTAGATTAAGCCAATCAAACAAACTCTCTCCTCAAAAAAAGGTGAACTTATATTTACATAACATCAAATATTATAGTATATACTTATGTTAAACTAATAATAAAGTATCAGAATCTAATAAAAACGCATATATTAGGAGATAAAATTTATGAGTATGAAGATGCGAACTTCCACCCCAACTAACGAATCAATACAAAACAGTGACGCTACTCATTACACTTAAACCAACAACACAGACAATGCAAGAAATCGAAGTATGTTACCCGTTGCAGAAAACCTTATCGTTGATATGTGACTAATTGAAATTTAATCATAACAAATTGTACCAAAAACAATGCGTTTCGGGTGGATCTTCCATGTGTCGCTGCCTTCAAATAGCCTACTCTCATAATACGCAAGTTCAATAATTCTTTTGCCACGAATATGATGTTTCTTGCTATTTTATTGGAACGAACCACACAGTTAACAACGGCTTTTCCAGTGATTCTGAATTTGCTGGTGCTCAGAAACGGCATATATACATATAAGCTTGAAATGAATGACAATATGGCGCCTCACAACTCTGATAGAAGGGAGACGGCGTGCGTGTGACGTAGGTGGCGTTGTGCCATCCCATTGGTCAACGCTAAGACGCACGCTCAGAATATCTGACATGCCAGATATTGCTCTGCACGTTCGGAAAGACTCCCGAACGTGCTCTTCCACGCTGTGACGTCAGAAACTCGGCACGCTCAACGCTCAACGTTCGGATGCACGGTCCGTGTGCACAAATATACATATGGCCTTCCGCTGATTTTTGTGATTTCGGATTAGAGCATGCGGTACTCATACAAACGATTTTTGATCCTTCCCCACTGCATTCAAATGTCGCACGATGGTGGAATGATCACAGTTCAGCACATTTGCCGGTTCTCGAGTTCACTGAAGTGGATCTTTGTGGATTAATGCGTTTATAAACAATCATCAACAAATCACCAAGGTCTCCCTGAACGTGGAGAGTCACTAATGTCGAAAAAATCTTCTTTAAAACGAGGAAACAATTTTCCTACCGTGCTCTGTCAAGTGGCATTATCCCCATGCACGGTGCAAATGTTTCTAGCTGCCGCTGCTGGTGTCTCGCCCCTACTGCACTCTTAACAGAGGAATATGTCGGGAATGTTCCGATTTCTCCTCTTGGCACTTCATTTTCTAGCGTTCATAGCTCCACTCATTATCTCCCAATGAAAAAAATGAGAATATGTAAACTCAGATAGTAACAGTGAACTACAAATAAAAAGTCACAATAATACGAGGTGCATTCAAGTTCTAAGGCCTCCGATTTTTTTTCTAATTAACTACTCACCCGAAATCGATGACACTGGCGTTACTGCTCGACGTAATCGCCCTGCAGACGTACACATTTTTCACAACGCTGACGCCATGATTCCATGGCAGCGGCGAAGGCTTCTTTAGGAGTCTGTTTTGACCACTGGAAAATCGCTGAGGCAATAGCAGCACGGCTGGTGAATGTGCGGCCACGGAGAGTGTCTTTCATTGTTGGAAAAAGCCAAAAGTCACTAGGAGCCAGGTCAGGTGAGTAGGGAGCATGAGGAATCACTTCAAAGTTGTTGTCACGAAGAAACTGTTGCGTAACGTTAGCTCGATGTGCGGGTGCGTTGTCTTGGTGAAACAGCACACGCGCAGCCCTTCCCGGACGTTTTTGTTGCAGTGCAGGAAGGAATTTGTTCTTCAAAACATTTTCGTAGGATGCACCTTTTACCGTAGTGCCCTTTGGAACGCAATGGGTAAGGATTACGGCCTCGCTGTCCCAGAACATGGACACCATCATTTTTTCAGCACTGGCGGTTACCCGAAATTTTTTTGATGGCGGTGAATCTGTGTGCTTCCATTGAGCTGACTGGCGCTTTGTTTCTGGATTGAAAAATGGCATCCACGTCTCATCCATTGTCACAACCGACGAAAAGAAAGTCCCATTCATGCTGTCGTTGCGCGTCAACATTGCATGGCAACATGCCACAAGGGCAGCCATGTGGTCGTCCTTCAGCATTCGTGGCACCCACCTGGATGACACTTTTCGCATTTTCAGGTCGTCATGCAGGATTGTGTGCACAGAACCCACAGAAATGCCAACTCCGAAGGCGATCTGTTCAACAGTCATTCGGCGATCCCCCAAAACAATTCTCTCCACTTTCTCGATCATGTTGTCAGACCGGCTTGTGCGACCCCGAGGTTGTTTCGGTTTGTTGTCACACGATGTTCTGCCTTCATTAAACTGTTGCAGCCACGAATGCACTTTCGACACATCCATAACTCCATCACCACATGTCTCCTTCAACTGTCGATGAATTTCAATTGGTTTACACCACGCAAATTCAGAAAACGAATGATTGGACGCTGTTCAGCTAAGGAAAACGTCGCCATTTTAAATATTTAAAACAGTTCTCATTCTCGCCGCTGGCGGTAAAATTCCATCTGCCGTACGGTGCTGCCATCTCTCGGACGTATTGACAATGAACGCGGCCTCATTTTAAAACAATGCGCATGTTTCTATCTCTTTCCAGTCCGGAGAAAAAAAATTGGAGGCCTTAGAACTTGAATGCACCTCGTAAATAAACCCGTAGCAACCGGGATACCAACACGGATAAACAAAAACGCTACGAACCAACCTAATAGCAACTGCTAAGCCGGAAAACAGTCATCGGCACAGAACTCTCTGTACTGTGCTCCATGACGTAATTGCAGAAATTGTAGGCACCGAAGGGCGTCACCAGACTGCAGGATCGGAACTGTGTCACTGTCTGCGGCCCGTCGTATTCTCTGCCTGTCGGCGGAAGGATTTCCATCTCCACCGGTAATAGCCGAAAGCAATGAAGTCCTCGATTGAAAGCACTATCTTTGGCGACTCCCAACATTGTCGGTGGACGAGTACGGTGCGCTGATGGACGTGGTGTGAAAGCAGGAAGTGGTCCAGATATTTTGAGCACCATCTGTACGCAGCTGCTCAGAAATGGGAGGCGCCATGTTAGTGCTTGTACCTGTCTAGTGGAAACCTCTCGTTGTATTTGTTGTGTTCCTCGTGAGCCATGTACACAACAGACACTAGTACGGAGATGGAAAGTGTTGACATTTCTGCGGAGCCCAAGACATTTCAGGTAGTTCCTTGCTTTCACATTCGTGAGCTTTGCCAACTCACAACTAAAGTGTCACATTGCAGCCTAACCTAGATCTCGGGCAAAGCTTCAGACCAGTCCGTCGCAACAACCAGCTTTCTTTCTTTGACATTCTTGGCTCCACCAGCCCCGAACAGACTGTCACCTAACAATCTAACATAGACCACAGGCTAAACTACGTATCAACAGGGGTTATTCCTTTTACATTCTTTGTCACGTTCCAGATTGACAAAGACCTCAAATTCATTGGACCGCTACTGACAATTCCCACATCTGTGTCGAACACTTGCTGTGAATACAACGCAGTTCTGTTACTTAAGATGTCTTAGAGTCGTTCACATATGTGAGAACCTACTCCGCATGTTCGTTCCTTCGTTCGCTATTTTCCTTCATCCATAGTTTGCAGGATATCATGACACAAAAGGATAAGGTAAAGATAAAATTAGTTTGAGCCGAGTTACATGGAGGCTTACCAGATATCTTTCTTGCCGCTGGCAATTCACGACTAGAACAGGGAAGGTGAGAAGGGATAGCGATACACGAAGTGCCTTCCGTCTCGCAGCAAAAGATGGCGCGGAGAGTAACATTAGATATATACGTTGTTTTGTCTCTCCTTCTTGTGTGAACATACACAGAAGAAAAAAAATAGCAAAAACAAAAAATAATTACTGTAAAGTAATGAAATTTCGGGATTACATTTGTTAAGTAACACATTTAAGTAATTAACGTTGCAAGATCACAGGTTAATGTAAGTACGAGATAAGCCTGTGAATTTGTGAAGGCCGGCCGCTGTGGCCGAGCGGTTCTAGGCTCTTCAGTCCAGAACCACCCTGCTGCTACGGTCGCAGGTTCGAATCCTGTCTCGGGTGTGGATGTGTGTGATGTCCTTAGGTTAGTTAGGTTTAAGTAGTTCTAAGTATAGGGGACTGATGACCTCGGATGTTAAGTCCCATAGTGCTCGGAGCCATTTGAATAGTTCTCGACCTTGCCCACCAATGAGTTCTCGCTTGACACCTCTGTAGTCGCAAATGGCGGTGGTTTGGGCTCAGTGAATGCACACTAGAGGGCGTTTGGCTCGGAGCTGTCCTTGAACTAACCGGTTTGTAACAGTTCGTTGTGTCACTATGGTCCCAACTCCTGCTCAGATTTCTGCTGCAGATGCACTACGATACGCCAGAGCTATGGCCGAACACGATGGCCTTCCCTCTCGTTAGTGCCACATGGTCGTCCGGATCCGACCTTCTTCCGACCGTACATTCTCGTAACCACAGCTGGCAACAATTATTTACAGTGGCTATATTCCTGTCAAGTCTTTCTGCAACATCGCGGAAGGAACATCCAGCTTCTAATCCTATAAGACGACCTCTTTTAAACTTAGCGAGGTGCTGATAAAGGCGTCTACGGGGTGGTCCATTGATTGTCTAGCTTGAAGGAGGAAACCAGATGGCGCTGTGGTTGGCCCCAGGATGGGGCTGCCATAGGTCAAACGGATATCAATTGCGTTTTTTTTTAAATAGGAACCCCCATTTTATATTACATATTCGCGTAGTACGTAAAGAAATATGAATGTTTTAGCTGGACCACTTTTTTCGCTTTGTGATAGATGACGCTGTAATAGTCACAAACGTGTAAGTACGTGGTATCACATAACATTCCGCCAGTGCGGACGGTATTTGCTTCGTAATCATTAATCGTGTTAAAATGGACTGTTTACCAATTGCGGAAAAGGTCGGTATCGTGTTGATGTATGGCTGTTGTGATCAAAATGCCCAACGGGCGTGTGCTATGTATGCGGCTCGGTATCCTGGACGACATCATCCAAGTGTCCGAACCGTTTGCCGGATAGTTACGCTATTTAAGGAAACAGGAAGTGTTCAGCCACATGTGATACGTCAGTCACGACCTGCAACAAATGATGATGCCCAAGTAGGTGTTTTAGCTGCTGTCGCGGTTAATCCGCACATCAGTAGCAGACAAACTGCGCGAGAATCGGGAATTTCAAAAACGTCGGTGTTGAGAATGCTTCGTCAACATCGATTGCACCCGTACCATATTTCAATGCACCAGGAATTACATGGCGACGGCTTTGAACGTCGTGTACAGTTCTGCCACTGGGCACAAGAGAAATTACGCGACAATGAGAGATTTTTTGCACTCGTTCTATTTAGCGACGAAGCGTCATTCACCAACAGCGGTAACGTAAATCGGCATTATATGCACTATTGGGCAACGGAAAATCCACGATGGCTGCGACAAGTGGAACATCAGCGACCTTGGCGGGTTAATGTATGGTACGGCATTATGGGAGGAAGGATAATTGGCCCCCATTTTATCGATGGCAATCTAAATGTTGCAATGTATGCTGATTTCCTACGTAATGTTCTACCGATGTTACTACAAGATGTTTCACTGCATGACAGAATGGCGATGTACTTCCAACATGATGGATGTCCGGCACATAGCTCGCGAGTGGTTGAAGCGGTATTGAATAGCATATTTCATGACAGGTGGATTGGTCGTCGAAGCATGGCCCGCACGTCCACCGGATCTGACGTCCCCGGATTGCTTTCTGTGGGGAAAGTTGAATGATATTTGCCATCGTGATCCACCGACAACGCCTGACAACATGCGTCAGCGGATTGTCAATGCGTGTGCGAATATTACGGAAGGCGAACTACTCGCTGTAGAGAGGAATGTCGTTACACGTATTGCCAAATGCATTGTGGTTGACGGACATCATTTTGAGCATTTATTGCATTAATATGGTATTTACAGGTAATCACGCTGTAACAGCATACGTTCTCAGAAATGATAAGTTCACAAAGGTATATGTATCACATTGGAACAACCGAAATAAAATGTTCAAACGTACCTACGTTCTGTATTTTAATTAACAAACCTACCTGTTACCAACTGTTCGTCTACCATTGTGAGCCATATGTTTGTGACTATCTCTGCGCCATCTATCACAAAGCAAAAAAAAGTGGTCCAACTAAAACAATCATATTTCTTTACGTACTACACGAATATGTAATAAAAAATGGGGGTTCCTATTTAAGAAAACGCAGTTGATATCCGTTTGACATATGGCAGCGCCATCTAGCGGACCAATCATAGCACTATCTGGTTTCCCCCTTCAAGCTAGACAAGTTTTGTTCTTTGTAGTTTTTTCGTTTGACGCTTATTTCGTGAGATATTTGGCCCGGTCACGATCAATGGACTACCCTGTATATCGCCTCAAAGGCATTCTTGACTAACGCCAACTCACCACGTGCAATCTCAAAGGTAACTTACGCTCACAACCGTTACAGCGTGTATTTAAAGCAAACCTAGTTTGCACCTTCATCGTCGTGCTACTAGCGCTACTCTTATGCGACCGGCACGAAATTTGAATAGACATCATCTTTCAGATCTAGAAACACGCCAAGCAACTTTCGTTTACGTCACTCATCTCCTTGGTGTTGACATTTTTCTTCCGTTCCGCTCGGTTCCGTTGCATCCAATGTGAGTCGGCGTTCAAATGAACTTCAGCGATATGCGAAAGGAGTCGTTAGTAACCTGTCGCGACGAGGAGAGAGGTAGGTGGGGGAATCGTTTGTTGCGCAAGCAGGTTGTAAGGGGTGGAGGGGGGGGGGAGAGGGAGAGGGAGAGGCAGGGGCAGCTCCGGCCGTGACTTTGGCGACGGTGGAGACGCGAGGCAGCAGCGGAAGTGGCCGAGTAGCAGCGAGGTGCGTCGGAGCGCGCGGCCATTGTCCCCGTGCCTACATTCCCAGCAGCCGGCAAACAGCCCGCCCACGACACGTCACGCCAGCGACGCCTCCACAAACACGCCGTCCGTCGCTTGCTAAGGAAAGGCGGAGAGGAAACTCTGAGCCGTCTGTCACTCTAACCGGGTCCCATTCTACACCACTGCACTATGCATCTGTTCACTGGGGATATTGTTGTGGGCTTCCGATCCGAGACTGATTTGATGCATCTTCCGGTCCTATCCTGTGCAAGCCGTCTCATCTCTGAATATTACTGTGACCTACACTCATCTGAACCTGATAACTGTATACAAACGTTCATTTCTCTTTGTAATTTTTTGCCCCCACACTTCCATTCACTACCGGACTGACTTTTACCTGATGTTTCAGGTTGTTTCCTGTCAATCGACCCTTATTTTTAGTCAAGTTGTTCCAAAAATTTCTTTTTCCTCAGTACTATTCAGTACTTTCTTATTTATTATCCGATGTACCCACTTAATCTTCAGCTTTCTTCAGGAACAGTGCACCCCACCCTTGGAGTAATTACGTCCTGAGGCGTAAGAACAAATGGGTTCCACTGTGTTTTGTAATGAAACTAAATTATCTTTAAGAGTTCATTAATGTTGCCACTGTTTCGTAAGACTGTAATACTGATTACATAATTTAGCTGTTGTTGTTGTTGTCTTCAGTCCTGAGACTGGTTTGACGCAGCTCTCCATGCTACTCTATCCTGTGCAAGCTTCTTCATCTCCCAGTATCTACTGCAACCTACATCCTTCTGAATCTGCTTAGTGTATTCATCTCTTTGTCTCCCTCTACGATTTTTACCCTCCACGCTGCCCTCCAACACCAAATTGGTGATCCCTTTATGCCTCAGAATATGCCTTACCAACCGATCCCTCCTTCTAGTCAAGTTGTGTCACAAATTTCTATTCTCTCCAATTATATTCAATACCTCCTCATTAGTTATGTGATCTACCCATCTAATCTTCAGCATTCTTCTGTAGCACCACATTTCAAAAGCTTCTATTCTCTTCTTGTTCAAACTATTTATCGTCCATGTTTCACTTCCATACATGGCTACATTCCATACAAATACTTTCAGAAACGACTTCCTGACACTTAAATCTATACTCGATGTTAACAAATTTCTCTTCTTCAGAAACACTTTCCTTGCCATTGCCAGTCTACATTTTATATCCTCTCCACTTCGACCATCATCAGTTATTTTGCTCCCCAAATAGCAAAACTCCTTTACTACTTTAAGTGTCTCATTTCCTAATCTAATTCCCTCAGCATCACCCGACTTAATTCGACTACATTCCATTATCCTCGTTTTGCTTTTGTTGATGTTCATCTTATATCCTCCTTTCAAGACACTGTCCATTCCGTTAAACTGCTCTTCCAAGTCCTTTGCTGTCTCTGACAGAATTACAATGTCATTGGCGAACCTTAAAGTTTTTATTTCTTCTCCATGGATTTTAATACCCACTCCGAATTTTTCTTTTGTTTCTTTTACTGCTTGCTCAATATACAGATTGAACAACATCGGGGAGAGGCTACAACCCTGTCTCACTCCCTTCCCAACCACTGCTTCCCTTTCATGCCCCTCGGCTCTTATACCTGCCATCTGGTTTCTGTACAAATTGTAAATAGCCTTTCGCTCCCTGTATTTTATCTCTGCCACCTTCAGATTGTGAAACAGGGCATTCCAGTCAAGATTGTCAAAAGCTTTCTCTAAGTCTACAAATGCTAGAAACGTAGGTTTGCCTTTCCTTAATCTTTCTTCAAAGATAAGTCGTAGGGTCAGTATTGCCTCACGTGTTCCAATATTTCTACGGAATCCAAACTGATTTTCCCCGAGGTCGGCTTCTACCAGTTTTTCTATTCGTCTGTAAAGAATTCGCGTTAGTATTTTGCTGCCCTGGCTTATAAAACTGATAGTTCGGTAATTTTCACATTTGTCGACACCTGCTTTCTTTAGGATTGCAATTATTGTATTCTTCTTGAAGTCTGAAGGTATTTCGCCTGTCTCACACATCGTGCTCACTAGGTGGTAGAGTTTTGTTAGGCCTGGCTCTCCCAAGGCTGTCAGTCCACTACCGGACTGACTATCCTCTGATGTTTCAGGTTGTTTCCTATCAATCCACCGTTATTTTTAGTCTATTTGTTCCATAAATTTCTTCTTCCTCGATACTATTCAGTACCTTCTTATTTATTATTCGATGTACCCACTTAATCATCAGCTTTCTTCCAGAACAGTGCATCGCATCCTTGGAGTAATTACGTCCTGAGGCATAAGAACAAGAGGGTTCCATTGTGTTTTGTGACGAAACTAAATTGTTTTTAAAAGTTAATTGATGTTGCCACTGTTTCGTAGGACTGTAATACTGATTACATAATTTAGATATAATTACAATTTTAAAAAAGTGGTAATGGGTGACAGAATGTGATGGAGGTTTGGAGGTTACAGCTTGTGAAACGGGTGTATGAACATCTTCCTCACACAGTGCGCTCACTATACAGATAATTGTCACCTAGTGCCATGCATCTATGACAGTGCAATTGAGATATATTTATCACACAAGCTAAACTACACTGTCGGAAAAGATTATTACAGTCTTTTAGAGGTTTCCAATTCAGTCAAGATTCGTTCTTGCAGCAGTGCATATGAAGTACATGCTGAAGCACCGACGTTAGTACGTGGCGTAATCTCCAGGAGCGGCAATGCAGGCTCTGACTCTGGCATCCAGTCTATCGTACAGATAGTGAATAATGTCCTGGGGTACGTTACGTCACGCCTGGTCGATCTGTTCACCTAATTATGTACGAATAGTTGGCAGACGAGTCGCACGAGTCACTTCTCGTCCCATCATACAGCACAGCTGCTCGACTGGACAATTCCGGAGACCGTGCTGGCGAGGGGAGCTGATACATGAGTTACAGAGCGCGTTGAGTTTCGTGGGCAATGAGTGGGCGAGCATTATCCTGTTGGAACAACACATCACCTTCCTCTTGCGAGAAGAGCAAAGAAACAAGTCTAGCAACATTCTGCATGCACCGAGTGCTGGTTAGTGTATCTTCCAGAAACACCAAATGCGAACGAGAGTTGTAGCTTATCAAGCCCCACACCGTAAGCCCTGGGGTGGGGCTGTGTGTCTTGGCTGAATGCACTCTACGAGAGAGCCTTCACCAGGTCTACGTCGTACGCGCAAGCGATCATCACTTGCGTGCAGGCAGTATTTGCTTTAATGCTGAAGACCACGACGCGCCCTTCCAAATGATCCTCTGACGGCATCAGTCGCGCTATGTTTGGAAGAGAGGCTAGAGTTGAGTGTGCTCGTAGTTCCACTGCTAATAACCGGTTCGCAACAGTTCGTGTTGCCACTTCAGGAATTACAAGCCCTGTTGTCTCCGCTGTGGTAGCTGTACGATCTGCTACTGCTACCCTTACAATACGACGACCCTGGCTGGCGTCTTTACCGCGTGGAAGTTCAGAACCTCGTCTACGGATGTTCATGTAACCACTGATAGAGGCATCATTGCAAAACTGACGCATCACATCGAACTTACATGGCAGTTCTCCGAAAGGAGCATCCCGCTATTCGGAAGGCCACAATTTGACCCCTTTCAGACTCGCTCAGTTGGTTGTAGGAAGCACGAGTGCATATTCGTGGTGTGCTTGCCTGCCTGCCTCACACCACACTGAGCCTTCTGGCTGTGAGCATTCCTTATTAGATATAAATGTAAATGTCGTGTGACTGGGGCGTCCCGTCGGGTAGACCGTTCGCCTGCTGCAAGTCTTTCTATTTGACGCCACTTCGGCGACTTGCACGTCGATTGGGATGAAATGCGATTAGAACAACTCAACATCCAGTCCTTGGGCGGAGAAAAATCTCCGTTCCAGCCCGGGCTCTTAGGATTGACATTCTGTCGCGCTAACCACTCAGTTACCGGGGGCGGACAGCATTCCCTATTGAATCGCAGACAAAGATGATGCTCTGGTAGCTATGTCACTACGCTATCCGTCGATGCACGACTTTAGAGCCATTGCCAGTACATCTACTGTCCCTCAGGTGGTATAAGCCGTCATCGAATCAAAACTGACGTCGTCTTTCCAGATGTACTATTTTATTTTTCTTTTTTCCGGCAGTGTCTCACTTGGAAACACCCTCTCCGTTTTGTAGGTGGTTTCCGCAATAGACCACGTATTGCTTCGCAAAATAAACGACCTAACTGAAAGTACAGCACAGCGGTAACTATGTAATGGTTTCTGCACTGCTGCAGGGTTTACACTCTATTATTATTATTATTATTATTAGTGGCAGAGATCGGACACAAAGCTTTTGCAACCTGAAATCATCTGATTTCTGCCAGCTCTGTTGAATCCTGCCTTGACGTTAAATACACAACTGGCCATTAAAATTGCTACACCACGAAGATGACGTGCTACAGACACGAAATTTAACCGACAGGAAGAAGATGCTGTCATACGCAAATGATTAGCATTTCCGAGCATTCAAACAAGGTTCGCGCCGGTGGCGACACCTACAACGTGCTGACATGACGAAAGTTTCCAACCGATTTCTCATCCACAGACAGCAGTTGACCGGCGTTGGATGATGAAACGTTGTTGTGATTTCCGTGTAAGGAGGAGAAATGCGTGCCATCACGTTTCCGACTTTGATAAAGGTCGGATTTTAGCCTATCGCGATTGCGGTTTATCGTATCGCGTCATTGCTGCTCGCGTTGGTCGATTTCCAATGACTGTAGCAGAATATGGAATCGGTGGGTTCATGAGGGTAATACGGAACGCCGTGCTGGATCCCAACGGCCTCGCATCACTAGCAGACGAGATGACAGGCATCTTATCTGCATGGCTGTAACGGATCGTGCAGCCACGTCTCGATCCCTGAGTCAACAGATGGGGACGTTTGCAAGACAACAACCATCTGCACGAACAGTTCGACCACGTTTGCAGCAGCACGGACTATCAGCTCGGAGACCATGGCTGCGTTTACCCTTGACGCTGCATCACAGACAGGAGCGCCTGCGATTGGGTACTCAACGACGAACCTGGGTGCACGAATGGCAAAACGTCATTTTTTCGGATGAGTCCAGGTTCTGGTTACAGTATCATGATGGTCGCATCCGTGTTTGGCGACATCGGGGTGAACGCACATTGGAAGCGTGTATTCGCCATCGCCATACTGGCGTATCACCCGGCGTGATGGTATGGGGTGCCATTGGTTACACGTCTCGGTCACCTCTTCTTCACATTGACGGCACTTTGAACAGTGGACGTTACATTTCAGATGTGCTACGACCCGTGGCTCTACCCTTCATTCGATCCCTGCGAAACCCTACATTTCAGCAGGATAATGCACGACCGCATGTTGTAGGTCCTGTATGGGCCTTTCTGGATACAGAAAATGTTCGACTGCTGCCCTGGCCAGCACATTCTCCAGATCTCTCACCAATTGAAAACGTCCGGTCAATGGTTGCCGAGCAACTGGCTCGTTACAATACGCCAGGCACTACTCCTGATGAACTGTGGTATCGTGCTGAAGCTGCATGGGCAGCTGTACCTGTACACGCCATCCAAGCTCTGTTTGACTCAATGCCCAGGCGTATCAAGGCCGTTATTACGGCTAGAGGTGGTCGTTCTGGGTACTGATTTCTCAGGATCTATGCTCCCAAATTGCGTGAAAATGTAATCACATGTCTGTTCTTGTATAATATATTTGTCCAATGAATACCCGTTTATCATCTGCATTTCTTCTTGGTTTAGCAATTTTAGTGGCCAGTAGTGTATGTGAGGGTCTAGGAAGCCTGCCTTCTCAGATCGTCAGACAACATTCAAACAAATGGTATTAATAAGTTTCATTACGAAATGAACAATGACGATACTTGACTTTGACAACAACAGAAAAGTGTCGCAAGCAAAGGGCGACACGCAAATAAACAATGTTCTTCAGTATATACACTTCCTATGTTACTGGTCCTTAAGTGCCTAATCTTGAAGTTGCTGTAGAAGTGGGCCGCGACCACTCGGCGCGGCGCTTATGTCCTCTTCGCATAGAGGGCGCTGCCGTCACGTTGTCGTGCTGGGGAGGGGTCGGTCAGCGTGCAATTGGCTGACTTCTTCTTCACAGCGCTCTCTGCTCTCTCGATTTCGACTGGTGTGCCGTCGCTTTACTTCACGCCGTAACTATCTCAGCAGTTACGATCCAGTATTCGAGTGATTTACAAACAGTAGGCTTAAATAATGTGCAAACATTTTAATTTGGTTGATTTTAATTGTGGAGTAGGATGTGGGTGAAGCATGGGTAGCTAGAGAAAGGACTGGTGCAATGGAAGCCTGTTTTGTATCAAGTGTCTCCCCTCAAAGTCGTTAGTTACCTTCCTTTTCTGAGAAGGAGTTATAAGTAGCACTCGCACTGTGAATTGCTTTATCATTCTTTGAAAACGGTTGTAAAAGATAAGCAATACCAATAGTCTCATTGACTCATTATTAGTTCGTAGTTTAATAAAACACCTACAGAAAAATTAGTCATTTTAAAAATGAAAGTTTTCAAAGAAATTTTTATTTTATTTTATAGAATAGTTAAGCGCTAATGGTGGTTCGACGTAGCAGCCGTTATAGTTTCTGTTTCGTCTCCATGAACTTTAATCGCCGATGCAAATTTCTTGTTTGTTTCCTTCACATTTGGCTCAATGTAGCTTGTCAACTTTCATGTCCTTCAACTGATAACTACAGTCTGATTTCCGCACAAGTTGTAAATAAGCTTTGGCTTCTTCTGCTTCATACCTCCTACCTCCAAACTTTCGAAGAGTCCAGTGCAGTTAACATTGTCAGAAACTTCGGCAACATCTGCAAATGTTGTAAACGTACGTTAGCCTTTCTTCAACCTACATTTTTAGGATAAGTCGTATAGTATAGCCCTGAGTGTGGCAACATTTCTCTAAACCTAAACTGATCTTTGTAGAGGTCCGCTTCTACATGTTTCCCCATCCTTCTGTAAATAATTTCGTCCGAATGTTTTGAAATCACGACTTACTAAACTGATTGTTTGTTAGTATTCTCACTCTTCAGAACCTGCCTTCTTTGGTATTAGAATTATTGTATTCTTCATGAAGTCTGACAGTATTTCGCTTGCCTCGTATACCTTGCACCCAAGTGAAATAATTTTGTCATGACTTGCTCCCCCAGGGATCTGAATTATTCTGATGGATGTCATCTACTCAAGGGGCCTTGTTTCTACTTATGCTTTTCAGTGCTCTGTCAAACTCCTCTCATAGTACCATATGTCCCATAACATCTTCACATACCTCGTCTTCTTTTCCTATAATATTTTACTCATTGTTATTTACGTAAGAGAGATCCTCTATATGTTCCTTCCACTTTTTAGATCTCGCTTCTTTGCTTAATAGTGGTTTGCTATCTGAGCTCTTATATTCTTACTGCTGCTTCTTTTTTCTCCAGAGGTCTCTTTAATTTTCTTCTATGCGGCATCTGTAATTCCCCTATTTATGCAGGTTTATGCAGTGTTTCCCCACAACGAAGTGTCTACGAATGGACTGAAAAATTCCGAAATGGTCGCACAAGTGTTACGCACGATGAAGGAGCCGGACGACCGTTTACCGCAACAAATGAAGAAAACATTGAGCGTTCACGTGAAATTCACGTGAAATGATTATCTTAGACAGACTATTAACTATTGACGAAGTGGTACATCGTCTGCAAATTAGTCACGGTTCTGCCTACGAAATCGCCACGCGGGATTAGCCGAGCGGTCTTAGGCGCTGCAGTCATGGACTGTGCGGCTGGTCCCGGCGGAGGTTCGAGTCTTCCCTCGGGCATGGGTGTGTGTGTTTGTCCTTAGGATACTTTAGGTTAAGTTGTGTGTAAGCTTAGGGACTGTTGACCTTAGCAGTTAAGTCCCATAAGATTTCACACACATTTTTTGGCTACGAAATTATCCACAACAGACTTGGGTTTCATAAAGTTTGTGCAAGATGGGTCCCAAAACAACTCACACAGTTGCGTAAACAAACGCATTTGGACATCTGCGAAAAACATTTCGATCGCTATGGTAATGAAGGGGACAACTTCCTAGACAGGATCATTACTGGTGTCGAAACAGGGGTCTATCATTACGAGCCGGAGAGTAATCGGCAGAGTATGGAACGGAAACATCCAAATGCGCCGTCCAAGAAAAAGTTCAAGGCCCAACCGTCCGCAGGAAAATTGATGCTTACGGTTATTTGGGACGTACAAGGTCCAGTACTGGAATATTGTGGCAAAGGGACACAACAATAAACAGTGTACGTTACAGTGAGTGCTTACTGCCAGGCTAAAGCCTGCAATTCGAAGCAAACGCCGAAGATTGCTGTCAAAAGGTGTTGTGTTGTAGCACGACAATGCCCACACTACTGAAATGCTCCATAAACTCAAATTTGAAGTACTGGATAATCCTCCATATACACTCCTGGAAATGGAAAAAAGAACACATTGACACCGGTGTGTCAGACCCACCATACTTGCTCCGGACACTGCGAGAGGGCTGTACAAGCAATGATCACACGCACGGCACAGCGGACACACCAGGAACCGCGGTGTTGGCCGTCGAATGGCGCTAGCTGCGCAGCATTTGTGCACCGCCGCCGTCAGTGTCAGCCAGTTTGCCGTGGCATACGGAGCTCCATCGCAGTCTTTAACACTGGTAGCATGCCGCGACAGCGTGGACGTGAACCGTATGTGCAGTTGACGGACTTTGAGCGAGGGCGTATAGTGGGCATGCGGGAGGCCGGGTGGACGTACCGCCGAATTGCTCAACACGTGGGGCGTGAGGTCTCCACAGTACATCGATGTTGTCGCCAGTGGTCGGCGGAAGGTGCACGTGCCCGTCGACCTGGGACCGGACCGCAGTGACGCACGGATGCACGCCAAGACTGTAGGATCCTACGCAGTGCCGTAGGGGACCGCACCGCCACTTCCCAGCAAATTAGGGACACTGTTGCTCCTGGGGTATCGGCGAGGACCATTCGCAACCGTCTCCATGAAGCTGGGCTACGGTCCCGCACACCGTTAGGCCGTCTTCCGCTCACGCCCCAACATCGTGCAGCCCGCCTCCAGTGGTGTCGCGACAGGCGTGAATGGAGGGACGAATGGAGACGTGTCGTCTTCAGCGATGAGAGTCGCTTCTGCCTTGGTGCCAATGATGGTCGTATGCGTGTTTGGCGCCGTGCAGGTGAGCCCCACAATCAGGACTGCATACGACCGAGGCACACAGGGCCAACACCCGGCATCATGGTGTGGGGAGCGATCTCCTACACTGGCCGTACACCACTGGTGATCGTCGAGGGGACACTGAATAGTGCACGGTACATCCAAACCGTCATCGAACCCATCGTTCTACCATTCCTAGACCGGCAAGGGAACTTGCTATTCCAATAGGACAATGCACGTCCGCATGTATCCCGTGCCACCCAACGTGCTCTAGAAGGTGTAAGTCAACTACCCTGGCCAGCAAGATCTCCGGATCTGTCCCCCATTGAGCATGTTTGGGACTGGATGAAGCGTCATCTCACGCGGTCTGCACGTCCAGCACGAACGCTGGTCCAACTGAGGCGCCAGGTGGAAATGGCATGGCAAGCCGTTCCACAGGACTACATCCAGCATCTCTACGATCGTCTCCATGGGAGAATAGCAGCCTGCATTGCTGCGAAAGGTGGATATACACTGTACTAGTGCCGACATTGTGCATGCTCTGTTGCCTGTGTCTATGTGCCTGTGGTTCTGTCAGTGTGATCATGTGATGTATCTGACCCCAGGAATGTGTCAATAAAGTTTCCCCTTCCTGGGACAATGAATTCACGGTGTTCTAATTTCAATTTCCAGGAGTGTAGTACCGATCTTGCCCCTTCTGACTATCACTTGCTTGGTCCTCTCAAACAGGTATTAAGGAGCCGTCGATTTGCCTCGGACGAAGCAGTGAAAGAAGCCGTACATTCCTGGTAGGCACCTCCACCGAGAACCTTCTTTTATGAGGGCGTCAGGAAGCTTGTACAACTATGGACCAAGTGCGTTGAAACGCAATGAGACTATGTCGAAAAATTATGTTCTTGTAAGTTTCCTATTTGATTACAAAAAATTTTAGAACTACTTTGTGGATTATAATTGACTTACCCTTGTACTTCATCAAGTACTCGTGGTATAACGAAGCCATTAACGTTCACTTTCCCCTGGGCATCAGGTCAGGTATTGAAGTGTGCGCACGTGGAGGGAAAAGCGGATTGCCATGGTCCACTTCGTGGCACAGTTGCGACCGTGCAGAAGAAATCGGATAGTGGTTATGTGAAGTGTTTTCGGGGAGACTGGTTGGCACAGAGAGAAAACAACTAACACACTGAAGTGGGTACACATTAAGGATACCAATGATCACAATGTCTGTACCTACACTCCAACACCTGTATATTTAAGGGACAGGCAAATGAAAACGAGGCAGGTGGGAAAATTTGGGAAAATTTTAATTACTTTAAAAGTAATCACTGTAACTACTAACACATTTATCTCACTGTGAGACAAATGGTCAGTGCTTTCATGAAAAAATATTTGTGGCTGCCTATGGAACTATAATTGTACCCAGACACCTCTTCGCCCGAAGCAAAGTCAACAGCCACGAATGTCTTCCTTCAGTGCTCCAAAAATATGGAAATAGCGTCAGGGGGGATTAGAATGCATTGGAGAATGTGTAAGGGCTTCCAAGTGAAATTTCTTCAATATAGTCGAAATAACCTTGTCAATATGTTGCCCACCCACATGTGCTATCTTGAGTAGACTGCAGAAGTTTCGCTGGGAAGCCGTTACACATCCTCCATACAGTCGCGATCTCTTCCCGCGCGACTTCCATAGTTTTCCTTTCAGTTTCATGGTCGTCGATTTGCTTCGGACGAAGAGGTGCACATCTGGGTACAATCATGGTTCTGTAGGCAACGGCAAACATTTTCCATGAAGACACTGACCGCCTTGTCTCACAGTGGTATAAATGGATTAACACTTTTGTGGATTACTTTTGTAATAATAAACAGCTTACTAATTGTTTCCACGTGTTTCGTTTTCATTTGACTGAACCTTTTATGTATAGAATGAAACACAAACAGAGACCATGAAACGAAGATTCTAGTGAAGGGAGTGTTCTTGAACAACTTTCATGTTGCTTTGTAATAGCCTTCATTAATAATCTAGAATGAATGAGCCGGTAAAGCAGCTGCTGGTGCGACGGAAGCAGGATTTTCGTAAAGTTCTGCCGGAAACCAGGAAGATAGACGTATCGCTATCTTTAGCCCTTGAAAATGTCAGTATCACATACGCCGTCTCCACGACACCCCGCATTCAAGCATGGCTCTACATCTAAGTACATACGCAGCAGGCCACTGTGTAACGTCTGGCAGAGGCTATTTAGCATGGTAGCGTATGTTAGGCTTTCTTCCCATTCCACTCGCGACTGGAGCGCTGAAAGAAGTATCGATAGAAGGCGATACAAGGATTCTCAGATCGCTCGAGTACGAAGCTGCCATGCCCGCCCAGTATGGACAGGGTAGACACAGCCGGGGAAGAAACCACAGGCAACCTGGCCTGCTCGTGTTCTACATCTACATCTACATTTATACTCCGCAAGCCACCCAACGGTGTGTGGCGGAGGGCACTTTACGTGCCACTGTCATTACCTCCCTTTCCTGTTCCAGTCGCGTATGGTTCGCGGGAAGAACGACTGTCTGAAAGCCTCCGTGCGCGCTCTAATCTCTCTAATTTTACATTCGTGATCTCCACGGGATGTATAAGTAGGGTGAAGCAAAATATTCGATACCTCATCCAGAAACGCACCCTCTCGAAACCTGGCGAGCAAGCTACACCGCGATGCAGAGCGCCTCTCTTGCAGAGTCTGCCACTTGAGTGTATTAAACATCTCCGTAACGCTATCACGGTTACCAAATAACCCTGTGACGAAACGCGCCGCTCTTCTTTGGATCTTCTCTACCTCCTCCGTCAACCCGATCTGGTACGGATCCCACACTGATGAGCAATACTCAAGTATAGGTCGAACGAGTGTTTTGTAAGCCACCTCCTTTGTTGATGGACTACATTTTCTAAGCACTCTCCCAATGAATCTCAACCTGGTACCCGCCTTACCAACAATTAATTTTATATGATCATTCCACTTCAAATCGTTCCGCACGCATACTCCCAGATATTTTACACAAGTAACTGCTACCAGTGTTTGTTCCGCTATCATATAATCATACAATAAAGGATCCTTCTTTCTGTGTATTCGCAATACATTACATTTGTCTTTGTTAAGGGACAGTTTCCACTCCCTGCACCAAGTGCCTATCCGCTGCAGATCTTCCTGCATTTCGCTACAATTTTCTAATGCTGCAACTTCTCTGTATACTACAGCATCATCCGCGAAAAGCCGCATGGAACTTCCGACACTATCTACTAGGTCATTTATATATATTGTGAAAAGCAATGGTCCCATAACACTCCCCTGTGGCACGACAGAGGTTACTTTAACGTCTGTAGACGTCTCTCCATTGATAACAACATGCTGTGTTCTGTTTGCTAAAACTCTTCAATCCAGCCACACAGCTGGTCTGATATTCCGTAGGCTCTTACTTTGTTTATCAGGCGACAGTGCGTAACTGTATCGAACGCCTTCCGGAAGTCAAGAAAAATAGCATCTACCTGGGAGCCTGTATCTAATATTTTCTGGGTCTCATGAACAAATAAAGCGAGTTGGGTCTCACACGATCGCTGTTTCCGGAATCCATGTTGATTCCTACAGAGTAGATTCTGGGTTTCCAAAAACGACATGATACTCGAGCAAAAAACATGTTCTAAAATTCTACAACAGATCGACGTCAGAGATATAGGTCTATAGTTTTGCGCATCTGCTCGACGACCCTTCTTGAAGACTGGGACTACCTGTGCTCTTTTCCAATCATTTGGAACCCTCCGTTCCTCTAGAGACTTGCGGTACATGGCTGTTAGACGGCGGGCAAGTTCTTTCGCGTACTCTGTGTAGAATCGAATTCGTATCCCGTCAGGTCCAGTGGACTTTCCTCTGTTGAGTGATCCCAGTTGCTTTTCTATTCCTTGGACACTTATTTCGATGTCAGCCATTTTTTCGTTTGTGCGAGGATTTAGAGAAGGAACTGCAGTGCGGTCTTCCTCTGTGAAACAGCTTTGGAGAAAGGTGTTTAGTATTTCAGCTTTACGCGTGTCATTCTCTGTTTCAATGCCATCATCATCCCGGAGTGTCTGGATATGCTGTTTCGAGCCACTTACTGATTTAACGTAAGACCAGAACTTCCTAGGATTTTCTGTCAAGTCGGTACATAGAATTTTACTTTCGAATTCACTGAACGCTTCACGCATAGCCCTCCTTACGCTAACTTTGACATCGTTTAGCTTCTGTTTGTCTGAGAGGTTTTGGCTGCGTTTAAACTTGGGGTGAAGCTCTCTTTGCTTTCGCAGTAGTTTCCTAACTTTGTTGTTGTACCACGGTGGGTTTTTCCCGTCCCTCACGGTTTTACTCGGCACGTACCTGTCTAAAACGCATTTTACGATTGCCTTGAACTTTTTCCATAAACACTCAACATTGTCAGTGTCGGAACAGAAATTTTTGTTTTGATCTGTTAGATAGTCTGAAATCTGCCTTCTATTACTATTGCTAAACAGATAAACCTTCCTCCCTTTTTTTATATTCCTATTAACTTCCATATTCAGGGATGCTGCAACGGCCTTATGATCACTGATTCCCTGTTCTGCACATACAGAGTCGAAAAGTTCGGGTCTGTTTGTTATCAGTAGGTCCAAGATGTTATCTCCACGAGTCGGTTCTCTGTTTAATTGCTCGAGGTAATTTTCGGATAGTGCACTCAGTATAATGTCACTCGATTCTCTGTCCCTACCACCCGTCCTAAACATCTGAGTGTCCCAGTCTATATCTGGTAAATTGAAATCTCCACCTAAGACTATAACATGCTGAGAAAATGTATGTGAAATGTATTCCAAATTTTCTCTCAGTTGTTCTGCCACTAATGCTGCTGAGTCGGGAGGTCGGTAAAAGGAGCCAATTATTAACCTAGCTCGGTTGTTGAGTGTAACCTCCACCCATAATAAATCACAGGAACTATCCACTTCTACTTCACTACAGGATAAACTACTACTAACAGCGACGAACACTCCACCACCGGTTGCATGCAATCTATCCTTTCTAAACACCGTCTGTACCTTTGTAAAAATTTCGGCAGAATTTATCTCTGGCTTCAGGCAGCTTTCTGTACCTATAACGATTTCAGCTTCGGTGCTTTCTATCAGCGCTTGAAGTTCCGGTACTTTACCAACGCAGCTTCGACAGTTGACAATTACAATACCGATTGCTGCTTGGTCCCCGCATGTCCTGACTTTGCCCCGCACCCGTTGAGGCTGTTGCCCTTTCTGTACTTGCCCAAGGCCATCTAACCCAAAAAACCGCCCAGCCCACGCCACACAACCCCTGCTACCCGCGTAGCCGCTTGTTGCGTGTAGTGGACTCCTGACCTATCCAGCAGAACCCGAAACCCCACCACCCTATGGCGCAAGTCGAGGAATCTGCAGCCCACACGGTCGCAGAACCGTCTCAGCCTCTGATTCAGACCCTCCACTCGGCTCTGTACCAAAGGTCTGCAGTCAGTCCTGTCGACGATGCTGCAGATGGTGAGCTCTGCTTTCATCCTGCTAGCGAGACTGGCAGTCTTCACCAAATCAGATAGCCGCCGGAAGCCAGAAAGGATTTCCTCTGATCCATAGCGACACACATCATTGGTGCCGACATGAGCGACCACCTGCAGATGGGTGCACCCTGTACTCTTCAAGGCATCCGGAAGGACCCTTTCCACTTCTGGAATGACTCCCCCCGCTATGCACACGGAGTGCACATTGGTTTTCTTCCCCTCTCTTTCTGCCATTTCCCTAAGGGGCCCCATTAAGCGCCTGACGTTGGAGCTCCCAACTACCAGTAAGCCCACCCTCTGCGACCGCCCGGATCTTGCAGACTGAGGGGCAACCTCTGGAACAGGACAAGCAGCCATGTCAGGCCGAAGATCAGTATCAGCCTGAGACAGAGCCTGAAACCAGTTCGTCAGACAAACTGGAGAGGCCTTCCGTTCATCCCTCCGGAATATCTTTCGCCCCTGCCACACCTTGAGACGACCTCCCACTCTACCGCAGGTGAGGGATCAGCCTCAATGCGGGCAGTATCCCGGGCAACCACAGTCGTAGTCCGATCGGGGGATGCGTGGGACGAGCTGACCGTCCCCGACAAACCCCAATCCGGACCCCCACAGTGATGCCCATTGGCAACAGCCTCAAGCTGTGTGACCGAAGCCAACACTGCCTGATGCTGGGAGCGAAGGGATGCCAACTCAGCCTGCATCCGAACACAGCAGTTGCAGTCCCTATCCATGCTAAAAACTGTTGTGCAAAGAACGTCTGAACTGATCTACAGAGAGCGCAAACGAATCGACAAAATTTAAACGGTTATTAAAATACAAGATTGCCTAGTAAATGCAGTAATGCTGCTACTTGAGCACTGCTGACACACTGCTCGGCGGCGGAAGGAGACTACGCGATTTTACACTATTCAGGTACTAAAACGCGATGCTACAACTCTCAAATACTATAATACGCCCGAAATTTATGAATTAAACAATGCAAGTACCAAAAACACGCAAAGAAATTAAGAATTAAACTACACTGCTGGCCACGGTAAATGCAACACCAAGAAAGACAAGAGGTAGCACAACAAGATTTATTTTGTGGATAACATGTTGACCAAGTATCAAATGATTACGTTTATAGACGTCTGTGACATGTGGTTCCTGCCAGAATCAGTAGCCAGAGTAGCCGCCATTGTTGGAGATCACCGCTGCCACACGTCTCGGCATTGAGTCAAAGAGACGTTGGATGTGTTCCTGGGGTACAGCAGCCCAAGCAGCTTCCACACGTTGCCAAAGATCATCTGGTGTGGCAGCTGGGGATGTAATCTGGGTCACTCGTTGAGAAACCATGGACCACGTGTTTTCTATCGGCGAAAGATCCGGAGAGCGAGCCGGCCAGGGAAGCAATTCAATCTGGTTATTGACGAAGAACCTTTGGACAATGCGTGCCACGTGTGGTCGCGCATTATCCTGTTGAAATATGGCTGTGGCCGAGCCCTGAAGGTAAGGAAGGACAACTGGCTCCAGCACCTCGGATATGTAGCGCCGGCTATTTAAAGTACCGGCAATGCGTACTAGAGGCGTGCGAGAGTAATATCCAATACCGCGCCATACCATAATACCCGGTGCAAGACCAGTGTGGCGGTGCATAATGCAGCTGTCCAGCATCCTCTCTCCACGGTGTCTCCACACTCGAATCCGACCATCGTGGTGCTGCAGACAGAAGCGTGCCTCGTCAGTAAAGACAACGTCATTCCATTCTGCCGTCCACATCCGTCTGTCATCACACCATTGGCGACGGAGACGTCTGTGGTTCTGCGTCAATGGTAGACGAAGCAATGGACGTCTTGCGGACAGACCACTCTGCTGTAAACGGCGTCGAATGGTACGCGCAGACACTGGATGATGCGTTACAGACGCAATGTGCTGTGCTATGGTTCGGGATGTCACTGAGCGATCCGTCACTGCCATGCGCACAATTTGCCTATCAGCACGTGCAGTGGTGCACCGAGGTGAATGCGATCGACCACGTCGGTCCGTCCTACCCTCCTTCTTCCAACGGTCACATATCCGCATTACAGTTGTTTGGTTTCGTCCAACACGACTAGCGATTTCTCTGTATGATAATCCACAATCTCGGTAAGCCACTATCCTTCCTCTGTCGAACTCGGATACTTGATCAAAAGATGTTCGCTGTTGTCTGATCGTCTTGTGAAACAACCACAAGGTAAACACACGTGCCGAACGTACACTCGTCGAAATCGCCAAGCCTTAAATGGCGCTATGAGGTGGCGCCACAGGCGCGCGTGATGTGCGTCTGCGCTGAAATTCTAATCAGTTGCATATCTCATCGCTGCATACCCATGGTGTAAATTTCACTTGATTTGGATGCTTCCTTCAGGGTGTTGCATTTACGGTGGCCAGCAGTGTATGTAACAAATGAGTGAGCTAGGAGTATACAACTTGCTGCTGCAGCTGCTTATCCAACGGCGGCAGGGAGCACACTGACTGTGACCAACCGACACCGGCCGTTCAAAACAAAAACAAGACAACAAATGAGTGAGCTAGGAGTATACGACTTGCTGCTGCAGCTGCTTATCCAACGGCGGCAGGGAGCACACTGACTGTGACCAACCGACACCGGCCGTTCAAAACAAAAACAGAAGACAAACTAATACGCGAATTTACACTGTTCAGGTACTAATACGCGATGCTACAACTCTCAAATACTATAATACGCCCGAAATTTATGAATTAAACAATGCAAGTACCAAAAACACGCAAAGAAATTAAGAATTAAACTATGTAACAAATGAGTGAGCTAGGAGTATACGAATTGCTGCTGCAGCTGCTTATCCAACGGCGGCAGGGAGCACACTGCACCCCTAACGTATGTTCCTTCACCACTGTCAGAGCGCATCTGATGGGTGCCCCAAGCAGCGCATGGCGCTGTCGCACAAATTCGGACTATGGTTCAAAAAAATGGTTCAAATGGCTCTGAGCACTATGGGACTTAACTTCTGAGGTCATCAGTCCCCTAGAACTTAGAATTACTTAAACCTAACTAACCTGAGGACATCACACACATCCATGCCCGAGGCAGGATTCGAACCTGCGACCGTAGCGGTCGCGCTGTTCCAGACTGTAGCGCCTAGAACCGCTCGGCCACCCCGGCCGGCTTCGGACTATGAACAGATGGCTATGACACTAGTATCCAGCTGCATGACACCCGCTGCTGACATAGCCTACCTTTACATGAACTGTCGCAGACTCAGGCATTCCGCTACTGCCCTTAATCCTAGTCCAGATTGTCGCAGAGATCTTCTTCTTCTTTTTCTTACTTTTTCTTTCCGTGGTGCTGGCCGTGGAACTTTTGCCCTCTGCCCTAAACCGGCTACTTTCTCGTGTTTCTGTCTTTCTATCTCCAGATGGGTCCGTATTAGGCTGTGTCCACAAGGGCACCGATATCGATGGATTCCGCCCACGACCGACAGCGGCCGAAAACGGCTACTCTTTTCAAATCAGTACGCCGCCACTACATGCGCGTTCACATTGTAGCCTATCTCAATCCCCTAACGTACAGACTTCGGACGACAATCGGCTAAATTCAAATCAGTTTGTTTTCTTCGGTCAAACGGACGGACGTTCTCGCACATGGAATATGGACTATGAGAAGCTGAGAAGTTTATCCCAAGAAAGAGTGAGCTTGTGGCATCCTGAGGATAAAAAAATATCATAATTGGGATTTAGTTCGCGATCCATGTGCTGAAATGACAGGTTTTTGGAAACTACATGTAGGCAAAAACCTTTATCGGAAATTATAGGCGTACTTCATAATCTCAAAAAACAATTTGTTCATGTGGTAAGGGTGGCGTACTTAAGGGTATAGATACTGTAGTGGATCTTTTTTGGGTTGTTGCAGGTGGATGTTAAGTGTCTACAAATTAGTATTACTGTTTATTGGCAGTTTGATTCCAGCAGGGTCGCGATTCTGTTATATGAAGTGCTTTGCAAATGTGGTGCATTTGTTTCCATATTTCAGTGCCTTAAGTGTTCAGAGTATTTTATTCTAAACTTTATGCATGTTTTGCACACGTATATTGAATGACATTCATAGAAGCTTAATTTCAAAATTTCCAATAAATACAGCAAAACCGAGTGTTTGTAATATTACTTTCCAAGGTCACCACGAATCGTATGTAACCCTTTCATGGCCACATTTTTTTCTGAGCTTATTACAGGTGAAAGTTGGTGGTTCAATGACTTGCTATGAACCGCCTATGTCATACTAAGGAAAAAAAAATTTTAGGCACCCAGTTCTTTGAAAATTTTTGTAGGAAAATGGCTACCCATGGGCCACGAGATGATACTATCAAATTTTTTAGGATTTTTTTATTATAAGAGTTTACACTGTAAAACACAATAAAAACATACTTGATCGCTATATTACCTTTTATTCACTAAATACTAACGAAAATTTAATTATTGGATGTTATGGAACAATCTGAAACATGGATCCGTACATAAAGGGACATTTTAATAAACCATATTATTCTTGTTCTTTTTTTTTTCTTTTCTTGTAAGGCACATACGACAACGCCTATACTTTACAATTTTCTTCGGCAGATGTTCACCCACATTTGAAAGTCTGAGTTGATCAGGGACATCAATGCTGTCTGCTTTTTTTGTTTTGCAATGAACACAGCTGGACACCCACGTCGTTTCCATGACGAGGATCCTGACAGTAATTATCTTGCTAACTGTAAACGGAGTGTAAGCTGCTTTCCATTTCCTGTGGCTGCTGCGTGCACTATAAACGCTTTCACGATGGCAGCATCAACTAGAAAATAAAAAATTCTGTGTCACCATTATAGAGATCGCCGTCCAACTTCATACCGTTCTCGCTTCTAATCGAAGAGATCCACACCGCCCATTTCACTGCTGGTCAAACTTATGGTACTTGGACAAGCTATGCTACACATGAAACCATCTTTTCCTTTTCTGGAAACGAATGTTACATCCTTGGGAGATGTTTCTCTAGACAGAACTGTTATCGTTTTTGTGTCTTGCTACTTTATTGCAACGACTGAATCTTTCATCTGTGGCTTGAACTCGCCTCGTGAAAGTTCGTATTTCTTCATCGTTTCCGGAAGATATTTTATGTTGACTCTGACAGTACCTACAAAATATATTCCATTGTCCAACAGTGTTTTCAGGAGGACGTACGAAGTGACATACTTGTCAAATGCGACGATATATTTACTGTTTTTCAAAGTTGAACACAATTCAACTAAAATCCTTTGACCAAGAGGAATATTGGTATTATTGTCTTCTTCTTTTCCACAATAGATCTGGGACTTCAATAGATAGCCTGTCTTAGCATCAGCCAGACGCCAGAAATTATACCCTCTTTTTACAGGCCTCATGAGCATATGTTGTTTTATGCTCGATCTTCCCTAGAAAGTTATCATAGCTTCATCATTGGATAATCTACCTGACTGGTTATAGGTCTCTAAGAATCTACAATTTAGGACGTCAGTTAGTGGCCTCACTTTATATCATTTATCATATCCAGGAGCACCCTTCCCCACTGCCTTTGAATTATGGTTGAGATGAAGGTTTTCTAAAATTTTTTGAAACTTTTTTGAGTCATCAACTTCGACAATGATTCAACATATAAAAGAGGATCTGAACTCTACTAATTTGATAAATGTGGCAATTTCGGGATCACCATAATGATAAGTAGGCTTTGATTTCAGAGTCTGACGTGTCCACCCACGTCCTTGTTGTTACAGGCCGTTCAGGGCTCATTTGAAAACTTTGTCGTTCATGGGATGCATACAAGTTTGTCCTGTTCAATAATATTCTGAATATCAAGAAAATACTCGTAAGGACGATTCGTATTTGTGAATGCTTTATTTGGCAATGCTAAGCTTTCTGGAACTGATCTATGTCTGAATACTGAGGCAGTGTCTCATCCCAGTCAGTTTCAGGGCTTTCCTCGTTATCCTTCAGAGCTCGAACACATTCCGTAGACTGAAACATTGTCTACTACCGAGGGACTTGTTGTTCATAAGTAGCAGGAGACCGTGAGTGGATGTTTAGTATATTATTATTCTCATCTGTTTGAAACAACGTCGGATTCAATGTCGGAAATCGACTCATCCCCAGGGAGTGGGAAGAGATACTCGATCACGTCTTCCTCTCTGATAAAGTAATTCTGTAATGAAATACCTATGATAAGTAAATACGCCTAATAACACCTCAATAAACAGGCATATTGTCTACACTAAAAGTGTGAAACAGTGTAGATGTGTAGCCAACTTGGGCTGCGGGAGCAAATATTCCCACATGTCTACAACATATCACCGACGTGTTACAATAGACTAGAAATTTTCTATCATGCATTAATATGAAGAACTTTGCACAAAATATAAAATAAGTACCGTGAAGTTACTTACAAACGCCCTAGATAAAAAAACAAATCCACGAAATAACACCAAAACGTCTTTCTGCCAGAAAACTGAGCACAACAGACAAATAATACTCCGTCAATTGTTGCCAGTGCGACTGCTGGCAGCGGCGGGAATTTTCACATGTTTCTCATTCTAAACTACAGATGGAAGCAGCAGCAAGACGTGGGAATCTTGAATCCCTTGGACCCTGGAAGACATTAAAGTATGTGGAGAGGTATCTTCCCATTGCCTATGAAAGGGGCATCAGCACATTTCTCCCTACGTCTCATATATCCATAAAACTTATTGAGTTATTCCGATAAATGTCGACAGAGCGTACAGTGCTCGTCACGATCTTTTCGCGACGGGTGTACCTCATTCACATGCATTCGGCGTCTTTTTAATAGCAAGAGCCGCGATTTAGCACTCTTCTCCCAGAACAAAGGTGTCGTGATGTCCATCCCACATCAGGCTAAAATCTAACGTAGTTCATACATAGAATAGATTCTAACCTAAACTCATCTAATTTAATCTAATCTAACCTAACCTAACTTAACCTCCGTGATTCCACCGAAAGCTGATAAAGGGGATCGGACGCTGTGACCAAGCTGTCGGCCGATCTTACTGGGCGGCCTCCGACGATGGCGAGTGGCAACTGTTGTCGGTGGCACTTTGAACGCAGCCTAAGTGGATAGTCTTACCCAGATGTAAGGGCAACATCACAGGTGGAATTTGGCTACATCGCAGCGCATGATTTCGTTACCAATGAGCTGCCTCAATGACGCAATGCCCGTTAAGTCGCTTTCGGCTCCCACATTGCGTCACTAGTTGCTAAAGCTCGCCTGACTTCGTGATATGCGACTTTTCGTTTTCTTCTTCTTTCGGGGTGTGGTGATGAGTTCTAAACGACTCCGCCTGTGTGCTCTCTCTTCCATCAACTTTGAGTGAACAGCGGCGCCACGTGGCACCAGTACTGAATGCAGTTACATCAGCCATGCTCGCAAATGTATCGAGTATCACCATCGTCTGGATGTTGACCTCACGTGAGGTGCACTTTGTCGAAACTAAACTGAGCATTTGAACAAAATGGTTCAAAGGCTCTAAGCTGCATGGGAATAACATCTGAGGTCATCAGTCCCCTAGACAGTACTTGAACCTAAGTAACCTAAGGACGTCACAGACATCCGTGTCCGAGGCAGGATTCGAAACTGCGACCGTAGCAGCAGCGCGGTTCCGGACTGAAGCGCCTAGAACCGCCCGACCATAGCAGCCGGTAGCATTTGAACATTTGTGAAAGACAAATGAAGAAAGGCAGTCATTGACAGGTGTGATTATCATCGAAATATCAGTTTTAATTCACCGCTGCAACATAACGAAGCGAATTGCATCATTCTTCAAAACCTAGGGACGAGATAAAGTAACTTTATATATTAACTACTAGCTGGAAATGAATGAGCATGTTATGGAACGTCTCGCAGTGATCCACAGAAATCTGAACATCTCATGACGTGAAGTCAGTGTGGCTGTAGGCAGTTGACGAAACGGGAAAAGACAGCACGTGTCAATCAGCGAGCAGTCACGGCTGCGGTGTTCTTCATTACAAAGTGGCCTGGAGACAACGTCTGGATGACTTTACACTAGGAAGAATGATCGGAAAACAGGAAGAAGGACGAAGTGCGACAGGTTTATCGCAGGAGCGCGGTGCAGCATTGCTTCACGTGCGCGGAGAGAGCTCCCAACCGCAGCCGCTGTTGCCCGAACCAGATAAGGTGGTCGACCAACCCCACTACAACAGCAAATGACCGTTACAATGTGTAACAGGCAAGAACGGACCCACGTAAAATAACACGTGGAATTGCAGTTACAATTAACGGAACTGTGAGGCACGCAATCTGGCACACCACAGTGACAAGGCGACTGCACAGCGGTAATATCTTTGCCCAACGACCAGAACGTTCTGTTCCGTCGGAACTGCACGTTGCCCGTACCATTTGCGATAGTGCTAAAGTCACAGGGACTGTTACATGAAAGCCGGCCGAAGTGGCCGTGCGGTTAAAGGCGCTGCAGTCTGGAACCGCAAGACCGCTACGGTCGCAGGTTCGAATCCTGCCTCGGGCATGGATGTTTGTGATGTCCTTAGGTTAGTTAGGTTTACCTAGTTCTAAGTTCTAGGGGACTAATGACCTCAGCAGTTGAGTCCCATAGTGCTCAGAGCCATTTTTTTTGTTACATGAATGCGTGGTGTCAGAAAGAACAGACACCACACGGAATCCGCACCTGTGATCAAATGGTTCAAATGGCTCTGAGCACTATGGGACTCAACTGCTGAGGTCATCAGTCCCCTAGAACTTAGAACTAGTTAAACCTAACTAACCTAAGGACATCACAAACATCCATGCCCGAGGCAGGATTCGAACCTGCGACCGTAGCGGTCTTGCGGTTCCAGACTGCAGCGCCTTCTAACCGCACGGCCACTTCGGCCGGCGCACCTGTGATAAATTATATGTAAACACTCTTTCAAAATCTGCCGAACGTCTGATAACCAACACAACGATGGAATAACCCAGGCAAGGCGGAACTGGCGGACATCACTGCGTCTTCAGAGTCCGATGTTTAGAACGCCCAGAAGCAGAAGGACCCACTACGACCAAAGTAGTCCAAAAGAAACAAATATCTGAACCACAATCAAGAACGCTGTCGACCTACATGCATTTCCAGACAGAAGTGACAAGGCGATGAAAGGTACACTGCCACAAAAATACGCTAACCTCCAGGGCAGGTAACCGGGGCGTTAGCGGTCACTAGGCAGAAAAATACCGCTAGTTGATCTTCATCAATAAACAGAAGGAATTCAATGATTAATAATAAAAGTTGGAGGTTGGCTAATTGATTTCACCAGCTCCAAACACTCCACTATTTGCTTTTCGCCTCAGAGACCCTGTGAGGAGTAACGTGTGAACAAACGGCGTGATCTGAAAATAGTGGAGGTTTCACTACTGGGTTAATGTTCACTCAACTCAAACGTCGTGAGTCCGGTGGAGAACGAGGTTGTGGCCCTCGCAACTACAGCCCCTCGATCCGGCAGTGCCTACATGCCACCAGTGGTCCGGGCATGTCCTTGCACTGCCAGACCTCACTGCTGCTCCGTCCCAACCGAACTACCCGACACACTCCCACCTCGAAACCTCTTGACACCCTTCCAAAAATAGTACTAGGGTACTATACATCGATAACCACTGTTGCTGCCACTCACGGACAGACAACGCTAGCAAACGTAGTGGCGCCAGTAAACACGAGAAGAAAACGAGACGCCTCTATCCCTATTACACGATGCCAACCTACCAACGGCACCAACGCGAGCGGCTTGGGTTCCAGAGAAACGTTATGATATATGAGGAAACACTGATCCTACGACTTATTAGAAGACAGAGTGAAGCAAGGCAAACTTATGTTTATAGCATTTGTAGATTAAGAGAAAGCTTTTGAGAATGTTTACTAGAAGACACTCTTTGAAATTCTGTAGGCAACAGGGACATAATACTGGGGGCGAAAGGGTGAAACGCTGAAACTTCCTGGTAGATTAAAACTGTGTGCCGGACCGAGACTCGAACTCGGGACCTTCGCCTTTCGCGGGAATGTGCTCTACCATCTGAACTACCCAAGCACGACTCACGCCCCGTCCTCACAGCTTCACTTCTGCCAGTACCTCGTCTCCTACCTTCCAAACTTCACAGAAGCTCTCCTGCGCACTTTGCAGAACTAGCGCTCCTGAAAGAAGGAATATTGCGGAGACATGGCGTACTTTGCAGAACTAGCACTCCTGAAAGAAGGGATATTGCGGAGACATGGCGTGAGTCGTGCTTGGGTAGTTCAGATGGTAGAGCTCCCGCGAAAGGCAAAGGTCCCGAGTTCGAGTGTCGGTCCGGCACACAGTTTTAATCTGCCAGGAAGTTTCACATCAGTGCACCCTCCGCTGAAGAGTGAAAATCTCATTCTGGGTGAAAGGCTGTTTACAACTCGTACAAAAACCATACTGCACTCCTAAGAGAAGGACATGGAAGGGAAGCGGTAGTTGAGAAGGGAGCGTGAGAATGTTTTAGCCTATCACCGATGTTATTCTTTCTGTGTATTGGGGACTCAGTAAATTGAACAAAGCATAAATTTGAAGAGGTAACTGAAATTCTAAACGAAGAAATTAAAACCTTACTGTTTGTCGACGACATGGTAATCCTGTCAAAGACGACGTCATAGTTGGTAGAGCAGTTGGACGGAGTGGATGGTGAGGGAATCAGATTAGGAAACGAGACATACAAAGTAGTAGAGTTTTGCTGGTTGGGCAGCCAACTAACCGGTGGTGGGAGGAAGAGAGAAGAAAATAAAATGCAGATTGGCAACAGCAAGTAAAGCGTAGCTGAAAAAGAGAAATATAGTGACGTCGAAAATAAATGGAAGTCTTAGGAAGACTTTTTTCTTAAATTGCTTGTCTGGAATGCGGCCTTCTGCGGAGGAGGAACGTGGACAATAAGCATTTCGGACAAACAGAGAACAGAAGCTTTTAACATGGGATGCTACAGGAGAACACTGAAGTCTAGATGAGTAGATCGTAGACTAATGAGATCGTAGTGAATCGAATTGTGGAGTAAATAAAATTTAAGAACAGCTTAACTGAACGAAGGGATCGGTTGGTACTACACGTCCTGGGTCATCATGGAATCCTCACTTAGTAATAGGGGGGGTAGGTGGAGAAGGGGCGGTATTGTAGAGGGGGGCAAGGTTCCATTACAGCTAACAGGTTCACAGTCGTTATGCAGAGACGAAGAGACTTCCACACGGTAGACCATCGTGGTTAACTGCATAAAACCAGTCTTCCGGTTGAAGACCTCAACAGCAGCAGCAACAAATGAAAAATTTGATCTTAAAACAAATTGTCTAAGTAGTTCAGGACTGTATTCCGTATTTATCGGACACGTACCCTTGTAAAATCGCATAGTTCTTTTCAAAAAAAAAATTTTTTAGTCTTATGCGAGAGTTAACACACCGACGGAAAAATCGCAACAGGAAGAAGCAGTTGTGTGACATAAAGGAAAGTTGGTAGGCGTGTTTCCACATCTGAAAGATGATGTCTATTCAGATTTCACCACAGCTGCATCAGAGTGGCGGTAGTAGCGCCACTATGATGACGTGAATGAGGTTTGCTTCAAATACACGTTGTGACGGTCGCTAGCATTAGTTAACTTTGAGATTGGACATGGTGAGTGGAAGTTATCCAAGAATGCCTTAAAGGCGACAAAGACGCCATTATCAACACGTCAAGCAGTTTGAACGACCTCGTGTAACAGGACTACGAAAAGCTAGATGTTTCTGCTGCGATATTGCATAAAGACTTGGCAGAAATGTAGCCACTGTACATGAATGTATGTACGGTCGCAAGAAGACACAGCTCTGGACGACCACATGTCTCTACTAAGATGGAACACCATTGTGTTCGGGTATGGTTTTGGAGCGCCGTATTGCATCTGCAGAAGCAAAGTGAGCTGCAGTTGGCACCACAGTCATACCACGAACTTTTGCAAATCGGTTATTGCAAAGACAGCTCCGAGCCAGACTCCCTGTAGCATGCATTCTGCTGACCCCAAACAACCGCCATTTGCGACTTTCGTGATGTCAAACGAGAGCTAACTAAAGGGTGGGGTGGCGGTCTGTGTTTCCTGATAAAAGCCGGTTCTGCCTCCATATCAGTGATGGCCGTGTCTTGGTTAGAACGAGGCTGGTTGATGGCGTGCAAGCAATCTGTGTGCTAGACCTACACCTGGGGTAATCGTGTGGGATGCGATTTCGTATGATAGCAGGAGCAATCTCGTGGTTGTAACACATACCCTGAAAATTGTACGTCAGGCTGTTGATTCGACCAGTCGTGCTACCATTCATGAACAGTATTCCAGTTTTCCAATGGGTATTTTCCAACAGGATAACGCTGGCCCACATACCGCTATCGTAACACAATATACTCTACAGAGTAGCGACATCCCTTGGCCTGCTCAATCACCAGATCTGTTTCCAATCGAGCAAATATGGGAGATTATCAGACGACAACTCCAGCGTCGTCCACAACTAGCATTATTCGACCCTGTATTGACCGACCAAATGCAACAGGTATGGAACTCCATCCCACAAACTGGCATCCGACATCTGTACAACACAGTGCATGCACGTTTGCATGCTTACATTCAACATTCTGGCGGTTACACCAGTTATTAATGCACCAGCATTTGACATTTGCAATAGCTTATCTCGCGCGTGCATAACCTGTGCCACCTATGTCACTTAGACATATGTAGTCACAAAATTTCATTACTGTACATTAATTTTCTTTTTGGTGTTGTGATTTTTCTTACGTCAGTGTATTTCCAAAAGTCTTCATCTTCATTCATGTACGAGGGTGATTCACATGAAAACCTTAAATATTTTTTTTCGATATTATTTATTGTGCAGAAGTGGTACAAAGCTGTATCAATTTTCAACATAATCTCCCCCACGCTCAATGAAAGTCCTCGAGCGCTTACAAAGCGCATAAATTCCTTTAGAAAAAAAATTCTTTTGGTAGTCTGCGCAACCACTCATGCACCGCGTGGCGTACCTCTTCATCAGAACGGAACTTCTTTCCTCCCATTGCGTCTTTGAGTGGTCCAAACATATGGAAATCACTTGGGGCAAGGTCTGGTGAGTATGGTGGATGAGGAAGACACTCAAAATGCAGGTCTGTGATTGTTGCAAGTGTTGTACGGGTAGTGTGCGGCCTTGCATTGTCATGTTGCAAAAGGACACCTGCTGACATCAATCCTCGTCGCTTTGATTTGATTGCAGGCCGCAGATGATTTCTTAGGAGATCTGTGTATGATGCACTGGTGACAGTGGTCCCTCTAGGTATGTAATGCTCCAAAATGACACATTTTTCGTCCCAAAAGAGAGTCAGCATAACCTTCCCTGCTCATGGTTCTGTTCGAAACTTCTTTGGTTTTGATGATGAGGAATGGCGCCATTCCTTGCTCGCTCTCTTCTTTTCCGGTTAGTGGAAGTGAACCCAGGTATCGTCCCCAGTAACGATTCTTGCAAGGAAGCCATCACCTTCTCGTTCAAAGCGCCGAAGAAGTTCTTCACAAGCATCAACACGTCGTTCTCTCATTTCAGGAGTCAGCTGCCGTGGCACCCATCTTGCAGCCACTTTGTGAAACTGGAGCACATCACGCACAATGTGGTGTGCTGACCCATGACTAATCTGTAAACATGCTGCAGTGTCATTCAGTGTCACTCGGCGGTTTTCCTTCACTATGGCTTCAACTGTTGCAATGTTCTGTGGAGTCACAACTCGTTGTGCCTGATCTGGACGAGGAGCATCTTCCACTGAAGTCACACCATTTGCGAACTTCCTACTCCATTCGTAGACTTGCTGCTGTGACAAACATCCATCACCGTACTGAACCTTCATTCGTCGATGAGTGTCAATAGGTTCCACACCTTCACTACGCCAAAACCGAATAACAGAACGCTGTTCTTCCCTGGTGCAAGTCGCAAGTGGGGCGGCCATCTTTATACTGATACTACGACGGTATGTGTGCATCTGCACTATGCTGCCACCTACAGGCCATTCTGCACGCTGTTAGTTGCACGCTTACCAACTTACAGGATAATGGCGCGAAATTTCGATTTGTTATTTAAGGTTTTCATTTCGCTCACCCTCGTAGAAGATATAGCGTTGTCAAATGTGATGGTCTTTTTCAAACGCCCTGGAGTACTGAAGGTAAACGAACTGTCTATGATGAGATTTTTTGAGCAATATTAGTTCGATTTGCTAAACACTAGTCAGGACGTCAACCAAATCATTTCCACACTCTGTGAAGCACCTTAAGTTATGTAGGCAAACTATGAAAAATGTTAATATGAACGGCCAGACTAGGAACTTAGTATGATTTCTCCAGAAGTGCAAGGTATTAACTGCCACACACTTCAGTCATCGACTTTGCGATAAGTGCACGCTACCAGTGTTACCAGCTTCCTTATTTGTTCCATGGGGGAAAGAAATACAGTAGAAGAAGAATGGGTAGCTTTGAGGGATGAAGTAGTGAAGGCAGCAGAGGATCAAGTAGGTAAAAAGACGAGGGCTAGTAGAAATCCTTGGTTAACTGAAGAAATATTGAATTTCATTGATGAAAGGAGAAAATATAAAAATGCAGTAAATGAAGCAGGCAAAAAGGAATACAAACGTCTCAAAAATGAGATCGACAGGAAGTGCAAAATGGCTAAGCAGGGATGGCTAGAGGACAAATGTAAGGATGTAGAAGCTTATCTCACTAGGGGTAAGATAGATACTGCCTATAGGAAAATTAAAGAGACATTTGGAGAAAGGAGAACCACTTGCATGAATATCAAGAGCTTTGATGGAAACCCAGTTCTAAGCAAAGAAGGGAAAGCAGAAAGGTGAAGGAGTATATAGAGGGTCTATACAAGGGCGATGTACTTGACGACAATATTATGGAAATGGAAGAGGATGTAGATGAAGATGAAATGGGAGATACGATACTGCGTGAAGAGTTTGACAGAGTACTGAAAGACCTGAGTCGAAACAAGGCTCCCGGAGTAGACAACATTCAATTGGAACTACTGACGGCCTTGGGAGAGCCAGTCCTGACAAAACTCTACCATCTGGTGAGCAAGATGTATGAAACAGGCGAAATACCCTCAGACTTCAAGAAGAATATAATAATCCCAATCCCAAAGAAAGCAGGTGTTGACAGATGTGAAAATTACCGAACAATCAGTTTAATAAGTCACGGCTGCAAAATACTAACACGAATTCTTTACAGACGACTAGCAGAAGCCGACCTCGGGGAAGATCAGTTTGGATTCCGTAGAAATACTGGAACACGTGAGGCAATACTGACCTTACGACTTATCTTAGAAGAAAGATTAAGGAAAGGCAAACTTACGTTTCTAGCATTTGTAGACTTAGAGAAAGCTTTTGACAACGTTAACTGGAATACTCTCTTTCAAATTCTAAAGGTGGCAGGGGTAAAATACAGGGAGCGAAAAGCTATTTACAATTTGTACAGAAACCAGATGGCAGTTATAAGAGTCGAGGGACATGAAAGGGAAGCAGTGGTTGGGAAGAGAGTGAGACAGGGTTGTAGCCTCTCCCCGATGTTATTCAATCTGTATATTGAGCAAGCAGTAAAGGAAACAAAAGAAAAATTCGGAGTAGGTATTAAAATCCATGGAGAAGAAATAAAAACTTTGAGGTTCGCCGATGACATTGTAATTCTATCAGAGACAGCAAAGGACTTGGAAGAGCAGTTTAACGGAATGGATGGTGTTTTGAAGGGAGGATATAAGATGAACATCAACAAAAGCAAAACGAGGATAATGCAATGTAGTCGAATTAAGTCGGGTGATGTTGAGGGTATTAGATTAGGAAATGAGACACTTAAAGTAGTAAAGGAGTTTTGCTATTTGGGGAGCAAAATAACTGATGATGGTCGAAGTAGAGAGGATATAAAATGTAGACTGGCAATAGCAAGGAAAGCGTTTCTGAAGAAGAGAAATTTGTTAACATCGAGTATAGATTTAAGTGTCAGGAAGTCATTTCTGAAAGTATTTGTATGGAGTGTAGCCATGTATGGAAGTGAAACATGGACAGTAAATAGTTTGGACAAGAAGAGAATAGAAGCTTTCGAAATGTGGTGCTACAGAAGAATGCTGAAGATTAGATGGGTAGATCACATAACTAATGAGGAGGTACTGAATAGGATTGGGGCGAAGAGGAGTTTGTGGCACAACTTGACCAGAAGAAGGGATCGGTTGGTAGGACATGTTCTGAGGCATCAAGGGATCACCAATTTAGTATTGGAGGGCAGCGTGGAGGGTAAAAATCGTAGGGGGAGACCAAGAGATGAATACACTAAGCAGATTCAGAAGGATGTAGGTTGCAGTAGGTACTGGGAGATGAAGTAGCTTGCACAGGATAGAGTAGCATGGAGAGCTGCACCAAACCAGTCTCAGGACTGAAGACCACAACAACAACTGGAAAGGAATAGAGGAAGGTAATTTCCTATGTGCAAACTGTCTCTGCTTAGTCAGTCGTCCAATCACATCATTTTCGTGGGCGTTCATGAGCACACTGGGGAATTAAGCTACGAACTGACACACAGAATGGTAAGCAGAACTATAGCCCCACAAACCCTCCTCCCCTTACGTTCGGCATGCTGGCAATGAACTTCCTTCTGCTATCAAGATTGGAACTGGTCACTTCGAAAAATAAGTGAAGATTAGTGTAATTCATTAAACTACGGTGTAATTACACCGGAGCTCAAATTCGGATTGGGAAAGGACGTTAGCCATGTCAATGAAACGATACGTAGCGGTACTTCCCTTAAGTGATGCAAGGAAATCATGGAACGCACAAGTAAATCCACATGACTGGATGTAACGTTACGTGTAGGTAAGCGAGTTATTCAGCCCCCTGGAACTGGTACGAGGTGAGGTGAGTCTGTCTGTGAGACTGGAATGCTGGAGGACAGCCCCAGGGCCGCCAAAGCGCCGCGGCCGGTCCAGCCTCAGCGATGGTTGCTGGCGAGCGGGTGCAAAGGCTTGACAGGCAATGCCTAAACCGCGAAGCTGGGAATCTGGACAATGGTCGATCGCTTAGAAGAATGCGGGATGCACCACCAATGGTGGACTTGCAAACAAACTGGAAGATGGCTTCTTACGATGTATACTAAGTTTTTTTTTTTTAGAATACTTCTATCACCCAAGTCAATGTTTAGTAAACAGTAGGTTAACTAGAACCTCAAAACTTTCGTAAAATATAACTCTGTCCATAGATAACTGTTTGTATGTAAACAAAACTCTCAGTCGACAACATGGCGGATAACGCAGTGCGCATGTGTAAAACACGTGACAAAAAGTGTTTGTACTGTTACAAAAAAGAAGAAAGGCCAAGAAAAAACAAGGAGAGGAGAATGTAAGTAAAATGAACAACTGATAGTGCGTAACTTTAAACTCGCGAAATTGAAGTAAATGATTGGAATCGTTGCTTTTGCACAGGCGAGTTGCAGCATCCAAACTGCTGTCGAGATTGTACCACTGTAGAAACTGAAGATACATGTAATTTGCCAGCTGAAGATGGGTGCAAACCCGAAATGCATATTGGCATAAATAAAACGCAATAAAAAAAGTGGATGGTCGCTGTATTTTTATAGTAAAATATTATCCACGGCCACGGAGCTCAACAGTCCAAATAAAAAGGGCAAAATGTTATTAAAATCGTGGTAGACCCTAATTTAAGAAGCGGTCAATCACACGTGTTCCTGACACCACCATTAAAAAGAGTCCCATAGGATCCTTCTGTTAAGTGGCCATCAATAATTGTTTAAACAATATTTATTGACAGTCTGTTGTCATTTAATTGGCATAAAAATGCTAGCTTATTTATTTCAGAATACACCTTTATTTATAATTATTGTAAATAATCTGAATGTGACTAAACGTTTATAGCATTTCTATATTTAAATACTGTAATAAGATATTAGTTTAGTATGGGAAGTGGTCAAGTTGAGTCAAATCACGTCTGTAGAACTTAAGAACAATGTATTTTTGGTGCAGATGGTCTTCAGCCAATGGAAAAGCTGGCAGTGGCGGAATACCACTGGAGTCAAGTGGAGAGAGACTGTTTTGGAAGCGGCGTGCTCACGGTAGCGACTAAGGGCAGGCACTTCTCATTTAGATCTTCAACATGAAATTTTCACATTTGTGCTTGAACAAGGCAGACCTGCCTGTGGCATTGTGTGCTATTTGATCATGTAGGTGATAGACTCTGGGCGGTGAATGGCTGTTACAATAATCTAACTTCTTCTGATTGCATCACGGAACCGTGAATAGAGAGTCTGAGCCTCTATTCATTGTCTCGCGTCTTAATTTGTAACTCATCACATTGAACTATATTGAGCTAATGAATATTTCGTGTAACCTGAACTTAGGTTTCACACCTCGTAGATGACTAATAAGCTTGGGGATTTTGCTACCATTCTCGTAATGCTGTCAACGCCACTTTACTGCATTTGATAACGTTATTTTCTGTCTGCATTTTAATTGGATTTCGTAGGATCACTTTCTGTTTAGTTGGGATATACTTCATGAATAAATGTTATTTGGCCTTGGCTCTGAGCACTATGGGACTTAACATCTATGGTCATCAGCTCCCTAGAACTTAGAACTACTTAAACCTAACTAACCTAAGGACATCACACAACACCCAGTCATCATGAGGCAGAGAAAATCCCTGACCCCGCCGGGAATCTAACAATAAATGTTATTCAACGTAATTCTTTATCCTCTACATCAATTACAGACCTGAGAATAAAACCCTTTTTATTCAATTTTTAATTTACCTTTTATTTAATATTCTTGTGTATTTTATTAATTCTCAGTTCTAGCCAATGCACAGATTATTTGACTGCCGGATCACAGCTACAGATTAGCAGACGAGTGCAGCTTGATCCTGTGACTACATCGAAGTATTCATTTTAAATAGAGCCATTCATAGCCGAGTTACCTAAGGTGCGAGCAACATCAGATAAAGATGCAACTGGTTTTTTCGTGTGGGATACTGTTTAGAGAACAACTACTCAGCAGAAAACCGTTAGCTAATGTCTCACGAACGAGATACGAACTGAAGTCCTCGCCAATACGTTCCAGTGTCTTATAACTGCGCCACCTCGCACAACGGGTCATCACTTCTAAGATTATACCGTGATCATTGATAGGACACTAGTAGTTGAGAATTCAGTTTTTCTCTTGATTCTTCCTTACTAGTGCCTAAAGCTTCATTCTACTCTTCATCGCAACTAAATTGTTATCTGCATCTATATCTGCTCCTGGGTACACCTTACAATCCAGCACCTAATTTCGGAATCTCTGCCTGACCATGATGCAATATAACTGAAATCTTTCCCTATATCCCAGTCTTTTCCAAGTATACCTCCTCCTCTTGAGATTCTTGAAGAGATTATCTGCTATTAGTTTATTGCAGAACTCACTTAGTCTTTCTCCTCTCTTGTTCCTGCTTCCAAGCCCATATTCTCTCGTCGTCCTTTCTTCTACTCCCACCCCTACAACCGCATTCCAATCCCCAATGACTATTAGATTTTCATCTCCGTTTACGTAATGAATTGCTTTCTCTGTCCGTTCACCCTCTACTTCGACGCCGGCATGTATACCTCAACTATTGTTGTCGGTGTTGGGTTGTTGCCGATTCTGAAGAGAACAAGCCCATCACTGAACTGTTCACAGTAACTGACTCTCTACCCTACCTTTTTATTCACAACGGATCCTACTCCTGTTACACCATTTTCTGTTGCTGTTGATATTATCCTATACTCATCTGACCAGACATCATTGTCGTCTTTCCATTTCACTTCAGTGACCCCTACTATAATCAGATTGAGCCTTAGCATTTCCCTTTTCAGATTTTATTGCTTCTCTACCACTTTTGACACTGTACGCCCCTACTCGCAGCAGGATACCCTTCCGTTGGTTATTCAATCTTTTTCTCATGCCACCATTCCCATAGTAGTCTCCTCGCGGAGATCCAGATGGAGTCCTAGCCCGGACTCTTTTCCCAATGGAGAGATCATCATGACACTTTTTTCAGTTACAGGTCGCATGCCCTGTGTATGCACATTATATGACTTCAATGCAGTAGTTTCCTTTGCCTTCTGTATCCTCATGCCGCTGATTATTGCTGATTGTTCCACCTTTTACGGCAATTTCCCACCCCAAGGGAAAGAGAGTGCCCTGAACCACTGGCAGCATCTCTGCTCTCATTGACTGGTAGAACGAAGGTGACTTCTTATATTGGATGTCATCAGCCCCCATTGCTGATCATTCTTATCCAAAATTTGAGGTTGGGTGGTTCGAACCCGGGATCGAGGTCATTTTGATTGCTAGTCAAAGGTGCTACCCCTAGACCACGGGTGCATATTCCCTAAAATAATACGGTCCAAGTATTAGAAGAAGAGAAACAATTTGGAATTGCACTCCCAAAACTTAATGGAATGGTGGATAATTATTTGTTTGTACATATGGCCGTGGCAAATGTGGTGTAGTATAGTGTTCTAAATCTAAAGTGCTTTTAAGTATTCTCAGAATTTGATCTACCACTTTACAATATCAGAGCTGGTACTAGTTCAGACTTGTAGCACTGAACAGTAATTCACGTATACACGTTGCTTTGACATCATCTACGAGAATCAGTTGCAGTTTTCTGTTTGATGGGCAAACTAATTTTAATATTCATCCCTGCACGAAAGTTACTGTTTTGTAAGAAGCTGAACTCAGAAATTCGATCGGGAAATTTGCATGCGAGCAGAATGTGGTGGTTTCAAAGGGGAAAAGTCGGAAACGTTTACTTTTGATCTTCTTCCTCATCTCCTCCTTCTTCACTTCATTGAATAAGTTCACAACCTGTTCCATCTTCACTGAAGCCATCTGTTTCTCGGTCGACCTACGTCTCTCTTTCCAATTGGTCTATACAGTAGTTGATTACTTGTTCAAGTAATTTGTCTTCCCCCGTGGTGCTAATACGTTGTTTCCATTTTATGCATCCTTACTCCGTTTTATTCATTTATGCAAAATACATTGAGTTCTTCTCTTATAATATTGTTTTGTATTTGATCTTTGAGGACACACCCTTATCTTTCCTTAAAGATTTCGGTTCAATCGACTATATTCTTTTTTTGCCTTTCTTAATTAATGCTAAAGATTCACATCCGTACATTAGAATGGAGGTAGCCATACTTTGTAAAATTTTAGTTTTGTACTGTTCGTTTGCGCCACATATCATTGAGAACCTATTTATTGACTTCTGATATTAATTTCTTTAGCAAGCTTTCAAGTTTTTCGGGGCTATAGCGCCCACCCAAAAGTCAGTGTTGTCAACTAGTGATGAATCGTAGTCGTTGCTCGTGGCAATATTTTGAGAACGTTATGTTCCGTAAGTATGACGAGTATCGTAATTCAGTGCAGATCTAATGAAATTTAGTTTTTACTGACGATGTTAACGGGTCCACTGCCTTAATCAGCGTGTCAGTTCATTCGACGCTGAAAGGCGCAAACACATACAAACCCTCGACGTTGTGCATGACTGAAAACGACTGGGAAAGTAATCTAGCTTTCTCTTGTTGAAACAGCATCCCTGTTGTTTGACCAAACTGACATACGAGAAAAACTGAATTCTCAAGTACTTGTGTCCTATCAGTGATCACGGTATAATATGAATGACCTGTTGTGCGAGGTGGCGCAGTTATAAGACACTGGAATGTATTGGGGAGGACTTCAGTTCGTATCTCGTTCGTGAGACATTAGCTAACGGTTTTCTGCTGAGTAGTTGTTCTCTAAACACTATCCCAGAGGAAAAAACCAGTTCCATCTTTACCTGATGTAACTCGGCTATGCGCGGCTCTGTTTAAAAGGAATTATGGGATATGGAATAGGATATGGAATAAAGAGACACGCTCGAAGTTTTCTGATGCGGTAAATAATGGGTTAACGACTAGCTCAGTAGGCAGTTCAGTTGAAGAGAAATGGACAGGTGGATAACGGATGAAATATTTCAGCTGATCGAGGAAAGAAATATGTACGAAAAAATGGTCACGGAAATTCGTGAATACAGAAATACAAATCACTTACAAAGGAAACAAATACTAAGTGCTGGGAAGCTAAGGCAAAATGGCTGCATGAGAAATGTGAAGAAATCGAAAAAGAAATGATAAAAGGAAAAATCAAAACAGCCTTCGGTGAAAATAAAAGCAAGGGCGCTAACACTAAGAGTGCAGTGAGAATACCACTGTTTAACACCGAGGAGAGAGCAGTTAGGTGGAAAAGCACATTGAAAGCTCTACGGTGGTGGAGATTTGTCTGACGATGTGATGGAAGAAGAAACAGGAGTGGATACAGAAGAGACAGGAGATCCAGTTTTAGACTCAAAATCAAATAAGGCAGAGGGGATAGATAACATTCCATCGGAATTTGTAAAATCAGTGGGGGAAGTGGCAACAAAACAACTATCCACGTTGGTGTGTAGAATGTCTGAGATTGGCGATATACCATCAGCTTCCGTAAAAACGTCATGCACTCAGTTCCGAATACAGAAAGATCCGACAAGTGAGGGAATTATCTCACAACCAGCTTAACAGTTAATGCCTCCAAGTTGCTGACAAGATAGTATACAGAAGAATAGAAAAAATTGAAGATCTATTAGATGACGACCAATTGGGTGTCAGGAAACGTAAAAGCACCAGAGAGGCAGTTCTGATGCAACCTGCCGATAATAGAAACGAGGCTGAAAAAAATCGAGACACGTTCATTTGATTTGTCGACGTGGAAAAAGCGTTTGACAGCGTAAAATGGTGCAATATGTTCGAAATTCGGAGAAAACAGAGATAAGCTGTAGGGAAAGGCGAGTAACATAAAATATTTTCAAGAACCAAGAGGCAGCGATGAAACTGGAGGAACAAGACGGAAGAACTCTGATTAAAAAGGGTGTAAATCAGGGATGTATTCTTTCACCCCTACTGTTCAATCTGTACATCGATTGGAGAAGCAATCAGGGAAATAAAAGAAAGATTCAAGAGTGAAATTTAAATTCAGGGTGAAAAGATGTTAACGATAAGATTCGCTGATGACATTGTTATATTCAGTGGAAGTGAAGAATAACTACAGGATGTAGTTAACAGAATAAACAGTCCAATGAGCACAGAATATGAACTGAGAGTAAATCGAAGAAATACGAGAATAATGAGAAGTAGCAGGACACAGAAGAGTAAGAAACTCGACATAAACATTGGGGATCAAGAAGTATATGAAATTAATGAACCCTGCTACCCAGGCAAGATAATAACCCATGACGCACGGATCAACGAGGACATAAAAAGCACACTAGCACTGACATAAAGGGAATTTCTGGCCAAGAGAACCCGCTAGTATCAAAAATAGGTTTTAATTTGAGAAAGAAGTTTCTGAGAACGTACGTTTGGAGCACAGCGCTGTATGGTAGTGAGTCATGGACTGTGGGAAAACCAGAGCAGAAGAGAATCGAAGCCTTTGCGATGTGGTGCTACAGAAGAATGTTGAAAATTAGGTGGGATGATACGGTAAGAATGAGGAGGTTCCTGACAGAATCGGCGGGGGAAGGAACATAGTGAAAACACTGACAAGAAGAAGGGACATAATGATCTGTTAAGACACCAGAGAATAACTTCAATGGTACTAGAGGGAGCTGTAGAGGGTAAAAACTGTAGAGGAAGACATAGATTGGAATACATTCAGCAAATAATTGAGGACGTAGGTTGCAAGTGCCACTCTGAGATGAAAAGGTTGGCACAGGCGAGGAATTCGTAGCGGGCGACGTCACACCAATCAGAAGACTGACGGCTCAAAAAAACTTATGTCGGTCATTGTCAGAGTGAAATGAAAGGATGAAAGTTCAGTCCTCGTTCCGTTGTTTTATACCGCAGATACAGAAGCGCCAGAGACGTTGATCGTCGGCTATGAGAATGCATAAACTGAGTATGTCGGTATGCGGTCGATCAATGCTGGGATACCGATGTAACATTATTATTGGCTGCGCTGTAGATTCGTCTTTATTAAAGAAAGCGCCGCATTCCACGATTTGTCCAGGGTGAAACCACTGTCTCTGTTAATTAAATACTTCGCAAGCCTGTCGGCTCACTCAGAAGATGACTAAAAAGTATACGGCCTAAATATTCGAAGAAGAAGAAACAGAGCTAATGCAACTGCACTCCCGAGACATAAGGGGTCACTTATTATGCCAAAAAACATGAGGACGCACATTTATTCACTAGTACGGCATTCACCGAGTGATACTCCTTCAGTGGCTGTATGTGCGTAGAAGATCGATCTGGATGACGTTTGTCAACTGCATGACATCTCTTTGTGTTAAGAAGTGAAGTGAACCAGAAGTTTATGTAATAAATCTGTTTTAATTGGTTGTTTCTAAGGTTAATTACTGTTCCACGTATTTGAAGTTCGATTCTAATTACAACTTACTGCGTGTAAAGACTATGTCGCCATGTTCAAGGAATATTTTAGACCAGTACGATCAACATATTTTTACTTGTCTTTTGTATCGCTGGCCTCCACGTAAGTTCAGCATCGGCACATGAACAGTAGATTCTGTTATAGTACCGAATTCATCTGGATTTCCATGTAATGCAAGTGGAACTGGTTAATTTCGGTCTTTTATAAATTAATTTCTTCCATTTCACTTCAGGCACATTGATTTATTTCCTTTTAATTACAAAATATGAATTTTGGTATCAGACTCAGGCTAAGCCCACAGTTGAACTGTAACAAACTTGCAATACATCCATTTGCCAAAGGTGGCGTATTAATCAGCAATAGCTGGCCGCAGTGGCCGAGCGGCTCTAGACGCTTCAGTCTGGAACCGCGTTGCTGCTACGGTCGCAGGTTCGAATCCTGCCTAGGGCATGGATGTGTGTGATGTCCTTAGGTTAGTTAGGTTTAAGTAGTTCTAAGTTCTAGGGGACTGATGACCTCAGATGTTAAGTCCCATAGTGCTCAGAGCCATTTGAACCATTTTTTAATCAGCAATATTTATACAATTCAGTGATTCACAGCGAACCTTTACAAAAATAAATCTTGTTAAATAATTGATTCACAATCTAAAATTTTCATATGTTAACATTGTATGTCCAGATGTGTAGAGGCAGCCGCGCGGATTAGCCGAGCGGTCTGAGGCGCTGCAGTCCTGGACTGAGCGGCTGGTCCCGGCGGAGGTTCGACTTCTCCCTCGGGCATGGGTGTGTGTGTTGTCCTTAGGGTAATTTAGGTTAAGTAGTGTGTAAACTTAGGGACTGATGACCTTAGCAGTTAAGTCCCATAAAATTTCACACTCATTTGAACATTTTTTTTATAGTGGTAAAATTGGAATTTCCTTTTTGAGAGGTTATAATTTAATACTGTGATCATAAATAAACAATATTAATAGCTCGTCCGAATGTGACGGGACACATTCATAAGTGTAATTACACAATTATTACTTCAATAAGGAATCTTTAATGATACAATTGAACCGCAAGTTACGAAAATGGCAAAACGAATTGGCTGATACTGCTTCGAGATAACTAATTAAGAGACTCATACACGACGAAACTAACTCCTGTACCTGTTATAGAATACGTGGAAACCAAAACAGCCTTTGGTCGCAAGTACGTTTTATTCAGTTCTGCGGTGTCGTTCAAAGAGCGAAGTGCCAACGCAAGGTTGGTACCTCTCGACGAAACCATAGATAAATATAAACGCTGCCAGAAGCAACGACGAAAGAGAGACGGAGGCGTAGACGGGTCCAGAAGAGTTTCCATGTGTCACCGCATAGGCTCTCTTACTTCCTGCATGATACCCACTCTAACAAACCCAACCTTGCATGAACTATCGCAGCTAGTAAGCCACTACTGCTCTTACTACCCATCCCACTGTCGCAGAGGTTTTTTTCCCTCGGCACGAGCTCTGCTCTTCAAATCGCTACCCTCATTCGCGTTTCGTCCAGAACCTGTCACCTGATGGACCGTGTTAATGCGTAATCTTTCCCAGACGCACGGATAACATCACAGCCCAGCATCCTGTGATCCACTTATTAGACAACTAACATGTTGACATGCAGAACGTTTGGTTTGGACACCACGTTGGTGTGGTGCGGGCGTGGCGGGCCCCGCAGAATGCCACTCAGTCTAATCAGCAATCATCACCAAAGGCAAACACAGCGTCTCTGTACCGAGCCAACAATCATATTAGACAAAACTCTGCATACTCCTAAGAGTTTAAGTACTCTGTGAGAAGAGACTGTATCAAGTGATACAGTAATGTTCAGTAACGGTAATAAACACTTATGACTTTCCTGTGGACATGGACTGTAAGGAAGTTCAGCATTTCCTCTTGTTCAAACTTCATATTTTACGTACTATGGTATTTACTCGATCCCTCGAAGAGTAAAGCTAAGAACCCATCACAATACCGACCAGTGTTGTTTCAGCAGGTACAACAAATTCAGTAACACACAGCAGCCAAACCGCTTCGTCTGTTTGTACTCTAGTCACAAGCCCTGTGTGCTAACAATACATCACGGACCATGAGTGTTCATCGCAGTTTAATCACTGTTTTGTATTATGTGACGATGCCAGTCGTGGAAACAAATTTTATTTGATTCTTTTACAAAGTTTAAGGAAACAGACAAACCTAATGATTATCAAAGCGATCGAAAACGGTTACTGAATTGAATAAAACTAAATTTTGCAATCAAAGACTGTTTTCGTTTCCATCTAGTCTCAAACACCGAACCACTGTTATCTTCAAGGTAACCATGCCACCCCTCATCAGTACTTGTTCCATCATGCTTAATATCTGGAAGGACAGTGAGACGTTTTCTTCGTACCAGTGGGCCAGTGTAACAGATGCGTGTCGCAAAACTTACTGAGCTTTCAGAATGAGATTTTCACTCTGCAGCGGAGTGTGCGCTGATATGAAACTTCCTGGCTGATTAAAACTGTGTGCCGGACCGAGACTCTACCATTTGCCCGCGAAACGCAAAGGTCCCGAGTTCGAGTCTCGGTACGGCACACAGTTTTAATCTGCCAGGAAGTTTCATATCAGCGCACACTCCGCTGCAGAGTGAAAATCTCATTCTGGGAACCTGATGACTATCATAGCGATCGAAAACGATTACTGAATTGAATAAAATTAAATTTTGCAATCAAAGACTCTTTCGGTTTCCACCTAGTCTCAAACACCAGACCACTGTTATCTTCAAGGTAACCACATCACCCCTCACCTGTACTTGTTCCATCATGCTTAATATCTGGAAGGACAGTGAGGCGTTTTCTTCGTACCAGTGGGCCAGTGTAACAGATGCGTCTCGCAAAACTTACTGAGCTTTGCCATTTTGTCTCTGAGGCTTATTGAATTGGTGACCCTGGCAGGACTTGACGACTTTTTTACAGCAACATTTGAGGCTTTTTACTGTAAACGTCGGGGTCTTGAAGGAGTGAGCCGCCAGCCGGAGGGGCCGTGCGGTTCTAGGAGCTACAGTCTGGAACCCAGCAACCGCTACGGTCGCAGGTTCGAATTATGCCTTGGGCATGGATGTGTGTGATGTCCTTAGGTTAGTTAGGTTTAATTAGTTCTAGGTTCTAGGAGACTGATGACCTCAAAAGTTAAGTCGCACAGTGCTCAGAGCCATTTGAAGGAGTGAGCCGTCAGCAGAGGGGACGCGTTTCGCGAGCGGCGGCTCACACGCGGAAGCGCAGGCCGGCGGCGTGTGGTGTGGTGTGGTGTGGGCGCGCCACGCCCGCCCTCGCGGGTCCCGTTATCCGAACTCCGCCGCTGGCGCCTTCCGCGGCCGCTTCCGCGAGTCGCCTCTCTTCTCCTCCCCTCTCCAGAGGTTCCCGTCCTCCGGTCGCCCCTCCAGGATCCGCGGCACGAGCAGCGTGCATCTGCAAACACGGCGATCCGGCGCCCTCGCTTTATCACGTCCAGCTCGCCGTCCCGGAAGGCGGAGCTGCTAGCCGGCAGCGTAGTCAGTTTCTTTTTCCTCTTCCCGTTACCGTTGGACGGGATCACTACAATAAGCTGACAGTTTCGATGACAGCCCACTGTTGATCTTCGACCTCTCTAAATTACTTGACGTGTTACGCCACGTCTGCCTACCGCTTACACTAACAAATGTGATTTTGTACGAGGGCTATTCAGAAAGTAGGGAATGTTTCCGTCTGACGCCGCTAGGCGCGCGCCGATCGCGTATATTTTGGTACGTGCGTGCTCGGCAGCTCAGTCGGCATCCATCCGCGACAGCGGGAACGTCTCTGCGCGTCTGGTTTTTTCGGTATTTGAAATGTGCGCTGTAATCGAAAATCCCGCCAGTTGTGAGGTGCGGTCTGTGATACGGTTTTTGTTGACAAAAAACCTAAAACCTATAGAAATTTCTCGTGAACTGTGCGAAGTGTACGGAAACAATGTAATGAGTGAATGCTCCGTCCGGAAATGGTGCATTCGGTTTAAAAATGATCGAACCAACGTTCAAGATGAAGAGAAGAGTGGACGCCCGAGCATTGTGACTGACTATCTTGTCACTAAAGTTGATGAAACGATTCGTGAAAACCGTCGCTTCACAATAACGGAGCTTTCTCTTTCTTTTCTACAAGTTTCACGGACTTTCAAATTGTCACTCAAAAGCTAGGCTACCACAAATTTTGTGCACGATGGGTGCCCAAAATGCTTACAGAGCACCATAAAGAACAGCGAATGGGGCAACGTTGACATTTCTGGAGGCGAACCACAAACACAGTGATTTATTACTGGATCGAATCGTAACCGGTGACGAGTCTTGGGTGAAACACATCAATTGCGAGGCAAAATTATAGTCCATGGAGTGCGAGCACACAATGTCCCCCCAAAAAGGAAGTTGATGGCCATTGTTTTGGGATAGGCAAGGTGTGCTTCTTATTGACTCTCTTGAACGTGGAGCAACCATAAATTCTGCCCAGTACTATCAAACTTTGCACAGTCTTAGAAGAGCAGTTCAAAACAAACGCCGAGGAAAGCTGACGTTCAAAATTTTGTTCTCGCACTACAATGCCCGACCTGACACGGCAAACCGCACTAAAGAACTCCTTAACTCATTCAAATGGGAAATTTTCCCTCATCCGCCCTACTGCCCCGATCTTGCACCAAGCGACTTCCACTTGTTTCCCAAGATGAAGGACTGGCTTGCAACGCAGATCTTTGATGACGACGCGGAACTCCAGGCTGGCTGAAGTCTCAGGCGGAAGAATTTTACGACGAAGGCCTTTCAAAGCTTGTCCACCGCTATGATAAGTGCCTCAACGTGTTTGGTGACTATGTGGAAAAGTACTCAGTCACTCTTTCAGATGTATATACAGGGTGTTACAAAAAGATACGGCCAAACTTTCAGGAAACATTCCTCACACACAAAGAAAGAAAATATGTTATGTGGACATGTGTCCGGAAACGCTTAATTTCCATGTTAGAGCTCATTTTAGTTTCGTCAGTATGTACTGTACTTCCTCGATTCACCGCCAGTTGGCGCAATTGAAGGAAGGTAATGTTGACTTCGGTGCTTGTGTTAACATGCGACTCATTGCTCTACAGTACTAGCATCAAGCACATCAGTACGTAGCATCAACAGGTTAGTGTTAATCACGAACGCGGTTTTGCAGTCAGTGCAATGTTTACAAATGCGGAGTTGGCAGATGCCCATTTGATGTATGGATTAGCACGGGGCAACAGCCGTGGCGCGGTACGTTTGTATCGAGGCAGATTTCCAGAACGAAGGTGTCCCGACAGGAAGACGTTCGAAGCAATTGATCGGCGTCTTAGGGAGCACGGAACATTTCAGCCTATGACTCGCTACTGAGGAAGACCTAGAACGACGAGGACACCTGCAAATGACGAGGCAATTCTTCGTGCAGTTGATGATAACTCTAATGTCAGCGTCAGAGAAGTTGCTGCTGTACAAGGTAACGTTGACCACGTCACTGTATGGAGAGTGCTACGGGAGAACCAGTTGTTTCCGTACCATGTACAGCGTGTGCAGGCACTATCAGCAGCTGATTGGCCTCCACGGGTACACTTCTGCGAATGGTTCATCCAACAATGTGTCAATCCTCATTTCAGTGCAAATGTTCTCTTTACGGATGAGGCTTCATTCTAACGTGATCAAATTGTAAATTTTCACAATCAGCATATGTGGGCTGACGAGAATCGCACGCAATTGTGCAATCACGTCATCAACACAGATTTTCTGTGAGCGTTTGGGCAGGCATTGTTGGTGATGTCTTGATTGGGCCCCACGTTCTTCCACCTACGCTCAATGGAGCGCGTTATCGTGATTTCATACGGGATACTCTACCTGTGCTGCTAGAACATGTGCCTTTACAAGTACGACACAACATGTGGTTCATGCGCGATGGAGCTCCTGCACATTTCAGTCGAAGTGTTCGTACGCTTCTCACAACAGATTCGGTGACCGATCGATTGGTAGAGGCGGACCAATTCCATGGCCTCCACGCTCTCCTGACCTCAACCCTCTTGACTTTCATTTATGGGGGCACTTGAAATCTCTTGTCTACGCAACCCCGGTACCAAATGTAGAGACCCTTCGTGCTCGTATTGTGGACGGCTGTGATGCAATACGTCATTCTCCAGGACTGCATCAGCGCATCAGGGATTCCATGCGACGGAGGGTGGATGCATGTATCCTCGCTAACGGAGGACATTTTGAACATTTCCTGTAACGAAGTGTTTGAAGTTACGCTGGTACGTTCTGTTGCTGTGTGTTTCCATTCCATGACTAATGTGATTTCAAGAGAAGTAATAAAATGAGCTCTAACATGGAAAGTAAGCGTTTCCGGACACATGTCCACATAATATATTTTCTTTCTTTGTGTGTGAGGAATGTTTCCTGAAAGTTTGGCCGTACCTTTTTGTAACACCCTGTAATATAATGTGTTTTTTGTACTTAGTTTTTTTAATGCCAAAACGTTCCCTGCTTTCTGAATTCGTATTATTTTTACAACTTCCAAACACGAGGATTTATTTTCAGTTACCTGTGTCGTTTCTAGATTGATTGATTTCTTGCATTTTTGCGTGCTTACTAAGCACAGTCAACCGTTTTAATATGTGTGTAGAGTAGAGAACCCTCTTTTTTACGTTGTCGAGTCACATTAATGTGGCTCACAGACGGCAGATGACAGTACTAGCCGAGAGTGCACAATATACAGTATAAAGCGTGTCGGGAAGACGCGGGAAATGGTGCATTCGTCGTCGTAATGCGGAAAAGGAGCGATATATCCAACGTCGATAAGGTTATGATCATCGGCTTTTAGGTAAATGGTGGAACCATTTCCGTAAAAGCTAAGTTTGTAAACTGATCACGTGTCGCTGGGGTTAAGGTATGCCGTACAAAACGGGCCCGGAGGCAATTGTGGCGCGCCACGGGCCATAGATGACACGGGTAAACGATGGCTGCGGAGATGAGTACATGCGAATGGATGGGCAACTGTAGAGCAACTGAGTGCCCGAATCAATTAAGGGGGTAACAACAGTGTCTCTTCAAAGACGGTTCTGCGAACGCTGCTGCGTACTGGGCTCCACAGTGGGCGCTTAGTTCATGCACCTATGACGACTGCTGCTTATGGGAAATGAAGGCTGGAGTTTGCACGTCATTACTGCAAATGGACGCCCACTGAGTGGTGACAGTTTGCATTTTCGGATGAATCACGTTTTATGCTCCATAGGACAGATGGCTGTTGGTGTACGTTGGGTGAGACGCCCGAAAGACAACGCCCAGCAGCTATCGTCGGAAGGGTCCAGCACGAGGAGGGAGCTTTATGTTCTGGGAAATTTTTAGAGGCATTCCCTGGGTGATCCCGTCATTCTGGAAGGCACAGTGGATTAGCTGTTCTTGGAGACCATGTCCAGCACTACACACAGTCCCCAGCACGATGGCATCTACCAGCAGGACAATGCAACGTTTCACACAGGTCGCAGTGTACGTGCGTGCTTTAAGGGCACCAGGATGAGTTTGCCGCACTCCCCTGACAACCAAACTTCACGGATTTAAACCTAATCGAGAATCTGTGGGACAACCTAGATCGGGCTGTTCGCGCCAGGGATTCCCAGGGGAGAAATCTAGCTCAGGTGGTCACAGTACCATAGTCAGTACGGCTCTAATCTCTCTGACTTTATCCTCGCGGTCTCTTCGCGAGATATACGTAGGAGGTAGCAATATACTGCTTGACTCCTCGGTCAAGGTATGTTCTCGAAACTTCAACAAAAGCCTGTACCGAGCTACTGAGCGTCTCTCCTGCAGAGTCTTCCACTGGAGTTTATCTAGCATCTCCGTAACGCTTTCGCGATTACTAAATGATCCTGTAACGAAGCGCGCTGCTCTCCGTTGGATCTTCTCTGTCTCTTCTATCAACCCTGTCTGGTACAGATCCCACACTGCTGAGCAGTATTCAAGCAGTGGGCGAACAAGTGTACTGTAACCTACTTCCTTTGTTTTCGGACTGCATTTCCTTAGGATTCTTCCAATGAATCTCAGTCTGGCATCTGTTTTACCGACGATCAACTTTATATGATCATTCCATTTTAAATCATTCCTAATGCGTACTCCCAGATAATTTATGGAATTAACTGCTTCCAGTTGCTGACCTGCTATTTTGTAGCTAAATGATAACGGATCTTTCTTTCTGTGTATTCGCAGCACATTACACTTGTCTACATTGAGATTCAATTGCCATTCCCTGCACCGTGCGTCAATTCGCTGCAGATCCTCCTACATTTCAGCACAATTTTCCATTGTTACAACCTCTCGATATACCACAGCATCATCCGCAAAAAGCCTCAGTGAACTTCCGATGTTATCCACAAAGTCATTTATGTATATTGTGAATAGCAACTGTCCTACGACACTCCCCTGCGGCACACCTGAAATCACTCTTACATCGGAAGACTTCTCTCCATTGACAATGACATGCTGCGTTGTGTTATCGAGGAACTCTTCAATCCAATCACACAATTGGTCTGATAGTCCATATGCTCTTACCTTGTTCATTAAACGACTGTGGGGAACTGTATCGAACGCCTTGCGGAAGTCAAGAAACACGGCATCTACCTGGGAACCCGTGTCTATGGCCCTCTGAGTCTCGTGACCTTCCAGAACCTCATGACTCTCTTCTTGCACGTCTCGCAGCAATCAGCGCTGCAGAAGATCATTACGAAGGCTTTCGAGAAATGGTCACATTAATGTGTCTGGACAGTGTAGTACGTACAGGGTGTTTCAAAAATGACCGGTATATTTGAAACGGCAATAAAACCTAAACGAGCAGCGATAGAAATACACCGTTTGTTGCAATATGCTTGGGACAACAGTACATTTTCAGGCGGACAAACTTTCGAAATTACAGTAGTTACAATTTTCAACAACAGATGGCGCTGCAAGTGATGTGAAAGATATAGAAGACAACGCAGTCTGTGGGTGCGCCATTCTGTACGTCGTCTTTCTGCTGTAAGCGTGTGCTGTTCACAACGTGCAAGTGTGCTGTAGACAACATGGTTTATTCCTTAGAACAGAGGATTTTTCTGGTGTTGGAATTCCACCGCCTAGACCACAGTGTTGTTGCAACAAGACGAAGTTTTCACGGAGGTTTAATGTAACCAAAGGACCGAAAAGCGATACAATAAAGGATCTGTTTGAAGGAACCGAAAAGCCCCATGTTGCAGTCCCATCGTCCCTGCATCCTCAAAAAGTACTGGTCTGGGCCGCCATTTCTTCCAAAGGAATCATTGGCCCGTTTTTCAGATCCGAAACGATTACTGCATCACGCTATCTGGACATTCTTCGTGAATTTGTGGCGGTACAAACTGCCTTAGACGACACTGCGAACACCTCGTGGTTTATGCAAGATGGTGCCCGGCCACATCGCACGGCCGACGTCTTTAATTTCCTGAATGAATATTTCGATGATCGTGTGATTGCTTTGGGATATCCGAAACATACAGGAGGCGGTGTGGATTGGCCTCCCTATTCGCCAGACATGAACCCCTGTGACTTCTTTCTGTGGGGACACTTGAAAGACCAGGTGTACCGCCAGAATCCAGAAACAATTGAACAGCTGAAGCAGTACATCTCATCTGCATGTGAAGCCATTCCGCCAGACACGTTGTCAAAGGTTTCGGGTAATTTCATTCAGAGACTACGCCATATTATTGCTACGCATGGTGGATATGTGGAAAATATCGTACTATAGAGTTACCCAGACCGCAGCGCCATCTGTTGTTGAAAATTGTAACTACTGTAATTTCGAAAGTTTGTCTGCCTGAAAATGTACTGTTGTCCCAAGCATATTGCAACAAACGGTGTATTTCTACCGCTGCTCGTTTAGTTTTTATTGCCGTTTCAAATATACCGGTCATTTTTGAAACACCCTGTATATGGTCTGTGATTGCTGTGTTCGGATGCAGACTTAGTTGGTGAATCTTCGCACACAGCTACAGGCGGTGCTGGCTTTGATTACGTAGCTTAACGCTGTTGCCAATGGGCATTACTGTGGGGAACGTGCTGGTGCTAGGGACGTCCAGCAATGATAACGTTCTTCTACCTCATAAGGAGAAATGATCATTGTAACGCGCTCTTAGAGAGTGGAACTGTAGGGAAATCGTGTAAATGTGTTTCAATGAACCGCCCGCAAGGCACTTAACTCTTGAAGAGTAGTCATGTAGATGTAGATGCAACCCATTGAAGCTGAAGACATATTGGGTAAGCTTGGAAGCATCTATCTCGATCCCATATGCAGATGTGAATCGAGCAGTCACTTTGAACAATCATTTATCGAAGCTAATTCTGGAGACGTGTGTAGATAGGAATGGCAATACTGCAATAATAACAATGGAAAGAACCTAAATTCGACTCCTTGACTGCAATTTTGCATTAAAAATATACAGTGCAACAAAAAACCCTCATTAAACACTGAAATATGGATGAAAGAGTGCACTTGTGTCAAATATCCTGTTCACACATATGAAGCATTAAAATAAAAGTTGCGAAAATGTAATCAACGAAGCCCCTAGAAGGCTGAGACGAGCAAGAGAGAGAAATGCTAGTAATGAACAGTAACAGTGGAGCAATATGGCGCGTTACCTAGCCTAGTGTAGACCGTAGCACCTCGCCGTCAAGTGCTGACGGCGGCTGGCGGTTATCCTCGAGGCCCTCTGTGATCGACGCCGACATAAGCTGCTGTCTGCTCCAGGACACCGACCAAACGGAGGCGGGGTGACCCTGCTGGATCTTATTTAAAATCTTGGTACCAACAATAAAGCGCCGGCCGGAGTGGCCGTGCTGTTCTAGGCGCTACAGTCTGGAACCGCGTTACCACTACGGTCGCAGGTTCGAATCCTGCCTCGGGCATGGATGTGTGTGATGTCCTTAGGTTAGTTAGGTTTAAGTAGTTCTAAGCTGTAGGGGACTGATGACTACAGCAGTTAAGTCCCATAGTGCTCAGAGCCATTTTGAGCCAACAATAAAACAGCAGAGTGTCAGGATAGGAACTATTTACTATTGCCACCCGACACGGCCGTTCCTACAAAATGCTTTGCCTGTTTCACCAGAGAGTTCTGAGGGAACTCTCCAGATCCGTTAGGTGTGGGGTCCTGCCGCCAGCCACCTCCCAGCCATGTACCCTTGCTCTGCCGGCATCCTTCTTCACGCCGAGGAACTTCCCTAACGGTCCCAATCATCTTGATGAGCACCAGTAATTAGCACTGTTTCGAGGACGCCCCCATAAAATTACTCCTGTACAGAGGTGATAATGTCTGTCGTCTCGGGGACGCACAGAAAATCTGGATGCAGGATTTTTTTTTTACTTTAATTTACAGCTTAAAAATAAATGTATTAATACTACTGACTGCAATAATAAACTAACGAAAACAAATTTGCTCTACCTGCACATCTGTGAACGTTTGGTGGCTTGGATTCGAGGGTCGGCGAGAACGGCAGTGTGCGCTTCAAAATCTAAAAGAACAAATTCTTGTTGTTCATGTGATCTTCAGTGTGAAGATTGGTTCGATGAAGGTCACCACGTTATTCTACGATGTACAAGACTCTTTATCTGAATTACAGCTGTAATCTACAGCTACTGGAACACGCTTGCTGTAGTCGAAGCTTTGGCCTCCTTGTACAAATTTTACCACCAACCTTTTGCCTCCAAGAAAAATATACGATTCTTTGGTGTCCCAGTACGAGACCTATCAACAAATGCCATCTTTTAGTCTACACTCATGCTCATAAATTAAGGATAATGCTCATACATGGTGAAACAACGAGATGGTGGGCGGTTTGCTGATTCAAATCACTTCGGGGTATGACCATGCGGTGCATTTGACCTGCGGTCGTCGCACGGTGGCGCTGGAAGCAGTCCACATACGCAGAGATGTATTGGTACATGTCACAGTACGGTGCAGCGAGTAAGTGTGCAAACTTTTTCAGACGTGCTAATGGTGACTTTGTGTTGAAAATGACTCAAACAACACATATTGATGACATTATGAGGGGTAGAATACTAGGACGACTGGAAGCTGGTCAAAAACAGCGGGTCGTAGCACGGGCCCTCCGTGTGCCACAAAGTGTGATCTCAGGATTATGGCAACGATTCCAGCAGACAGGAAACGTGTCCAGGCGCTACAATACGGGAAGTTCACAGTGTACAACAACACAAGAACACAGATATCTCACCATCAGCGCCCGCAGGCGGCCACGGAATCTTACCGCAGCCAATGGAACAGTTGTCTCCAGACACACAGTCTACGGACGACTGAACAGATATGGTTTCTTCGCCCAGAGACCTCCTAGGAGCATTCCATTGACCCCTGCTCACAGGAGAGCCCGGAAAGCCTGGTGTCAAGAACACAGTAAATGGTCATTGGAACAGTGGTCCCAGATTATGTTCATGGACGAATCCAAGTATAGTCTGAACAGTGATTCTCGCCGGGTTTTCATCTGGTGTGAACCAGCAACCAGATACCAACCCCTTAATGTCCCTGAAAGGGACGTATATGGAGATCGTGGTTTTATGGTGAGGGGTCGGATTATGATTGCTGCCATGTCTTTGACAGAGGAACTGTAACAGGTCAGGTGTATCGGGACGTCATTTTGCACCAGTATGTCCGCCTTTTCAGGGGTTCAGTGGATCCCACCTTCCCTTGATGATAACGCACGGCCCCACAGAGCTGCCATCGTGCACCTTGAAACAGAGGATACACGCGAATGGAGTGGCCTGCCTGTTCTACTGACCTAAGCCCCATCGAGCACGTCTGGGATGCCTTCGGTCGAGGTATCGACGCACGTCTTCAAACCCCTACGACACTTCAGGAGCTCCGACAGGCACCAGCAGCTGCTCGACCACCTGATCCAGAGTATGCCAACCCGTTGTGCGGCCTGTGTACGTGTGCATGGTGATCATAACTCATACTGATGTCGGGGTACATGCACAGGAAACAGTGCCGTTTTGTAACACATGTGTTTCGGGACGGTTTTCTCAACTTATCACCAAAACCGTGGCCTTACAGATCTGTGTCGTGTGTGTTCCCTATGTGGCTACGCTATTAGCGCCAGTTTTGTGTAGTGCCACGTTGTGTGGCACCACATTCTGCAATTATCCTTAATTTATGAGCATGAGTGTAGTTATGCCACAAATTTCTTTTCTTCCTGTTCTATTCAGTCTACATATTTCCTTTTTCTTGATTGTGTTCCTCAGACTTGATAAACTGTAGAAATGACATTGTATAACACCATAAGCTGCTGCTTAAATTATTGTTTAACACGTTCGGGCCACCGCCCTGCCAGGCGTGGTAGCTCCGGGAATGGCAGGTGGCCGACGCAAAGCTTAGCGTTTTCTGACTACCGGCGCCGTCTAGCCTGTGTTTTGTTTACTAGGCAAGTCTGATTTGCCTCAGTCTGTGCCCGGGCACTTAGGAGTGAACATTGGACAAAATAAGCCCAAGTTTCATAGTTTACCTTCATTTTCGGTCGAGCCGGTAGAATGAGAAGATCATGGTAAATCGCAAGAAGAAATTTGATCCTCGCGTTCAACTGAAAAACATTTTAACAGTCAGAAATGAAGTGGAGAATAAAGACTGCAGAGAACATTGCATACATTTCTTATCAGATAATTTCAGAATATTTCACTGTGAAAAACTAATTTATTGAATATATAGTGAGAATTATGATATCGAAGATTAGATTTTTACGCACAGTATGCAGTAGACAAATATAATAAAAGACAAAATAAAATATCAAGGACAGGTGTTTTATTTCCTCTAATGTCAACGTCTGTTTTGAGACATGTCTATAGAATTAAAATTTTGGAGGAATTATGCTGAAAATAATTATTTTATAGATGAAGAACGATAAATTGAAAACAAATGCATTTACCCGCGCAAGTTTTACTACAGAATGGTAGAAAGATAAACCAACAGCTAAGTCGCAACCGACGTTCACTGCAGAGTGCCCCGGCAAGTAATGAGGCAAACCCAACCACCACAGTAAACAAAAAACAGGATATATGGCGCCAGAAGTGAGGAAAAGCTAGGGGTGGCGTCGGCCAGCTGCCGTTTCCCGAGCTACCACGCCTGGCACGGCGAGGGCATCGAAAGTGTTAACGTGCGACGGGTTCATTGTCCAGAACAGCTTGGGTTAAGAGTAAAACTTACATATATGCGTTAAAAAATAACACAATGCCAAAAATTTAACACTGATAATTCATCCATAAGAAATTTTCAGTCTGCAGGGGAATGTGCGCTGATATGGAACTTTCTGACAGACCAGAGCTATGTGCCGGACTGAGACTCAAACTGGGGACCGTTGCCTTTCGTGGGGAAGTGCTCTACCGACTGAGCTCCCCAAGCAAGACTCACGACCCGTCCTCCCAGCTTTACTTCCGCCAATACCTAACCTCCTACGTTTCCAACTTCACATAAAACTTGCGGGACTGCCACTCTGGAACAAAGGATGTTGCACAGGCATGGCATGGCCACAACATGGAGGACTGTTTCGAGAATGGATTTTTCACTCTGTAGCGGAGCAGCGCTGATGTGAAAATTCCTCGCAGATCAAAATCATATGTTTAAATCAATTTTAGCCATATCACTACCTCCATATGGCTAACTGTCATGTATAAATATTATATGACGGCGTGCTGAAAAGTAATGCCTTCGAATTCTTTATGTGAAAATTCTTAAGAATTTTTAAATAAAACTAGCATCATTAACATTTTACATCTTTATTCTTCATGTCTAGATATTAATGTCTCTGGCGACGAAAACACCTCTCCCAATGAGAAACCAGTTTGTTGATACCTTCACTGTAGAATGTTTTACGTTGTTGACAGGTCACAAAACCTCACCTCTGGTTGCACCGCTTCATCACTATCGAAGTGAAGTCTCCCACGGAGTTCTTGAACTCGTGGAAAATCAGATGCGACCAAATTGCAACTTTATGGAAGACAATCGATGACAGTGAACCCAAGGCGTCGGATTTTTGTAGATATCGTAGCACCCATGTGTGGTCTGGAATAGTCATGTTGAAGGAAATGGTCCTCCATGTATGGGCGAATTCTTCGAATTCGGAATTCGATTACAGCACGCTGTTTCTCACGCACTGACGCAGTTTCTTTGCACATTGACATGTTATACGCTACAATTCAGAGTGTTGCAGATATGCAGACATGAAGAATAAAGATGTGGATGTTAATAACGTGTATTTTATTTAAATTTCGGAGACATTAATTTTATTGCATTGCGCTGTTTTTGGCCTTATATGTGTAAGTCTTGCAGTTGACCCAAGCTGTGATTGATAATGGTCCTTGACCGAAATCGATCGCACTTTAGGAAATACAGCAGCTTACGCTGTTATACGAGGGGGCTTCAAAACGTAAGTTACATATTTTTATGGCAGCCCAAGTAACTTTTTTTGAGTGCTGCACTAAACTTCAAAGTGACACATGTACACCGATCAGCCAGAACAATATGACCACCGACCTACTTTCGATATAAACCTATCCAGGCGATAGCAGCGTCACCTGGCGAGGAATGACTGAAAACCAGACACACGGACGGTGCATGTAGTATCAGTGAGTGTGCTGTCCGTGTGTGAAATGTGGAACGCGTGCGATCAATCTGAGTTTGGCCGAGGGCAGTTCGTGATGGCCCGGATTCTCGGCACGAGCATTTCGAAAACTGCACGACTTGCAGGATGTTCGAGGAGCGCTATGGTGAGTGTCTTCAGCACGTGGCGAAACCAAGGTGAACCCCATCCAGACGTCGTGGGTCTGTACACCCCTCATTATACACTCCTGGAAATGGAAAAAAGAACACACTGACACCGGTGTGTCAGACCCACCATACTTGCTCCGGACACTGCGAGAGGGCTGTACAAGCAATGATCACACGCACGGCACAGCGGACACACCAGGAACCGCGGTGTTGGCCGTCGAATGGCGCTAGCTGCGCCGCATTTGTGCACCGCCGCCGTCAGTGTCAGCCAGTTTGCCGTGGCATACGGAGCTCCATCGCAGTCTTTAACACTGGTAGCATGCCGCGACAGCGTGGACGTGAACCGTATGTGCAGTTGACGGACTTTGAGCGAGGGCGTATAGTGGGCATGCGGGAGGCCGGGTGGACGTACCGCCGAATTGCTCAACACGTGGGGCGTGAGGTCTCCACAGTACATCGATGTTGTCGCCAGTGGTCGGCGGAAGGTGCACGTGCCCGTCGACCTGGGACCGGACCGCAGCGACGCACGGATGCACGCCAAGACCGTAGGATCCTACGCAGTGCCGTAGGGGACCGCACCGCCACTTCCCAGCAAATTAGGGACACTGTTGCTCCTGGGTATCGGCGAGGACCATTCGCAACCGTCTCCATGAAGCTGGGCTACGGTCCCGAATGGAGACGTGTCGTCTTCAGCGATGAGAGCCGCTTCTGCCTTGGTGCCAATGATGGTCGTATGCGTGTTTGGCGCCGTGCAGGTGACCGCCACAATCAGGACTGCATACGACCGAGGCACACAGGGCCGACACCCGGCGTCATGGTGTGGGGAGCGATCTCCTACACTGGCCGTACACCACTGGTGATCGTCGAGGGGACACTGAATAGTGCACGGTACATCCAAACCGTCATCGAACCCATCGTTCTACCATTCCTAGACCGGCAAGGGAACTTGCTGTTCCAACAGGACAATGCACGTCCGCATGTATCCCGTGCCACCCAACGTGCTCTAGAAGGTGTAAGTCAACTAACCTGGCCAGCAAGATCTCCGGATCTGTCCCCCATTGAGCATGTTTGGGACTGGATGAAGCGTCGTCTCACGCGGTCTGCACGTCCAGCACGAACGCTGGTCCAACTGAGGCGCCAGGTGGAAATGGCATGGCAAGCCGTTCCACAGGACTACATCCAGCATCTCTACGATCGTCTCCATGGGAGAATAGCAGCCTGCATTGCTGCGAAAGGTGGATATACACTGTACTAGTGCCGACATTGTGCATGCTCTGTTGCCTGTGTCTATGTGCCTGTGGTTCTGTCAGTGTGATCATGTGATGTATCTGACCCCAGGAATGTGTCAATAAAGTTTCCCCTTCCTGGGACAATGAATTCACGGTGTTCTTATTTCAATTTCCAGGAGTGTAGATATGGGCTCATTTGGTAAAACAGGATAGGTGGCGAACTGTGGCGTAACGAACATCAGACTTTAGCGCTGGGTAGAGTTCAAGTGTGTCTGCACGTAACATTCCGTCCGCAGCTCGTGCTCGTGCGGTAGCGTTCTCGCTTCCCGCGCCCGGGTTCCCGAGTTCGATTCCCGGCGGGGTCAGGGATTTTCTCCGCCTCGTGATGACTGGGTGTTGTGTGATGTCCTTAGGTTAGTTAGGTTTAAGTAGTTCTAAGTTCTAGGGGACTGATGACCATAGATGTTAAGTCCCATAGTGCTCAGAGCCATTTGAACGGAACATTCCTAGCTCATCGCTCCCTCCCCGGAATTTACGGGAACCAGGTGACTTGTGTGTGGAGATGTGGGGCCATCTCCCTCCAGCGACCTACCAAGTCGCTGCTCTTATCCGTGCCGAAGGTGGACATCCCGGCTCTTAGGCAGGTGATCATAATGTTCTGGCTGATCAGTGTACATGTCACTATTTTTCGACGTAGTCACCATGTCTGTGTAAACAACGGTCGGAATTTCCAGAATGAGATTTTCACTCTGCAGCGGAGTGTGCGCTGATATGAAACTTCCTGGCAGATTAAAACTGTGAGCCCGACCGAGACTCGAACTCGGGACCTTTGCCTTTCGCGGGCAAGTGCTCTACCAACTGAGCTACCGAAGCACGACTCGAATCTCGGTCGGGCACACAGTTTTAATCTGCCAGGAAGTTTCATATCAGCGCACACTCCGCTGCAGAGTGAAAATCTCATTCTGGAAACATCGCCCAGGCTGTGGCTAAGCCATGTCTCCGCAATATCCTTTCTTTCAGGAGTGCCAGTTCTGCAAGGTTCGCAGGAGAGCTTCTGTAAAGTTTGGAATGTAGGAGACGAGGTACTGGCAGAAGTAAAGCTGTAAGTACCGGGCGTGAGTCGTGCTTCGGTAGCTCAGTTGGTAGAGCACTTGCCCGCGAAAGGCAAAGGTCCCGAGTTCGAGTCTCGGTCGGGCACACAGTTTTAAACCAACGGTCGGAATGTTCTAAACTAGAAACGAAACTCCTCCCGAACAGGCTATGAGGGCCCAACGGACCGCCGTCTCATCCTCAGCCCACAGGCTTCACTGGATGCGGATATGGAGAGGCATGTTGTCAGTACATCGCTCTCCCGGCAAGTTTGTAAGTTTCCGAGACCGGAGCCGCTACTTCTCAATCAAGTAGCTCCTCAGTTTGCCTCACAAGGGCTGAGTGCACCCCGCTTGCCAACAGCGCTCGGCATACCGGATGGTCACCCATCCAAGTAGTATCCCAGCCCGACAGCGCTGAACTTCGGTGATCTGACGGGAACCGGGTTTACCATTGCGGCAAGGCCGTTGGCTCGGAATGTTCTACCCAACGTTCAACTAGCCTACAACAGAAATCGCTCCTTTGCCAAGGAAGCTATTCAAGGACAGCCTTGTGAACGTCCTCATCATCGGGACATCTGTGACAGATGCGAACTAGTGTGCCCATTACCCGATCATTGTCGTCCGTGATCGATGCCATGGCCCTATTTCTCGATCAGTATTACGCACGTTTCACCACGGCCAGATGTGACACTGTATTTGGCTCACACGCCGAAAAAATTTCACCGCGAATCTGTTTGCAATTTAGATGTTTATCCCACAAGAATCGTACCGTGCCGCGTTTGGTGTCTCCGTGAGATTTAACTCCCCCCCCCCCCCCCTCCTTCCCGCCTGTGATGATCTGTACCGCAGCAGAAATGTCTCAGCAGGAAAACCAGAAAATTTACTCTCTTCTGGCAATGCGTCACTCTTGTTGCGCAAACGTCTTAGCGTGGGACGACATGTGTGACTTACGTTCTTGAAGGTACCTCGTATAATGTCCTTTTTAAAACATCCATTTGATCTTCAGAATTCTTCCGGACCAATGTACTATAAAAACTTTTATTCTCCTTTTGTCTGAACTACTTTTCTTTCTCTTTACACTTTTCTACAAGTCTACACTCTAGCAAATACATTTAGGAAAGATTTCCTAACAGGAAACTTTGTGTTAGACGTTAAGAAAATGCGCTTTTTCAGAAACAGTTTTCCTGCTTTTGCCAGGATGCATTTTCTATCTCTCTGCTTCGGCCATCATCAGTCTTCTGCTGTCCAAATAGCACAACTCGTCTAGAACTTTTAGTGTCTCAATCTCTTACGTAATTTCCGCAGCATCGCCTTATTTAATTCGAATACATTCCATTAGCTTTGTTAACTTTTGTTGGAGTTTATCTTATAACCTCTTACGTGTCACTGGTGAACCTCAAAGCTTTTATTTCTTCTCACTGAACTCTTAATTCCCTCTCCAATATTCTCCCTGGTTTCCTTTACAGCTTGCTCAGTGTACAGAGTGAATAACATCAGGGACAAACCACGACCCTGTCTCACTCCCTTCTCAACTATTGCTTCCTTTTCATGTTCTTCGACTCTTAGAAACGCAATGTGTCTTCTGTGCTAGTTTTAAATAAATTTTAGCTAACTATTTTATACCTGCTACCCTCAGAATTTCGAACAGTGTATTTCAGTCAACATTTTCTAAGGCTCTCTTTATACCCATGGATGGTGCATGCCAATGGCGTATCCTGAAAACGCTGGTGAGAGATGCAACATGAAACTTATCAGTTGTATGTATGTGTATGACTGCCCACTCACCGTTGTTTGCTCTGTATTGGAACTCCGCTCTGCAGTTATTCTCGCAAAACTCATCACGAATGTTATCGAAAAATGAATTTTGAACTTTCATCTGCATCAACAGGTTCTTTTCTGTGGACACGATCGAGAGTGCGCACAGATGATTATGTCCTTGTGCATTCCCAATGAAGGTATTCATTCTTTTCAGTGCCGACAGCGATCTTTCGACTGATGATGTAGTCGGCAGTTCACCGTTTATAGAATTCTGGAAGTCCAGTTTGAATCAATTTTTAATACAGGAAACCGTGTTAGGTGCTCTGACGTAAACATGAGATTTTAACCTAACAGCATGAAAAAAACTTTGCATATACATTGTCATTAATCTTTCAAATGCGTCCTCTGGAAACACATCTGCAATACTCGAGAACGTCTTTGAGTCATACATTTCAATAAACTTTAAGTCAGGCATCGAATCAAACCTGGCGTTTAACTGCATCATTATAGCATCAAACATCTTAGGGTACATCCGCCTGTAGCCGTCTTTTCCATAAGTTTCTCTGCAGGTTTCCTTTGACGTATCACATATGCTTTCAGCCTTGCATCATATTTTCTGAGAGCCATTGTCTCTCTTAATGTACAGCTACAAGTCTTCCACTTCTTTGCTGCAAAATGATATAATAATCATTTTGACTGCACGGTGTTAAATGTAACATCTGTCAGTTAAACCAGTTCTTCAAACAGATACTAAAGGAAGTTAAATTGAAAAACTCTTAACATAATGAGAAATCAACTTGATTAATTGTTAGCAATTGTGGCTCATTTTTTTGTATTTTCCGAAGTAATTGCCTTGATAGCTGGAGGCGCAGCTTTCCCTGTATCCACGAATTGATAATTCTAGTTGTCCAACAAAGCAAGTGGCTGCTTTGAATCTCTTTAAGTATTTTCCCGTTCTATTTCACTAATTCGCTGTGCCTTTAAAATGCTTGCGCCTTTCTGTTCATCTAATTGCGAATCCCTCCTAATTTTAACAAATGTGCCCAGTGCTATCCATGTATGGATACGAGATTCTGGTTTCTCATATAGTGAAATAGCAGTGTGCCGATGACCAGGATCCAGATAAACACGATGTTTATTATTCCAAGGAAATTCGTTCTTCCAGAGAAACAAACATGGCCAACAGAACAGCTAACACAACGTTTACTGGCGCAGAACCAAATTGTTTTGTTGCAATTATGTGGATTAAATGTTCGTATGAAATTTCTGGATTTGTTCTCCGCCCTTAAATTTCTGAGACATGGACATGGTCCAACATCCGTAACAAGTTCTAACTTTTCACGTTTTCACTGAATGGAAGTGAGTGGTAAGATTAATTAAAAACACTTCCTATAACATCACTGTTACAATCACTCGTTTTGCGAAACTGCTGGCTAGAATACCAATCAGTAACATCAGACATGACGCATTCATCCGTCACTAAACTCACTAATGCACGCTGAATTCAGAGTAGCAGAAGGGAAAACTTACTTAATACAATCTTCCTGTTGCATGCATCTACTCGTATATTACACGAGCTTGGCGTGACGTCACAAACGGACAAAGGGGAGAGGAAACTAGCACGGTGCCCTGCTTATATGTTTTGAGCACTATAACAAGAAAGCGCCCATGCACGTTGGTTGGTTGGTTGGTTGGTTGTTTGGGGGAAGATACCAAACAGCGAGGTCATCGGTATCATCGGATTAGGGAAGGATGGGGAAGGAAGTCGGCCGTGCCCTTTCAAAGGAACCATCCCGGCATTTGCCTGGAGAGATTTAGGGAAATCACGGAAAACCTAAATCAGGATGGCCGGACGCGGGATTGAACCGTCGTCCTCCCGAATGCGAGTCCAGTGTCCTAACCACTGCGCCACCTCGCTCACCATGCAGGTGCACCATCTCTTGCGGAGCACACGGACTAGCTGTTGGTGCAAGGGAAAGAAAATACTGACTGTGAAATAGGTATTGTATTATATTATGATTTAATTATTACGAATTGCCTTTATAATGAATATTTGTGACCTAACGATTCATATAGTTAATAAAACATCAGTAGGGCCGGTTCGAGAACATTTCTCCACACAAGTGGCATATCATTTGAGCCCCCCCCCCCCCTACACACACACACAACTTGCTTGATTTCCCTTTAGAATTGAGCTGTTTTCTTATTTTAAAATATGTACTGCATTGCCACTCCTCTGTATCAGATACTGAATATCTAAGTCTTATTCCAGTGTTAGATATTAAAAGAAGAAACAAATCACATACGTTTAAGGTAAATCTAGAAGACGTTAAAAGTTTTTAGTAGAATCAGGAAGGACTACACTTCATATCTTTTAGCTTCAATAAAAATGTGCATTCTATTAAACTGGGTGGAAAGAACAGAAATACATATAATTTCTGTAATTTTTTACTTTCGTACTGGAATTTTTATTTTTACAATTTAGAAATTAATTCATTTGTAAACGTAAAAAGTAGGGCAGAAATTAAAAAATATCATCTCATTTTATAATGACATGTTAAACAGTTAAACATACGACACTGTTTATCTGTTTAAGTCGCGTGTCATATTTGAAGAAAACTCATAAACAACTATTTAAATTTAGGAAATTGGTCATGAAAATATTTATAAACTGATAAACACGGTAAAACTTACTGAGAGAGAAATATCGTATTAATGAATCTTACAGTTGTTCAATATAGGTATTCAAAAATTTTTCCTTAGACAGAAACATTGTACTCAATTTTTTTTTTGCCTTCAACTTAACAAAATCTTTCAAAATAGAATCTGAATCTACTGTCTTTAGTGCACCACTTTGAATGGCTATAGTTGACAGTCCATACAATCGTTCTTGAGACACTGTCGACCTCAGGTATATCTTTATCAACTTTAGTTTTGAAAAACTCCTTTCACCACTCGCTCCAGATATTAACAAAGGCAGGAGAATTCGTAAGTTGACGAAAGCATTGGGGAAAATGTCAATTAAATTGCTTTTTGTTGTATAGGATAATGAATTTTATGCAGAACCTCCAGCAGGAATAATGAGTGCTAAGATCAAATCGTCATCGCATAGTTCTTTTCCACTGATGTTACATTCATCACCATGACTTAACACAGTCTCAAAGGCTATGCATGGAGCTTTCAGTTTTCCATCATCCCAGGTCTGCATACCAGTATAGAAAGCTGAAGCTCTTATTATGACGATTCGTAATCTCAGATCTATCTTTTAGTGATCACATAGCTGTATCGACTATAAGGTCGAAAAAATTTTCCTTAAAGGACCGTTCAGCTTCATCAAAGGTTCTTTGTTAGACTCATAGGTAACTTGATTCGTTGCTCTCTTGGGACGAATCTTTTTTTTCGCAAAGATCTCATCTCTTCAAAAAACTACCAACGCTTTCAATTGGATCGACAGCACTCTACAGATTAGCAGTAGTTCTCGGAGAGCTTTGCTACGTGATTTTTCTTAAACGTAATTTCATACTAGACCACTATATATCAAAGAAATCTGAGTTCCTGCAGCTTTCTTGCCGTACCAGTGGCGCTGTTTGTTCCAAAAGCATCTAGTTTAGAATCTTCGCTTGCTTCATAAATAGAATCGCATCATACTAGCATCCTACACTCGTAAAATGTAGTAACTGAGAGGCAGCAAAGCATCTACTCGGCTTTCCCAAGGACTGCCGCTAACAGGTTTTACATTCAGATTACGCAGAGACATGTTTCTTCAAATTAACACGTTGACAGGTAGACGCAGAAGAGGAATTGAAAAGTCCTTGAACGATGCAGAAAAAGTAGAGAGCAATAGGACATGACTGCACTGCATCATTCACGATAAGGTTTAACGACTGAGCGCCGCAGGGAGCAAAAAATTCTCGGGGCTTAATGTCTTTCACTCTTTTTTAATCACCGAAACAAACGACCACTAACATTTGTTCTGTCTGACTTTCATCAGGAGTACAGCCTAAAATAACTTAAAAGTACACTATTGGCCATTAAAATTGCTACACCACAAAGATGACGTGCTTCAGACGCGAAATTTAACCGACAGGAAGACGATGTTGTGATATGCAAATGATTAGCTTTTCAGAGCATTCACACAAGGTTGGTGCCGGTGGCGACACCTACAACGTGCTCACATGAGGAATGTTTCCAACCGATTTCTCATACACAAAGAGCAGTTGACTGGCGTTGCCTGGTGAAAAGTTGTTCTGATGCCTCGTGTGAGGGGGAGAAATGCGTACCATCACGTTTCCGACTTCGATAAAGGTCAGATTCTAGCCTATCGCGATTGCAGTTTATCGTATCACGACATTGCTGCTCGCGTTGGTCGAGATCCAACGACTGTTAGCAGAATATGGAATCGGTGAGTTCAGGAGGGTAATACGGAACGCCGTGCTGGATCCCAACGGCCTCGTATCACTAGCAGTCGAGATGATAGGCATCTTATCCGCACGGCTGTAACGAATCGTGCAGCCACGTCTCGATACCTGAGTCAACAGATGGGGACGTTTGCAAGACAACAACCATCTGCACGAACAGTTCGACGACGTTTGCAGCAGCATGGACTATCAGCTAGGAGACCATGGCTGCGGTTACCCTTGACGCTGCATCACAGACAGGAGTGTCTGCGATGGTGTACTCAATGACGAACCTGGGTGCACGAATGGTAAAACGTCTTTTTCTCGGATGAATCCAGGTTCTGTTTATAGCATCATGATGATCGCTTCCGTGTTTGGCGACATCGCGGTGAGCGCTCATTGTAAGCGTGTATTCGTCATCGCCATACTGGCGTATCACCCGGCGTGATGGTATGGGTTGCCATCGGTTACACGTCTCGGTCACCTCTTGTTCGCATTGACGGCACTTTGAACATAGGATGTTACATTTCAGGTGTGTTACGACCCATGGCTCTACCCTTCATTCGATCCCTACGAAACCCTACATTTCAGCAGGATAATGCACGACCGCATGTTGCAGTTACTGTACGGGCCTTTCTGGGTACAGAAAATGTTCGACTGCTGCCCTGGCCAGCACATTCTCCAGATCTCTCACCAACTGAAAACGTCTGGTCAATAGTGGCCGAGCAACTGGCTCGTCACACTACGCCAGTCACTACTCTTTATGAACTGTGGTATCGTGTTTAAGCTGCATGGGCAGCTGTACCTGTACACGCCATCCAAGCTCTGTTTGACTCAATGCCCAGGTGCTTCAAGACCGTTATTACGGCCAGAGGTGGTTGTTCTGGGTACTGATTTCTCAGGATCTATGCACCCAATTTTCGTGAAAATGTAATCACATGTCAGTTCTAGTATAATATGTTTGTCCAATGAATACCCGTTTATCATCTGCATTTCTTCTTGGTGTAGCAATTTTAATGGCCAGTAGTGTAACATCAGCTTAAAAAGGGATAATCAGCCTCTCTCTGTCCCTGAAATTGAGGTTAACCCTCTCAGTATACCAATTCCAATAATTAAACCCATGTACCTATCGAAGTGCCTTCAGAAAGAGTCCGATCTGAAACAACCGGGCTTGCAAGCGACAGCGCTAAAAGTTTATACATCGTCTCCAGCTGGCTCCTTACTGCTCCTACCAATAATCGAACAACAAAACAGGATAACACTTTGAAGTCAATGGTGTGGAACTCACACTTAAGTGCCACGCTAAGATTAACACAGAAACAAATTTATTGAATTCAGTTGCACATGGTCAGGTCTGTCACTTTTTCAAAAAGACTCCCCACTTAGCTTCTGGTTCGATACGAGTGTTTTGGTACCGAGAACATGGACAGTCACAAAACCGCAACCCTCGCCAAGGAAACGGGAAACTGCTTTAGCTGAATTCCACGCCAGCGCATGGGAACGCACTTAAGAAACCAATCATCTTGTGGTGTTGCAGTTCTTCTTCTTATGTCCGTGTTTGCTAAGAAAATAGGACGAGGAATTCCGCCATATACAACCCCCTTTTTAAATTTGTTTTTCAGAACACAGGCAGAGTTTTCGAAGCCATTATATAATGGCACTTTCTCCTATTTTTCAAAACATAGGCGGAGTTTTCACCGCCATTATGTAATGGCGGCGAAAACTTCGCCTAAGTTTTGAAAAATCGGAGAAACCGCAGTGTCAAGCGAGCATAGGTCACGAAATGAGCCTATTCACCTCGCCAACAGCATATGAGAACGAGTACAACATCAAAGCCATGAGAAGTTATAGATTGTGTAGCAGAATAGCTACCAACATAAATGTCCAGTAGCGTCATGTAAGTGTTTTTTCAGTTGACGCCTCATTGGACGACTCGCGTGCAAGTTTTGATGAAATGATGATAAGTACAACACAAAACTCAGTCTCCGAGCAGAAAAAAATCTCCAGTCCAGCCTCGAATCTAACGCAAGCCCGATGTGTGGTAACCAGCTAAGGAGGTGGACGCTGAGATGCAGAACATCTACATCTACATCTACATTTATACTCCGCAAGCCACCCAACGGTGTGTGGCGGAGGGCACTTTACGTGCCACTGTCATTACCTCCCTTTCCTGTTCCAGTCGCGTATGGTTCGCGGGAAGAACGACTGTCTGAAAGCCTCCGTGCGCGCTCTAATCTCTCTAATTTTACATTCGTGATCTCCTCGGAAGATATAAGTAGGGGGAAGCAATATATTCGATACCTCATCCAGAAACGCACCCTCTCGAAACCTGGACAGCAAGCTACACCGCGATGCAGAGCGCCTCTCTTGCAGAGTCTGCCACTTCAGTTTATTAAACATCTCCGTAACGCTATCACGCTTACCAAATAACCCTGTGACGAAACGCGCCGCTCTTCTTTGGATCTTCTCTATCTCCTCCGTCAACCCGATCTGGTACGGATCCCACACTGATGAGCAATGCTCAAGTATAGGTCGAACGAGTGTTTTGTAAGCCACCTCCTTTGTTGATGGACTACATTTTCTAAGCACTCTCCCAATGAATCTCAACCTGGTACCCGCCTTACCAACAATTAATTTTATATGATCATTCCACTTTAAATCGTTCCGCACGCATACTCCCAGATATTTTACAGAAGTAACTGCTACCAGTGTTTGTTCCGCTATCATATAATCATACAATAAAGGATCCTTCTTTCTATGTATTCGCAATACATTACATTTGTCTATGTTAAGGGACAGTTGCCACTCCCTGCACCAAGTGCCTATCCCCTGCAGATCTTACTGCATTTCGCTACAATTTTCTAATGCTGCAACTTCTCTGTATACTACAGCATCATCCGCGAAAAGCCGCATGGAACTTCCGACACTATCTACTAGGTCATTTATATATATTGTGAAAAGCAATGGTCCCATAACACTCCCCTGTGGCACGCCAGAGGTTACTTTAACGTCTGTAGACGTCTCTCCATTGATAACAACATGCTGTGTTCTGTTTGCTAAAAACTCTTCAATCCAGCCACACAGCTGGTCTGATATTCCGTAGGCTCTTACTTTGTTTTATTCAGGCGACAGTGCGGAACTGTATCGAAAGCCTTCCGGAAGTCAAGAAAAATAGCATCTACCTGGGAACCTGTATCTAATATTTTCTGGGTGTCATGAACAAATAAAGCGAGTTGGGTCTCACACGATCGCTGTTTCCGGAATCCATGTTGATTCCTACAGAGTAGATTCTGGGTTTCCAAAGACGACATGATACTCGAGCAAAAAACATGTTCTAAAATTCTACAACAGATCGACGTCAGAGATATAGGTCTATAGTTTTGCGCATCTGCTCGATGACCCTTCTTGAAGACTGGGACTACCTGTACTCTTTTCCAATCATTTGGAACCTTCCGTTCCTCTAGAGACTTGCGGTACACGGCTGTTAGAAGGGGGGCAAGTTCTCTCGCGTACTCTGTGTAGAATCGAATTGGTACCCCGTCAGGTCCAGTGGACTTTCCTCTGTTGAGTGATTCCAGTTGCTTTTCTATTCCTTGGACACTTATTTAGATGTCAGTCATTTTTTCGTTTGTGCGAGGATTTAGAGAAGGAACTGCAGTGCGGTCTTCCTCTGTGAAGCAGCTTTGGAAAAAGGTGTTTAGTATTTCAGCTTTACGCGTGTCATCCTATGTTTCAATGCCATCATCATCCCGGAGTGTCTGGATATGCTGTTTCGAGCCACTTACTGATTTAACGTAAGACCAGAACTTCCTAGGATTTTCTGTCAAGTCGGTACATAGAATTTTACTTTCGAATTCACTGAACGCTTCACGCATAGCCCTCCTTACGCTAACTTTGACATCGTTTAGCTTCTGTTTGTCTGAGAGGTTTTGGCTGCGTTTAAACTTGGGGTGAAGCTCTCTTTGCTTTCGCAGTAGTTTCCTAACTTTGTTGTTGTACCACGGTGGGTTTTTCCCGTCCCTCACAGTTTTACTCGGCACGTACCTGTCTAAAACGCATTTTACGATTGCCTTGAACTTTTTCCATAAACACTCAACATTGTCAGTGTCGGAACAGAAATTTTTGTTTTGATCTGTTAGATAGTCTGAAATCTGCCTTCTATTACTATTGCTAAACAGATAAACCTTCCTCCCTTTTTTTATATTCCTATTAACTTCCATATTCAGGGATTCCCTGTTCTGCACATACAGAGTCGAAAAGTTCGGGTCTGTTTGTTATCAGTAGGTCCAAGATGTTATCTCCATGAGTCGGTTCTCTGTTTAATTGCTCGAGGTAATTTTCGGATAGTGCACTCAGTATAATGTCACTCGATGCTCTGTCCCTACCACCCGTCCTAAACATCTGAGTGTCCCAGTCTGTATCTGGTAAATTGAAATCTCCACCTAAGACTATAACATGCTGAGAAAATTTATGTGAAATGTATTCCAAATTTTCTCTCAGTTGTTCTGCCACTAATGCTGCTGAGTCGGGAGGTCGGTAAAAGGAGCCAATTATTAACCTAGCTCGGTTGTTGAGTGTAACCTCCACCCATAATAATTCACAGTAACTATCCACTTCTACTTCACTACAGGATAAACTACTACTAACAGCGACGAACACTCCACCACCGGTTGCACGCAATCTATCCTTTCTAAACACCGTCTGTACCTTTGTAAAAATTTCGGCAGAATTTATCTCTGGCTTCAGCCAGCTTTCTGTACCTATAACGATTTCAGCTTCGGTGCTTTCTATCAGTGCTTGAAGTTCCGGTACTTTTCCAACGCAGCTTCGACAGTTGACAATTACAATACCGATTGCTGCTTGGTCCCCGCGTATCCTGACTTTGCCCCGCACCCGATGAGGCTGTTGCCCGTTCTGTACTTGCCCAAGGTCATCTAACCTAAAAAACCGCCCAGCCCACGCCACACAACCCCTGCTACCCGTGTAGCCGCTTGTTGCGTGTAGTGGACTCCTGAACTATCCAGCGGAACCCGAAACCCCACCACCGTATGGCACAAGTCGAGAAATCTGCAGCACACACGGTCGCAGAATCGTCTCAGCCTCTGATTCAGTCCCTCCACTCGGCTCTGTACCAAAGGTCCGCAGTCAGTCCTGTCGACGATGCTGCAGATGGTGAGCTCTGCTTTCATCCCGCTAGCGAGACTGGCAGTCTTCACCAAATCAGATAGCCTCCGGAAGCCAGAGAGGATTTCCTCCGATCCATAGCGACACACTTCATTGGTGCTGACATGAGCGACCACCTGCAGATGGGTACACCCTGTACCCTTCATGGCATCCGGATGGACCCTTCCCATATCTGGAATGACTCCCCCCGGTATGCACACGGAGTGCACATTGGTTTTCTTCCCCTCTCTTGCTGCCATTTTCCTAAGGGGCCCCATTACGCGCCTGACGTTGGAGCTCCCAACTACCAGTAAGCCCACCCTCTGCGACCGCCCGGATCTTGCAGACTGAGGGGCAACCTCTAGAACAGGACAAGTAGCCATGTCAGGCCGAAGATCAGTATCAGCCTGAGACAGAGCCTGAAACCGGTTCGTCAGACAAACTGGAGAGGCCTTCCGTTCAGCCCTCCGGAATGTCTTTCGCCCCCTGCCACACCTTGAGACGACCTCCCACTCTACCACAGGTGAGGGATCAGCCTCAATGCGTGCAGTATCCCGGGCAACCACAGTCGTAGTCCGATCGGGGGATGCGTGGGACGAGCTGGCCGTCCCCGACAAACCCCCATCCGGACTCCCACAGTGATGCCCATTGGCAACAGCCTCAAGCTGTGTGACCGAAGCCAACACTGCCTGAAGCTGGGAGCGAAGGGATGCCAACTCAGCCTGCAAAGAACGTCTGAACTAATCTACAGAGAGCGCAAACAAATCGACACAAAATTTAAACGGTTATTAAAATACAAGATTGCCTAGTAAATGCAGTAATGCTACTACTTGAGCACTGCTGACACACTGCTCGGCGGCAGAAGGAGACTACGCGATTTTACACTATACTACATACTCTTCGCAAATGCTGTTTCAACACATCAGATGTAGCAATGTGCTCAAATAGCTGCAATAAATTACCACCGTTTTCTTTAAAGTGAATATCTGCAGTTTCTCTAAAGGACAACCCGTGTGTCGCAAGGAACCGTGTGACACAAAGCAACCTTTTTAATGCCTCGTGATAATGGTCATTCTCAGCCCGAATGAGTCTCCGACTTCCTTCATCAGGCAGTTAGTCCAGCCGCAAACGCAAGTGTCATTCCCGCCATGACTGGTAAGCTTTTATATGGTTTGATAATTTTTCGTGTCGGATTAGGAATCAGAAATACTTTTCCAGTCTAGAAAACCTGACATTCTCGCAAACAAGAAGCACTAAAAAGTTGTCAACATAAACAAAAAATTGAGTTTTTTGAAACAGAATAAATAAGTTGCATATTTCTTCCCGTTAGACAATTTTCTTTTGTAATTTGCAGGAGTAAATCTTCTACCTCTCTTATCAGCAGGAAAGTTACCATCATTTACTTGAAAAGGGCCTCTTTCTACAAGAGTTCGTCGCATGTCATCAGTTATTTTATCTGGCCATTTCCCGCATTTAACTGATACAGGGTGTTTCAAAAATGACCGGTATATTTGAAATGGCAATAAAAACTAAACGAGCAGCGATAGAAATACACCGTTTGTTGCAATATGCTTGGGACAACAGTACATTTTCAGGCGGACAAACTTTCGAAATTACAGTAGTTACAATTTTCAACAACAGATGGCGCTGCAAGTGATGTGAAAGATATAGAAGACAACGCAGTCTGTGGGTGCGCCATTCTGTACGTCGTCTTTCTGCTGTAAGCGTGTGCTGTTCACAACGTGCAAGTGTGCTGTAGACAACATGGTTTATTCCTTAGAACAGAGGATTTTTCTGGTGTTGGAATTCCACCGCCTAGAACACAGTGTTGTTGCAACAAGACGAAGTTTTCAACGGAGGTTTAATGTAACCAAAGGACCGAAAAGCGATACAATAAAGGATCTGTTTGAAAAATTTCAACGGACTGGGAACGTGACGGATGAACGTGCTGGAAAGGTAGGGCGACCGCGTACGGCAACCACAGAGGGCAACGTGCAGCTAGTGCAGCAGGTGATCCAACAGCGGCCTCGGGTTTCCGTTCGCCGTGTTGCAGCTGCGGTCCAAATGACGCCAACGTCCACGTATCGTCTCATGCGCCAGAGTTTACACCTCTATACATACAAAATTCAAACGCGGCAACCCCTCAGCGCCGCTACCATTGCTGCACGAGAGACATTCGCTAACGATATAGTGCACAGGATTGATGACGGCGATATGCATGTGGGCAGCATTTGGTTTACTGACGAAGCTTACTTTACCTGGACGGCTTCGTCAATAAACAGAACTGGCGCATATGGGGAACCGAAAAGCCCCATGTTGCAGTCCCATCGTCCCTGCATCCTCAAAAAGTACTGGTCTGGGCCGCCATTTCTTCCAAAGGAATCATTGGCCCATTTTTCAGATCCGAAACGATTACTGCATCACGCTATCTGGACATTCTTCGTGAATTTGTGGCGGTACAAACTGCCTTAGACGACACTGCGAACACCTCGTGGTTTATGCAAGATGGTGCCCGGCCATATCGCACGGCCGACGTCTTTAATTTCCTGAATGAATATTTCGATGATCGTGTGATTGCTTTGGGCTATCCGAAACATACAGAAGGCGGCGTGGATTGGCCTCCCTATTCGCCAGACATGAACCCCTGTGACTTCTTTCTGTGGGGACACTTGAAAGACCAGGTGTACCGCCAGAATCCAGAAACAATTGAACAGCTGAAGCAGTACATCTCATCTGCATGTGAAGCCATTCCGCCAGACACGTTGTCAAAGGTTTCGGGTAATTTCGTTCAGAGACTACGCCATATTATTGCTACGCATGGTGGATATGTGGAAAATATCGTACTATAGAGTTTCCCAGACCGCAGCGCCATCTGTTGTTGAAAATTGTAACTACTGTTATTTCGAAAGTTTGTCTGCCTGAAAATGTACTGTTGTCCCAAGCATATTGCAACAAACGGTGTATTTCTATCGCTGCTCGTTTAGTTTTTATTGCCGCTTCAAATATACCGGTCATTTTTGAAACACCCTGTAAGTAACAATCTGCGCGGCAGGTTGTTCTTCCAGCAATATGAGGTGCATTTTGTAATAAACTGATAAGCAACACAAATCCCTACCACGCAAGTGAAAAATTTACACTAAACTCAAAACTGAGACGTGTGTGAGCAAGAAAATCAAGAAATCTACAGATATCCCACATGGTAAGTAAAGGAATAGATTTTCTTATAAATTTGCCTTTTCACTTAATACGTGAACGAAATAATTCCAACAAGTCATTAAAGGTTTGTTTGCCTATTCAAAGAACGGTAACATACCCACAGCTTGAAACGAATTGTTCTCTCAGTGGAGTCAGGGTTTGACAAATTCAGATTGTAATCCTTCACGTTAGGTTATGTTGTGATAGTTTAGGTTAGGTCCCTGAACGAGTAACAGCAATATTGACAAACGAGGAGTGACGTTTTACAAGGAACTTATAGCCGGCTGGTCCAGTCAGTATCAGCCTGCCCTCATTAATACCTAGGGTATGTGCCTGGAGAGAGTAGCAAGGACGATTCGTCCACGCATCTCGAGCGAAACCGCGAAACGCTTCCTACTTACATTGGTGAATGATGGCAGCATAAACGACAACTCACAGATGCTCGAAGCCTTTTCCAAGGGACATTTTTTTTCCTGATATGTCCTGGCGTCTGCAGAGCATTATGCATTGCAGAATTCTCCGCAGAATTAGTTCATATGCTGAAGAACAACGTACGGGAGACTTTAAGTTTTGAAAAGGAAAACAAAACTAAGAAACAAGATGTCGATAATTTTATATTCATTTCAAATGTGAATGATGGTCTTTTGTCATCACTCTTAGTTTCCACTAATATTAATTTGGTTACTCCAGTCTTTGTTTATGCGCGTTGGTGACATTTGCCGCTCCTCTGGAATGGTCGACACCACTGACGAAATATAGTCACTGGCAATGGCGACTCTTGAAACTGAAAACTGAAAATAGCCTAATAATGTGATGCTAGCACATTTGTTCTGTCTGAACAATTTGAACCGCTTTTTTCGTGTAATGAGGCTATAATCTATCAGAACAGTTTACTGTGTAGAGATAAGCCTTGTCAAGACCAAAGAAAGGTTTAAATGGTTTCCTGTAAACATTATCTGTGCACGCTGCGTGACGTACTGATATGGCTCACGAGCTGCAGATATTATGACCGATATGATTCTACACTGCTGAGACAAAGAACTTCCTGGACTTGCCTGCTGCATTGTTTTAAATACGATATCTGGCGACATACCACCGGCAGATCAGACTAGCAAAAATTATTTATTGGCATCTAACTTTGTCATGTATTTCTCGTGACACTGATGTGTATAACATGTTTTTCATATGAAATTGATGTGTCTAACACCGTAAACTATTCGTTGATATTGATACAAACTACTACATGCGAAAAATATTCATATGACCAAAAAACTAACACAGTTTTGATAACACACGACATATTGTCATAAAAAATGCTGCAAATGCATATTTTTAAAAATAATCATTGCAGTTGAGACCAATATAATAAATAATTTCCAAAAAAACTAATATTTTGTATAAGGTACAATGGTTCAAACAAATGGATGTCAGCACAAGTGTTAAAGAAAAAGGGGTGGGATGGTAACATATGGTGGATGAGAGATTGCTGGGGCGTCAAGGTACAATGGAAATTCATGTCGGCATAGAATGAGCTCTGGACAATCTGGAATAACATCGCGAAAGGACAGAATAACAAAATGTTCAAGTAGAATAAAATTCTAAAATTGCTCATTACCTGGACGATACGTACCCGCCAGGTTAGTCGAGAGCGTTAATGCGCTGCTTCCTGGACTCGGGTGCGCGTGCCGGCCCCGGATCGAATCCACCCGGCGGATTACCGACGAAGGCCGGTGTGCCAGCCAGCCTGGATGTGGTTTTTAGGCGGTTTTCCACATTTCACTTGGTGAATACTGGGCTAGTCCCCACGTCCCGCCTCAGTTACACATTCGCACTATTCCATGGATTACACTGGACGTAGACAGCTGGGGTTAACTAATTCCGTCTCGGCCGGTATGGGGTGGCGACAGGAAACGCATCCGGCCACCCCTTAAATTAACCTTGCCATACCCGTCCCTGCAAAACCGCCTGACAAAGGCATCAGCAAAAGAAGAAAGAAGACCTGGACCATATGTACCAATAAAAATATATCTTACTTGCACAGTAGCCTTCAGGATTTCGCGTCCATCTATACAGATTTCCCTGCAGGTTCGTTACTTAGGAACTAGCTATCGGCGATAATTTCGTGGAGTTTCGCTGACTTGTAAGCTCAGAATTGTCAAAAATGTGGAAACAAACGCAGCTGAAAATGTCAGCCCTACCAAAGATGTGATAGGAAATACTTCAGACAATACGAACCAAATATGTCAGCGAAATGGTGCAAAGAGACCGTAGCTACTATCGACGATGGCCAATATACCTGAAAAACGAAACTGCTCTTGACTCTATACGTTTTTATTTAATACAACTCACTCACATTCACAGTTTCTCCAAGAACAGTGTTCTCCACGCGTGCACAGATGGACTCGCACCGCGCCAGAGGTTCCTACCATCATCAAAGAATGTAAGATCTCTCTTAGAGGATCAAAATAAACAACTTAAATGCGATCACGGCTGTGTGTATTGAAGTAAGTAAATATGTTATAATGTTTAACTTAGTTGCACCAAGTGTGAAATGGTGTACTTGGTACATAAGGAAGTCCACCCTTTTCATTATGCAACAGATTTGTTCACTGTACTAGAGGGACCGAAGCGGGCGCCCCTTGCAATGCATTTAAAAATCTCCGATATTGTGAAGGCTGATGACTGTATAGTATGGAGGACTGGATGGTCGCAAGCCACATAATCGAGGCTTTCGTGCACTCCTCGTTTTTCAAAGATGATGTTACTTTTACATATTTGACAAAAAACTATTTGCTGACTGCTATGATAAAGAACTGTTCTAGTAAAATTCAGTTTTCATACGAAATTAGTACTTTTTGTAGAAACAAGAAACTGAGTAACATAAGCTCGTATCTTCATTGGCAATGGTTCAGCGCTTGTAGAGACAATTGTATTTGTATGGAGCTCATCACTAAGCTGATAGTATTTATATATGGAAAAATAACATCTTCTGAAGATATTTCTCTGCTTGTAGAAGAGGACATAAAAATATTTATGGCCTTAGCTTGTTTTTAGTTTTCCTTCCTTTCTTGGGCATTGCCTTTTTGATAATATATGCCAGATAGTTTCTTTTTTTTCTGACATACTTTCGCCAGTAGATTCGTTAGTATGAACACAGTAAAACTGCAGAGTGGCTTCACAAGCGGGCACACAACAACATACTATAGTTGGGAGTCACGAACAATGGCGGTCGAGTTTAGGCGTGTTCTGCGCATCTACGTCACACGTTCTCCCACAGCCAATGAGCATTCAGTAGTGTTCTCGGTGCTCTGATATGAATGCCGTAGCAGCCAATGCGAGCATTAAACGTGATCGTAGCGAGTTATTTAGTGAATTTTTATTTGTTGCGAGTTGTCACGGCCGATGGTGGTAGTAAACGACAACTTCTGCACAAGTAAGTGAGAGACATATACAAGGTCTTTTTCAAGCACAGAGCTCTCGTATGCGCTTACCAAAACTTCTCTTGGAAGCGCGAACTATGCAATACACGTCCGTCTCTATAGATGTGCGAACCGCCATCGTGGATCGGACCATAGCACGGAATGATAGCACTCTAGACCATCTTAACATTGTGGTGTGGAATCCAGTGTTGCGACCACACTGTCTGTGTGTCACTGTTGGCCACGCAGTGGGGAAGGATAGGAGGGAGCCGCCGCAGCTGGCTGGGGCGCGTGGTTCTGTGTCCGTGGAGAGTGTACTCCTCATCACGGAGCATTCGCGAAACGCTCTGCATTCTTATGTGAAGAGAGGTTGCAGTTCATTAGTAGAAATTCCCTGAGGTTAGTAATGTCCAGCCACAACCATTTTACTTTTGTCATAAATATAACACGCAGAAGGTATAATACTTGATGACATGTAGGATGTTTACAAAGTTAAATATCGCAAAAAATGCTTCAAATGGCTCTAAGCACTATGGGACTAAACATCTGAGGTCATCAGTGCCCTAGACTTAGTGCTACTTGAACCTAACTAACCTAAGGACATCACACACATCCATGCCAGAGGCAGGATTCGAACCTGCGACTGTAGCAGCAGAGCGATTCCGGACTGAAGCGCCTAGAACCGCTCGGCCATAAGTGTCGCGTTTTATGCACAAGTTTGTTTCCTTTGTGCAGTCCTTCTGAATTTTCCTTCCACTTTCCAGCCTTCCCTTTTTTGTTTTGTACTGGCTTTCCCTCTGAATTATTATTGTTCGCGAAGTTCCTTCAGTGGTGTCACCACAAGGCACCACACTGGCTAGGTTGTAGGCTTCAAATCGGACGCGGTCCGACGGTACACATGGGACCCGCGAGTCGCCACTGTCGACGCTAGGAGACCGAGCGCCGCCACTCGGCTGGTCTCACGAGACAAGCTAGCGCACTGGCCAGTTGTACAGCCGACTTTAATAGGAATGGTTCACTTGTTTTAGCTTCAGAGATCTTATTTGCAGAGACGCTACTTAGCACAGCCTTCAGTTAAGTCAGTAGCTGCGACCTAGCCAGGCGCCACATACAGTTTATGCATTGCCGGTTGATCTACACTCCTGGAAATGGAAATAAGAACACCGTGAATTCATTGTCCCAGGAAGGGGAAACTTTATTGACACATTCCTGGGGTCAGATACATCACATGATCACACTGACAGAACCACAGGCACATAGACACAGGCAACAGAGCATGCACAATGTCGGCACTAGTACAGTGTATATCCACCTTCCGCAGCAATGCAGGCTGCTATTCTCCCATGGAGACGATCGTAGAGATGCTGGATGTAGTCCTGTGGAACGGCTTGCCATGCCATTTCCACCTGGCGCCTCAGTTGGACCAGCGTTCGTGCTGGACGTGCAGACCGCGTGAGACGACGCTTCATCCAGTCCCAAACATGCTCAATGGGGGACAGATCCGGAGATCTTGCTGGCCAGGGTAGTTGACTTACACCTTCTAGAGCACGTTGGGTGGCACGGGATACATGCGGACGTGCATTGTCCTGTTGGAACAGCAAGTTCCCTTGCCGGTCTAGGAATGGTAGAACGATGGGTTCGATGACGGTTTGGATGTACCGTGCACTATTCAGTGTCCCCTCGACGATCACCAGTGGTGTACGGCCAGTGTAGGAGATCGCTCCCCACACCATGATGCCGGGTGTTGGCCCTGTGTGCCTCGGTCGTATGCAGTCCTGATTGTGGCGCTCACCTGCACGGCGCCAAACACGCATACGACCATCATTGGCACCAAGGCAGAAGCGACTCTCATCGCTGAAGACGACACGTCTCCATTCGTCCCTCCATTCACGCCTGTCGCGACACCACTGGAGGCGGGCTGCACGATGTTGGGGTGTGAGCGGAAGACGGCCTAACGGTGTGCGGGACGTAGCCCAGCTTCATGGAGACGGTTGCGAATGGTCCTCGCCGATACCCCGGGAGCAACAGTGTCCCAAATTTGCTGGGAAGTGGCGGTGCGGTCCCCTACGGCACTGCGTAGGATCCTACGGTCTTGGCGTGCATCCGTGCGTCGCTGCGGTCCGGTCCCAGGTCGACGGGCACGTGCACCTTCCGCCGACCACTGGCGACATCATCGATGTACTGTGGAGACCTCACGCCCCACGTGTTGAGCAATTCGGCGGTACGTCCACCCGGCCTCCCGCATGCCCACTATACCCCCTCGCTCAAAGTCCGTCAACTGCACATACGGTTCACGTCCACGCTGTCGCGGCATGCTACCAGTGTTAAAGACTGCGATGGAGCTCCGTATGCCACGGCAAACTGGCTGACACTGACGGCGGCGGTGCACAAATGCTGCGCAGCTAGCGCCATTCGACGGCCAACACCGCGGTTCCTGGTGTGCCCGCTGTGCCGTGCATGTGATCATTGCTTGTACAGCCCTCTCGCAGTGTCCGGAGCAAGTATGGTGGGTCTGACACACCGGTGTCAATGTGTTCTTTTTTCCATTTCCAGGAGTGTATATGTGTGAAGCAATCAGAACTGTAAAGCGGTATTCGCAGTTCAGTTTATAACTACACTTGTAAATATTATTGTACAAAGTCAATATCGACGTTCATCGCTGATGCTGAATTAAAGCTAAGTATTTAATTGTATTCCTGTCTACTAATTTCTAATCACCTAAGATGTTCCAGATACATCCCGTCGAGTATACTTCATTGATCCCCACGTCAGCCTACGTGATCAACGCGTGCAATAATGGCCACACCTCGTGATTACACTAAGAGTCAAATTGCGTGACTCAGCGGGGTCACCCTTTTTCCATGAGGCCCATAGTAACGCCACATACATAACACCCTCTCCTTTTTCTAAAGAACGATAATTTTAATGATTATAGTTTTGTTTTATTTGAGTAACTTTAGTGTCAAACAAAAAACAAAAAGGACGAGTTAGTAGTCAACTGGCTTGCCTCCTTAGAAGACCTCACACTCGTAACGTAGTGTAGAAGAAGCTGTTTACCAAATCTCCCTTGTCAACCACGTAACATCAGAGCTGCACTCGACATGAACTCAATACGCAACGCGTTAATAAATAAAAAAATAAAAAAATTGAAATGCTTGCTAAATGAAACAAAGTCCGTGCATGAGGTAAACAGTTGCTATTACACGGGTTTGTAGATCGCAAATTCGGAAACAAATTTAAAAAAAACACATATAGTAGCAACCCACCTGCCTCCCAATAATGTACTAGCAAGTCTGTTAATCGCTTCAATGGCTGACTAAATTCCGTGTAGATGTTGCAGCAGGATGATGTTGCAGCTGGTTTTCACTTTCTTGCTCCAGATTTGAACAGGGTCGTCTTGTGCAGGTGATACTCCACGTCTCGTAAGTATTTGAAAATGCTCATACGAGCCTCCAAGACCTTATACCTTTTCCATCAGAAACGATCCGAGTACTTTTATTAAAAGCTATAGCATTGCAGTCCTAATGACACCTATGCACTTAGTAGAAGTGTTAATGAAACTGTTCAACTTTAGACAGTTCGGTCTGTAATATAAGTACGAGTAAAGTCAAGCGAAGACATATTATTTACCTACTTTATTCTGGTGATTTACTAATGTCGATTCCGTGAATTTCATATTTGTTCAATACTGAACTGCCTTTAGCGCTAGATCATAGACTCAATAAAAGTGTCATGTATAAAAAAAATGTCCTGTATTAAGTATGGCAGAATACCCTCTTACGCAGCCAAAGCCTATTCTTACATAGTTTCAAAGCCGCAACAGATCACAGGGCTACGTCGCAGTCATCGTACGGCAGTTGACCAGAAATAGTGCGACGCTGCAACTTCAACAAAAAGTGTGAACAGGTACCTGAAATAAAATAGACTGTCCTTTTATACTGTACGTCGGTCGTTGGAGAAAAAGTAAATCGGTGTCATCAAGGAGCAGTGTATTAAGAAATGATAGTAGCAGGGTGTTATCTTGCTAGGTATTAGGAACTATAAATATCACATTCAATAAACTAGAATAATGTTACAAGCTGCTGATAAATATTTACTAACTAGCGATTTCGGTCATCTGATCATCTTCGAGCAAAATGGTAAAGGTGTCATCAACCCGAAGTTTAGTTTGAACACCACAGTACTTTACTAGGTTTGTTGCTAGTGGAAGATCAGCAACATTATACATCGTTGTCCTGAGCACTTTATCTTTGTATCTATTGTTGTGTAATATCGTTGACCATCTTGTTGTTATAGTTACGTAAATAAACACTTAGTTAAAGTGATCGACTTGTGCTTCTTACTTCCTCAACTCGACGACGACATTTTCTGGTACCGAAACCCGGGGACTGAAAGTTTATGGGCTGTCACTGGACGATACACGCCACAGTCGGAGGACGGAGCTGCTACAACCTCAAAAAGGTACGACATGAGCGCACGCAGTAGAGCAGGAGCATTTACATTACAGTGTACTGACACCCCCCTTTGCTCTTGTGACTGAGAAGGAAATAATCACGGCCCGCGGAGCCTGCTGTTGCTGTTAGAAAAACACTAGGAAGTGTTTTGTCTAGCCAAGAAAAGATCATATGGTTGTGCGTATTTAATTTAAAATTGCTCGTCAGTTGTTACACGCTGTAAACACTAGCGTCTCCGTACAGCAGCAAGTTGCTACACGTAGTCAATCTTTGCCTACTTGAAACAGTCATCAGTCTAACACATACAGTCACGACACTTTCCGGTGCGAAAGTTGTTACCATTTGGCAGCTGGAGCGACACTAGCGCTCCAAGCGGTGAGAAAGCAGACAGTCACGTGCGTGGTAAGGGTAGTGTTTGATTTTAATTATATTATATTTACTTAAAGAATAGTTATTATGTTTTTGCGTTCCATGCGTTAATAAGTTACCAAGAGACATGAATTATCGTGAAATACCTTTAAAAACTGCCGAATCACACTGGATCTATGACATGAGCTACAACTCGTTCATGAAGAAATACTTTCAAACATGTCTTTATTGGCAGCTCATTCCGCCGAAGGCAGGAGAATACAAACACATTTCATTCATGGGAAGTATATATTTCTGTTGTTGTCGTTATCATAGACCCTTTCCTTGAGATTTAAAAACTTGTTATGGAATCCAGTGACTGGCGGTTTCTTACTGTTCACTGGACTTTCCACTACACGAATTTTTTACATTTTTAACTTTTGTAAATGTAATTACTTATTGCTTCGGAAGTGAATGTGTTGCCTTTTGTTGCTGAAACTTAGAAATAGTTGTGGGATTGATTTCTTCTGTGTTGGGAAACAGTTTTATTGCTTTTGACGATTTATTACATGTACGTGGTGGCTTATTTGACACATAAAATACACTCCATATAGGTTTCCCACGTTACAGACTCAATGATCTGGCTCAAAGCGTAGCGAACAGTTTTATTGCTTTTGAAAATTTATTACCACGTCCGTGTCGCTTTCCGTTAACATACAGTCGTGGTGGCTTGACACGTTAAATACATTCCATATAGGTTTCCCACGTTACAGACTTAATGATCTGGCTGAAAGCGTAGCGAACAAAATTACTCTACTTTGTTGGATAGATTTGCGACGTGTTTCTCCAAAAGGTCCACTCTTTCTGGTGTTTACTCGCAGATTTTTGTTATTAAAGGAAAACGACATTATTCAGTAAATGTCTGTACGTTACAAGAAAATCGTAAATGAACTGTCCTGTAACGCACCGTTTCGTAACTCCCAGAGTCCTTAGGAAACTAAAGAAAGACAAACGTGCTATCATTTTTTAGTTATTGTCGCTTTTTATGTCAGTACATAGACTCCCGATTGTAAAAAGTATGTTATAAACCAATATTAACGTTGGTATTTGCACTCATCCGATATTGTACTTAGAAGTGTCGATTGCTGGCCGCTTGGGGCGTTGCTATCGCTGTGGGTAACAAAAATGAGGTGTAGTGTCGCGCGCGACTGTTATGTTTGATTGTGCAGTCACTATGTTTAAATGCGACACATCTTCCGTAAGACGAAAACCGAATTACGGAAACAGTTTTTCTTTGTCATGGAAACATGCAAAGATCTGTAACAGATTTGCTAGCCCAGTTAAATATGGAGCCTGGAAAACAGCGGTTCCAATTTCTGATTTTTTCAGCACAAACGCTATTTCGCTGCAGTTAAATATTAGAGGTGGACTGTTAAATGCTCTCTGTTTGTCCTTCACTGCACAATAACTCACCCCGTCCATATTAATCGAATATTTTGAAAACTGGAGGTAACCTGACAACCCAAGCACATTTCAAATACGGTTGTGCGTTTACAAGTGAACGAAAATCGATTGTGGAAGTGGATAACCCGCATCTAGAAACGGATTTCCGGAATCGATTTTGGAGTGTTTACATGATCACTCAGAAACGGTATTGGGAAATCGGTTTACGAAATTCGATTTTGGTAGTCCGAAGTAAATATAGTGTGAGGAATATTCTGACGGAGCGCGTAGCGTATTATTTGAAAGCTAAGAGCAACTATGCCTTTTGAAGAGTTACGAGGTTTTAGAAGAAAACAATCTCGTCAGAGATGTCTGATCACATGTCTAGTATCCTCGTTTGAAAAATTTTCAGATGACGGACCGCTAGAGGACATTAAATATAGCAAGGAACGTTTGGAAGAAGAGTTGTCACTTCTCTCGCATCTTGACACCACTTTACAGTCATATTTCGGACAAGAAGTGTAACACGGACTTAGTTTTTGAGACATCTTGACAAGAGAAATTTTTTTTGAAGTTTGTGGTAAGGTCTTATGGGACCAAACTGCTGAGGTCATTGGTCACTAAGCCTACACACTACTTAATCTAACTTAAAGTAACTTACGCTAAGGACGACACACACACCCATGCCCGAGGGAGGACTCGAACCTCCGACGGGGCGAGCCGTCTTGACAAGGCAAACGACGTTAATTTTCAAGCCCACGAGACTACTGAGAAAAAATTGTCTACTCCTACCGTGACATCACGTACCACTGATCCAGTCTTTTGTGTGCTTCAGATTCCTGCGTCAATTAAGCTGCCGTCTAGTAAGCTCGAGCCGTTCTCTGGAGACACTGAGAACTGGCCCAGATTCTGGGAACAGTTTTAAAGCTGTATCGCTAGGCGTACTTCCGTTTCTATTGCTAGTAAACACATTCGATAGGAATGATCCCGTGTTTACTTTTACTAAACACGTGCTCCTAAGAGGATATCTCATAGATGAGACCAAACAACTAGTCAACGGAACGGTAGTGACTGCTTCTGCTTACTAAGATATTCAGCAAATTCTTCGGGCAAGACATTGCGACCGCATCTCCATAGTACAGGTCCACTTAGACTGTTTACAATGTGACCTGTTGGAATTGAATGGCCTGAAACTCTTAGTACGACATTCGTATAATGTAATAAAAGCACCCCAGCTGTAAAAACCTTGGGTGAGGATGTAAACGGCTGCGGTGAAGGTTCTCATGCCAAACATTTTGCGCGTTTTCCCCACAGACACTTGCTAGCACTTGAGAGTCCACGCCAAGAGGAAGAAACTATTCGAAGGAGATGTATTACGTTTAATGAAGTATTAAACGGAACAAGTCGACTGTTTGGGCACATTAACTCCAAGAAAGGTCGTTCGAAACACAAGACCAAACGTACCGTGATGATTTGCTCCGGTTCTTTTTTTTTTTTTAATTTGGCAATCACTAGGTATAATACTGCAAGACGGTAAAGGACCCCCCAGAGCGTGTCATGATACTGAGATCGAGAAATCGGTGTTCTCTTTATCCCATCCAAGGCCATGCCGTCGAAGACTGTTTGAAGAAATGAAGAGCCCCCTGCTGTTACTACAAAGTCATCGCTGATCAGTTGGTGATGAATCGAACTAACTTAAACCATCCTGCGAACTCACTGATTCTCTCAGTGTCCCCGTTAGTAGTTCAGAGGGCAGTGTCGTCAGGGGACGCTCAAGTTTTACGCATCTTCAGACGGCACGCGTGTTTGTATTAAGGCCAACTCACGCGTTGTATTTCTGATACAGATACCGAGTTCACCTTCATCTGCCGAAATCTGACAGATAGTCTAAACCTATAGATTACAGATACTGGTCCTCAGTAAGTAGATGCATCCGAATCTTCTTTAACGTCCATGCCTCACAGATTTGTGCGTTTCTAGCTAAGTAGCGCGTGTAAGAACGCTCATGTTAGTCTCAGTTCTTTCGAGAGTTTACATAGGTTCACGAAACATCCGACTGTACCCAAAGGCGTCAAGAAAAAACGAAACCACGAACAGGTCGAGCCAGATTACCTCGAACTCTATCCTCGTTACCCGGGGTAGAAGAGATATTACCAGGCCAGTCCAGCTGGTCGTCCCTCTAGAAATCGACCCGGGTGGGGAGGGTGCGAAAGATCAGCGAGGTTGTACATCGTTCAAATGGTTCAAATGGCTCTGAGCACTATGCGACTTAACTTCTGAGGTCATTAGTCGCCTAGAACTTAGAACTAGTTAAACCTAACTAACCTAAGGACATCACACACATCCATGCCCGAGGCAGGATTCGAACCTGCGACCGTAGCGGTCACGCGGTTCCAGACTGAAGCGCCTTTAACCGCACGGCCACATCGGCCGGCTGTACATCGTTGTCCTGAACACTTAATCTATGTACCTACGTTTCTGTAACGTCGTTGACAGTCTTGCTGTTATAGATACATCAATAAATGATCTGTTACAGTGATCGGTTTGTAGTTACTAAGGAGTTTATAATACAGGGAGACGCCCTTACGACAAAAAAGTGAAGCCAGCCTCCCCCATACTGATGAGTCTTAGCGAAGCGTTTGTACTGTAGTTCTGCTTTTCGATTTCACTTAAAACAGGACTAAAAAGTTCGACTGTTTTGTCGCAATGTACGGCACGCTCGACGAGTGAGAACTGACGTTTTAAACTGTCTCGTAATGGATATTCATCCATGAAGTTAAATATTTTCAAAATAGGTTTTCAGAACTGTTTGTTCGTGCAACGCATTAACACTGAGAGGGTAGGTTTAGCACAGGGCTTTAATGGAGAAGCAGACTTCCAAGACTTCGATGGCGAACAGATTTCAATTGGCGTCTATGACCAACACAGATAATTCCTTCTCCTCTTTATCGTAACCTCCTTGGTATTTCGTCCCTTTCTCATCCCGACGGACAGTCCTATTGGGAAAGTGAGGAAGGAAGGTCTGGATTACCGTGCCATCGACATCGAGGTCGTCATAAACGGAGCAGAAGAATGAGGAGGGAAATCCGCCGTGTCCTTTCAACGGAATTAGTCTCGCATTTGGCTGGACTGATTTGGGGAAATCAGGAAAAACTTAAGGCTGGATTACCGGACGCGGATTTGAACTGTCGTCCTCACGACTACGAGCCCAGTGCGCTAGCCACTGCGCCACCTCGCCCAGAGGTCCTATCGGGGTGGTATGGTGCTGTTTCTCTCCTACCCTTGAACTGACTTATCCAGCCAATTATGGGTGGACCTACACTTTAATGTCGATTCGGAAGTAAGGTGCAATTCGGTATTTTGGTATCATTCAGTTATTTGGAACGGCCTGTATGGAGATTTTGAGACTCTGGATTTAACTGAAAGAAAAATCATCTTGTGTCACTACCGTCAGCAGTAAAATTGGCTGTTTAGCCAGCAGTAAAATACGTTGGTGTAGTTAACTGATCTGACAAGAGCCAGTGTTTCTTTTTCTTCCAAAAGGCATTTGGCTCAGTGCCACACTTTTGCTTATTGTCGAAAGTACTGTCATATGGGGTATCAAGCGAGAGTTGTGACATTGAAGCTTTCCTTGTGGGGAGGACGCAGCATATTATCTTCGTCGGAAAGTCATCGACAGATGCTGAAGTAACTTTTCGTGGGCCGCAGGGAAATGTGCTGGGACCCTTGATGTTCGTGTTGCATATTAATGACCTTGTAGAAATGGCTCTGAGCACTATGGGACTCAACTACTGAGGTCATTAGTCCCCTAGAACTTAGAACTAGTTAAACCTAACTAACCTAAGGACATCACAAACATCCATGCCCGAAGCAGGATTCGAACCTGCGACCGTAGCGGTCTTGCGGTTCCGGACTGCAGCGCCTTTAACCGCACGGCCACTTCGGCCGGCAATGACCTTGTAGACAATATTAATGTTAACCTCAGTCATTTCGCGCATGATACTAATATCTGTAATGAAGTACTGTCTGAGTAAAGGTGTACAGATATTCGTTCAGATCTCGATAAGATTTCATAGTATTGCAAGATTGGAAACTCGTCACGAGTGTTCATAAAAGTAAAACCGTGGATTTCACAAAACGAAAAAAAAAATGGTATCCTACGAGCACGATACCAACGAGTCACAGTTGCACTCGTTTACCTCTTACAAACACCTGCATGTGTGACAGTTTGTAGGGATACGAAATGGAAAGAAAACGTAGTCTCAGTCGTACGTAACGCCGGGGTCAGACTGCGCTTCATTGGCACAGTACTAGCCAAATGCAGGCAGCCCACAAAGGAGACTGCATATGAAACACCTGTGTGACACAACCTAGAAAACTGCTGGTCTGTGGGACACATACCAAACAGAAATAAAAGGGAGGGCATATAGAAGGGGAGCCCGAAATGTCACAGTTTTGTTTGACTCACGGGGGTGTGTCAAAAAGATGCCGAAAGAACTGAATTGACAAACGCTTGAAGATAGACGCGAACTATCCCGAGAAAGCTTCCTTAGAAAGCTTCTAAATCAGACGTTAAGTGATGAATTTAGGAACATATTATAACTCACTGTATCTCACTGGGACAAACCAGATGGCAGTTATAAGAGTCGAGGGCCATGAAAGGGAAGCAGTGGTTGGGAAAGGAGTGAGACAGGGTTGTAGCCTCTCCCCGATGTTATTCAATCTGTATACTGAGCAAGCAATAAAGCAAACAAAAGAAAAATTCGGAGTAGGTATTAAAATTCATGGAGAAGAAGTAAAAACTTTGAGGTTCGCCGATGACATTGTAATTCTGTCAGAGACAGCAAAGGACTTGGAAGAGCAGTTGAACGGAATGGACAGTGTCTTGAAAGGAGGATATAAGATTAACATCAACAAAAGCAAAACGAGGATAATGGAATGTAGTCAAATTAAATCAGGTGATGCTGAGGGGATTAGATTAGGAAATGAGACACTTAAAGTAGTAAAGGAGTTTTCCTATTTAGGGAGTAAAATAACTGATGATGGTCGAAGTAGAGAGGATATAAAATGTAGACTGGCAATGGCAAGGAAATCGTTTCTGAAGAAGAGAAATTTGTTAACATCGAGTATAGATTTAAGTGTCAGGAAGTCGTTTCTGAAAGTATTTGTATGGAGTGTAGCCATGTATGGAAGTGAAACATGGACGATAACCAGTTTGGACAAGAAGAGAATAGAAGCTTTCGAAATGTGGTGCTACAGTAGAATGCTGAAGATAAGGTGGGTAGATCACGTAACTAATGAGGAGGTATTGAATAGGATTGGGGAGAAGAGAAGTTTGTGGCACAACTTGACTAGAAGAAGGGATCGGTTGGTAGGACATGTTTTGAGGCATCAAGGGATCACAAATTTAGCATTGGAGGGCAGCGTGGAGGGTAAAAATCGTAGAGGGAGACCAAGAGATGAATACACTAAGCAGATTCAGAAGGATGTTGGTTGCAATAGGTACTGGGAGTTGAAGCAGCTTGCACAGGATAGAGTAGCATGGAGAGCTGCATCAAACCAGTCTCGAGACTGAAGACCATAACAACAATAACATCTCACTGGGAATTTAAGGAGATGGGTCCTGGATAAATTTAAAGAACCAGAGGTTGTAGAGAGTTTCAGGGAGAGCATTAGGGAACGATTGACAAGAATGGGGGAAAGAAATACAGTAGAAGAAGAATGGGTAGCTTTGAGAGATGAAAGAGTGAAAGCAGCAGAGGATCAAGTAAGTAAAAAGACGAGGGTTAATAGAAATCCTTGGGTAACAGAAGAGATATTGAATTTAATTGATGAAAGGAGGAAAAAACAAAAATGCAGTAAATGAAGCAGGTAAAAAGGAATACAAACATCTCAAAAATGAGATCGACAGGAAGTGCAAAGTGGTTAAGCAGGGTTGGCTAGAGGACAAATGTAAGGATGTAGAAGCATGTATCATTAGGGGTAAGATAGATACTGCCTACAGGAAAATTAAAGAGACCTTTGGAGAAAAAAGAACCACTTGCATTAATATCAAGAGCTCAGATGGAAACCCAGTTCTATGCAAAGAAGGGAAAGCAGAAAGGTGGAAGGAGTATATAGAGGGTCTATACAAGGGCGATGTTCTTGAGGACAATATTATGGAAATGGAAGAGGAGGTAGAAGAACATGAAATGGGAGATATGATACTGCGTGAAGAGTTTGACAGAGCACTGAAAGACATAAGTCGAAACAAGGCCCCGGGAGTAGACAACATTTCATTAGAACTACTGATAGCCTTGGGAGAGCAAGCCCTGACAAAAATCTACCATCCGGTGAGCAAGATGTATAAGACAGGCGAAATACCCTCAGACTTCAAGAAGAATATAATAATTCCAATCCCAAAGAAAGCAGGTGTTGACAGATGTGAAAATTACCGAACTATCAGTTTAATAAGCCACGGCTGCCAAATACTAACACGAATTCTTTACAGACGAATGGAAAAACTGGTAGAAGCCAACCTCGGGGAAGATCAGTTTGGATTCCGTAGAAATGTTGGAACACGTGAGACAATACTGACCCTACGACGTATCTTAGAGAATAGATTAAGGAAAGGCAAGCCTACGTTTATAGCATTTGTAGACTTAGAGGAAGCCTTTGACAATGTTGATTGGAAAACTCTCTTTCATATTCTGAAGGTGGCAGAGGTAAAATACAGGGAGTGAAAGGCTATTTACAATTTGTACAGAAAGCAGATGGCACTTATAAGAGTCGAGGGACATGAAAGGTAAGCAGTGATTGGGAAGGGAGTGAGACAGGGTTGTAGACTATCCCCGATGTTATTCAGTCTGTATATTGAGAAAGCAGTAAAGGAAACAAAAGAAAAATTCGGAGTGGGAATTAAAATCCACGGAGAAGAAATAAGAACTTTGAGGCTCGCCGATGACATTGTAATTCTGTCAGAGACAGCAAAGGACTTGGAGGAGCAGTTGAACGGAATGGACAGTTCTTGTAAGGAGGGTATAAGATGAACATCAACAAAAGCAAAACGACGATAGTGGAATGTAGTCGAATTAAGTCGGGTGATGCTGAGGAAATTAGATTAGGAAATGAGATGCTTAAAGTAGTAAAGGAGTTTTGCTATTTGGGGATCAAAATATCTGATGATGGTGGAAGTAGAGAGGATGTAAAATGTAGACTGGCAATGGCAAGGAAAGCGTTTCTGAAGAAGATAAATTTGTTAACATCGAGTATATATTTAAGTGTCAGGAAGCCGTTTCTGAAAGTATTTGTATGTAGTGTAGCCATGTATGCAAGTGAAACATGGACGATAAATAGTTTAGACAAGAAGAGAATAGAAGCTTTCGAAATGTGGTGCTACAGAAGAATGCTGAAGATTAGATGGGTAGATCACATAACTAATGAGCAGGTATTGAACTGAATTGAGGAGAAGAGAAATTTGTGGCACAACTTGACTAGAAGAAGGGATCGGTTGGTAGGACATAGTCTGAGGCATCAAGGGATCACCAATTTAGTATTGGAGGGCAGCGTGGAGCGCAAAAATCGTAGAGGGATACCATGAGATGAATACACTAAACAGATTCAGAAGGATGTATGCTGCAGTAGGTACTGGGAGATGAAGAAGCTTGCACAGGATAGAGTAGCATGGAGAGCTGCATCAGACCAGTCTCTGGACTGAAGACCACAACAACAATATCTCACTGCCCTAGGGATCGCGAAGACACAATCAGATTGAACACAGAGCTCATAGCGGCTTGTAAGCAATCATCCATCCCACGCTGTGTAAGTGAGTACACTGAGAAAAAGCCCTAATAACTGATACAATGGGGAGTGCATGAATTTCACTGCGATTTGCAGGTTATAAATGTAGTTTTCATATTTAAACTGCGTCGTGCGATGCAGATGACTGCCCCATGGCCAAGATAAGGAAGCCTGGTTTTAATTTTTGAAGTTTATGGGTGGATATGTGAGGATCAGAACCTAAGTCCTTATCAAATCACAAAGCGGATCGTCGGGCTTAACGGTCCGTTGCAAAAGTTGCGTGCCTTCAGCTGCATGTTAGTATTCTCCGTGTAACACACAGCTGGAGAAGGGGCAGCGTGGGGAGGGCAGGCAACACGGACAGCAAGCAAATGAACGCCCTCCCCTCTCTCGCTGTTCCGCTAAATATAGATCCCGCAACTTCATGGCACTGCCGGAATTCTGAATGGTAAAGTCTACTTGAGGACAAGTGCGTATAGACATAACGCCATGCAATTTACTGTAGCCTTTGAAAGCTTCACATATTCCGAATGACATTCGAGTTGCCGGCCGCGGTGGTCTAGCGGTTCTAGGCGCTCAGTCCGGAACCGCGCGACTGCTACGGTCGCAGGTTCGAATCCTGCCTCGGGCATGGATGTGTGTGATGTCCTTAGGTTAGTTAGGTTTAAGTTGTTCTAAGTTCTGTTGGACTGATGACCACAGATGTTAAGTCCCATAGTGCTCAGAGCCATTTGATTTTTGACATTCGAGTTATCTTCGTCCACCTTGTAAACCGCTACCTATTCCCAGTCCTCAATAAAATTGCATTAGTTGCCAAGCTGAAAGGAAAAACATCCTTTATTGAGGGTTCGAGTTCCTTCAGGAGGTAGCAATTTCTTGACGCAGAAATCCATTACTGGCCATTAAAATTGCTACGCCATGAAGATGACGTGCTACAGACGTGAAATTTAACCGACAGGAAGATGATGCTGTGATATGCAAATGATTAGCTTTTCAGAGCATTCACACAAGGTTGGCGCCGGTGGCGACACCTACAACGTGCTGACATGAGGAAATTTTCCAACCGATTTCTCATACACAAACAGTAGTTGACCGGCGTTGCCTGGTGAAACATTGTTGTGATGCCTCGTGTAAGAAGGAGAAATGCGTACCATCACGTTTCTGACTTTGATAAAGGTCGGATTGTAGCCTATCGCGATTGCGGTTTATCGTACCGCGACATTGCTGCTCGCGTTGGTCGACATCCAATGACTGTCAGCAGAATATGGAATCGGTGGGTTCAGGAGGGTAATACGGAACGCCGTGCTGCTTCCCAACGGCCTCGTATCACTAGCAGTCGAGATGACAGGCATCTTATCCGCATGGCTGTAACGGATCGTGGAGCCACGTCTCGATCCCTGAGTCAACAGATGGGGACGTTTGCAAGACGACAACCATCTGCACGAACAGTTCGACGGCGTTTGCAGCAGCATGGACTATCAGCTCGGAGAGCATGGCTGCGGTTACCCTTGACGCTGCATCACAGACAGGAGCGCCTGCGATGGTGTACTCAACGACGAACCTGGGTACACGAATGGCAAAACGTCATTTTTTCGGATGAATCCAGGTTCTGTTTACAGCATCATGATGGCGTCATCGCGGTGAACGCACATTGAAAGCGTGTATTCGTCATCACCATACTGGCGTATCACTCGGCGTGATGGAATGGGGTGGCATTGGTTACTCGTCTCTCGCACCTCTTGTTCGCATTGACGGCACTTTGAACAGTGGACGTTACATTTCAGATGTGTTACGACCCGTGGCTCTGCCCTTCATTCGATCCCTGCGAAACCCTACATTTCAGCAGAATAATGCACGACTGTATGTTGCAGGTCCTGTACGGACCTTTCTGGATACAGAAAACGTTCGAGTGCTGCCATGGCCAGCACATTCTCCAGATCTCTCACCAACTGAAAACGTCTGGCCAATGGTGGCCGAGCAACTGGCTCGTCACAATACGCCAGTCACTACTCTTGATGAACTGTGGTATCGTGTTGAAGCTGCATGGGCAGCTGTACCTGTACACGCCGTCCAAGCTCTGTTTGACTCAATGCCCAGGCGTATCAAGGCCGTTATTACGGCCAGAGGTGGTTGTTCTGGGTACTGATTTCCCAGGATTTGTGCACCCAAATTGCGTGAAAATGTAATCACATGTCAGTTCTAGTATAATATATTTGTCCAATAAATACCCCTTTATCATCTGCATTTGTTCTTGGTGTAGCAATTTTAATTGCCAGTAGTGTATCTACATTTGCAACTACATCATCTGTAATCCGCAAACCACCTTTGGTGTGTGGCGGAGGAAACACTGTACCTCCTTGTCACATACTTCCTTTTCTGTTTCAGGCGAGATTGGGGCTATGCGCACAATACATAGTAATCCCTAAATTTTTTCCTATTTTTAGTCTCATTAAAACGGTTAAACTGCTGCAAATGAAACGAGCAGCAATAGTGCTACACCGCTCCGTTGCCGCATCAAAGAAGCCGCAATAATGGGGGGAGGCTGTGGTCGGAATGGCCACGGTGCAGAACTGGTTGGTCGGAAGTGCCACGGTACCTGCAGCCCACGAAACGATCGGAAACGCTACGGTCGAGAAGTCAACGGAGCCACTAACCTACGCAGTGTGGCGTCTCCCTTATTAGAAAAGGGAGGACAGAACTCAAAATAAAAGTTCACGTTTTTATGCAGTCTGACTAGGATGAGCCGCCGCTGTTGAGAGCTAAAATGAAAATCACATGGATACTTAATTTAACAGCATAAAAATCTTGACTATGACCCTAGAGTACGCATGTGGCTCTCATAATACTAACCACTGAGGCATGGATAAAGTCAGAGAATACTAAATGATAAAACTAAGAATAAGCAACTGCAGAAACTCCACGCAATAGCTAATAAAAAACAAGAAACTGCACACTCTGCACTTAATCCACACATCTACACATATTAGAAAAATATATGTACGTGTGTCTGTACATAGGTTCCACATATCCTCCTAAACCACTGCACTAGTTTCAGCCACACTTGGATTACGTATCACTTACTGTGTGGAAAGTATCGCTGTGAGGGTATGAACCATCTATCAAAGAAGTGGGTGTCAAAAAGACGTGTAGTCAATAACGCGCAAATAACCAGACTTTATTCACCAAGTATTTGAGAATGAAAACACTTAGTGACTTGCAACAAAATTTACACATAATTTTAAACCTTTACGAAGCTTTTTCTCCCTGACGACCGCCACAAGATGATAAAGGAAAAATGATTTATCACTTACTACATTTTCGGTGATCATGCAGTAAAATTGCCGCAACAGGCATGGTGTTTTAATTTAATACTTCTTTAATCCTAACTGTATTCGCGAGACATTTTGCACACAGTATTTGCTTATACCGCTAAATGTACCAGCAAAATTATGTCATTGTACGGCGCTTACTTCAGGAGATACGACGGAATGAACACGAAAACGCGTGAAAAACTATCACATCGTGTATGACTGTAAACGGAAGCTTCCGCGGCCGTTGTCACAGTGAATAAAATTCTTCTGAGTTTGAGGCCGCATTGTCAACTATAAAATTCCGACGTTTCGGCGACTATTGCAAGACTCTTTCCTCAGGGTGTGCTGCTAACTGCTAAATGAACACTAGTTTCGTTACTTATATACTATTATGAAGGAGTGCTGTCATTGGACGTGAGGGTGAGGAGGAAGGGTATTTCGTGTTCTTTTACTGGTCTTTGGATTGTGTGTTGTCACTGGCGGAGATAGACGTTTTCCTTTGGAGTTTCCTTTAGTGCTTGCCATTGGTGGAAATCGGCGAATAGGAAACTGAGCGCGACTGCAGCGTAGCGCTGTTTACTAACTGCCTAGTATCGACTAGGGCATGTCAGCATTCTGTACCCTCCACCGTGGCCTGCCGCACGCCTGTTGCTTTGCGAGAGCTGTCCTTCCACGAAGTTGTCACTGCTGGCATCCAAGACGTTGGAAGTCGGTACCCGTCTTCTCTATTCATGTTGTCGGGTCGCTTGGCTATTTCTATAGCCTCTCTAATCTTCCTCTTCAAACTAAACGGCTGTTTCGGCAGTATGCAGGAGTTTATGAAATCGGGTGCGAATGTGGACTGGTGTACGTAGGTGAGACTGGGTGTTGTAGCACCTCGGTTCAGTTTACAGTGATAAAAGCAATATAAAGAATAATTTAAAATTAAGAATAGAATTTTTAGAGGGGAAAGTAGTGTAGAATCAGAGTTCGGTAATAGCAGATCAAAATTATAGTATATCAGCAACTAGTTTAACGTCTAAGTACAGCAAAGCCACGGAAGCTCCGTCACGGAGAAGGCAGTGACGTTAAACTCTTGTGATGAAAAACCCTATAAAAAGGCCTGATCGTCATTGTTGCCGCCCTTTTTTCCTTGATTGTTTCGTTAAAGGACGGGGAACCCGTGTCAGTCAACGAGACAATAATTGGATTGGACTATATCGTGTAAAGATTCACGATAAACTGTTAGAATATTACGGAGATTAAAAATTATGTAGTGTACGATCTCTGATTGTTGGTAGCAACGGAGCATTAAGGGGATTTTAGGACTTTAGTGCTAGATTGGAACTTTACGGACATATAGACGACAGAAACTCAAATTATCTGCTGATACGAGTTCAAATGGCTCTGAGCACTATGGGACTTAACATCTATGGTCATCAGTCCCCTAGAACTTAGAACTACTTAAACCTAACTAACCTAAGGACATCACACAACACCCAGCCATCACGAGGCAGAGAAAATCCCTGACCCCGCCGGGAATCGAACCCGGGAACCCGGGCGCGGGAAGCGAGAACGCTACCGCACGACCACGAGATGCGGGCGCTAATACGAGTGAATTCAGAGGTACCGGTATTCAGATATTAACGTGTGGACTTTTGAAAGTGTCGCGTGCCGTTAGTTGCGAATCTGGACGTAGAGCGCGTGCATATTGGCATTTGCGGACTATTTAGATTCTTCCAGGCTAGGAACCTTTTAAATAGACCATCATCCATCACCATCTTAATCCTTGAATACAGAGTGAAAGTGAAATGCAAGAGTGTTGTACTTATTTCATTTACCTAGTACGAATCAGTGAAGGTTTTACGGAACCAAAGCTATTCAGCAGTAAGTCAGCGCCATCTAGCGGAAAGCGTAGGCATTAACTAACACGCTAACTGAAGTGAACGTTTACGTGTTTTACGGACTGCTTAATATGAACTTTTGTGACTCTTTGACGTCCGAACTCCCTCCGAAAGGTGGCGCAGGCTGTCTTAATCATAAAAGGGGAGAGTTTTAGCCGGGAAAATTACTAAATAAAAGCGATATTTACAAGACTCGCGGTAATAGCAAAACACAAGGCCCGCACCTCATCGGAGAGTCGTCGCTGTCACGTCGGGAAGTAAAGCCGGAAAACCTACCAACGAAACGTATCTACGAGCAGACGTCGACGTGGGGTACCTAAAAACGGAACCACAAGAGAGTTGGGGATGCTTCACTATCCAATAAGCACAATGTTATCTGAACACGAGAGATATATCCGTCTCAAACAATGCAACAAATCAGCGGTGGCAGAATACCAGGAACAGTGCAGGATGAAAATTGAATTCCGAGAGGCCCGCGTACTGGCGAAACAGCCGTTTAGCTTGAGGAGGAAGATCAGAGAGGCTATAGAAATATCCAAGCGACTCGACAACATGAATAGAGAAGACGGGTACCGTCTTCCAGCGACTTGGCTGCCAGCAGTGACAGCTTTGCGAAAGGACAGCTCTCGCAAAGCAACAGGCTGGAGGCAGGCCACGGCGGCGGAGGGTACAACGAGTGCTAGTCGATACTAGGCAGTTAGTAAACAACGCTACGCTGCTGTCGCCGCTCAGTTTCCTATTCTCCGATTTCCACCAATCGCAAGCAGTAAAAGAAACTCCAATGGGAAATGCCTATTTCCGCCACTGACAATAAAAGAACACCTAATACCCTTCCTCCTTTTCCTCATATCCAATGACAGCATTATCTATCTATCTATCTACCTATCGCTTGAGCCTTGTCCCGCAGGGTCAGCCATCGGTAATCGGATTTTGGATGTTAATGTTTAAGGGGTGGCCAGATGCCCTTCCTGCCACCACCCCGTACCCCCCGGGACGGAATTAGAGTACGTTAACTGTCTGCGTCGAATGTAAACCATTGAATAGTGTGAAAGTGTTCAGATGTCTGCGAGTCGTGTAACTGAGGCGGAACATGGGGACCAGCCCGGTATTCACCTAGCGGGATGTGGAAAACCGCCTAAAAACCACATCCAGGCTGGCCGGCACATCGGCCCTCGTCGTTAATCCGCCGGGCGGATTCGATCCGGGGCCGGCGCGCCTACCCGAGTCCAGGAAGCAGCGCGTTAGCGCTCTCGGCTACCCTAACGGGTTATCCAATGACAGCACTCCTCCATAGTATGTAACTAACGAAATTAGTGCTCATTCAGCGTCTTGCAATAGTGGCCGAAACGTCGAAATTTTATAGTTGACAATGCGGCCTCAAACCCAGACGTGTTTTACAGACTGGTCGTCTGCTACGTTTACATTTATTACTTGCTTCCTACTATCTCTACTCGCAACACATTTATGTCCTCAAATGCCGCTGAATGTTCCTACAAAATTATATCATCGTACAAACCACAGTTAAGCAGATATGACGTCAGAAGCACCGAACTGCGTGAAAACGAAACTGCAAGGCTAAATTTGCTATTTAAAAACCATTCAAAAACCAAAAACACACAAAATATTTTTTTACTCTAGACAACCGGTTTCAACAGTCTTAGCTGTTATCTTTATGTCTTAAGGTTTTAGTTTTTTTTTTTTTTAGTAAAACATGTTCATGAGGGCAGCGTAAAATGATCAGATCGCCCTTCAATATTTTCATAATGGGAAAATTCGATGAAATTCGCTAGATATACAGATAAAAAATGTGTACAAATATGTGTGTTGTATCTTAAATTTATGTGAAGTAGATGTGACATGTGAGTATGTGGGCAAATCCGCGGATAAAAAACTCCTCTTAAAACTGTCGATCGATTTCAAAAGAAACTGGTACACATATTACTTACTGCCTGGAAAGAAATACTGTGCGGTTAAGAACCAGCAACTTCCTGTTGGAGTGGGCGTGGCGAAGGGGAGAGAAAAGAGGGGAAGGGACGGACAGACAGAGAGGGGGAAGGACACACACACACATATGAGGGAGGAGGAGGTAGTCGGAGAAAGGGTGATGAGGAATGGACAGAAAGGGGAGGGAGGTGATGGGCAGAGAGAAAGGGAAGGAGGAGATAGACAGAGGAAAGGAAGAGGGAGAGATGGACAGAGAGAACAGGAGATGGACAGAGCTGTGGAGGAGATGGACACAGGAGGAAGGTGCAGATGTGCAGAGGGGGCGAAAGAGCAGATGGACAGAGAAAGTGGGGAGGAGCAGATGGACAGAGAGAGAGAGGCAGGAGGAGATGGACAGGCCCAGGAAAGAGGGAGAGACGGACAAGGAGAGGAGGATTAGATGGACTAATAGAATTGGAACAAATACATACGCCTGGCACTCAGTTAGTTGGAAATAAAGTAATCTCATCTTTACTTAGTTTTTTAAAGCAGACGACGAACTACTGAAAACAAACAAAATGATATATTCGCTAAAGGAAATTACAGGCAATGCGCCTCTTCGTAATACCTTCTACCGGTTTCACATCATCGTTCGTAAACATAGCAGCAGCGTTAGCCTGCCATAACTATGTCAGTCCAAAATGGATAAAAGAAAAAACTACGGCTAACGAATACATTTTAAAAGGTTTTTCTTCCTTCGAGAGAGAAACGGCGAGTTATGGTCTCCGTGCTGTATGGCTTAATGTTACGCGCCTCCAACGCGTGTTTTGAGTATTGCTTTCAGCGAAACTCGAAGATAGGAGGCGGAACCTAAGTTCTTACTTGACGACATGTAAAAATGTTTTCCACAAAATATTAATAAAAAGGATGTTTCCCCACTTGCCATCTTTCTCCCATCACCCAGCTACAATTAAAATTACGTAATATATTAACTCACTGATGTTTGAAATTAACATTTTCTCCGGGATAGAAAAAGTTGAATGGTTTCTTACAAAAACAGTTCTTGTCAGAAATTTACACACATTATAATATTGATGCCGTCTATAGGTATAACGATGATCTATGTCCGTATGGTACTAGTTTTGCTAAAACAAATCCACATTACGAAATGCAGGTGTTCGAATAATTCCATATTCTGCAAAAACAACCCTTTTCCCATTCTTTTTCTACAAGAATTCCCATGTCCAGAGAGGAAAACATAGTGAGAGACCAAGAAAGTGTTCTGAGGAGACAGAACTTGGTTGTTGAACATATTAAATCATTTAAACCAAGAATGTCTGATTACTGAATCAGATACACTCCAAAATGAAAATGCTTACCAGAGACAGTGAATATTAATATAGTGCACACAAAATTCCTTGAGAGGTATCAGATAATATTCCATACAAGTTGACTGGACCGCCTTATGTTTTATATTCGGAGTACCTAGGTCAGACACAAGTACATTTTGTTACATTGTTGTTGTTATGGTCTTCAGTCCCGAGACTAGTTTGATGCAGCTCTCGATGCTACTCTATCCTGTGCAAGCTTCTTCATCTCCCAGTACCTACTGCAAGCTACATCCTTCTGAATCTGCTTAGTGTAATCATTTCTTGGTCTCCCTCTATGATTTTTACCCTCCACGCTGCCCTCCAATACTAAATTGGTGATCCCTTGATGCCTCAGACTATGTCCTACCAACCGATCCCTTCTTCTAGTCAAGTTGTGCCACAAACTCCTCCCCAATTCTATTCAATACCTCCTCATTAGTTATGTGATCTACCCATCTAATCTTCAGCATCCTTCTGTAGCACCACATTTCGAAAGCTTCTATTCTATTTTTGTCTAAACTATTTATCGTCCACGTTTCACTTCCATACATGGCTACACTCCATACAAATACTTTCAGAAACGACTTACTGACACTTAAATATGTACTCGATGTTAACAAATTTCTCTTCTTCAGAAACGCTTTCCTTGACATTCCCGGTCCACATTTTATATACTCTCTACTTCGACCATCATCAGTTATTTTGCTCCCCAAATAGCAAAACTCATTTACTACTTTAAGCATCTCATTTCCTAATCTAATTCCCTCTGCATTACCAGATTTAATTCGACTACATTCCATTATCCTCGTTTTACTTCTGTTGATGTTCATCTTATATCCTCCTTTCAAGACACTGTCCATTCCATTCAACTGTTCTTCCAAGTCCTTTGCTGTCTCTGACAGAATTACAATGTCATCGGCGAACCTCAATTTTTTTTATATTTTAATACCTACTCCGAATTTTTCTTTTGTTTCCTTTACTACTTGCTCAATTTACAGATTGAATAACATCGGGGAGAGGATACAACCCTGTCTCACTCCCTTCCCAACCACTGCTTCCCTTTCATGTCCCTCGACTCTTACAACTGCCATCTGGTTTCTGTACAAATTGTAAATAGCCTTTCGCTCCCTGTATTTTACCCCTACCACCTTCAGAATTTGAAAGAGAGTATTACAGTCAACATTGTCAAAAGCTTTCTCTAAGTCTACGAATGCTAGAAACGTAGGTTTGCCTTTTCTTAATCTAGCTTCTAAAATAAGTAGTAGGGTCAGTATTGCCTCACGTGTTCCCCATATTTCTACGGAATCCAAACTGATCTTCCCCGAGGTCGGCTTCTACCAGTTTTTCGCGTTAGTATTTTGCTGCCGAGGTCTATTAAACTGATAGTTCGGTAATTTTCACATCTGTCAAAGCCTGCTTTCTTTGGGATTGGAATTATTGTATTCTTCTTGAAGTCTGAGGGTATTTCGCCTGTCTCATACATTTTGCTCACCAGATGGTAGAGTTTTGTCTGGGCTGGCTCTCCCAAGGCTGTCAGTAGTTCTAATGGAATGTTGTCTGCTCCATGGGCCTTGTTTCGACTTATGTCTTTCAGTGCTCTATGAAACTCTTCACGCAGTATCATATCTCCCATTTCATCTTCATTTACATCCTCTTCCATTTCTATAACATTGCTCTCAAGTACAGCGCCCTTGTATAGACTCTCTATATACTCCTTCCACCTTTCCGCTTTCCCTTCTTCGTCACATCATAAAGGTCAAAATTCAGTCAACTGCTAACAAACCAACCAGTGACATGGAGAAGGAGTTTCACCTCCGTAAAGCAGATATAGTTCGGGAAAAGACAAGGAAACTGAAACAGCACACTCGCAACGGGAAATGCTCTGTAATTTCGTTTAATTATATGCATTTTGTTTTTGTCGTACACAATTTCCATAACGATAGCGCATCTCTTTGGGTGTATCACGAGAGGATCGGGAAGAGGGGTCAAAAGATGTAACATCACCTCTTTTCCATTACATTAGGAATATGGGAAAGAAGAGAGATGATATATTTTCGGTGTCCGATGGGTGCCGTAGCCAGAATAACGAAGTTCCTGTATCTCTTGGTGCACTGTCTGAAAATGTTTAATACGAACACTCACATGGTACCGGTTAAGGGCCGTTCGTGCCTTCCCTATGATCAGGACTTCGCACTCATCTCCAAAAGAGTAATCGTGGAGACTGTAGAAATTCCAGAGCAATGGAATGACATAATATCATCGCGTTGATAAAAGCTGAGCCGATTTAAGCTTGTAAGTGTTGCACAAGAAAATATTTTCAGCGTAAAGGAAGCTATAGATCGTTACTTTTCGAAGCCATCTCTGCAGCTTAAGAGGCATAGAATGTATAGGGTAAACAGGCAACATCCGTTTGTGGCGGTGGGAGACACTTATATTGGACCATAGAGGCCTGCATCATTTGAAACTAGGGAGAGATCGGTTCAGAACTTCATTTTATCCGGCTGTATACAGAACCAGATACTATAAACGGTGCGAAATTGAATAATTTTCAGAGTCTGTATCTATTTCTGACAGAGAAGGGACGAAATTTTCCCAACTCTTTGAGAGGGAGTAACGTGGACAAAGTGTAAACTGATGAGTCAGATAATAGCAGCGGTGAAGAGTCATGAACTAAACACTGGAAAAGAAGTGCAGGAAGCAAATTTAGTTTTTTTTGCATTGCTCGGTTACGCTCTGTCACTAAAAATTAACACAAAGAAAGCTTTTAAGTAATTCAGTTCTGTTCCGCCATTAAGAATTAAAAATTAATACAAATAAAATAATTATATAACATAATTTCTTCTTTTCTTATTCAAAAAAGACTATTTATTCCATGGTTTTCTTACAAAAACAACCCATTTTCTTGCATTGTTGTGTTTACTGTAGTCTATCGTCATCATCATCAATCAAGAATAAATCTCTTCATATGTTAGAATATAGATTTGATAGTCTAGTTATGGTATAACCTAAGACAATTTAACTGTGAGTTGCTAGAATGCTCTTGAAAGATTACTGAGAATGGACAAGGGCTGATTTGTAAAAAAGCTTTTGTATGTTACTGGACCGTTTCAACATCAATAACAACGTGCAAGGAAGGCGCCAGTATATAGGCGTGTATACATTAGCAATTAAATTTCCGCAAGTTCTCATTTGTGGAATCTCCAGTAAGTCGATTTCTGTAAATTTCGTTAGTTCCCAGAAGCAGTGTCCGCAAGTTAGTGGAAAGAGTTTCTTGCATCTTGCTACAATTTCTTGGCGAACTACCCAGTTGCTGGAAGTTTTTCTCAGACTTGCCGAAGTTTTGTGTGTTCGATTACAAGAATTTCAATGTCGGAAAGGGAATTTCGTCAAGACAGATGTGCCGAAACCAAAATGCTTGGAACCCCTAAATATTCATAAGACTAATGTCAGCGAAGTAAATTAGAAATGAATTTACCGATTGCTTTGTTTGACCAAAGGCAATACATATGTTTCAAACTTTGGTTGATTTTGCAATGTTAACACAAACATAAATGCATTGCATCTGAAACAAAAGTAATAAACATTGTTTGTAAAAATCGATACAGCTCCCCACACATTTTATCCTTTTTTTAAATTCTTGCTTGTACAATAAACGAGAAGTAATCAAAATTGCGTAATATAACCTCGGAAAGTTTTTAATCTGAGCAGAATCCTCTGATTCTAGAGGACATGCTGAACAATAATGCCTCTGAATATTTTATGTGAAAACTCGTAAACCTTATTAAATAAAACGAACTTTATTAACATTCTACACCTTTATTCTTCATGTCTACATATTCATTCTCAGCGTAGTCATCCTGGCGACGAACACATTTCTGCCAACGAGAGACCAGGTCGTTGATAACGTCACTATTGAATGTGTGACTTTGTTGACGTAGCCAAAACCTCACATCTGTTTGAAAGGCTTCATCGCCATCGAAGTGAAGTCCTCAAAGGTGATCTTTAAGTTCTTGGAGCAGATGAATAGAGAATGTCACCAAGTCGGGGCTGTATGGAGGATGAAACTTCCTGGCAGATTAAAACTGTGTGCTGGACCGAGACTCGAATTCGGGACCTTTGCCTTTCGCTGGGAAGTGCTCTACCAACTGAGCTACCCAAGCACGACTCACGCCACGTCCTCACAGCTTTACTTCTGCCAGTACCTCGTCTCCTACCTTCCAAACTTTACAAAAGCCACTTGTCAGCGAAAGGCAAAGGTCCCGAGTTCGAGTCTAGGTCTAGCACACAGTTTTAATCTGCCAGGAAGTTTCATATCAGCGCACACTCCGCTGCAGAGTGAAAATCTCATTCTGTATGGAGGATGATCGATGAAAGTGAACGCAGATGGTGGATTGTTGCAGATATCATAGTGCTGTGTGTGGTCTGGTATTGTCATGCTCCGTGTGTGGACGAAGTCTTTGACTTCGTACTTTCAGTTTTCTGAGCGTTTCCACGGATAGACATAGTTATCAAACACGCAAACGAAGTTGACACTCGGCGCGCTTGCTGATGGGAGCGGCTGTAAATGGGTAACGCTTTGAATTCGCTCCGATCAGCCACCTCGCCGAGTGTCAGCTTTGTTTGCGCATACAATAAGTTACACACACCGCTATGTTACATACTACAGTTCGAAGTCCTCTTGCAACAGAGGGCTTAAATTTGCGTCAGCGAGGAGCAACGTTGACCGAGTAATACATATCACATGTAATACCTCAACTGACAGCGAGAACAGAATAACAGATTCGAAAGCATTGTTTTTCAGCAAATCCTCGTAGTCCACTTAACAGTGTTTCCTAAAAACTTAAATATCTACGCGTCCATATTCTTTTCTCTTGTTGTTGTTGTTGTGGTCTTCAGTCCTGAGACTGGTTTGATGCAGCTCTCCATGTTACTCTATCCTGTGCAAGCTTCTTCATCTCCCAGTACCTACTGCAACCTACATCCTTCTGAATCTGTTTAGTGTATTCATCTCTTGGTCTCCCCCTACGATTTTTACCCTCCACGCTGCCCTCCAATACTAAATTGCTGATCCCTTGATGCCTCAGAACATGTCCTACCAACCGATTCCTTCTTCTGGTCAAGTTGTGCCACAAACGCCTCTTCTCCCCAATCCTATTCAGTACCTCCTCATTAGTTATGTGATCTACCCATCTAATCTTCAGCATTCTTCTGTAGCACCACATTTCGAAAGCTTCTATTCTCTTCTTGTCCAAACTAATTACCGTCCATGTTTCACTTCCATACATGGCTACACTCCATACAAATACTTTCAGAAATGACTTCCTGACACTTAAATCTATACTCGATGTTAACAAATTTCTCTTCTTCAGAAACGCTTTCCTTGCCATTGCCAGTCTACATTTTATATCCTCTCTACTTCGACCATCATCAGTTATTTTGCTCCCCAAATAGCAAAACTCCTTTACTACTTTAAGTGTCTCATTTCCTAATCTAATTCCCTCAGCATCACCCGACTTAATTCGACTACATTCCATTATCCTCGTTTTGCTTTTGTTGATGTTCATCTTATATTCTTATATTCTTATTCTATTCTATATTCTTATTCTTATTCTATATTCTTATATTCTTAAATTCTAATTTTTCAGCGTAATTTTTGTTTACTAACAATAATGCACGGCGTGTACATTTTCATTTGTCTATCTCACAACACAACGCTAGAGCAGGCACTTCTACAACTATTTGCAGCAAGTTCCTGTAGTTAACATTCCTAAAAAACTTGCTGAAATATACTTGCACAAGTTTCCGTTCTGTTGTAAACACGTCAGCAAGTACTTGCGGAAGTCGGTTTCGGGTTACTTTTAGACCTAACAAGATTTGTAACTTGACACTATACAAAGGCTGAAGATTCTTATAGATATCAGCTAAGTTAAGCGTTATGCAGGAACGCTTTTAGAACGTGCGTTTTTGGTGTGTGAATGTTTCTTTTAGCACGAGAAAATAGCTGGTTACGCTGTGGACTACACTATCCAGTCGCATTAATGTGACCACCTGCCAAAAGGCTGAACAAACGACCTACTGCAGCGTGGACCGCTGCAAGACGTGCAGGAAGTGAGTCAATGATGTACTGGAGTCTTTTCTTTTCTTTTGTCTTTTGCTACTGCCTGTATCCCGCATGTGCGCAGGGTCGGCAGGGTTAAGTACGGATTTGGCATGCTTAGTGTTAAGGGGTGGCCGGATGCCCTTCCTGCCGCCACCCCATACCCCCAGAACGGAATTAGCGTTCCCCAGCTGTCCGCGTCTTGTGTAAATCGTGAAATAGTATGAACGTGTTTCAGATGTCTGCGAGTCGTGTAACTGAGGCGGGACATGCGGACCAGCCCGGTATTCACCTAGTAGGATGTGGAAAACCGCCTAAAAACCACATCCAGGCTGGCCGGCGCGCCTACCCTAGTCCAGGAAGCAGCGCTTTAGCGCTCTCGGCTATCCTGCCGGGTAATGATGTACTGGAGTATACCGACATATATGTGCCTTGCCGACTCCACTGGCGTGGTCAGTTTCGCTAGGTTTCTCGATTGAGAGTCCATGACACGAACAGCCTGATCGAGGTGGTCACACAGATTCTCGATTAAATCCGGTGAGTTTGGTGGCCAGGGGAGTACGGTAAACTCATCATGGTCCCTTAGAACCACGCACACACACAGCGAGCTGCGTCACAAGTTGCGTTGTCCTGCTGGTAGATGCCATAGTGCCGAGGAAAAGCAAACGGCATGTAGGGATGGACGTGCTTCCCAAGGAGAGAGGCATACTTCTGTTGATCAATTGTGCTTTCCACAATGGCGAGATCACACAGAGAGTGCCTCGAAAACATTCTTCACACCGTAACGCACGTAGGGTGTTTCCTTTGAGACCTTTCACGGCATACACATCAACGGCCATCTGTTCGAAGGAGCATGAAACATGATTAATCTGAGAAGGAAACCTGTCGCCACTCAGTGGAAGTCCAATTGCGTTATTGGTGTGCAAATTCCAGTCTTCGTCGCCGATGAACAGTGAAAGTTGCATGTTCATACCCTTTTACTAGAAAGTTGGCTACTGATTCCTCTGTTGCGTACATACTCAAACTCTAAGCCTGAAATATTAGTATTGCGAGTGTTAGCGAGCGAAGAGTTGTTGGGAGGAGTCGGACGCAGTCTGGCGTGGAGAAAAACTGCGTGTCGGGGGAGGTCGCAGCCTGCCCTGACAGTGCTAGTAGCGCCGGCAGAGACTGTCGTATTAATCGCGGATTTTTGGTAATTTGCCTCTTTGCTGCACGTAGTTGTTGCTTGCTTCCGCACTGGACGGATTTTGTCAGATTTACGTACGCATACATTAAAAGCACCATTCATATCTTGTTTGCGACCTGATACGTGATTACTGATTATAGAGATTGTGGAAATTAAAGGTTATTCTAATCAGAGTGTCCAAGGAAAAGAAAGTTCTGAGTAAAGTTTGTCAGTGTATGAATCTTCAGGTTTCAAAATATAGTGAATTTCCTTTCATTTTTACATTGCATAAGGCTTGTTGACTAAATACCTCCTGATCATTTAATTTCTATAAAAAAATAGTAGCTGTAACCATGCATTGCACTCTGCATTTCTTCTGAATTATTTTAGCTCGTTCCTGGATACAACATATTTATGCAACTGCAGCAGCAAGATGAGGTTAGTTGTCTGTTGTGTGCAGGAGCATTGTAGTATGATTCTTTGGAGACGTTAGAGAATATTTTTAAAAAATCGTAGTCAGATACTTGAGAACTGATTTTCATGATTTCTAGGGAGGGTAATAAATATCTGTTTTTGTTCTCTATCAGAATACTGACATGTCCGATAGCAGGAGGTTCCATTGAATACTGACATGTAGGAATAAGGGTTTTCAAAATACAAGTTGTACGGCTACATATAAGATTTTATGATAAAGATAATAAAGTTTCACTAGATATCGTAGCAGTTTTTAGAGAGAAAGTATAGGTAACGATAATATTCTCAGAGATAGAGCGTTAAACATTTCCGTACGTCTTCACCGGGCTAATAATAATTATAATTTTTGATTATAAAACTTTTACAGCAGTCAGCATGGGTGCATGAACCAGACGGTTGGTGCGATGGCCCATACGCAGATGGTTCGCTGCACCCCAGATCACAGAATTACCATGGAAAACTATATGGACCACAACAAAACAAAGCATCATCTACTGGTACTTGCGAGAGTGCCTACAACTATTTCGCATTATATTTAAATTCTTGTAAGCGCTTTAGAGTGCTTTCATCAATGAAACAACTTATAATGCCACACTAAACATCCAAATATTCTTGTGGAACGCATGAGTGGACCACACGCTGTTGATCAAAACATCTGTATATCTGAAAATACACTCAAGAACCAAAGAAATTGGTACACCTGCCTAAAATCGTGAAGGGTCCCCGCGAGCACACAGAATTGCCGCAACACGACCTAGCACGGACTCGAATAATGTCTGAAGTAGTGCTGGAGGGAACTGACAACATGAATCTTGCAGGGCTGTACATAAATCCGTAAGAGTACGAGAGGGTTGAGATGTCTACTGAACAGCAAAAAATCAAATGACTCTAAGCGCTATGGACTTAACATCTGAGGTCATCAGTCCCCTAGACTTAGAACTACTTAAACCTTGCTAACCTAAGGACACCACACATATCCATGCCCGAGGCAGGATTCGAACCTGCGACCGTTGCAGCCGCGTGGTTCTGGACTGAAGCGCCTAGAACCGCTCGACCATTCTGAACAGCACGTTGCAAGTCATCCTAGATATTCTCAATAATGTTCATGCCTGGGGAGTGTGGTAGGCAGCAGAAGTGTTTAAACTTAGAAGAATGTTCCTGGAGCCACTCTGTAGTAATTCTGGACCTAGGGGGTGTCGCATTGTCCTGCTGGAATTGCCCAAGTCCGTCAGAATGTACAATGGACATGAATGGATGCAGGTGATCAGACAGGATGCTTAAGTACGCGTCACCTGTCAGAGTCGTATCTAGACGTATCGGGAGTCCAATGTCACCCCAACTGCACACACCCCACACCATTAAAGAGCCTCCACCAGCTTGAACAGTCCCCCGCTGACATGCAGGGTCCTTGGATTCATGAGATTGTCTCCATACCACCACAAGTCCCTCCGCGTGATACAATTTGAAACGAGACTCGTCCGGCCAGGCAACAAGTTCCCAGTCATCAACAGTGCAATTTCGGTGTTGATGAGTCCAGGCAAGGCGTAAATCTTTGTGTCGTGCAGTAATCAAGCGCACATGAGTGGGCCTTCGGCTCCGAAAGCCCAAATCGATGATTTTCCGTTGACTGGTTCGCACGGTGACACTTGTTGACGGCCCAGCACTGAAATCTGCGGCAATTTGCAGCAATGTCGCGTTCAACGATTCTCTTCAGTCGTCGTTGGTCCCGTTCCTTCAGGATAGTTTTCCGGCCGCAGGGATGACGGAGATGTGATGTTTCTCCTGATTCCTCATATTCACGGTACACTCGTGAAATGGTCGTACGGAAAGATCCCATTTCATCGCTGCCTCGGAGATGCTGTATCCGATCTCTCCTACGCCGATTATAACATCACGTTCAACTCACTTAAATCTTGATAACCTGCCATTGTAGCAGCAGTAACCGATCTAACAACTGCGCGAGACTCTTGCTGTCATATGTAGTCGTTGCCGACCGAAGCGCCGTATTCTGCCTGTATTTGAATATATATTTATTAAGATGGTATCTGGTCTTTCGGATATGTCCGAAAGAACAGATACCATCGGTGACCAAGCAGCTCCTTAGAATGAAATTACAATGAAATGAACACCCTTAGCGTCAGACGCTCTATCCATCTGTCACCGAGGACAAATCTAAGCACTATGGGACTTAACATCTGAGGTCATCTGTCCCCTAGACTTAGAAGTACTTAAACCTAACTAACCTAAGGACATCACACACATCCATGCCCGAGGCAGGATTCGAACCTGCGACTGTAGCAGCAGCGCGGTTCCGGACTGAAGCGCCTAGAACCGCTCGGCCACAACGGTCGGCTCACCGAGGACACAGAGGATAGCGCGACTGCAGGGATTTATCTCTGGTACGCCTCCCGCGAAACCCACATTCTCAACGTATTGTCCCGCACTACATTCGTACTGCCCCCGCCCATTATACTCATTACTCGCGGTGCGTTGCCGATTCCCGTAAGAATTCGGGCACTGTTTGTGCATTCGCACGGAAAAAGAAGATGGTGAAGTGGCCGGCTAGTCTTAACTATATATTTACTAAGATGGTATCTGTTCTTTCGGACATGTCCGAAAGAACAGATACTATCGGTGACCAAGTGACGTTGAGAATGTGGGTTTCGCGGGATGCGTGCCAGAGATAAGTCCCTGCAGTTGCACTATCGTCTGTGTCCTCGGTGGCTCAGAGCTCAGCGTGTTCGGTCAGAGAGCCGGTTGGCCTCTGTAATAAAAAAACTGAGTGAAAGGATCAACAAAACGAACTCGACGCAACGACCAAACACAATTATAAAAAAAAAAGAATGGATAGAGCGTCTGCCATGTAAGCAGGAGATCCCGGGTTCGAGTCCCGGTCGGGCCACACATTTTCATCTGTCCCTGTTGACGTATGTCAACGCCTGCAAGCAGCTAAGTGTGTTAATTTCATTGTAATTTCATTCTAACGAGCTGCATGGTCACCGATGGTATCTGTTATGTCCGAAAGAACAGATTCCATCTTAGTATATATATATATATATATATATATATATATATATAAGGCTCACCGGCCACTTGACCATCTTCTTCTTCTGTGCGAATGCACAAACAGTGCCCGAACTCTTACGGAAATCGGCAACGTGCCGCGAGTAATGAGTATAATGGGCGGGGGCACTGCGAATGTAGTGCGGGAAAATACGTTGACAATGTGGGTTTCGCGGGAGGCGTGCCAGAGATAAATCCTGCAGTCGCGCTATCCTCTGTGTCCTCGGTGGCTCAGATGGATAGAGCGTCTGCCATGTAAGCAGGAGATCCCGGGTTCGAGTCCCGGTCGGGGCAAACATTTTCATCTGTCCCCGTTGACGTATGTTAACGCCTGTAAGCAGCTAAGGGTGTTCATTTCATTGTAATTGTACTTGAATACGCATGCCTGTACCAAGTTCCGTCGCAGCGGCGCTAGGAGAGCGACGGGGCGCGGGTTGCGCACCGGACACACTCCCACGGCCCTTCCGTCCAGCCGCCAGCGCAAGGTCAGCGCGCGCTTCTTGCAGAGGCCACTTCCTGTGCCCGTGTTGCCAAGTGGCCGGCCTGGCCCGGACCGCGGAAGCCGCCGGATGCCTAGCAACCGGTGCAGCCAGCCGCCGGCCGCACCGCTACTCCTACTGCCGAACGCAGGCCACACTCTCACGTCTGCTCTCTGGTAACCTGCCCCCAGAGATTGCCTACTATAACAGGACGTCACAGTTTTCATAAGGTTCGTTTGAGCAGTTGCCAGAGGGCTCGTGTGAGACCCAACTCGTTTTATTTGTTAATGAGACCCAGAAAATAGTAGATACAGGCTCCCAGGTAGATGCCATTTTCCTTGACTTCCGGAAGGCGTTCGATACAGTTCCGCATTGTCGCCTGATAAACAAAGTAAAAGCCTACGGAATACCAGACCAGCTGTGTGGCTGGATTGAAGAGTTTTTAGAAAACAGAACACAGCATGTTGTTCTCAATTGAGAGACGTCTACAGACGTTAAAGCAACCTCTGGCGTGCCACAGGGGAGTGTTATGGGACCACTGCTTTTCACAATATACAGGGTGTTACAAAAAGGTACGGCCAAACTTTCAGAAAACATTCGTCACACACAAATAAAGAAAAGATGTTATGTGGACATGTGTCCGGAAACGCTTACTTTCCATGTTAGAGCTCATTTTATTACTTCTCTTCAAATCACATTAATCATGGAAGGAAACATACAGCAACAGAACGTACCAACGTCACTTCAAACATTTTGCTACAGGAAATGTTCAAAATGTCCTCCGTTAGTGAGGATACATGCATCCACCCTCCGTCGCATGGAATCCCTGATGCGCTGAAAAAATGGTTCAAATGGCTCTGAGCACTATGGGACTTAACATCTGTGGTCATCAGTCCCCTAGAACTTAGAACTACTTAAACCTAACCAACCTAATGACATCACACACATCCATGCCCGAGGCAGGATTCGAACCTGCGACCGTAGCAGTCGCCCGGTTCCGGACTGAGCGCCTAGAACCGCGAGACCATCACGGCCGGCGCTCCATAGTGCATGAACCACTTGTTGTGTCGTACTTGTAAAGGCACATGTTCTAGCATCACAGGTAGAGTATCCCGTATGAAATCATGATAACGTGCTCCATTGAGCGTAGGTGGAAGAACAAACTAAAATGAGCTCTAACATGGAAATTAAGCGTTTCAGGATACATGTCCACATAACATCTTTTCTTTATTTGTCTGTGAGGAATGCTTCCTGAAAGTTTGGCCGTACCTTTTTGTAACACCCTGTATGTATAAATGACCTAGTAGATAGTGTCGGAAGATCCATGCGGCTTTTCGCGGATGATGCTGTAGTATACAGAGAAGTTGCAGCATTAGAAAATTGTAGCGAAATGCAGGAAGATCTGCAGCGGATAGGCACTTGGTGCAGGGAGTGGCAACTGACCCTTAACATAGACAAATGTAATGTATTGCGAATACACAGAAAGAAGGATCCTTTATTGTATACTTATATGATAGCGGAACAGACAATGGTAGCAGTTACTTGTGTAAAATATCTGCGAGTATGCGTACGGAACGATTTGAAGTGGAATAATCATATAAAATTAATTGTTGGTAAGGCGGGTGCCAGGTTCAGATTCATTGGGAGAGTGCTTAGAAAATGTAGTCCATCAACAAAGGGGGTGGCTTACAAAACACTCGTTCGGCCTATATTTGAGTATTGCTCATCATTGTAGGATCCGTACCAGGTCGGGTTGACGGAGGAGATAGAGAAGATCCAAAGAAGAGCGGCGCGTTTCGTCACAGGGTTATTTGGTAAGCGTGATAGCGTTACGGAGATGTTTAGCAAACTCAAGTGGCAGACTCTGCAAGAGAGGCGCTCTGCATCGCGGTGTAGCTTGCTGTCCAGGTTTCGAGAGAGTGCGTTTCTGGATGAGGTATCGAATATATTGCTTCCCCCTACTTATACCTCCAGAGGAGATCACGAATGTAAAATTAGAGAGATTCGAGCGCGCACGGAGGCTTTAGGCAGTCGCTCTTCCCGCGAATCAGGAAAGGGAGGTAATGATAGTGGCAGGTAAAGTGCCCTCCGCCACACACCGCTGGGTGGCTTGTGGAGTATAAATGTAGATGTAGATGTAGATGCGCAGAGCTGAATTCGTGTATGAGCAGTGTCTTCTCTGTGGCTGTGGCTGTTTGCCGTATCAGCAGTAGCAGCAGAAAAATTTTTCCGGCGCGCCCAAGCTGATTCGCGCATGCGCATAGCAAGCTGAGTTATAGTGGGGGAGTCCTCCACGTGACCCGTGTATACGTTTCGTCATATTGCTGTTCTGTCTTCGTTTACAGCTCCCACGTGAAAAAAAGAAAGATTTAATATACATTCTCACAATCATGAAAGACCAAAATAAGTTAGTAGTTTCAATTTTATGATTTTACATTATTTCCACGTTATTAGCAATCAACTATTAATGTCTAATGAAGCTATTTCTGTCATTTTTGTAGTGAAATTTGCTTCTATTAATTTTTTTCGCTGAGGCAGTTAGTTTATTTGAAACGATGTGTTTCATTCCGCACTATTGGTTACTTTCAACTTCGTTCAATTTCAAGAGCAAATTTTCATTTTCTGGGACGGACGATATTATACCATAATGAAGAACGAGAGATGAGTATACAGTACTGGACCTCCAAGAAAATTGGAATCACGGCAACGACATAGGAAAGCTGAACATCAGGTACTCAGAGTGCGTCTGGACACAGAAATGTGCAGTTAGAGCGAAATGAAGCAATTTAGCATGGTTTATGAAACTCCGATGCTGCTGGAGTAGTCTCTGATGCCCTGTTCCTTTTATGACACTGTAAGGCCTCTTAATGCTATATACGTATGAACATACGTAAGCATTGACTTGAAGCTAACTAAGTAGGCAAATTTGGTCAGTAGTTTTGAACTAAATATTTTGTTTCAAATATATTGACAACCGTAGCAGAATTTTATAAATCTGCCTTATGTGAAACTGTTTTTCGATCACAAGGCACTTGTCTAGTACTTCCTCTAGGCCTGAAGTTATTTCTTAATTTGTGTTTACATCTTAAATTTATAGAATACCATTCTATGCTAAATTGTAGACTGGCAGCATACCGTGTTTTATCGTTTTAACTCCCCACATGGCTTTATATTTATTCTTAGAGTAGAATATAAACTGTCAGTTGTACAGTTCCTTTGTTAATTTTTTACACATTTTTAAATAGTCATGAAATGTATTGTCCTTTATTCTAGTGTAAGCTACACAAGAAACAGTCTTTCCTTTTTTTTTTTTTTTTTTGCAAGAAATTTGTATTCCATCTTACTATCTTTTTGCAGTGCTGTGTAGATGTAAACCTAATTGGAAATGCTACATAACAATACTGCAGAGTACGAATTAAAAAAAAAAAAGATCTGTCAGAGTCACCACATAGCAAAATGTTATGGTAATTTTAGCTGTGGAGTCTAGTTTTGAAATGAAGAATACCCCAAGAACTGCTTCCTTATTTGCATTCCTTATCTGGGCAGAATTGATAAAACAATTGCTCCAGATACAACTGCCTAGGTCCTCTCAACAACAAGCCGCAGGGCTGCACATAGTCACGTGATGCCCCACCACGCACGAAATTCCACACAGAAATGCGACGAAAAGCGTCTGAGCAGAGCAGGCACCAAGCACGGGCTGCCTACGTCATCGTAGCTGCGCATGCGCAGTACAGCCTGTTGTCTGGCGCTGTGTAGCAACTGCTCCAACGAACTTATAGTTACAATTTGCCCAGATTTGTTCTGCTGCATACATTTACTACAAATTGGCTGTTACACGTGGCTGCGCTCGTCTATCAGTAGTTCCGTTACTATGAGTGATGGTGAGTAAGTACGCTACCGTATGTGCAATAACATCAGCTGCCCTCACGTGTCGTCCGCCTGTTCGGGAAAGCACAGCTCGTGATGTGCGCTCCACTCTCCCCACTCCAAAGCAGTCCCAATGCACGGTGCGTTGGTACACGCAGCATGGCTGCCGCGCATAGCGTGCAGAGGGGCACGGGCAGGAATGCGCGTCTGTGCAACGTGTCACTGAAGCAGCGATAAATTTTACAGTGTGTACGTTATGCAACAAGTAGTGTGGAAGTATGCATTAAATACCCTGGAAGGTGTATTAGCATTGTATACCTACTTTTGAATTGGATTATTTATCACATATGAACCAAAAAAGTACTGCCACAAATGTGATAAAGATTTAAAAAACAAAAACAAAAAAAATAGCTTGGCTTTTCGGACATACCCATACAGCCACCGCAACAGTGAAAGATACAACAGTGTGTTTCAACAATTCAGAGCATTCATTAGGGCCAAACCAAACCCTGGAACGAAGTTACGTAGGTTCAGATTTATGTGATGCCACACACGCGATTTTCGTCTCAGTTTGGATAGTATGAAGATGAGGACAACACAACACCCATCCCCCACGCAGGGAAGGTCTCCAACTTGGCCAGGAATCGAATCTGGGTCCTTTCAGTTAGCAATCTGTCATGCTAACCCCGTAGCTACTGAAGTGGGGTATGATAAACTTCAAAAGTCAAACAGTAAATAACTTTTTCAAAAAGTAAAAATTATTCCCAAATTTGTGTAATTTCCTTCAACTCAATGACTATCTTGTACTACACACTTTCCAAAGTAGCCTATGTTCTTTCTTAGTGGTCAAGCTCTCTCAATACAAAATTTCATCGAAATCGGTTCAGAAAGTTAGTCGTGAAAACATAATAACAATATCGATAAAATTTCCAAATCCGATATCTTTTTTTCCGGATTCGATTTGGATGAAACGATGCCCATATGGCGTCCCCCAACTATGCTCAAGTTACCCTATTATTAGTATAGATAGAGAGAAATGTTCTTCACGCATCAAAGGCGAGTGATCCGACTCAGGATCATACTGAGAACGTCCCAGATGCATTGGAGAGATAAACTGCAATCCACCATTCACTCCATTAGGAATCGAATCGACTGGACCACAGTGGATTAAATATTATCATCTATTCTTAACGCAGTGCAATGTTATTTTGAGATACAGGTAAATGATTATACGAAGCCACATCTCGTGCGAAAAATGTGTGCCGGCCGATGTGACCGAGCGGTTCAAGGCGCTTCAGTCCAGAACCGAGCTGCTGCTACGGTCGCAGGTTCGAATCCTGCCTCGGGCATTGATGTGTGTGATGTCCTTAGTTAGGTTTATGTAGTTCTAAGGGGACTGATGACCTCAGATGTTAAGTCCCATAGTGCTTAGAGCCATTTGGACCATTTTTTTTTTTTAAATGTGTTTTTTCGGTTGCATGTCTGTATGATCAAGTACACTGAAGAGTCCAAACATTACAACCACGTGCTTAACAGTGTGTTGATCTACTCAATACAGCAGCTAGTCTTCGTTGCACGGTATCTAAAACTGCTTGTGTAGGTTTCTGGAAGTATGTGGCATCAGACGTCTACATAAAAGTCTTGCAATTCTCGTAAATGGGCCAGCAGTTTGTGGGCATGGAGATGGCGCTCGATAGTGTCTCAAGATGTCTTACATCGGGTTTACATCAGCCGAATTTGGTGACTAAAGCATCATTGTCATGCTCTTCAAACATTTGTAGCACGACTCTATCCTTGTGTCACAAGCAGTTATGCTGTTGGAAGATTCCATCGCCATTGGGTTAGGCACCAAGCATGAAGGGATACATGTGATTCGCAATTATGTTCACAGCTGTTACAGTGACTATCCTCCACATAGTAATGCTGCCTGCACCAGCCTGTGTCCATGGGAAAATTCACGTTTCGAGCAGCTGTTCCCACGGATGATGGCGTACCCAGATGGACCATCGAGCTGGCGCAAGAAGAAACGTGATTATTGGAACAGGCAGCACGTTTCCTTTGATCGACTGGCGAATGTCAGTGATTCTAGGGACACTGCAATATGTCGTCGCCCCGCGCACACGTAGGGGCCGTCTGCTGCGCAGCCCCTTGTTACAAAGTGTGCGCTGAATGTTGTGCACTGGATCACCTCTGCCTGCACTAGGATTGTACTCTGTCGCCAGATCTGCCGCAGATTACGTACCGTCCTGCTTGACAGAGCTGGTAAATCTTCAACCTACACAACACCTTGTCGCCTGCTCTTGATTTCACCGAACATTAACGGACTTTCCATAGATGGTCAAGACGGCAAACGCGCAAATGGTGTATTATCTTCGCAGATACGAATGCTCGTTCGCAGATGGAGGGCCGTAACTATCTGCCCTTAGTCACGCCGGTCGGAGTAGCCGAGCGGTTCTAGGCGCTACAGTCTGGAACCGCGCGACCCCTACGGTCGCAGGTTCGAATCCTGCCTCGGGCATGGATGTGTGTGTTGTCCTTAGGTTAGTTAGGTTTAAGCAGTTCTAAGTTCTAGGGGACTGATGACCTCAGAAATTAAGTCCCATAGTGCTCAGAGCCATTTGAACCCTTAGTAAAAGAAGTTAATTGTTGATTTCCCCTGCATTTTTGATCTGCGCAAATACTTTCCTTGCTCTATTACGTACCTGAAAAAACCACGAGGCGGCATTCAGTCTCACAGTGATCAGTGAGCATGTTTTAGTTTACCAGCGTAAATTCCTGATGCCATTATCAATGTACACTGAAATGAAATGTGTGGTTAGGACCTCCCGTCGGGTAGACCAGTTGCCAGCTGCAAATCATTTTAGTTGACACCACTGCGGCGCCGTGTGCGTCGATGGGGCTGAGATGATATGATAAAGACAACACAACACCCAGTCCCTGACCGGAGAAAATCTCCGACCCAGCCGGGAATCGAACCCGGGTCCCTCAGCATGGCATTCTGTCGCGCTGACCACTCAACTATCGGGGCGGACAATGTATGTATGCTGTTCGGCCACGACATCATTGCACTTGGCCTCCCATGGCCTTTACCGGAAACATATGGTAACGTTACAGTAAACAAGTGGATTGGTGACCAAGGGAAATGCTTCGCACTGTGAATGCTTTCAGAACAGTTGTGCGTTTACAATCAAGTGATTCAGCATGTCCTCGTGAAGTAACACGATAAGCCAACCTATGTGCTATCACTACCAGTTGCAGTAATATTGTTTTCTACATCTACATCTACATCCATACTCCGCAAGCCACCTAACGGTGTGTGGCGGAGGGTACCCTGAGTACCTCTATCGGTTCTCCCTTCTATTCCAGTCTCGTATTGTTCGTGGAAAGAAGGATTGTCAGTATGCTTTTGTGTGGGCTCTAATCTCTCTGCTTTTACCCTCATGGTCTCTTCGCGAAATATACGTAGGAGGGAGCAATATACTGCTTGACTCTTCGGTGAAGGTATGTTCTCGAAACTTTAACAAAAGCCCGTACCGAGCTACTGAGCGTCTCTCCTGCAGAGTCTTCCACTGGAGTTTATCTATCATCTCCGTAACGATTTCGCGATTACTAAATGATCCTGTAACAAAGCGCGCTGCTCTCCGTTGGATCCTCTCTATCTCTTCTATGAACCCTATCTGGTACGGATCCCACACTCCTGAGCAGTATTCAAGCAGTGGGCAAACAAGCGTACTGTAACCTACTTCCTTTGTTTTCGGATTGCATTTCCTTAGGATTCTTCCAATGAATCTCAGTCTGGCATCTGCTTTACCGACGATCAACGTTATATGATCATTCCATTTCAAATGACTCCTAATGCGTACTCCCAGATAATTTATGGAATTAACTGCTTCCAGTTGCTGACCTGCTGTATTGTAGCTAAATGATAAAGGATCTTTCTTTCTATGTATTCGCAGCACATTACATTTTTCTACATTGAGATTGAATTGCCATTCCCTGCACCATGCGTCAATTCGCTGCAGATCCTCCTGCATTTCAGTACAATTTTCCATTGTTACAACCTCTCGATACAACACAGCATCATCTGCAAAAAGCCTGAGTGAACTTCCGATGTCATCCACAAGGTCATTTGTGTATATTGTGAATAGCAACGGTCCTATGACACTCCCCTGCGGCACACCTGAAATCACTCTTACTTCCGAAGACTTCTCTCCATTGAGAATGACATGCTGCGTTCTGTTATCTAGGAACTCTTCAATCCAATCACACAATTGGTCTGATAGTCCATATGCTCTTACTTTATTCATTAAACGACTGTGGGGAACTGTATCGAACGCCTTGCGGAAGTCAAGAAACACGGCATCTACCTGGGAACCCGTGTCTATGGCCCTCTGAGTCTCGTGGACGAATAGCGCGAGCTGGGTTTCACACGACCGTCTTTTTCGAAACCCATGCTGATTCCTACAGAGTAGATTTCTAGTCTCCAGAAAAGTCATTATACTCGAACATAATACGTGTTCCAAAATTCTACAACTGATCGACGTTAGAGATATAGGTCTATAGTTCTGCACATCTGTTCGACGTCGCTTCTTGAAAACGGGGATGACCTGTGCCCTTTTCCAATCCTTTGGAACGCTACGCTCTTCTAGAGACCTACGGTACACCGCTGCAAGAAGGGGGGCAAGTTCCTTCGCGTACTCTGTGTAAAATCGAACTGGTATCCCATCAGGTCCAGCGGCCTTTCCTCTTTTGAGCGATTTTAATTGTTTCTCTATCTCTCTGTCATCTATTTCGATATCTACCATTTTGTCATCTGTGCGACAATCTAGAGAAGGAACTACAGTGCAGTCTTCCTCTGTGAAACAGCTTTGGAAAAAGACATTTAGTATTTCGGCCTTTAGTCTGTCATTCTCTGTTTCAGTACCATTTTGGTCACAGAGTGTCTGGACATTTTGTTTTGATCCACCTACCGCTTTGACATAAGACCAAAATTTCTTAGGATTTTCTGCCAAGTCAGTACATTGAACTTTACTTTCGAATTCATTGAACGCCTCTCGCATAGCCCTCCTCACACTACATTTCGCTTCGCGTAACTTTTGTTTGTCTGCAAGGCTTAGGCTATGTTTATGTTTGCTGTGAAGTTCCCTTTGCTTCCGCAGCAGTTTTCTAACTCGGTTGTTGTACAACGGTGGCTCTTTTTGTTTGTCTGCAAGGCGTTGGCTATGTTAATGTTTGCTGTGAAGTTCCCTTTGCTTCCGCAGCAGTTTTCTAACTCGGTTGTTGTACCACGGTGGCTCTTTTCCATCTCTTACGATCTTGCTTGGCACATACGTTTGCGAGTAACGTGTGTGTGTAAAAACAGAGAGGGGGCAGATGGAGTGGGAGGAGAGGGTTCAGTTTCTCATGTATCTGATGGGGTGCTCATACGACACGCTACAGAGAATGTTATCATCAGTTCACTTAGAAATTAATGAACAAGAATATAACGTGGAGTTAGTATTATATTTGTTACCTTATTGAATTTTTGTACTGTGAATCGGAACGGTTGCTTGTGGTATCCTTCCCCCTTTCTCTCTTCCCTTCACCTACTCCCGGTCCTTACCTTTGTCTTCTCATACAGTTAATTTCTTTTTTATTTATGTGTTTACATTCACTTAATTCTTTTACAGTTTGGTTTATGTGCACATTCATCATCTGATACAGTGCCGTATTATTTAAAGTAAGCAAAGGCAACTACATAAATATATAGGGCGGTCAGAGGCAGTTTGAAAAGTTTGTAAGAGTGTTGCAGGGTAGGTTGTGCTGAGAAATAATTGTTAGGAAAAAATTCTATACATTGCGCCGTTTCCGAGGTAATTAGCATTCAAGTTAGGCAACGACGCCGTTGTGCGCGCCTATGCAAGCGGCTCGCCAGAGACGATATCGCCAATCGTGTCCTCCGTTTCGTTTTTTTCAAACCGAACAAGAGGGCAGTTCAAAAATTGGACATGGGGCGGTAGTAAGGATCGAACCCTAGCCAAAGACTGAGCAGTCTCGTACACTATTATCTACGCTATGACAACAACTACAGTAGTTGTGGCGATGATAACCTCGACATTGAGAGCCCGTAAACTCCACACACAATACTCCAATTGTATCTGGCAGGCCGCTTGAATTTGCACGCATAACTGCCTTATTGGCTAATTTGAGTGGTAATTGACTCGGAAGCGGTGCAACGTTTCAAAATTTTCTTCGCTCTGGGACTGGGTACTTATGTGTTCCTAGCCATTTCACCTGATCTTCATCACCTTCGACGCGCAAGTCGCCGATGTGCATTAAGTAGAAAGACTTGTATCATCAACCCCAGACGGGGTCGTCCGGACTTTTGTGCTGTACGTTCATTTCAATTAGCATGTACTTTACTTTTATAAATGTATTAGTTAGTACTTTCTAAAGGCATTTGTCTGTAGTTTAGCCTGTGCTGACGTGAAACGTATGCGATAAATAGTTCAGACAAGAAGACAATAGAAACGTTTCAGTTGTGCTGCAACGGAAGAAGTTTAGATTGGTACATCGTATAAGTGAAACGTCCACTTTGAAAATTCAGAATGACTGTGCTGGTAAACGTCTACGTTATCTGATACGGAAACAGCTGAGTAAAACTGAACGTGCTCAGACAGTTCTCTCTTTACTTATTCTGATCATCACTAAACTGACACACAATAGTTTTAGCGCAACGCAATCTGACTTTCAATAATCCCTACCAAAGAATAGCCCTGACTAACAATAACATATACCTTTCATTAACCACTTACGTCACAAAAATATTCGTTACTAGAACTACTGCAATACAGCGAGCGCCAACACTGTCAGCTAACTAAAAGTTTGTAACTACTGAAGGCACTAACTATTGATAAGCATAGTTAGCAAATGAAAGATTTTTATAGAGAACAATTTCCCTTAATAGTGATCAAAAGTCAGTTCATGACATCCAGTCTTACAAATTTCCTTTTTCTGACGGACACACGTCCACATCGTCGGCTCATAGTAACCTCTCAAAACTCTGCCATCTCTCTCCCCACATCCACCACTGCTGGCGGCTCATCTCCAACTGCCCAACGCTACGCGCTGTTCACATCCAACTGCCCAATACTACAATAGCGAATATTCCAACAATGAGTCCAACCAGCCACAGACTGCAGACAGCACAGTCAGCGATTTTCATACAGAGCACTACGTGGCGTTACCAACATAAAAACCTAAACAGCCTACTTACGTAAGTAATGAGGGGATACTGGATTCAAATGGGGAGGAAAGAAATTATGGCATAACTTGACTAGAAGGAGGGACTAGCTGATAGGACAGTTCCTGAAGAATGAAAGAAAGTCAATTTTGTAATTTAGAGCGAATAGTTGGGGCAAAAATTGTGGAGGCAAACCAGGACTTGACTACAGCAAACGGTTTAAAGCGGATGGAGGTCGCAGAAGCAATGCAGAGATGAAGAGGCTTGAACAGAATAGACTAACGTGGAGAGCTGCACAAAGCAATTTTCGAGAAGGAGACTACAGCATATACAGTTTGTTGTCGACAGTCAGTCCCTATTGAAAAACAACAATAGCATTCATCATCCCTCACTCAACCTTAGTGTCGCACAGAACGGAGCGAAGTCTGCGCCTTGATTATGTTTCATCAGGTACCAAGTGACGTAAAGAATTTAGTTAATTTCAAACACAAACTGAAATCATTTCACTTTGACAGTTTTCTTTCTACTCCATAGGAATCGTTTCGAAAGTATAACAGTGCAATCTGTGTGTGTGTGTGTGTGTGTGTGTGTGTGTGTGTGTGTGCGCGCGCGCACGCAGACGGCGCGCGCGCGCGTATGTGAGTGCTTGTGAAAAAGAGAGAAAGAGGCAGAGAGAGGGGGACTGAACATAGAAGATAATTACGAAGGTTATTCGGAAAGTAACGTCAGATCGGTCGTGAAATGGAAACCACTGCAAAAATCAAAACTGTTTTGTTTCAACAGTTAGCTACACATTGTAACTACTTTTCTACACAGTCGCTGCCCCGACTTAGACGTTTGTCATAACGTCGTACCATCTTTCCACTACCCTCTTCATAGAAGGCAGCTGCCTGTGCGTTCCGCCACTTCTCTGCGCTGCTCTGCAGCTCGTTGTCTGTGCCAAAATGTTGTTCAAATGGTTCAAATGGCTCTGAGCACTATGGGACTTAAACTTCTGAGGTCAGCAGTCCCCTAGGACTTAGAACTACTTCAACCTAACTAACTTAAGGACATCACACACATCCATGCCCGTGGCAGGATTAGAACCTGCGACCGTAGCGGTCGCGCGGTTTCAGACTGTAGCGCCTAGAACCGATCGGCCACCCCGGCCGGCCCAAAATGTTGTCTTCATAGCAAGTGCTTCATGTGATCGCAGACGATATTCAAGAGGAGCAAGTTACAGGCTGTACTGTGGGTAGTCTGCCACTTCCTACCGAAAACGTTGCAGGAGCATCTGCATTGCCCCTATAGAGTGCGGCCGAGGATTATCATAAGGAAGGAAATGCAAGACAGTTACGTTATGTGGCCTGCATGACATCAGGCAAAATCTCTTACCAGGCTCTCAATCAGGTGGGAGACACTATTTTCTAGGCATCTTCACGTTCACACTGCGAGCTCAGAACTGATCAGAGGGACGTGACGCAATCTACGGGCATATTAGACAAACTGCCCAACACATCTGTAAAAAAGCTTCATCGGCTTTTCATTGTGGTTTCCATTTAGCGCCTTATCGGACCTTAGTTTTCTAATAGCCCTTCTATAAACATTTACATTACGAAATATGATTCTCTGCCAATTTCGAATTGTAATGATTCTTGTTTGTCTTTTAATGTTCGATTGCGTAGGTGGGCAGATCGACCCAGTAGGATCGATTACACTGACACGTTTTTAGTCAGCAATTGGTCAAGGATTCGTTTCATTGAGAAGTATTTCGATTCTTTTCAGGCAAATCGGTTGGTGGTCAGGTCTCTGAGCGAGTGTCATCTCAATTACAATGGCTGGGCGGGGCATGTTGTACGGTGGTATAACAAGGCCTTTCGGTCCACGGAGGTGCGTAAGAAACAATTGTACCTTTATGGCGATACAAATATTGGCAAGTCCACCTTAATAGAAAAAATCATTTCACGAAAGCAGCGTATTTATCTGCCGTTTTGTTCTGAATTCGGATTTGGCGGATATGATGCACGTGTACATAATGTTTTTTTGAGGAATTCGAGCGGTCTAGGTGGAGGCAGTATGCTTCTACTTTGAAGCTGGTTCATCACCAGCAATTTGTAGTCCAATATAAAACGGGTTCGTTCCCTGAAACAAACGATACTTTGCTTTACACTGAGTCTCCAAGTCAGTCCATGATTTTATCTTGTCTATGTCGGAACTTGTTTCTGGTTTAGAATACGTTACAAACTTAAATCTATTCCTACGAGTATATTTACGCCATGGAACACCAGCTGAGCGCTCCGGATTAAGATCAAATGAACCAGTTTTATTAGTACATGCTATACGAACATTTCAAGAGCACCTTGGTCCTCAAATATTTTTTTGTTAGCCCTTTCATCCAAAGTCAAATGTTCGATTCTGACATTAATTCTATAAACATACTTAACTACTTTATTAATTATTACTGAAGCATATTTGTTAGAAAAAAACTTGAATTCATCCGTTATATCATAATGCTGCAATTTGGCAAAGTTCTTCGCCTTTTCGTCGTGTTTTTCACTAATACCCATTTTGCCATACTCAAATCGTACACCATCAGTTTGCGTAAATTCTGTGCGCCACCTACACATACGACCAAAATAAGGTCTACTGAGATTCGTCCGTCGGCGTATCCAACGCCTCGGGCGTGCAGCGCGAAACTTCCGGATCATCCTCATCCGACGATATGCAAACGACCTCCTCCGGGGTTTCCACATTTCACGAAAGCAGCATATTTATCTGCCGTTTTGTTCTGAATTCGGATATACTCCTCCCGAACAAGCCTCGGAAGACCCATCGGAAGTAGTGACTGGAGTCACTACTTCTCGGTCAAGTAGCTCCTCAGTTGGCCTCACAAGTGCTGAGTGTACCCTGCTTGCCAATAGCGCTCGGCAAACCCGGTCGGTCACTCATCTGATAGGAATGGGTGTTACCACCATTGGCTTATATACGTACAGGGTGGTTACAATTAAACTTTCGTGTCTTGAGCCAGTGTAAACGGGAAACTATTTAGCGTAGGGGTACCCAACTTAATAAGAATGATGTTCAAACTATGCGCAGCAGGATTTGCGTTGTCGGTGGTGTTAGTGTAACGAACGGTCGTTAGTCGGCGGCACTGGTACGGTGACACGGGGTTGAACACAATCGTCAGTGTGTATTACAGCTGCAGACAGCCAACCCAAAAAAATGGTTCAAATGGCTCTGAGCACTATGGGACTCAACTGCTGAGGTCATTAGTCCCCTATAACTTAGAACTAGTTAAACCTAACTAACCTAAGGACATCACAAACATCCATGCCCGAGGCAGGATTCGAACCTGCGACCGTAGCGGTCTTGCGGTTCCAGACTGCAGCGCCTTTAACCGCACGGCCACTTCGGCCGGCCAGCCAACCCAGGTCTGAACAAGCTGAGCAGTACTTTACTCGTAAAGCTGTTTTATCGAAACAGCGGCGATACTGCTGCGCGCTGTTCGCGAGTATCGGCGCATTAAAGGAATACAGAGCGATCCTCATTCCTCACCGGGGTTGAAGAACATGATTCGGACGTTCTAATGAACTGGCGACTGGGGAATCTCTTCTGGGAGAGGCCGAGGAACAAGCGCGCCAGGTCTTGTTGGATACTTGCTGTTGGCATGGCCGAGAATGGTGGACGCAATGTGCAACCAACAAGTAGTGCACGAGCTGTGTCGCAGCAGCTGGAGATTCCATGGTCCAACTTTGTTTGGGGTAACAGTAGAGCAGGCTATACCGTCGTCCCAGACTGTCTTCGATGCACAGGGCCGTGACACTGAGCAACGTCTGTAGCCTGGAACATAAAACATGATACGCAGTCAACAAATATTACCCTCTGATGTAGAAATTAAAATTTGTTTCTTCCAGTAATTTATTCCTTATTTCATTTTCGCACGTCCTTGCAAACGATTCCACAAAGTTTGATGGACCTACTATTGCTCGTTTTTCATGGGGGCCTCGAAAGTAGCAAAAGTCTAATTATAACCGCCCTGTATAACAGGATGATATACCACCACGTAAATGGTAAGGATGATACAGTATTTTACACTGAGAAACTGTACTGTAATTTTAAATTTGACTCGTTCCATTCATAGTGATAGACCGTTATTATGATCCATAAAACACTCATATAACTCAACAAAACTATACTGAAGAGCCAAAGAACCTTGTGCACCTACCTAACATCGTTTAGGACTATCGCGAGCACGCGGAAACGCCGCAACACGACGTGGCATGGACTTGACTAATGTCTGAAGTAGTGCTGAAGGGAACTGACACCATGAATGCTGCAGGGCTGTCCATAAGTCCGTAAGATTACGAGGGGGTGGAGATCTCTTTTGAACAGCACGTTGCAACGCATCCGAGATATGCTCAATAATGTTCATATCTAGGTAGTTTGGTGGCCATCGGAAGTGTTTAAACTCGAAATAGTGTTCCTGGATCCAATCTGTAGCAATTCTGGACGTGTGGTGTCTCGCATTGTCCTGCAGAACTTACCCAAGTCCGTTGGAATGCAAAATAAAGATGAAAAGATGCAACTGATCAGACAGGATGCTTACGTGCGTGTCATCTGTCAGAGTAGACGTATCAGGGTCCCACATCACTCCAATTGCACAAGCCCAACACCATTGCAGAGCCTCCACCAGCTTTAACAGTCCCCTGCTGATATGCAAGAACCATGGATTCATGAGGTTGTCTCCATACCTGTACACATCCACCCGCTCGATACAATTTAAAATGAGACTCCTCCGACCAGGTGAAAGGTGGCTACACTGAGCCACAGCGCCAGAGATCGCGCTAGAGAGTATTGTTCCGCCGCCTCCACTGGCAGTGATTATTGAGATGTCGTAGTGGGCAGTGCTTGTTAAGAACTCGTAGCAGAGAGTGTTTGTTGAGATGTGCTAGTAGGGAGTGCTTGCTGAGATGTGATACTGAAAAGTTCTTGTTGAGATGTGGTAATAGCGAGTCGGTGTGGAGATATATTGTAATGATTAGAGTGATTTTGGTAAATATATGAAGGTAACGAAACTTGATTTATTTTTCATTATTTCCATGTTTTAAATAATGCGTCATTACAGGTTCAGTCAACAAAGCATCTGGCTTGTGTTCTTGTATTAGAGTGTAATTCTGGTTTTCTTGAGTAATTATGGTATTTTTATTTTCTTTAATTAATTCAGTATAAATGATATTTAAAATTTCTTGTGTTATTGAAGAAGAACCGTGCCAGATGCGTACGTTGAGTCATACTTCCACACACAGAACAGTTACACTTGTGCTTTGGTTTCGTAGGTTTTATAGTTGCTGGGGACTTAATTAATTAATTGTGTTAATGAAAATTTCCATTTCATTCTTGTTATTGTTCTATGCAGTCAGATAGCGTAATAATACTAGTCAGGGCCAACCGTTACGAGACTTCGTAACCGAACAGACAGCTACTAAAGCAAAAAATTAAAATTATTTGCATTCTATTATAATTAAGCCCCCATGCACAGGCAACATGTTTCCAGTCATGAACAGTCAAATGTCGATGTTGACGGGCCCAGACAAGGCATAAAGGTTTGTGTCGAGCAGTCGGCAAGAGCATACGAGTGGTCCTTCAGCTCCGAAAGCCCATATCGATGTTGTTTCGTTGAATGGTTCGCACGCTGACACTTGTTTATGGCCCAGCATTGAGATCTGCAGCAGTTTGTGGATGAGTTGCACTTGTGTCACGTTGAACGATTACCTTCAGTCGTCGTTGGTCCCGTTCTTGCAGTCATATCGGAGATTTGATTTGTTACCGGATTCCTGATATTCACAGCACACTCGTGAAATGGTCGTACGGGAAAATCAAAAAATGGTTCAAATGGCTCTGAGCACTATGGGAGCTAACATCTGAGGTCATCAGTCCCCTAGAACTTAGAACTACTTAAACCTAACTAACCTAAGGACATCACACACAGCCATGCCCGAGGCAGGATTAGAACCTCCGACCGTAGCTGTCGCGCGGTTCCAGACTGATGCGCCTAGAACCGCTCGGCCACCAGCGGCCGGCACGGGAAAATCCCCACTTCATCACTGCCTCGGACATGCTGTGTCCCATCGCTCGTGCGCCGACTGTAACACCTCGTTCGAACTCACTTAAATCTTAATAACCTGCAACAGTAACCGATCTGACAACTGCACCAGACACTTGTTGTCTTATATAGGCGTTGCCGACCGCAGCGCCGAATTCTGCCCGTTTACGTTTCTCTGTATTTGAATAAGCATTCCTATACGAGGTTCTTTGCCGCTTCAGTGTATACAAGCCACAGAACTGCGTTAGCAGATGAAGGTGTCGTGTTCACTGAAAAACCATGCGGCATAGGTCACTCAGTACGAAACGAGCCGCTTCAGGCGGCTGTGCGCGGTTTCCGTGGTGCCGCTGAGACAGGCTGTTAAGCCGCTCTTGCGGCCTGGCCTGCCGTTCCGAGGATCGCCGTAGGCGTCGGCGCATGCACCGCGCTGTAACACAGCCTCGCTTTCCGGCTGAGCGGCCAGCGCGGGTAATTGCTGGACGCCGGAAGGTGCTCCGTACGCACAGGATGCCTGCTCCCTTCTCCTCTCCGCCCTCTGCTGCCTCTGCAGCTCATTTTCCTGTTTTTCAAGCGCCCACCGCGTTTAACGGAGTACGACCGGAGACCAGTCCCCCGGCTGTCACATCCTGCCGGGTGTTTTTTCAGCCAGTCAGCGCATTTACCTGCATCCGTCCCAGGGTCGCATCTCGCAGAACTCGATGTCCGTGTACCTGTTACTGTGCGGAGATCACGTTCCGCGTCACTCGTGGGCCACCCAGTGACGTGGCAAAGGTGGCAATGCCGCGCCTGCGTTTGTGAGGGAACACTTGGAACGTCGCTTTCGTCTCTTCAGTGAGCTTCCGTGGTTTCGTGTGTCCGCCGCCACTATCAGGACCCACGCACACTTCACCTACATCTACATGGGTACTCTGCAATTCACATTTAAGTGCCTGGCAGAGGGTTCATCGAACTACTTTTACAATTCTCTATTATTCCAATCTCGTATATCGTGCGCAAAGAACGATATCTTCCCGTACGAACTCTGATTTCCCTTATTTTATCGTGGTGATCGTTTCTCCCTATGTAGGTCGGTGTCAACAAAATATTTTCGCATTCGGAGAAGAAAGTTGATGATCGAAATTTCGTGAGAAGATTCCGTCGCAACGAAAAACACCTTACTTTTAATGATGTCCAGCCCAAACCCTGTATCATTTCTGTGACACTCTCTCCCATATTTCACGATAATACAAAAAAACGTGCTGCCCTTCTTCGAACTTTTTAGATGTACTCTGTCAGTCCTATTTGGTAAGGATCCCACACCGCGTAGCAGTATTCTAAAAGAGAACGGAGAAGCGTGGTGTAGGCAGCCTCCTTAATAGATCTGTGTCAAAAAAATGTTCAAATGTCTGTGAAATCTTATGGGACTTAACTGCCGAGGTCATCAGTCCCTAAGCTTACACACTACTTAACCTAAATCATCCTAAGGACAAACACACACACCCATGCCCGAGGGAGGACTCGAACCTCCGCGGGACCAACCGCACAGTCCATGACTGCAGCGCCTTAGACCGCTCGGCTAGATCTGCGCCCTACCAATAAAACGCAGTCTTTGATTAGCCTTCCCCACAACAGTTTCTATGTGTTCCTTCCAATTTCAGTTTTTCGTAATTGTAATACCTAGTTTTAATATAATCGATTATGGAGTCGAGGTAGCAGTTGTCGTTATACTGGTTATCACTGTTAGCATTCAACCGCGATTCTTATACATATATTTTAACAATGCGTTTCAAGAGACAATGCTCTCATCATCAGGTTATAAAGTCTATGTCATGAAATTAAACCGACTAAAAAGACAAAATACCGTCACAAATAGTTGGGAAGTCCATAGAGTAAAACAGAATTAAAAGTATATTGGACTGTGGGTCCTCGTCTTACACTGAAGTTGTTGACACAAGTCGATGGCCGTCCCATAGCTACCAAGTATGCTGTCGCAGTGTGCCGGCTCGGGAGCTGTTGTGGACTGACGTGCCTAGGTGTTGTAGCGTTACCGTCAAGCACACGGCTGTAACCACGTTCCTATAATGCATGTTTGATCAGAAGGTGAAACAAGCAGCGAGAGGCATTTTAGTTTGGAATTGAGAGGGATGAGGGCAGAGGCAAGGCCATGCTACAGGGGGTACCATGGAAACCACTTAAAAGAGTGTACCAGGCGGAAAGTCAACGACCAACCAGGTGACTCAGATGGGGAGAGCGAGTATAACGGCCCATCTGAGGGAGGACAGGAAAGAAAGCTTTTAGAAAACTGTGTTTCGGAATTCCAAATGGATGTGAAACAAGGCAGGTGACGCATTTTCGATCACATGTCTAGCGAGTGGTACCCACGTGAGTGAGTCAATGTCTAGCGAGTGGTACCCACGTGAGTGAGTCAATGTACACATTTAGACTGACGCCTAAATGCGGCACAAAACATCCGATTGGTGGAAACGCGCTAGGAAGGAGAAAAGAGCCAAAGTTTCGACGTAATTTAATGGTAGGGACCATACGATTGGTAGAGAGAGTTTCCACAAAATAAGAGGAACGCTCCTATTGGTCGAAAAAGCCGTGACGTGAAGAACGAAAGAACCCAAGTAGGGAGACAGTTCGGCTATGAGTAAGACAAGATAGAAATTTTCGAGGGCTCTTTTCTGAACTGGCGTCAAGTGCAGAACGGAGCGTATAACGCTCTGTACGATGCAGAGGAGTAAATTGTGTGAACAATGCGTTCACAGCGGCTGATATCCAGCTATAAATTAGCTGTAGCATCGTTTAGCTCCAACAGTGGAGAAACAAACCAGGCAATTAATTAATTGTTCTTGCAAGAAATGAGAGGGCATTATAATATGTGCGCTGCTCCAGCCATGCACGTGTATATCGCCACATTCTAAGACTAGGGTGAGTACATGTTCTCTCGCATAATGAGAAAAAGGGAAAGTTTCAACAGGAAAATGCAGCAAAGGTGTAATTAGTTTTATAGGAATTTCAGCGAAAGAGAGCGGCCTAGCAGACGACAGCTCACCGCAGCTTAAGGTAAATACCGAGTGCAGAGGCGTAAACTTGTTGGTTCACCAGCTTGCGTCCACTGTGAACTCGTGCGACCTTGGGTAATCTTTTGCTCAATTTGCCAGATAACTAACCATCCACCCTAGACTTGATTGTCATCCTAAAAATAGTACTGAACTTTGAACCGGAATCAGACGATTTTCGTAGTACTGACCACCATCATAACGTAAGTGTAGGAACAATTTTCTGAATAAACCTTCTAGTTAAACTTTAATATTGTCGGGTTTAGGATAATTTAACCTTCTGAGAATTAATATTTAATATTGTTGTGTTTAGGATTATTTCACTTTTTGATGTTGACGAGATGCATTATCCTGCAACCGGTTTTGGCTGTCACATTGAAAATTGTGTAAAAGCGTGTATTTTTGGGCTAATATTGCGACATTAAACATGTCATTTCAACTTACACAGTTGTCTTCAATCCTAAAATAAGTAAAACACAAATATTGCACCTTACAGTCTTGCTATTACAAACTTTAGTCAGCCTGTGATGGGAACTGAACCCACTCTGTGAATACTGACAGACGCCAAACTGGAATAGTGAGTCAGTGAGGCCCTCCAGTCACCAGCGGCGGCCTATGTACGTGCTGTCGAGATGGCGTTGGCGGCCTGTTGCTTGTCAGTGTGTCTCTGGCCTCTCTCATAATAGGTGTGCTTGATCCGGCGCTTGTAATCGATCTTTGCCGACTGGTGTGCTGACAATAGCTTACACCAGCACAGAATTGCCTCCGAGACGCAATTTAAAACCATTTATTAGACATGTTATCAACACCTCCGGTGAGATATCGATGGTACTTGTCATTGGTAATGTTTCCTTTGGCAGAATAGAAAAATGGCTCAAATGGCTCTGAGCACTATGTGACTTAACTTCTGAGGTCATCAGCCGCCTAGAACTTAGAACTAATTAAACCTAACTAACCTAAGGACATCATACACATCCATGCCCGAGGTAGGATTCGAACCTGCGACCGTAGCGGACGCTCGGTTCCAGACTGTAGCACCTAGAACCGCACGGCCACTCCGGCCGGCGGCAGAATGGAATCTTTCCACTTTTGTCTTTCACTTTTTCGTTTCATACCGCAACCGTCTTTGACTAACTAATGCAGATTCCAGAATCAAGCCCTATTGAGTTAACTAGTTAATACATAATTTCTACACTTAATGAAGAGTACGACCTTTACTTACTCGCCGCCTGAATGGCTGATACCTGAAGACTACAAAAAATAAATAAAATTAAATAGAAAGGAAACTATAATTAATGGGGACGAAAGTTTCTACGACCTGAAGACTGTTGGGGCACAACAGCAGCCATAGTATAGTTCGAAGTCTTAACTTTATGTTAGTGGAACGGAATACATTATGGTAACGGTCTGTATCGTACGTGTCTGAATTCGGTTTGTGGAAGACCGACTGTCACTTCATTTCGTACCTATGATCGTCGGACCAATGGAACCTACCTCGTTCATTATTTTTCGTGGGAGATATAAAAGACCATGAATGTAACGGCTTATAGCAGTCGAGAACCATAAAACATTCAGGACTGTTTCTGCGCTATTTTGAAGATCAACCACCAGTATTTCTGCCTTACATCACAAGCGTTTGCCTTCAATAGGTAGGTAATGACGACCCTCCATAAGCCACCCAGTACGCGCACAACGCGTCCATTTATAGCGCATACGGGCAGCGTAAACCCGAGCGCGCGCGTATTAAATTTACTGTGCAATCAGAGAAGCGCGGTGCGTTGGCCTCCGCCGGCGCATATCGAATGGTCGGAGCAGGCAGGTTAGGCACTCCCTTTACCGGAAGTCACCGCACTCGCATTATTGTTCAAATTTAAATGCGTGCCGTCCCATCATCCGGTCCACAAGAAAGCCGACACGCTGTACCAGGCTACTCTTACGAGAAAAAATGTCACAGGTAAAACTGTAATACTCCTACCTGGCCGAAGCCGTTGAACTCAGGCGCACGTAAAGAGAAAAAGTCAGTGAAAAAAAAAAGTCGAGGCTCTGCTTTTCTGTAGAAATACGAGGGTTTTCCAGAAAGTAATGCACCGCATTCTTTTTCTTCAACAGTTCTGTACTGAACATCATGAGAATCACACTCACGAAAGAATGGTGTTTTATCTACACTCCCTATTTTTCCACTTAATCTCCATCCCGTTCTTTTCCCTTCCTCCAGCGCGAAACAAGGGCGTGTATGTCCTGTCGGTAGTAAATATAGGCATGGCTGGGGAAATGCCCGCTGATTATGTAATAACTCCTAACTGCTTCGACAAGCCTTGCAACATAATAATTAGAAGTAGCGAGCAGTGGGAGGAAACAGTTCAACACTGTACGGGGAACATCGTTTGGTTCACCGATGGGTCGAAAACAGTTGGGGCAGGGTTGTACGGGGTTCAGCCAAGACTGGAGAGCAGCATCTCTCTAGGGAAACTGGCGTCTGTATTCCAAGCCGAAATTACTGCAATCAGGGCATGTGTGGAGGAGAATATGAGTAGGTGCTACAATGACCGTAGCATCTGCATCTATTCAGACAGCCAGGCAGCCCTGAAATCATTGGAAGCTCCTGCAACAAGATCTAAGATTTTTGCAGATTGCCACAGGGCTCTGGTGGAGCTAGGGGGAAGCAATAGGGTGTACCTAGTGTGGGTCCCTGGCCACTCAGGGTTCTGTGGTAATGAACAAGCCGATAGATTGGCTAGGATGGGGGCAACAACTCAATTTATTGGACCCGAACCTGTCTTGACAATCACCAAGGCTATGATCAAATTAGAACTACGGAACTGGCTTAGGAAACAGCGCGTAGGATATTGGACCTAGGTCCATAAAAAGAAAACATGGTAAGGTAATAATGCGCAAGCCATGTTTTAAAAGAAGCTCTGTAATACTGGGATTGAACAGGAAAGAGATCTAACTCATGACTAGACTGATGACCGGCTATGGGAACTTCAAAAACCACCTACACACAATGGATTTAATGGAAGAGGACCCTAAATGTAGGATCTGTGATGAGGGTGAAGAAACTGCATCACACCTAATCTTTGAATGCATGGCATTGGAGAGTAAAAGATACAGAATCTTCGGGACAACTAGACCTGAAGAAATTGTGTCTAACAAAAACTGGTAGAGGGGCTTCTTGCACTATTTAAGGGCACTGGTTGGCTTTACTAGATATACAGGGAGCGATACCGCACAATAAACCCAGTTTCGGTGCGGGCAGTGGCGGGTTAGACCAAAGCTGTTTTAGCTCTCCTGTTAAAATCAAATCAAATCAAATCAAGGTCCTGTCGGTAACAATACTTGTCTTGGTGGCGAAGCCAGTGCTTCACTGTGTGAATCACCTCCTCATCGTCCTCTAAACGTCTCCCAGGAATGGAATCCTTTAACGGCCCAAACAAGCGGAAGTCCGAGGGGCTAGGTCAGAGCTGTCAGGTAGACAGCCGTGGATGGTCTCCCGGACCGCTGCAGATCATGGAGCTCCGCCGAACCGCCTTCTGATGACCTCACCCTCCGTGCCCAGCGACTAACTGTACTTCTGTCGACAGCAGATGCTCATTAGACTTTGTACAAACGTTTGTGAATATTCCTCACTGTTTCTTTCTCTGCTTTGAGAAATTCAATGACGGCACGTTGCTTGTAAGGTACACCACCTACAGACGCCACGCTGAAACTGTCCTGAAGCTTCGCTAGCTGTCAGAAGTGATGGAAACTTGGCGCGCTCATTGAGGAAACTTCAAATAATACAAACGTAACGTTTCGCATTAGCAACATTGTTTTCGGCTGAGAAAAAAAGTGCGGTGCATTACTTTCTGCCACGTTGAGTGGCCGAGCGGTCTAAGGCGCCATGTCACGGACTGCGCGGTCCCTCCCGCCGGAGGTTCGAGTCCTCCCACGGGCATCGCTGTGTGTTGTTCATAGCATAAGTTAGTTTAAGTAGTACCTAAGACTAGGAGCCGATGCCCTCAGCGGTTTGGTCCCGTAGAAATTCACATACATTTGAACATTACTTACTGGGCAACCCTTGTACAGTTAGTGAAATTGTGTTTGCTTTCGGAAAACTTTGGTATTGAACTAGTTTTCCCGTTCCATATGGAGCTTTTTATTTTGTACAGGAGTATACGCTGTAATGAAGTTTGTGAACAAATCATTTCTTTGTGTTGAACTGGGACTCGAAAACGAACCTTTGTACGCGCCGCGAAGTTACATTTTCCCAGAACTCATCTCTTGCTTTCGTACTCAGTGGTTCCGTTGATGGAGTTAACAAAATCAGTCTATAAGTAAGGCGTTTATTTTTTTTTGCTACCACCGAACAGTCACACGTTTCTTTGTATCAACATCATCACAGCCGGTCAGTGTGGCCGAGCGGTTCTAGGGGCTTCAGTCTGGAACCAAACGACCGCTACGGTCGCAGGTTCGAATCCTGCCTCGGGCATGGATCTGTGTGATGTCCTTAGGTTAGTAAGGTTTAAGTAGTTCTAAGTTCTAGGGGACTGATGACCTCAGGTGTTAAGTCCCATAGTGCTCAGAGCCATTTGAACCATTTTTTGAACATCATCACATATGCTGTGTAAAGAAATATATGCGTTACTTTCTTTATCGGGTGCTTCTAAATTAGATGCTATTTTCACATCCATACGCGTGAATCACGAGTCCTTAAGATTCGTTTTACAATCCCCGTCCGTCCCTGTTTTCATTTGGGGAGGTCGACGCATCAGATCGGCCCGTAATCATTATTAGGACGTACGGCAGTTAGTGCAATAATATACTCTGTATCGCCAAAGAAGCTGGTACAGGCATGCGTATTGAAATACAAAGCTATGTAAACAGGCAGAATACGGCGCTGCTGTCGGCAACGCCTACATAAAACAACAAGTGGCTGGTGCAGTTTTTAGATCATTTGCTACTACTACAATGGCAGGTTATTAAGATTTAAGTGAGTTTCAACGTGGCGTTATAGTCGTCGCACGGGCGTTGGAACACAGCATTTCCGAGGTAGCGATGATGTGGGGATTTTTCCGTATGACCATTTCACGAGTGTACCGCGAATATCAGGAATCCGGTAAAACATCAGATCTCCGACATCGCTGCAGCGGAAAAACATCGTGCAAGCATTGGACCAACGACGACTGAAGAGAACCATACAACGTGACGGAAGTGCCGCCCTTCCGCAAATTGCTGCAGATTTCGATGCTGGGCAGTCAACAAGTGACAGCGTGCGAACCATTCAACGAATCATCATCGACAGGGGCTTTCGGAGCCGAAGGCCCAATCGTGTACTCTTGAGGACTGCACAAGACAAAGAGCTTTACGCCTCGCCTTGTCCCGTCAATACTGACATTGGACTATTGATGACCGGAAACTTGTTGCCTGGTCGGACAGTCTCGTTTCAAATTGTATTGAGCGGATGGACATGTACGCGTATAGAGACAATTTCATGAATCCATGGACCCTGCATGTCAGCAGGGGACTGTTCAGGCTGGTGGAGGCTCTGTACTGGTGTAGGGCGTGTGCAATTGGAATGATGTGGGACACTTGATACGTCAAGCTACGAATCTGACAGGTGACACGTACGTAAGCATCCTGTCTGATCATCTGCATCCATTGTCCGCCCGTGTTAGCTGAGTGGTCAGCGCGACGGAATGTCATACGTAATGGCCCGGGTTCGAGTACCAGCTGGGTCGAAGATTTTCTTCGCTGAGAAACTGGTTGTTGTGTTGTCATTATCATGGTCCTTTCATCCCCATCGACACCCAAGTCGGCGAAGTGGCGTCAACTCGAATGACATGCACTAGGCGACAGTCTACCCCGACGGGAGGCCCTAGCCACACGGCATTTGCATTTTACCTGCATCCATTCATGTCCACATGTGCTTTCCGACGGACTTGGACAACTCTATCAGGACAATGTGACACATCACACGTCCAGAATTGCTACAAAGTGGCTCCAGAAACGCTCTTCTGAGTTTAAGCACTTCCACTTGAGCATATCTGGGATGCCCTGCAACGTACTGTTCTTATGTGATCTCTACCCCCACGTAGTCTTACGGATTTATGGACTGCCCTGCAGGATTCATGGTGTCAGTTTCCTCCAGGACTACTTCAGACATTAGTCGAGTCCATGCCACGTCGTGTTGCACCACTTCTGTGTGCTCGCGGGGCCCGTACACGACTTTAGGCAGATGTATCAGTTTCTCTGGCTGTTCAGTGTACCTGTATACACTATTTGATCAGAAATCTCCGGACCCCAATGTCATGTGAAATTAGATGTCACACCCCAGTACATAAAAGGAGGCGAGGGCTAATGTGTCAGTACAAAAGCAGCAGCAGTAGAATGGGTCACTCAGGAGAACTCAGTGACTTCGAACGTGGTCTACACACCGACAATTCAACCCTTCTAAAGCTGCCCAAGTGGACAATTGGTAATCTCATTGTGAAGAGCGAACGCGTGAGAGGCACCCACTTGCCTTTCTCATACTGTGGCATCAAGCAGTCAGGCCTGCAAGATGGGTGGTTTGCCAAGCGAGTGGATTCTTCCTTAATTTATTGAGCAACATGAATTCTCGTATCTTACTATTTAGTTACAAATTATCCTCCTGCATGAATAATACGCAACGGAAACACGCATCTGACTATCAGTGATTTATAGAACTCTGACTGCACACTACGCACTGGCAATACCACACTTACTTTTTTGTCTTTGATTTAACGGCTTTTATATAAATTCGGGACATTATGATAACATACAATTTAATGAAAAAGGCCACCAATCTCTTTCTTTTCACTATTTGATTTATTCCTAAACACACAAATTCTACAACCTACAATAAAATTACAAGAGAAATTCCGCCCAGTGGGCATGGCTTTACGTTAGTGGATCTCTATACTATGGTCTCGTAATCTATTTACCGCAACAGTGCACTCCCTGGATCGGATGGTGGATCTTTTATTATACCTCACACTTCGCCTCTCACATTCATCCTCACGAAACTTTCCTCCAGATCGAGCGATACAGAAGGAACAAGCATAACCCACAAATCTTTCGAAACTACCTTGCTACTCCCATCCAAAACACACATACCCAAATTACAAGACATACACAACACAACAATATGAAATATTACACAACGAACGGTTACAACTTCATCACTTTCCGCTTTCCCACTTCAATCAATATCTATCCCAGTTTCACACGACACTGCCCCACTTTGTAATTTTACTTTCCTACTGTGAACTCTGGAGATAAACGCACGTCTTCCTGTGCAATGCAAGCCAAGTGGCGTTGCTGGAAAAACGGCCGACTCACCTTGATTCTCTCTCAGAGTTTAAATTTAGCGTCACACGGAATGATATTTCTTAAATACTTCAACTTATGCTACACACGCTATTTCTTAAATATTTCAGCTTATTGTACACACGCTATTAATTCTTAAATATTTCAGCTTATTGTACACACGCTAGTATCTCAACTTATAACTACACGTGGGCTCATTGTGACCGTTGGTTTACTACAATCCCCTTAAAATTACCTGCCTCACTTTGTAATTTTCCCCACAAAAGTTCCTGGGAAAGAGAAATGATTAGTTCTAACTACTCTTAAATATTCCACATCCATACCATGCCTCCACACTTTCATTACGGAGCACAACAAAAAACAGGTCTTTACAGCAGAAGGTTCAGCGCCAGAGTGCCGAAAACATGGCCGTATTCCGGTTCTCTCGCACCTCTGTCGAAGTGGGAGAAGCACCTTGCTACCTTATTGGTCAGCCCCATTTCAGACGCTCAAAAGCTCTGGTAACTTCCATCTCTTTGGTCTCACCAAAGGTAGCCAAAGGATCGACTCAAAGATGATCATATATTCCGATTCACTATCTGTGGTTAGCAGACGACCATACATTTATTCATTTCACAGATCTCACCAAACTGGATGTAGGGATTTATTTTGAGGGAGTGCACATGTGATCAATTAAATAAATAAATTGTCATTCTTTCCCACACTGGTATCCGGCTTCGCTGTATTAATTGAAATTGAGTTACTTTTACACAAAAAATGTGTTGTTCTGACAAGAATTTCGTACCTATTTTCAGTGTTGGGCGGTACTGTACCCTTTCACGCGAACCGCAACCACGGCAAAAATGTTCAAATGTGCGTGAAATCTTGTGGGTCTTAACTAAATAGTTCAAATGGCTCTGAGCACTATGGGACTTAACATCTGAGGTCATGAGTCCCCTAGAACGTAGAACTACTTAAACCTAACTAACCTAAGGACATCACACACATCCATGCCCGAGGCAGGATTCGAACCTGCGACTGTGGTTAGGACGTGGTCCTTTCTTATGACTAAGAAAACGCTAAATGCGGAAGTATATGAATACGTTTTAAAGCAGTGTGAACTGCTTACAGTACAGGAACAGTTTGGAGACGATAATAGTTTGTACCAGCATCACTGTACACCCTCTCATAAAGCAGCATCGGTGGGACGATGGTTTGTGGGCAATAAGGTTCCTGAAATGGACTAGCCTGCCCAGTGTCCCGATCTGAATGTAATTCAGCACCGTCCCGATGAGTTAGAACGTCGACTTTGCTTCAGGCCCAGGCGACCAACATCACTATCTTCTATAGTTTCTGTCCTTGAGGCACAATATGTAGTCATTCTCTCAGAGACATCTAGACAAGTCAATGAAAGTGCGCCCAGGAGAGTTACAGCCGTCATAAAGTCGAAGGGTGGGCACATCTCATATGTCATGTGTCCGGATACTTTTGATCAGATACTGTAAACGGTGAGGTGCTAATTACTTACTCACTGTCAAGTGTCTTTTGGCTGGGAGACTGTCTATCTGTGAAGTGAACCTTTTTTGTTTGTCATTTTTGTGTTTTAGAGTACAAAAAAGTGCCCCCGCATTATTGTCAATCTGATGTATTCTGATGATTCGGCGATGTGGTATCGTTTTGTTAATGGAATGGTAGCGAGCGTTCGAGATAGCTTCCTTACGAAATTAGGCAGTCTGATACGTCTTTTCTCACCCTAAACAAAGCAAGATGACCCCGACAAAGTACTCTGAACAAAATCAGTTTAGTCTCGATGTTTAGTTTAATCTTTACGAAATGCGGCGTTGCACGAATCTCTCTTTTCGATGCTTTTGTTGCAGCGTGTGAGTGGTGGACATTGAGACGGTGCCGTCGTTGGTCAAACTATAAGTGGCTGACTTGGAATTCGCCAGAGCAATGTTAGCCAGGCCAGCTTGGCTGTCACGATACGCTGCTGAAAATATTCTGACGGAAATGGAAAGTATTAAAGTCCATTATATGGGGTGATTCGAAAGTCATGTCCCATAGGAAAAATTCGGTATTATTGGAGACAGCGAAAACTACAGCGAGAAGATTGACACAGCACCACCACCATACCGACGAAAAGATACGTCGTGTGTAGAGCTTAATACCACATGGCCGGTTGTATATGAGGCAATTGATTAACGTAGTCGACGGAAGGATATTAAAGGGGCGCCAGTAACCACAGTTGTATAGTGTGGTGTTGTATTGCAGTGTAGTGGTTCGTACAGCAATGTACATACATCATGAGATGTTGTTTGCCGGATGGCAGTTTAGTTTGGACGCCTTCTGCATTAGAAGTACATGCGAACAACTGACTGGAGATGGCGGTTGTACTGTACTGTTAAGCTTCAGGTCGTCATTAACCGACGACGTAACTTTTTGTTTGCGTGATTGAAGCACATCTGTAGCACGCATTCGTCTCTTTGTCTTTTCGCTAGCTCCAAACCTTACGACTTTGTCCTCTGGGCCAAGGCTATTGAATCACCTGTGTAGACTTTGTCATATGGGAGATAACTTTTGAATCGCATTTTATAGATGTTCATTACATAAGAAGTATTACGTGACTACACTTCCACTCCATTTAGAACTGGTATCCGTCACAATTTCAGTATCAGATGTGACCCCCACGGACGCTCTTGTATTCTGGTGTCACGGAATCGTACAGTCTCCGAATATCTTACGATGCCTGAAGCACATGTTATGTCATTTCATGAAAATGGCTGGGTAGAGCTGGTGGTGATGTGTACGTCTTCCCATTGCATTCCAGTCGTGTTCTATGGGTCACATATCAGGGGAGTGGAAAGGCCAAGCAAAGATACATTTTTCACGGTGCAGTGCAGGTTCTTGCTTTATCTTTGCCGGAATATGGCGTTTGTTATGTTGGTCATGGAGAATAAGGCAACATGGGTCACCATTCTTGTTACATACTAGCAAGCATTCCACGTTCCTTCAACAGTCACGAAGTCAGTCCTGTTGTCATATCCTGCAACTGCCCCCAGTATGAGTCAAGGAGTTGGAGAGAAATGAGTCTCAAGAATGTATGCTTCCTGTGACTTTTCACCAGGTCGTGTAGGGACACGTTGGAGTCTACTTTACCGTCACAAACAGAAGCGGTACTGATGAAACAGCTCACGTGTGAACGGCTGGATATCTGTGTCCAACGGGCATTATATGTTTCGGCAAGCAACGATGTAGAACTCTGTCCTTCCAGTCTTCCCCTCCCCCCTCCCCCCCCCCCGGCCTGCTACTCTCTCCGCAGTCAGCGCGAAACATCTTCATCCCTCCCTTCTTGCCCCCTCCCCCCCCTCCCCCTTAGCCAGCTGATACCTAGATTTTTCCGTCCTCTGTTCGCACTCAGGGACGTGTGCTGGTGGCATCTCTTCTGTAGCTCTGACTGCCCCCGACGTCAGTTCGTTTCTGGATATCCCATGTTTACTTAGACTACATGCGGGTTCCCAGGCCTTACGAAGGATATAGGCATTATCACGATTGATTAGTAGTTCCCTTACTCGAATCTCGATAGATGTCACAGTCCCGAAATTTAGAAGTCTATGGTGGAACTATAGTAAGGTTGTAAAGCAATCCCTGTAATTCCGATAGGCAACGTCCCTCGACTGCCTACGTATTAGTTTGCTGCAATCTGATGTGCCGTTGGTGTTTTGGCAACGACCCACATGAATCTTCCTTCATTGGCAGGGTATATGATAAACCTGGATTTACGCAGTCCCTGGTCGTCTTTTACACTACCAAGGAGTGCCCCTGTTTTAGCTACTGGATAGAAGACTGTGTTTCCTCAGAATTCATCCTATTTTTTCGGATAATACATCATCAAATGGAATAAACTCAATAACCGCCTCCTCCTGACGTTCTTCCTCTGTTTTCGCCAGTTGTATTTCTGCTGGTTGTACAGTGGGTGTAGGGTGTAGCATTCTTCCAATATGCCACTCGATGTAGCCATTCTTCCACTACACAGTGCTCAGACTTCTTGAATGAGACTTCTTGATTGAGACTTCCATTGTCGGAGAGGTTGAGAGCCTATGTACCAAGGTTTTGAACACCATGTTTGTCTACGCTGAGTGATGGCAGTCATCTGTGTTTAGGTACAGGTCAGTGTGGGTCTTCTGGTACAAGCTGTGGCTGTGGCCCTATGCACCGTCAGCTCTCCTTTTTGCGAGGACGTGTGCTGCCAGAATACATCCCTGGGCACGAACCGGGGACAGAGCTACTTGTCGGCGGAAAGGCAATGTTGTCACTTGCCGAATGATTGTGCTCGTTTGACACTGACATTCTGCTGCTCACCTGTGAACTGTTTCGTCATGAATTACGCCGAGAGAAGCTGAGGAATCAAAGGAGCGATACTCATCACTGAAAAACAGAGAATGGCTCTAGATGTCCCAGTTAATTCTGGCTCTACACCATTCAAGTCTGTGTTGCCTACGGCTTGGTGCCAGCAATAAACGACGCTTGGCAACTCGAGGTCTCAGCCTAGCTCCCAATAGTCGACACACCGTGATGACATTCTGCCTGTAACATCTACCCGGATTTCAGCCGCTCTTGTCCCTCTATTCTTCACAGCCAGTCACACAATCCTACGACCTTCTCTTGGCGTAGTCCTTCTAGATATAAGGATCCGCGCCTGTACTTCTTGCCATACTGCCGTCCAGGGTCCATCTCGCCACCTCGCAACCTCCAGCCACTGCGATACAACCAACTGCCTGCGTGATCTGTCGGTACGTAGCTCCCATGTCCTTCATGCCTACTATTCGAGCTCGCTCTAGAAGTAAATACGGCGATAAACTGTAAATGCATGTCCTCTGTGCATGCTGTGTTGCGATAATCACCTAAAAGTTCCAGCAGCATTTGACGAACACAGTAGCAATCATATACTCGCGCCATTCTTCATCTGTAGGAATAGCTCTTTCTGTATCGGAGAAAGCTAGCACAAAGATGAAATTTTAGGTATCCCACTGCCATGGAAATAATGAAATACTCGTATTAGTTTGGCAGCGTTCAGTCACGGTGCGAGACACTCAATTCACCACTGTAGTAAACAGAACAACGTGTCTAAGTAGCCACAAGTGATACGAGACTGTTTTGATGGACGCCTACACAGTGCAACTAGCCAAGTTTCCATATTTTTGTCCACCTCTGTAGTTTTGCAGATTTCAGTCTCTCCCTTTCCATCAGTGTAGTAAGCGGTACACAGTGTCTACCCGTACGTTGGTCAATGTAATGCGAGGCTGCCTTTCAGTACCAGTTGGCTGTATGCAACTGCAACAAAAAGTAAACAGCGGAAAGGCACAGGAGACAACAAGGCCTTACGCACTTCAACATTATCTCCAAAATTGTTTAAGTTTCTCTTTAATTTGTATATAGAATTTAATTTAAAAAGGTGCTTTACACATCATATGCCTTAATTGTATTTGTATTGTAATAAACACAATAATATACTGAAATTGAACCCACTGTTCATCATTCTGCTAGCTGCCACATACACGAATGCAACATTGTTAAAGACATATTTTCCTTTTACATACGAGGCCTTGCTGAAAACACTGCCTCCGAGATTTTTGTGTAAAAGCTCTTAAAGCTTTTTAAATAAAATAAAATTTATTAACCTTCTGCATCATTATTCTTCAAGGCTACAAATTTATTTCTCTACATTGTCACCCTGTCGACGAACACAGTTCTCCCAACGACAGATCAGGTTGTTGATCCCGTCACCATACGATGTTTCACTTTGTTGACGGAGCCAAAACGTCACCTCCAAGGGGCCAAGTCGGAACTGTATGGACAATGATCGGTAACAGTGAACACAACGCGTCGGATTGTTGCAAAATGTCTCAGCGCTCGTGTGTGGTCTCGCATTGTCATACTGAAGGAGAGGGTGCTTCATGTTTGGACATACTCTTCGAAACCGCGCTTTCAGTTTACATGCCACAATGTCGTTAGGAAACCATCACCCTCACGCTCAAAACGCAAAATAAATTGTAGACAGATGTCCGGTCTCATCTGTTTCATTTCAGGCGTTTTTTCTACCTCAGTGGTGTCCTGCACGCGCTCTCGAGTTATGCCACACTAACCTTATGGTTGTGCCTATGTTCTCTGACGATTTCCTCTGATAAATACATCAATCCGATTCCGATTTCGTCGGCTACCGTACGTGGTTCTCCGTTCCGAACTCCGTAACACACACTGAGGTTATCATCACCGTTCCCTGCATTACGACCACGAACAACCCACCGTCGCCCATTACTAATATCGATACAATCATCACGGTGCACAGCTTTCATTCTTCTACGGAGTTCAGTTGGAGGCACTTTTTCTGTGGTTAGGAAGTCAATTACAATACACTGTTTCTGATGCACCGACATAGTTACGTTACACACCGCCATGTTACACGCCATAATTCGGAGCCCTCTAGCGGCCGATGATTGCCACTTGCGTCAGTGAAGCGGGAATCTCCAAAAATACTGCTCCAACGAAAAATTCACTCCCACATGCAATAACTGAAATGAATCCCATCCCACATGTTCCCACAAATATGAAGTTGGAACTCATCAAACAAACCTGAACTTCACAACAGACGAGGCAACAGCCAAATCCGTCCCAACACCCCGTCCATTCCACTATCACAGGACACACGAGGTCTGTTTCATAAAAAGAGTCATGCGAAACAGCGACCCTTCTCAACGTTCTCACATCTCATTAAGTTACCTTACTTAGGAATGAAAATGGTGGACCACAGCAATCACTCGTCCTTTCATTTCAGGCTTTATTGAAGCAAATCTATGCTGAAGAGACCAAGAAACTGGTATACCTGTCTAATAAAGCGTAGGCCCCCGCCAGCACGCTGAAGTGCCGCAATACAACGTGGGATGGACTCGATTAACGTCTGAGGAAACTGACACCATGAATCCTGCAGGGCTGTCCATAAATCCGTAAGAGTACGAGAAAATGGAGATCTCTCCTGAAGAGCACACTGCAAGGCATCCCAGATATGCTCAATAATGTTCATGTCTGGGGAGTTTGGTAACCAGCGCAAATGTTCAAACTCATAAGAGTGTTCCTGGAGCCACTCTGTAGCAATTCTGGACCTTTGGCGTGTCGCATTGGCTTCTGGAACTGCCCAAGTCCGTCGGAATGCACAATTGACATGAATGGCTTCAGGTGATCAGACAGGATGCTTACATAGTGTCACCTGTCAGAGTCGTATCTAGATGTATAAGGCATACTATAGCACGCCAACTGCACACACCCCACACCATTACAGAGCCTCCATCAGCTTGAACAGTTCCCTGCTGACATGCGAGGTCCATGGATTCATGAGGTTGTCTCCATACCTGTACACGTCCATCCCCTCGATACAATCTGAAACGAGGCTCGTCCGAACAGGCGAGAAGTTTCCAGTCATCAACAGTCCAATGTCGGTGTCGAAGGGCCCAGGCGAGGCGTGAAGTTTTATGTTGTGCACTCATCAAGGGTACACTAATGGGCGGTACACTAATGAGCCCTCGGCTCCGAAAGCCCATATCAATGATCATTCGTTGAATGGTTCACACGCTGACACTTGTTAATGGCCCAGCACTGAAATCTGCAGTAATTTGCCGGAGGGTTGCACTTATGTCACGCTGATCGATTGTCTTCAGTCGTCGTTGGTCCCGTTCTTGCACGATCTTTTTCCGGGCACAGCGATATCGGAGGTTTGATGTCATACTGGATTTCTGATATTTACCGTACTCTCGTGAAATGGTCGTACGGGAAAACCCCCACTTCGTCACTGCCTCGGAGATGCTGTGTCCCATCGCTCGTGCGTCGACTATAGGACCGCGTTCAAACTCACTTAAATCTCGGATAACCCGCCATTGTAGCAGCAGTAACCGATATTAACGACTGCGCCACATACTTGTTTTATATAGGCGTTGCCGACCGCAGCGCCGTATTCTGCTGTTTACACATATCTGTATTTGAAATCTCATGCCTATACCAGTTTCTTTGGTGCTTCAGTGTAGATTTCGGCTAGTAACTAACCATTATTAATGCAGTATTTCAGAGTTTTAATACATTTCCTAGTACGGCAGTCGTCTGTTGGACGGGACTGAGTCTTGAATGAACTGTGACAGGAGCCCAAACAAAAGGGGACTGATGTAATAGGACAGGCATTAAAACTCTGAAATACTGCCCTGACAATGGCTAGTTACTAGCCGAATCCTAGATTTGCTTGAATAAAGCCTGGAAGGAGAAAACGACTGATTGCTATGCTCCATCATTTTGAAAATTTTCATATCTGCCAGCTAATTTCCCCAGCACCCCCAACTGTCTGCCACCTCAACCTGACAGACACCCGTCCCCACAATCATACACACTACTTCTTCTACCACATATCCACTATTTCAACATGTCCACATTCACATCTTCCTCCTCCAAAAATACTGGCGCGGCAACAGCGAGTACTCCTCTAAGCCTTCTGATTTCTAACCACCCCTGGAACCCAACATAACTTTTTTTGAGTCACCAATCTATTGACTAGTTCGATGCAACTCACCACAAATTTCTCTCCTGTGCCAGCCTCTTCATCTCGGAGTATCACTTGCATCCTACGTCCTTAATTTCCGTTTCCCCTCACTATTGTTATCCCCTACAACTCCTCTAATATCCCTGAAGTCGTAACACGTGTCTTATCATCTTGTCTCGTCTTCTTATCACTGTTTTCCATATGTTCCAATCTTCGCCAATTTTAAGTAAAACTTCCTCATTCCTTATGATATACACTCCTGGAAATTGAAATAAGAACACCGTGAATTCATTGTCCCAGGAAGGGGAAACTTTATTGACACATTCCTGGGGTCAGATACATCACATGATCACACTGACAGAACCACAGGCACATAGACACAGGCAACAGAGCATGCACAATGTCGGCACTAGTACAGTGTATATCCACCTTTCGCAGCAATGCAGGCTGCTATTCTCCCATGAGACGATCGTAGAGATGCTGGATGTAGTCCTGTGGAACGGCTTGCCATGCCATTTCCACCTGGCGCCTCAGTTGGACCAGCGTTCGTGCTGGACGTGCAGACCGCGTGAGACGACGCTTCATCCAGTCCCAAACATGCTCAATGGGGGACAGATCCGGAGATCTTGCTGGCCAGGGTAGTTGACTTACACCTTCTAGAGCACGTTGGGTGGCACGGGATACATGCGGACGTGCATTGTCCTGTTGGAACAGCAAGTTCCCTTGCCGGTCTAGGAATGGTAGAACGATGGGTTCGATGACGGTTTGGATGTACCGTGCACTATTCAGTGTCCCCTCGACGATCACCAGTGGTGTACGGCCAGTGTAGGAGATGGCTCCCCACACCATGATGCCGGGTGTTGGCCCTGTGTGCCTCGGTCGTATGCAGTCCTGATTGTGGCGCTCACCTGCACGGCGCCAAACACGCATACGACCATCATTGGCACCAAGGCAGAAGCGACTCTCATCGCTGAAGACGACACGTCTCCATTCGTCCCTCCATTCACGCCTGTCGCGACACCACTGGAGGCGGGCTGCACGATGTTGGGGCGTGAGCGGAAGACGGCCGAACGGTGTGCGGGACCGTAGCCCAGCTTCATGGAGACGGTTGCGAATGGTCCTCGCCGATACCCCAGGAGCAACAGTGTCCCTAATTTGCTGGGAAGTGGCGGTGCGGTCCCCTACGGCACTGCGTAGGATCCTACGGTCTTGGCGTGCATCCGTGCGTCGCTGCGGTCCGGTCCCAGGTCGACGGGCACGTGCACCTTCCGCCGACCACTGGCGACAACATCGATGTACTGTGGAGACCTCACGCCCCACGTGTTGAGCAATTCGGCGGTACGTCCACCCGGCCTCCCGCATGCCCACTATACGCCCTCGCTCAAAGTCCGTCAACTGCACATACGGTTCACGTCCACGCTGTCGCGGCATGCTACCCGTGTTAAAGACTGCGATGGAGCTCCGTATGCCACGGCAAACTGGCTGACACTGACGGCGGCGGTGCACAAATGCTGCGCAGCTAGCGCCATTCGACGGCCAACACCGCGGTTCCTGGTGTGTCCGCTGTGCCGTGCGTGTGATCATTGCTTGTACAGCCCTCTCGCAGTGTCCGGAGCAAGTATGGTGGGTCTGACACACCGGTGTCAATGTGTTCTTTTTTCCATTTCCAGGAGTGTAAGTCCACCTGTGCTGTCCTCCAAACGTACATTATCAGAAATTTCTTCCTATGTTTGATACCAATGAACATCTTTTGGACAGGAAGGCCACTTTTGCCCGTGATAGTCTGCTTTTTATGTCCTCCTTGCTTCGTCCGTCACGGGTTATTTTCCTTCCAACGTCGCAGAATTCCTTTGTGGTCACCAATTTTGATTTTAAGGTTAGTCTGTCGTTAATCTCATTTCTGCTTCTCCTCATCACTTTCTTCTGTCTTCGGTTTATTCTCAATCCTTATTCTGTATTGTTGTGTACTGTTCATTACATTCAATAGGTCCTGTAATTCTTCGTCACTTTTACTCAGAATAGCAATCTCATCAGCGAAACTTACAGTCGATATCCCTTCACCCTGAATTATAGTCGCTTCATAACTATTGACGCCTTCATGTATTTGAACTTTCTTACTGTAGTCAATCCTCTGTCTGCGTCTACAATTATAAACCATACATTTCTCTCCATCATCAAATTAACTATACACTACGAAACCAACTGCTGTAACACACAGGATATCCACACATGACTTCGAAAACTTGTCAGTAATTTTCATCTTTACGTAATTAGAATACATTTTATGTCTAATCAAACAACGTTGTCAATTGTACGAATTTGATAAATTTACACAGCGAAGTAAATGATGGTCTTCGAAGATTGTTTTCGTCATTAACTTTGCTGGGTTATTTCTAAAACTTATTAGCATATCGAAAATTTTGCAATAATATAACTTTTAAATTAACTGAGAATTTTACGTTGCGTTGGGCTCGCAACATAGTATAAGTTATTATAAGACATAATGGAAATGAAAGCTCCAAAACTAGCTGCAATATGGTAATATATTTTTAATATTTTACGCGACAGACCTGCTTCGGCTTAGTTGCCACTATCAAGTGACATGCGAAACCGACATTGATAAGGTTATCTGCACGTAAATCTTTGCTTTTTTATGTTTACATTTGCATTGATACTTACGTCTAGTTGGAAGTGACGACCATGTTGCGTCTATAGTAATTTTTTTCTACAAAATAATTCTTTTTTGTAGTTACGAGAATGTTCATCGTAAGACCTTTCTATAAACTGTGTAATTTTTCTAAAACGACAAAGCCGAGAGAATGTAAACTCCGTTATAAATATTACACAGAATATCGAAACGACTTACTATGAACATTCTCGAAGAACTGGAAATATATATTCATATAGATAAAATTCAAAGGAATATAAGAACAACGAAATGTAACATCATGTCTGGTAAGCTGTATATACACTTTGTAAATATGTGTCATCGGGGTTGTAGAAAAATATCCGCTGCCAGTCACAATAAAAGGTTGTTTATTCGTTACACGACCGGTTTCGGGCTTGCGCCCACCTTCAGGTGTTTATACATTCATTTGCATGTTTGTACTGTTGGAGATCAAAAAAGATGAAGCACCATTATTACAGTTATGCTGTGATGATAGTTTTGCCACTTAGTTACACACTTATGGTCTTTACTACTTTAAGTGTCTCATTTCCTAATCTAATTCCCTCAGCATCACCCGACTTAATTCGACTACATTCCATTATCCTCGTTTTGCTTTTGTTGATGTTCATCTTATATCCTCGTTTCAAGACACTTTCCATTCCGGGTATATTTGTATACAGGGCGATAACATCGAAGGATACTCGTATGCCGTTAAGTGAAATTTTATTGTCCTTTTTGTGTCGGTACAAGAGAGTTTTTTAATAATGAATTTGTTATTGAATATATACAATTCTGAGAGTGAACTGTTCAGTTAAGGATTTTAAATGCATATAGAGTATAATGGGTATCAGTCTGATTATAGTCGGCAATAGCGTAATACTTGACAGTCGACTGCTGTCAAGTGACCATGGATCAGAGCAGCCTTTCTACGATTCCGGTGCCTTATGTAGTGCTTACCTTGCCGAATATCTGTAATTGAGTCGCGTTATAAAGGACTATCGAACATACAAGTTTGATCTGCGGGCTGTCAAAATTCGCACCGTCGCCGCAACAGCCTAACAGGATGTGTGTACTCCCCGAGAGCGCTCGCGTGTCATTTGTTCAAGGGTGGCCTCGTTTCTGTCCTTGGTCTTAACTCCGGGTATTCCACTGTATGTTTAAAGCACTGACTCCACCTTGGCACATTGTCTGACAAGTAAGATCAACAAAGGGATATTAGGAGACAATGGCACAGCACATTTAAATAAGAGCGTGGCAACGTGTGGCAACAGGAAATGGATACCCTCGAAAACTTTTCGTGCTCTTAGTGTTCGTGAGTAGTAAATCAGTGGAAATTTATAGTTGTAACGATTGTGCCGCGACAAAGGAAAGCCGTCCGTGGCGGCCGAGCGGTTCTAGGCGCTTCAGTCTGGAACCGCGCGACCGCTGCGGTCGCAGGTTCGAATCCTGCCTCGGACAGGGATGTGTGTGATGTCCTTAAGCTAGTTCGGTTCAAGTAGTTCTAAATTCTAGGGGACTGATGACCTCAGATGTCAAGTCCCATAGTGCTCAGAGTCATTTGAACCATTTTTGAACAAACGAAAATTTGTGCCGGAAAAGAGTACACGTCACGATGTACTGCTAATCTCTGCTTTTCTAGCGTTCAGAAGTAATGAGACGAAATAGAGACAAAGTTTTCCTGGACTGCAGGCGCGATCAGAGAGCGTAGTGGTTCAGGCACCTGCCCGGTATAAGCATTAGGCCAAGGTTGGACTCCCACTCTGACACAAATTATTAATTCTCACCGAATATTCATTGTATTGCTAATTGAGGATTTCTGAAGACTTCCCACTTACATTATCTAATCAAAAGTATCCGGTTGCCATAGTGTATTGCGGAACTTATCACCAGATATCAAGAGCGGCAGACACAAAATTATAAAAGGAGACGAGGAGTACTGTGTTGTCAGGAGAGAAGCAACGACAGCAAAATGGGTGGATCAGGAGAGGTGACTTCGAACGTCGTCTAGACTTTGAAAACCACATTATGAAGAAATCCACCAGGGACATTTCAACTCCTAAAGCTGTCCATGTGGGCTGTTGGTGATGTGGCTCTGAAGTGGGAACGCAAAAGAACAACCGCAGTTAAACCTAGGGCAGGCAGACCTCATGTACTGTCGGATGGGAACTGACGCGCATTACGGAAGGTGGCTGTAAAAAAAATGGCATGAAATCAGCAGAAGGAACCACTCGTGAATTCCAAAGTGCAACTTAGCTAGCATCCCAGTTAACACAATGACTGTGTGTAGAAAGCTAAAAACAATGGGGGACAATAGTCGATCAGCTCCGCATACGCAACGGACACTACTGGCCATTAAAATTGCTACACCAAGAAGAAATGCAGACGATAAACGGGTATTCATTGGACAAATATATTATACTAGAACTGACATGTGATTACATTTTCACGCAATTCGGGTACATAGATTCTGGGAAATCAGTACCCGGAACAACCACCTCTGGCCGTAATAACGGCCTTGATACGCCTGGGCGTTGGGTCAAACAGAGCTTGGATGGCGTGTACAGGTACAGCTGCTCATGCAGCTTCCACAAGATACCACAGTTCATCATGAGTATTGACTGACGTATTGTGACGAGCCAGTTGCTCGGCCACCATTGACCAGACGTTTTCAATTGGTGAGAGATCTGGAGAATGTGCTGGCCAGGGCAGCAGTCGAACATTTTCTGTATCCAGAAAGGCCCGTCCATTATCCTGCTGAAATGTAGGGTTTCGCAGGGACCGAATGAACGGTAGAGCCACGGGTCGTAACACATCTGAAATGTAACGTCCGCTGTTCAAAGTGCCGTCACTGCGAACAAGAGGTGACCGAGACGTGTAGCCAATGGCACCCCATACGATCACGCCAGGTAATGCGCCAGTATGGCGATGACGAAAACACGCTCCCAACGTGCGTTCACGGCGATGTCGCCAAACACGGATGCGACCATCATAATGCTGTAAACAGAACCTGGATTCATCCGAAAAAATGACGTTTTGCCATTCGTGACCCAGGTTCGTCGTTGAGTACACCATAGCAGGCGCTCCTGTCTGTGATGCAGAGTCAAGGGTTACCGTAGCTATGGTCTCCGAGCTGATAGTCCATGCTCCTGCAAACGTCGTCGAACTGTTCGTGCAGATGGTTGTTGTCTTGCAAACGTCACCATCTCTTGATTCAGGGATCGAGACGTGGCTGCACGATCCGTTATTATAGCCATGCGGATAAGATGCCTGTCATCTCGACTGCTAGTGATACGAGGCCGTTCGGATCCAGCACGGCGTTCCGTATTACCCTCCTGAACCTACCGATTCCATATTCTGCTAACAGTCATTGGATCTCGACCAACGCGAGCAGCAATGTCGCAATACGATAAACCGCAATCGCGATATGCTACTATCCGACCTTTATCAAAGTCAGAAATGCGATGGTGCGCATTTCTCCTCCTTACACGAGCCATCACAACAAAGTTTCACCAGGCAACGCCGGTCAACTGCTTTTAGTGTATGAGAAATCGGTTGGAAACTTTCCTCATGTCACCACGATGTAGGTGTCGCCACCGACGCCAACCTTGTGTGAATGCTCTGAAAAGCTAATCATTTGCATATCACAGCATCTTCTTCCTGTCGGTTAAATTTCGCGTCTGTAGCACATCACCTTCGTGGTGTAGCAATTTTAATGGCCAGTAGTGTATTTCATACTGACAAGGGGAACTCCCACTGCATCCCTTTAGGTTTGGTGGTAAGTTGGCCCATTGAAAACGTCCGTCAAAAACTGAGCACAGGTCAAGCATGAAAACAGAAATAAGTTGTACTGAACTGTGGAAAAAAGAAGAAAAATAGAAACAGTGAACGGTCCAATATTAATATGTAACATGTCGAGCAACATTATCAGCCACCGTGACATGGTTGTGTGCGCGCGGTGATAGATTGCGAAGTGGGAGACCCGTCTCAATTCTCATCCAGTACAATTACGAACACGGTCATTGACGCGTGTGTTCGCTGTATTCAAATACAGTTCCCCACAGTCGTTTAATCAACAAAGTAAGAGCATATGGACTATCAGACCAATTGCGTGATTGGATTGAAGAGTTCCGAGATAACAGAACGCAGCATGTCATTCTCAATGGAGAGAAGTCTTCCGAAGTAAGAGTGATTTCAGGTGTGCCGCAGGGGAGTGTCGTAGGACTGTTGCAATTCACAATATACATAAATCACCTTGTGGATAACATCGGAAGTTCACTGAGGCTTTTTGCGGATGATGCTGCAGTATATCGAGAGGTTGTAACAATGGAAAATTGTACTGAAATGCAGGAGGATCTGCAACGAATTGACGCATGGTGCAGGGAATGGCAATTGAATCTCAATGTAGACAAGTGTAATGTGCTGCGAATACATAGAAAGAAAGATCCTTTATCATTTAGCTACAATATAGCACGTCAGCAACTGGAAGCAGTTAATTTCATAAATTATCTGGAAGTAGGTATTAGGAGTGATTTAAAATGGAATGATCATATAAAGTTGATCGTCGGTAAAGCAGATGCCAGACTGAGATTCATTGGAAGAATCCTATGGAAATGCAATCCGAAAACAGAGGAAGTAGGTTACCATACACTTGTTCGCCCACTGCTTGAATACTGCTCAGCAGTGTGGGATTCGTACCAGATAGGGTTGATAGAAGAGATAGAGAAGATCCAACGGAGAGCAGTGCGCTTCGTTACAGGATCATTTAGTAATCGCGAAAGCGTTACGGAGATGATAGATAAACTCCAGTGGAAGACTCTGCAGGAGAGACGCTCAGTAGGTCGGTACGGGCTTTTGTTGAAGTTTCGAGAACATACCTTCACCGAAGAGTCAAGCAGTATATTGCTCCCTCCTACGTATATCTTGCTCGATAGAGGTACTCAAAGTACCCTGCACCACACACTATCAGGTAGCTTCCGGAGTATGGATGTAGATGTAGATGTAGATGTGTCGTGATGTAATGCCAGTTTGGAACAGTGACGCGTATCGAAGCGACCTCCAGAAGTGTGTATCTCCTATTAGCTCTACACAGGTACCACATGTTGTGCCCCTTACGTTCCGTTTTGGAAGTTTAGACTCTTTGAATTCCTTCGTTTTAACATAGTTCACAGCCGTTCATTTGTTGTCTCTATTTCTGTGAGAGGTCTACGCGGAACCTTGCCTGCTCTCACTATTCATCACAGAATATGAGTCATGTGGTAAGTATATGTTATCGTGGCAAGGGAATGTGACGACCTGTGAGAACAGGCGAGATGCTTCATAGGACTCTCACATAAATTAAAACAACAAATAAACGTATGGGAACGATGTTACAACGGAGGAATTCAGGAGTCAAGATTTCCAAAACGGGACACAAGAGCCCTAATATGTGGTACCTGTGTAGAACAAGTAGGGGGCGCATAGGTCTCCAGGCCCCTTCGTTACACGTCATTGTTGCAAACTGACATTACGCCACGACACATATACAAATTTGAACACAACGAACAGACACGTCAATATTGTTGTTGTTGTTGTTGTGGTCTTCAGTCCTGAGACTGGTTTGATGCAGCTCTCCATGCTACTCTATCATGTGCAAGCTTCTTCATCTCCCAGTACATACTGCAACCTACATCCTTCTGAATCTGCTTACAAGGGAACCTCCCCATCGCACCCCCTTCAGATTTCGTTATAAGTTGGCACAGTGGATAGTTCAAATGGTTCAAATGGCTCTGAGCACTATGGGACTCAACTGCTGAGGTCATTAGTCCCCTAGAACTTAGAACGAGTTAAACCTAACTAACCTAAGGACATCACACACATCCATGCCCGAGGCAGGATTCGAACCTGCGACCGTAGCGGTCTCGCGGTTCCAGACTGCAGCGCCAGAACCGCGCGTCCACTTCGGCCGGCTCACAGTGGATAGGCCTTGAAAAACTGAACACAGATCAATCGAGGAAACAGGAAGAAGTAGTGTGGAACTATGAAAAAAATTAGTAAAATATACAAACTGAGTAGTCCATGCGATGATAGGCAACATCAACGACACTGGGAGTCAAGGAGCGCCGTGGTCCCATTGTTAGCGAGAGCAGCTACTGAACGAGAGGTCCTAGGTTCAAGTCTTCCCTCGAGCGAAAAGATTAATTTTTTATTTTCAGTTTATGTGACAAACTCTTATGTTTTCATCACTTTTTGGGAGTGATTATCACATCCACAAGAAAACCTAAATCGTGCAAGGTAGAAGAAACTTTTTACCCATTCGCCAAGTGTAAAAGCTAGGTGGGTCGACAACATATTCCTGTCATGTGACGCACATGCCGTCACCAGTGTCGTATAGAATATATCAGACGTGTTTTCCCGTGGAGGAATCGGTTGACCTATGACCTTGCGATCAAATGTTTTCGGTTCCCATTGGAGAGGCACGTCCTTTCGTCTACTAATCGCACGGTTTTGCGGTGCGGTCGCAAAACACAGACACTAAACTTATTGCAGTGAACAGAGACGTCAATGAACGAACGGACAGATCATAACTTTGCGAAAATAAAGAAAGTAAAATTTTCAGATGAGGGAAGACTTGAACCAAGGACCACTCGTTCAGTAGCTACTCACGGTAACCGCGGGACCACGGCGCTTCTTGGCTTATATTTGCCTTGATGTTACATATCTTGCGCATGGACTACTAAGTTTGTATATTTTACTAATGTTTTTCACGGTTCCACACAACTTCTTCCTGTTTTCTCGATTGATCTGTGTTCAGTTTTTCAAGGCCTATCCACTGTGCCAACTTATAACTAAATCTGAGGGGGGTGCGATGGGGAGGTTCCCTTGTTAGTGTATTCATCTCTTGATCTCCCTCTACGATTTTTACCCTCCACGCTGCCCTCCAATGCTAAATTTGTGATCCCTTGATGCCTCAAAACATGTCCTACCAACCGATCCCGTCTTCTAGTCAAGTTGTGCCACAAACTTCTCTTCTCCCCAATCCTATTCAATACCTCCTCATTAGTTACGTGAACTACCCACCTTATCTTCAGCATTCTTCTGTAGCACCACATTTCGAAAGCTTCTATTCTCTTCTTGTCCAAACTAGTTATCGTCCATGTTTCACTTCTATACATGGCTACACTCCATACAAATACTTTCAGAAACGACTTCCTGACACTTAAATCTATACTCGATGTTAACAAATTTCTCTTCTTCAGAAACGATTTCCTTGCCATTGCCAGTCTACATTTTATATCCTCTCTACTTCGACCATCATCAGTTATTTTACTCCCTAAATAGCAAAACTCCTTTACTACTTTAAGTGTCTCATTTCCTAATCTAATTCCCTCAGCATCACCCGATTTAATTTGACTACATTCCATTATCCTCGTTTTGCTTTTGTTGATGTTCATCTTATATCCTCCTTTCAGGACACTGTCCATTCCGTTCAACTGCTCTTCCAAGTCCTTTGCTGTCTCTGACAGAAATACAATGTCATCGGCGAACCTCAGAGTTTTTACTTCTTCTCCATGAATTTTAATACCTACTCCGAATTTTTCTTTTGTTTCCTTTACTGCTTGCTCAATATACAGATTGAATAACATCGGGGAGAGGCTACAACCCTGTCTCACTCCTTTCTCAACCACTGCTTCCCTTTCATGCACCTCGTCTCTTATAACTGCCATCTGATTTCTGTACAAATTGTAAATAGCCTTTCGCTCCCTGTATTTTACCCCTGCCACCTTCAGAATTCGAAAGAGAGTATTCCAGTTAACGTTGTCAAAAGCTTTCTCTAAGTCTACAAATGCTAGAAACGTAGGTTTGCCTTTTCTTAATCTTTCTTCTAAGATAAGTCGTAAGGTTAATATTGCCTCACGTGTTACAACATTTCTACGGAATCCAAACTGATCTTCCCCGAGGTCCGCTTCTACCAGTTTTTCCATTCGTCTGTAAAGAATTCGCATTAGTATTTTGCACCTGTGACTTATTAAACTGATAGTTCGGTAATTTTCACATCTGTCAAAACCTGCTTTCTTTGGGATTGGAATTATTATATTCTTCTTGAAGTCTGAGGGTATTTCGCCTGCCTCATACATCTTGCTCACCAGATGGTAGAGTTTTGTCATGACTGGCTCTCCCAAGGCCATCAGTAGTTCTAATGGAATGTTGTCTACTCCTGGGGCCTTGTTTCGACTCAGGTCTTTCAGTGCTCTGTCAACCTCTTCACGCAGTATCGTATCTCCCATTTCATCTTCATCTACATCCTCTTCCATTTCCATAATATTGTCCTCAAGTACATCGCCCTTGTATAAATCCTCTATATACTCCTTCCACCTTTCTGCCTTCCCTTCTTTGCTTAGAACTGGGTTGCCATCTGAGCTCTTGATATTCATACAAGTGGTTCTCTTCTCTCCAAAGGTCTCTTTAATTTTCCTGTAGGCAGTATCTATCTTACCCCTAGTGAGATAAGCCTCTACATCCTTACATTTGTCCTCTAGTCATCCCTGCTTAGCCATTTTGCACTTCCTGTCGATCTCATTTTTGAGACGTTTGTATTCCTTTTTGCCTGCTTCATTTACTGCATTTTTATATTTTCTCCTTTCATCAGTTAAATTCAATATTTCTTCTGTTACCCAAGGATTTCTAGTAGCCCTCGTCTTTTTACCTACTTGATCGTCTGCTGCCGTCACTACTTCATCCCTCGGAGCTACCCATTCTTCTTCTACTGTATTTCTTTCCCCCATTCCTGTCAATTGTTCCCTTATGCTCTCCCTGAAACTCTCTACAACTTCTGGTTCTTTCAGTTTATCCAGGTCCCATCTCCTTAAATTCCCACCTTTTTGCAGTTTCTTCAGTTTCAATCTGCAGTTCATAACCAATAGATTGTGGTCAGAATCCACATCTGCCCCTGGAAATATCTTACAATATAAACCCTGGTTCCTAAATCTCTGTCTTACCATTATATAATCTATCTGATACCTTTTAGTATCTCCAGGATTCTTCCAGGTATACAACCTTCTTTTATGATTCTTGAACCAAGTGTTAGCTATGATTAAGTTATGCTCTGTGCAAAATTCTACAAGGCGGCTTCCTCTTACATTTCTTCCATCCAATCCATATTCACCTACTATGTTTCCTTCTCTCCCTTTTCCTACTGACGAATTCCAGTCACCCATGACTATTAAATTTTCGTCTACCTTCACTACCTGAATAATTTCTTTTATCTCGTCATACATTTCATCAATTTCTTCATCATCTGCAGAGCTAGTTGGCATATAAACTTGTACTACTGTAGTAGGCATGGGCTTTGTGTCTATCTTGGCCACAATAATGCGTTCACTATGCTGTTTGTAGTAGCTAACCCGCACTCCTATTTTTTTATTCATTATTAAACCTACTCCTGCATTACCCCTATTTGATTTTGTATTTATAACCCTGTAATCACCTGACCAAAAGTCTTGTTCCTCCTGCCACCGAACTTCACTAATTCCCACTATATCTAACTTTAACCTATCCATTTCCCTTTTTAAATTTTCTAATCTACCTGCCCGATTAAGGGATCTGACATTCCACGCTCCGATCCGTAGAATGCCAGTTTTCTTTCTCCTGATAACGACGTCCTCTTGAGTAGTCCCCGCCCGGAGATCCGAATGGGGGACTATTTTACCTCCGGAATATTTTACCCAAGAGGACGCCATCAGCATTTAATCATACAGTAAAGCTGCATGTCCTCGGGAAAAATTACGGCTGTAGTTTCCCCTTGCTTTCAGCCGTTCGCAGTACCAGCACAGCAAGGCCGTTTTGGTTAATGTTACAAGGCCAGATCAGTCAATCATCCAGACTGTTGCCCCTGCAACTACTGAAAAGGCTGCTGCCCCTCTTCAGGAACCACATGTTTGTCTGGCCTCCCAACAAGATACCCCTCCGTTGTGGTTGCACCTACGGTACGGCCATCTGTATCGCTGAGGCACGCAAGCCTCCCCACCAACGGCAAGGTCCATGGTTCATGGGGGGGGACACGTCAATAACCGACCGGAAAGTCCTTAATTTTGTGCAGAAAAAAAAAATTTGCTGGCTGAAATTTGAACGCTTATCTCCCGGATCACAATCTACCAGCCGCACCACACAACCACGACGACTAATAACGTTGCTCGACATTGGACATATTAAATTTGGACCATTCACTGTTTTTTTCTTCTTTTTTCCACACTTCAGTACACATTCTTCCTGTTTTCATACCTGATCTGTCTGCAGTTTCTGATGGACTATCCAACGAACCAACTGACCACTAAATCTGAGGAGGGTGCGATGCGGAGTTTCTCTTGTCAGTGTTAAATGACGCTTGACGTGGTGTAAATAACGATGCGACGGGACTGTGGGTAATTGTAAAATAGTGAATGACGCTGTACTTTGTGGCAATGCGATAGAAGGACCTGGCTTTGGCCGAAAGGCTGGAGAACGTTACCTGCCATCATTTGTAGTGCCAGCATTGAAGTAAGCAGGAGGTGGTGGTATGGTACTTGGGTGTTTCTCGTGGTTAGGGCGTAGTCGACTGATTGCGCTCAAGAAAACATTTAAGGCGAAAGGATATGAGCACATTTTACGACATTTTTACTGTGTGTACAGTTGAGGAACAGTTCAGAGAGGACGACAGTTTGTGTCGGCATCACAATGGCCACTGCCATAAAGCTGAATCTATAATGCAATGGTTTGTGAACAAAAACATTTCTGAAATGGACTGATCTGCATAGAGTCCCGACCTCAACCAAATGGAAAGCTTGTTGGATTAGTTAGTTCGTCGACTCTGCTCCATACCCCAGCATCCAATACTGTTATCTTCTTCAGTTTCGGCTCTTGTGGAAGAATGGATAGCCAATGTTCCACAGAGATTGAGTCACCACAACGAAAGTGTCCCCAGTCAGAAGGGCGACAAGTGAACACAAAGCACATTAATGTCCATTAATCGATATCCAGATGCTTTGATCAGACAGTGTATATCATTTCAAGTCACTAAATGTTCATTGACAACATTGCAGGAGTCACAGCTGTGTGCGGCTGAACGGCACGCGGGAGATCGGACATACTGCGCAACCTTGTAGTAATGACGACGCTTCGCCCAACGACTCACCGTGCTTTTGTTCGCTGGCAACTCTCCGTGACATTCTGCTATCGCCTATGAATATCTGCAAAGGTCTAGTTTACCGCAAAAAAAGACCCCTCAGTGAGTACTCTCTGCTTGGAAAGCAGCTTCGTTACAGGCGCCATTTTGAAGGCTATGTGTGGCGCTGCCACCTATCGGAACTTCATGAAACTATAGGGGCTAAATTGGAAGTATTGCACGATGTCCCACAACAAATTACGCATTTTTCAACCGAAACTAGCCGAGAGAAAAAGTGTATTACATTGCTTATTGAACGTCCCTCGTAGCTTCCTCTATACAAGATGTTACTAGTGAGAGGTCTTCTACGAAGACTAACCAACTGATTACTCCACATTCTGGAGAAGTTTTATATTATGTAACATACATTACATTTATCGCGTAGATAAGAAGAATTCCACCTTTTATACCTGACGTTTAGATTGTTATTTTGTTTTCAAAATGTTCAAATGTTCAAATGTGTGTGAAATCTGATGCGACTTAACTGCTATGGTCATTAATCCCTAAGCTTACACACTACTTAACCTAAATTATCCTAAGGACAAACACACACATCCATGCCCGAGGGAGGACTCGAACGTCCGCCGGGACCAGTAGGTTGTGATGTGGAATGTTGGGTTAAGGATGGAGGGAAGGTAGATGATGCGGAAACTTTGTGTGTGTAAGTTTTTTACAATATAATACCTTATGTTAACAACTCACTCAGATCAGCCATATCACTTAGGAGGCGTGAACGACGCACAGTGAAATGTTGACTGGTGCTTTAGTATTTGTAATGACAGATACTGACTTAGAAAGTCATTGTTTAGTCACTACGAGTAATAATGTGCGTAGAAGACTCTGTGTCATGGCGTAGGAAAGAAGCAGGATTAGGGTGTAACGGCTCGTCGGCGGCGTGATCTGGTTCCTCTAACAAGTCTTCCTGGAATCGAGACAGGTCCTTTTGTTCAACTAGAAACTCCCGTTGTTATAATGAAATGGACGATTCTAACTGGATTTTCTGTAGTACACCTGATCTGTGTCCTGTCGTAGCTCCATCAACACACGCAGTTGAGGAATGGGCTAGCAAATTTTTTAAACAAATTTAACTGAATGTAAATACTGTAAGACAAAAAGATAAAAACAGCAGATCTTGTTCTCTAAAGGTTGAATGAAATACTTGTAAATTTATCTTCCACGTGCTTCAGTAATCCCTACAGAAGACCCAATGGACAAAATTAAAAGAATAACAAAAAGGAAGTAAGTCATAAATCACAACTATGTAACTGTAAATAGTTAAATCACTTAAATGAGCTGCCAGGAAACATTACAGCTTTCCTAATAAAACATGTATAACTAAGTAATTTTCTCGCTGTTGCAGATCACTGGTGATCTCTAATACGCATAGGCGAAGCGTGTTTGGTTGAAAACAAAATAAGAACCTAAACGTCAGGTGTAAAAGGTGGAGTTGTTCTTATCTACGCTATAAACATAATGTAGGTTAGATGATATAAAACTTCTCCAGAATATGGAGTAAAAGCGGTATTTGTTGTGGGACATCGTGCAATACTCCCACTTTAGCCACTATGGTTTCATGGAGTTCGGATAGCTGGCGGCGCTACACATAGCTTTCAAAATGGCGTCTGTAACGAAGCTGCTTTCCAAGCAGAGAGTAGTCACTGAGGAGTTCTTTCTTTTTGTGGCAAACTAGAGCATTGCAGATATTCATAGGCGCTTGCAGAATGTCACGGAGAGTTGGCAGTGAACAAAAGCACGGTGAGTCGTTGGGCGAGGCGTCGTCATTACTACAAGGTTGCGCAGTATGTCCGATTTCCCGCGTGCCGTTCAGCCGCACACAGCTATGACTCCTGCATTGTTGGGACATACGGACAGTCTCATTCGAGGTGATCGTCGGCTCACCTCACAGCACAACTGGACGTCTCTTTTGGTAGTGCTGAGACACTCGCCCACCAGTTGGGGTACTCAAAGTCGTGCCCCCACTGGATTCCTCGTCGCCCAACAGAAGACCGTAAAGAACAAACAAAGACCATCTGTGCGGATTGGCTTGTACGTTACGAGGCTGATCGCGACAAGTTTTTTGTCGAATATCAGCACAGGCGATAAAACATGAGCCGGCCTGTGTGGCCGTGCGGTTCTAGTCGCTTCAGTCTGGAACCGCGTGACCGCTACGGTCGCAGGTTCGAATCCTGCCTGGGGCATGGATGTGTGTGATGTCCTTAGGTTAGTTAGGTTTAAGTAGTTCTAAGTTCTACGGGACTGATGACCTCAGATGTTAAGTCCCATAGTGCTCAGAGCCATTTGAACCATTTGATAAAACATGGGTTCATGACTTCGAACTGGAAACAGAACAACAGTCCATGAAGTGGCGCCAAACCACCTCTCCTCCAAAGTAGGAGTTCAGAGACGCACACTGAGCTGTCACGTAATGGTAAAGGTGTTATGCGACTGTGAAGGAGTTATTCTGTTCGATGTTAGCCCCACTGGGTGCAACGTTCAACTCTGAAGTTATTGTGCTGCCATCAGGAAGGTGAAGAAACGACTTCAGCGTTTTCGTCGCCAAAAATGTAAACGAACTCCTCTTTTTCAATGACAACACAAGTCTGCGCACTCGGCAGGCGCTCACAAAACATCATTGGACTGCTCCTACTTATGCACCCTAGAGCCCGGATCTCGCACCTTCTGACTTCTATCTGTTTGGCGCGAGGAAAGATGCACTCCGCAGGAAGCAGTACGCTGAAGACGGAGAGGTTATTGATGCAATAACACGTAGGCTCCGACGTCGAGCGGTAGAATGGTACCAAGCGCGCATGCATGCCCTGCCAGTAAGGAGGCGTAAGATCGTCTCATTGAACGGAGATTCTGTTGAAAAATAGAGTTTTGTGGCCAAAAGAGTGGAGAACATTATGGTGTTTGGAATACTGAGTAAAACCAAGCTGCTTTCAGAAAAAATGTGCTGAACGCCTCTCATATGTAAGCTAGAATTATTGGAGCAAGTATTTCATTGGACGCAACCGAGCGTGATGCCGGAATACTTGAGTGAGTGGACTCGTAGTTAAGTGAGTGTTGCCGCTGCAGCCATTATTAATGTTTCCTGTCGTTTCCCCAAAGCGCACCAGGTGTGTCCAAGGTTGGCTTGCGACAGAGGCTTTCTTTCAAGGGCCTTTTCGAGAGTCACCCAGGTGCCTGAAGTTTGCGAAAGGTTCTACACACGGTTCACTCAGCGCAATACCAGACACATTGGCATACTGATGATTAAACACTACGAGATTGGACCCATGCTGCTCAAACAAAAGCTGCCGGCGGCGAGAAGAATTATGAAAATTACTATGAACCAGATATCGAGGAAAACCAAAAGGGGATTCAAATGTACAAGGAAGTTTGGTGGCACAACTACCGCCTATGAATACCTAAGACAGTCGAAGCGTGAAGATATCTCGCCATTATGTTTCTCGCAGCAGAAAAGTTGCCTCCTTGAACAAGGTTATGGCAGAAATCCTTCCGCAGCCTTGTCAAGTAGGCTAGTGGTCCATCTGCAATGACGTCGAGTAGATTCTAAGCAATTTTCTTATCGTATATCCATTACTGAGTTGCTGAAGTGCGCAGAACAGGTTGAGATGGTGGACTCAGGCAGAAGTGATAACTTAGGAGCGCGTCACGGCAATGTTTGAGTGAGCAAGGGACGCAGTGTAACATTAGCTGCACTTGCGTTGTGTTCACCTCTGGAGGCAGCAGCATCGGCCGCTGTCTTCATCTCTACGTGCGCGCTTACTGTGGACGTGGGATATAACGTTCTGGTGATCCGTGAAAACCAAGTCATTATAGGCGTTCGATGTTACTGAAACCAAAGAGACGACAGCAAAGGAAGGAAATTTTAAAAGAGTTTACTCGATAAAAATACTAGGGCGACTGGAGGCTGGTCAATCACAGCAGGTCGTAGCAGGGGCCCTCCGTGTGCCACAAAATGTGATCTCAAGATTACGGCAACGATTCCAGCAGACAGGAAACGTGTCCAGGCGCTACAGTACGGGACGTCCACAGGGTACAACACAACAAGAAGACCGATATCTCACCATCCGTGCCCGCAGACGGCGACTGAGTACTGTAGGTACTGTGTCGATCTGTTGTAGAATTTTAGAACATGTTTTTTGCTCGAGTATCATGCCGTTTTTGGAAACCCAGAATCTACTATGTAGGAATCAACATGGATTCCGGAAACAGCGATCGTGTGAGACCCAACTCGCTTTATTTGTTCATGAGACCCAGAAAATATTAGATACAGGCTCCCAGGTAGATGCTATTTTTCTTGACTTCCGGAAGGCGTTCGATACAGTTCCGCACTGTCGCCTGATAAACAAAGTAAGAGCCTACGGAATATCAGACCAGCTGTGTGGCTGGATTGAAGAGTTTTTAGCAAACGGAACACAGCATGTTGTTATCAATGGAGAGACGTCTACAGACGTTAAAGTAACCTCTGGCGTGCCACAGGGGAGTGTTATGGGACCATTGCTTTTAACAATATATATAAATGACCTAGTAGATAGTGTCGGAAGTTCCATGCGGCTTTTCGCGGATGATGCTGTAGTATACAGAGAAGTTGCAGCATTAGAAAATTGTAGCAAAATGCAGGAAGATCTGCAGCGGATAGGTACTTGTTGCAGGGAGTGGCAACTGTCCCTTAAGATAGACAAATGTAATGTATTGCGAATACATAGAAAGAAGGATCCTTTATTGTATGATTATATGATAGCGGAACAAACACTGGTAGCAGTTACTTCTGTAAAATATCTGGGAGTATGCGTGCGGAACGATTTAAAGTGGAATGATCATATAAAATTAATTGTTGGTAAGGCGGGCACCAGGTTGAGATTCATTGGGAGAGTGCTTAGAAAATGAAGTCCATCAACAAAGGAGGTGGCTTACAAAACACTCGTTCGACCTATACTTGAGTATTGCTCATCAGTGTGGGATCCGTACCAGATCGGGTTGACGGAGGAGATAGAGAAGATCCAAAGAAGAGCGGCGCGTTTCGTCACAGGGTTATTTGGTAAGCGTGATAGCTTTACGGAGATGTTTAGCAAACTCAAGTGGCAGACTCTGCAAGAGAGGCGCTCTGCATCGCGGTGTAGCTTGCTCGCCAGGTTTCGAGAGGGTGCGTTTCTGGATGACGTATCGAATATATTGCTTCCCCCTACTTATACCTCCCGAGGAGATCACGAATGTAAAATTAGAGAAATTAGAGCGCGCACGGAGGCTTTCAGACAGTCGATCTTCCCGCGAACCATGCGCGACTGGAACAGGAAAGGGAGGTAATGACAGTGGCACGTAAAGTGCCCACCGCCACACACCGTTGGATGGCTTGCGGAGTATAAATGTAGATGTAGATGTAGCCTTGCTCGAGACCTTACCGCAGCCACTGGAACAGTTGTCTCTAGACATACAGTCTACAGACGACTGAACAGACATGGTTTATGCGCCAGGAGACCTGCAAGGTGCATTCCACTGACCCCTAGTCACAGGAGAGCCCGTAAAGCCTGGTGTCAAGAACACAGTATGTGGTCATTGTACAGTGGTCCCAGGTTATGTTCACGGACGAGTCCACGTATAGTCTGAACAGCGTTTCTGGCCGGGTTTTCGTCTGGGGTGAACCAGGAACCAAATATCAACCTCTTAATGTCCTTGAAAGGGACCTATATGGAGGTCATTGTTTGATGGTGTGGGATGGGATGGGATTATGATTGATGCACGTACACCCCTGCATGTCTTTGACAGAGGAACTGTAACAGGTCAGGTGTATCGGGACGTTATTTTGCACCCCTTTTCAGGGGTGCAGTGGGTCCCACTTTCCTCCTGATGGATGATAACGCACGGCCCCACCGAGCTGCCATCGTGGAAGAATACCTTGAAACAGAAGATATCAGGTGAATGGAGTGGCCTGCCTGTTCTCCAGACCTAAACTCCATCAAGCTCGTCTGGGATGCTCTCGGCTGATGTATCGCTGCACGTCTTCAAACCCCCAGGATACTTCAGGAGCTCTGACAGAGGAACTGTAACAGGTCAGGTGTATCGGGACGTTATTTTGCACCAGTATGTCCGCCTTTTCAGGGGTGCAGTGTGTCCCACTTTCCTCCTCATGGGTGATAACGCACGGCCCCACCGAGCTGCCATCGTGGAGGAATACCTTGCTGGTTTTTTTTATAACTTTATACTGAGTCTAGTAATTTAATTGTTGCGTCTTGTGTACGTTATTTTAGTCCATTTATACGACAACAAGTATTATGTGAACCCTTCTTTAATCCAAATTACATAATTTTCTCTATCTTCTGTAAATTACCGGTAAAGACGGAATCCAGTTAGGTATAGAGGCATTCAGTAAGTAAGGCAACATTTTTTTTCTGAAAGCAGGTTGGTTTTATTAATGATTTCAATACATCACATTATTCCCCACTCTATCGGCCATAAAACCTTTTTTTTTAACAGAATCTCCTTTCGATGCGACGGCCTTACGCCACCTTACTAGGAGGGCCTGTATACCCGCATGGTACCATTCCACTGGTCGATCTCGCAGCCAACTTCTTGTTGCATCCGTAACCTCCATATCATCCACGAACTGCTTCCCGTGGAGTGCAACCTTCATTGGGCCAAACGGATGGAAGTGGGAAGGTGCGAGATCCGGGCTGCAGGGTGGGTAAGGAAGAACAGTTCAATGAAGTTTTGTGAGCCCTTCTCGGATGGGCAGATTTGTGTGGGGCCTTGCATTGTCACGCGTAATAACAAGTTCGTTTATATTTTTGGGGTGAAGAACAGGCTGAAGTCGTTTCGTCAATTTCATGAGGGTAGCACAGTACACTTCACGGTTGATTCTTGCATCATGAGAGAGGACATCAAAAGATAACTCCTACAGAGTCCCAGGAGACCGCAGTCATGACTTCACGGCTGAAGGTGCGGCTTTGAATCTTTTCTTCGGAGGAGAGGTATGTGGCACCATTCTGTGGATTGCCGTTTTGTTTCCAGTTCGAAGTAATGGACCCTGTGACGATGTTCGACAAGAAATTATTACGGACAGCCGCATAACGCGCAGGTAAGTCTGCACAGATGGTCCCTCCTTGCTCTTTATGGTCTTGTGTTAGACGGAGAGGAACCCAGTGGGCAGGCAACTTTCAGTATCCCAACTGGTCGACGAGTGTATCAGCATTACCAGTAGAGACGTCCGGTTGCGTAGCGAGGTGTTTGATCGTCGATTACCTCCAATGAGAGTGTCCACACATACCTGTTACAGGAGTCACAGCTGTGTGCGGTAGGCCAGTAGGCGGGAGATCTGACAGGTTCGCGCGACCTTGTTGCGATAATGGCAGACGCCTCGCCCAACATCTCATCCTGTTTTTGTTCACTTCCATGTCTCCGTAGGCATTCTGCAAGCTCCTACGAATATATGACTGCTCTATGCTTGGAACGCACCCCCGTAGCAGAAGCCATTTTGAAAGCTAAGTACAGTACCGCCACCTATCGCAATTTTATGGTACTATAGGGGCTGAAGCGCTAATACACTCCTGGAAATTGAAATAAGAACACCGTGAATTCATTGTCCCAGGAAGGGGAAACTTTATTGACACATTCCTGGGGTCAGATACATCACATGATCACACTGACAGAACCACAGGCACATAGACACAGGCAACAGAGCATGCACAATGTCGGCACTAGTACAGTGTATATCCACCTTTCGCAGCAATGCAGGCTGCTATTCTCCCATGGAGACGATCGTAGAGATGCTGGATGTAGTCCTGTGGAACGGCTTGCCATGCCATTTACACCTGGCACCTCAGTTGGACCAGCGTTCGTGCTGGACGTGCAGACTGCGTGAGACGACGCTTCATCCAGTCCCAAACATGCTCAATGGGGGACAGATCCGGAGATCTTGCTGGCCAGGGTAGTTGACTTACACCTTCTAGAGCACGTTGGGTGGCACGGGATACATGCGGACGTGCATTGTCCTGTTGGAACAGCAAGTTCCCTTGCCGGTCTAGGAATGGTAGAACGATGGGTTCGATGACGGTTTGGATGTACCGTGCACTATTCAGTGTCCCCTCGACGATCACCAGTGGTGTACGGCCAGTGTAGGAGATCGCTCCCCACACCATGATGCCGGGTGTTGGCCCTGTGTGCCTCGGTCGTATGCAGTCCTGATTGTGGCGCTCACCTGCACGGCGCCAAACACGCATACGACCATCATTGGCACCAAGGCAGAAGCGACTCTATCCCTGAAGACGACACGTCTCCATTCGTCCCTCCATTCACGCCTGTCGCGACACCACTGGAGGCGGGCTGCACGATGTTGGGGCGTGAGCGGAAGACGGCCTAACGGTGTGCGGGACCGTAGCCCAGCTTCATGGAGACGGTTGCGAATGGTCCTCGCCGATACCCCAGGAGCAACAGTGTCCCTAATTTGCTGGGAAGTGGCGGTGCGGTCCCCTACGGCACTGCGTAGGATCCTACGGTCTTGGCGTGCATCCGTGCGTCGCTGCGGTCCGGTCCCAGGTCGACGGGCACGTGCACCTTCCGCCGACCACTGGCGACAACATCGATGTACTGTGGAGACCTCACGCCCCACGTGTTGAGCAATTCGGCGGTACGTCCACCCGGCCTCCCGCATGCCCACTATACGCCCTCGCTCAAAGTCCGTCAACTGCACATACGGTTCACGTCCACGCTGTCGCGGCATGCTACCAGTGTTAAAGACTGCGATGGAGCTCCGTATGCCACGGCAAACTGGCTGACACTGACGGCGGCGGTGCACAAATGCTGCGCAGCTAGCGCCATTCGACGGCCAACACCGCGGGTCCTGGTGTGTCCGCTGTGCCGTGCGTGTGATCATTGCTTGTACAGCCCTCTCGCAGTGTCCGGAGCAAGTATGGTGGGTCTGACACACCGGTGTCAATGTGTTCTTTTTTCCATTTCCAGGAGTGTATTTCGCGGTGTCCCACGACAAATTCTGCATTTTTCATCAAAAACTGGCTCAGAAAAAAATGTGTTGCATAAGTTAGTGATCTCACCTCGTACACAGTATACGATTCACAGTAGATGTAACGACGTGGCCGCCGCTTTCTGAGTGTACAACAATAACGCTGTCATTGGTTTCAAAGTACCCTACATACTTACACGATACATCAGTTCTGTTTGGTGAATGCGTTCAGCCGATTTTTACTGCTGAGTTTGCAAAACAAGTACATTTATAGTGTTAAAAGTGCAAGCGTTGAATCAGTTTTGCAAGTTTCGAAACACATGCGTCGCATATTACAATGGTCCCAAGAAACTTCTCGTTCCCACTGGAGCATCGTTTCTCGTAAAAGTTTCCGTGCTGTATACTATGTTTTTTTCGGTGCATGCGGGCAACTTGCTTGAAAGAAATGAAATGTGCCCAGTTTGCGGATGCAAATTACACATGAAAATCAGTCGTTAACATTGCCAATAACGTGAGATTACTGTAGACACCGAGTTTGAGATCAGACAATGAAACCTCCGAAAAACTGTATGACCTAAGTCGGAAAGCCAGCTTATTCCATATTTGTAAATCAGTGTGAAAAACTATTAAAAAGGTTTCCTACAGAGGAGACTGGCTACAAAAGATGCATGCGTCCTATTCTGAGTTCTTCTCACACACGTAGGAGCCATACGAAGTGCAGGACTAACAGGGGATACTAACCCAACCCTAGAACTGGCTTCTGAATTGTTCAGCTTGCTCCCTAAAATCTCAGAGCAACGTTTGTAATGTGTTACGAGGACGGCTGGCTCATCCGCGTTTTGCCAAGCGATCAATGAGCCGCATATTCCCGTGGATCTTTTTTGGTTTTCCTCCTGTCTTTCTTAGATTTACGGAACAGTTTCAGAGCATCTGAACCATTTTAACGCTATCTTAGATGATGTGAGCTAGTGTGATTGTGCAGGTGATGATCATGGGTGAGGTTGTGTGAAAGTGAGTGCGATTTTATGTGATGTTGCTTTTTATTCCTTTTCTCGCATTTTCTCCGTTTTTACCACATTATTTTCTACCAGTTTCGTAAGGGCTGTGAGAACCTAGTCATTGAACGCCCCTAACCCACAAACACACACGCAGACACACAAGCGCGCGCGCGCGCACACACACACACACACACACACACACACACACATCCGGTTTAATGTGGACTCTCTACTATGGTGGAACTTGATATTTTTCACTTTCACAAATCGTTGACATAGATGAAAGAGCCTCAAATGAAAAAAAAAAGGCAAATACAGTATTGAAACAGACGTTTGGACTAGTAGTCCAGCATTTACCAGCTGAATTCAGCTGCTCCTACCTATGGGTTTTGTGCAGCCCACAACGCCTTCAAACACCACACAAGATTTTCATATCCCCTCACTAACTGTGCGCAAACTTTTAGCCCTATAGAAAAATGAAAAGGACGTGTTTGTAGGAACTTTAATGTAGTTAAACATTTTTGGAAAGTTGCTGTCAACAGCTGTTAAGTAATGTACAAAATGCATATTTGAACCATCAGCTGTTTTTATGTTAAACCCAGATATCTACCGGTTTCGGACTTGCGTCATCATCACGGATGAAGGGTTAAAATGGTCTAAGCCACCAATATTCAGCACTGCTCTGTATACATTTAGTATTAATTTGTTTGCTTTTAAAATCCTGTGTCACATATTAACATTCATGACATGCACAACACGTTTTAAGTAATGACTAACGAAATTGGTGACTTAGTCCATTTTAACCGTTCATCCGTGATGATGGTCCAAGACCGAAACCGGCCGATATCTGGGTTTAAAATAAAAACAGCTGATGGTTCAAATATGCATTTCATACGTAATGTAGTTAAATTTTGTTGTGGGATATGCTTTCGTTAGAGGCCGCAGGTTTCGAAATATTCAAGATAAACGTGCAAAAGTGACTTTCAAACGAGGTTTTCCTGAATGGCTCGAAAATTTTGGCGTCCAGCGAAAACGTGTGCCAGTACAAAATTTAACTCCATTAAATTTCCTACAAAAAGATTATGTCCATTTTTTCTGTACGATTAATACACTGAAGCGCCAAAAAAACTGGTATAGCCATGCGTATTCCAATACTGATATATGTAAACAGCCAGAATACGGTGCTGCCGTCAGCAACGTCATATAAGACAACAAGTGTGTATCGCAGTTGTTAGATCGGTTACTGCTGCCACAATAGCAGGTTATCAAGATTTAAGTGAGTTTGAACGTGGTATCATAGTCGGCTTACGAGCGATGAGACACAGCATCTCCGAAGTAGCGATGAAGTGCGTATTTTCCCGTACTACCATTCACGAGTGTACCGTGAATATCAGGAATCGGATAAAACATCAAATCTCCGACATCGCTATGGCCAGAAAAAGATCGTGTAAGAACGGACGAACGACGACTGAAGAGAATCGTTCAACATGACAGAAGTGCAACCCTTCCGCAAGTTGCTGCAGATTTCAGTGCTGGGCCATCAACAAGTGTCAGCATGTGAACCATTCAACGAGACATCATCGATATGGTTTTTCGCAGCGGAAGGCCCACTCGTGTACCCTTGATGACTGCACGACACGAACCTTTAGGCCTCACCTGGGCCCGTCAACACCGACATTGGACTGTTGATTACTGGAAACATGTTGCCTGGTTGGACGAGTCTCGTTTCAAAGTGTAAAGAGCGGATGGACATGTACGCGTATGGAGACAATCTCATAAATCCATGGACACTGCATGTCAGCAGGGGACAATTCAAGATGGTTGAGGCTCTGTAATGGTGTCGGGCGTGTGCAGGTGGAGTGATACGGGACGCCTGATACGTCTAGATACGACTCTAACAGGCGACACGCACGTAAGCATCCTATCTGATCACTTGCACCCATTCATGCACATTGTGCATTCCGACGGACTTGGGCAATTCCAGCAAGACAGTGCGACACTCCACACGTGCATAATGGCTACAGAGTGGTTCCAGGAACATTCTTCTGAGTTTAAACACTTCCGCTGGCCACCAAAGTCCCCAGACATGAACATTATTGGGCATATCGGGATGCGTTGCAACGTCCTGTTCAGAAAAGATCTCCACCCACTCGTACTCTTGCGGATTTATGGGCAGCCCTGCAGGATTCATGGTGTCAGTTCCCTCCAGCACTACTTCAGACATTAGTCGAGTCCATGCGACGTCGTGTTGCGGCACTTGTGCCTGCCCGTGGGGGGCCATGCACGATATTAGGCAGGTGTACCAGTTTCCTTGACTCTTTCGTGTATATCTCGGCCAGTATTTCTTCGACGAACTTAAACTTTACCGATGTTCATTTAGAACATGGACGAATATTTACATAAAATTTCATCGTTATCCGTGATACCTGAGTAGGGAGGCCTAGGTGAATTGACATGGAATGGGCCATTTAAGGAAAACGCACAGGAAGTTCATACAACCATGTGAAACTGTCAGAAAAGTCCTTCTTTGGGGTGTTATTCATCCCGCGCGTCAATGGCTCGAATGTTGGCTATGTCGTCAAAACTTTGTACCAGTTAATTTGGCTCTTCAGTGTAGTTTGCGCATAGCGGGCGAGAGGATATGAAAACCTCGCACGTGGTTTATGAAGGCGTTGCGGGTTGCATAAAATCCATACACAGTGGTAGCTGAACAATCTTGCACCTATGCATAGCACCTATGTGGTGTCCATAAAGAGCAGCTATCATTTCAGAGAATCATATCTTGGAAGCTATTACCCCCGATGGCGTCTGGCGTAACACGTTTAGCAGTTCTCCATGATTCCTTGTTCCTTTGCATATTTTAGCAGAGACGATTGCGCACAAAATGAAGGATCTGATAGAGTAGTCGTAGTAAAACAACTTTTTAATAGCAACTTATATTCTTGGAAGTAAAATGAGCGTCACACTCGGTAGCTTCCCACACTACGATTCCGAGAGTAATGCCGCAGTGCCTCTCCAAAACATTGGAAGAACGGGACCTCCCTTCTGGTTGCCGCATACTCGTCGACGATGCTCATCAGAGATAGTGGCAGACGCGCGATTCATCGTGGAACACAATGCGACTCTGTTCATCAGCAACCCGTGCTTCACGGTCACGGCTTCATGACAAATGCAGCCGTCTGTGTTACGGTGTTAGCGGCTGCCTTAGCATGTGACGGTAATTTTCTAGCCCGACTGCTGTTAGTCTCTGATGTGTGATGGCATAAAATGTTCTCGGATAGCAGGCGCACATGTGAAGGGGCTATGGTGTGCATGGTGCATGTGAAGGGGCTATGGTGTGCATGGTGCATGTGAAGGGGCTATGGTGTGCATGGTGCATATGAAGGGGCTATGGTGTGCATGGTGCATGTGAAGGGGCTATGGTGTGCATGGTGCGCAACACAGTGACCCTCCCTTGTGGTGGTCACATGTGGTCGCTGGAACGTTGACTTTCCCTCACGTTCCCGTGCAGTCAAACACGTGGCCAATGCTAAATCTGGATGTCTTACAAATCTGGATATGGCATGATCCCACCACGATTCTGTCCGCCCCGATAGCTGAGTGGTCAGCGTGGCGGATTGCCGTCCTACGGGCCCGGGTTCGATTCCCGGCTGAATCGGAGATTTTCTCCCCTCAGGGACTGGGTGTCGTGTTGTCTTCTTCATCACTTCATCCCCATCTGGCGCGCAGGTCGCCCAATGTGGCGTCGAATGTAATAAGGCCTGCACCAAGGCGGCCGGCCCTGCCAGGTAAGGGGCCTCCTGGCCAATGACGCCACACCTCATTTCCATTTACCACGATTATCTGTTCGGATATGATAAATTTCCTAGATAGTGAAAAGCTTCTGTTCACATATCAGCACGGTTTCAGAAAACACCGCTCGTGCGAAACTCTGATTGCCCTTTTCTCACATGATATCCTGCAGATGATGGATGAAGTGCAACAGGCGGACTCCATACTCCTAGATTTCCGCAAAGCATTTGACATGGTGCCACACAGCCGACTGTTAACGAAGGTACAAGTGTACGGAATAGGTTCCCAGATATGTGAGTGGCTGGAAGACTTGTCAAATAACAGTACCCTGTACATTGTCCTCGACGACAAGTGTTGATCAGAGACAACGGCATCATCAGGAGTGCTCCAGGCAGGAGTGTGATAGGACTGTTATCATTCTCTGTATACGTAAATGATTTGGCGGACAGGGTAGGTAGAAATCTGCGGTTGTTTGTCGGTGATGTTGTGGTGTACATGAAGGTGTCGAAGTTAGGTGACTGTACGAGGATACAAGACGACTTAGACAAAATTTGTAGTTGGTGTGATGAATGGCAGTTAGTTCTAAATGTAGAAAAATCTAAGTTAATGCGGTTTACTGGGAAAAACAAACCCATAATGTTCGATTACAGCGTTAGTAGTGTGGTGCTTGATGTATGTATAGCGTTGCAAAGCAATATGAAATGGAATAAGCGTGTAGGGAATGTAGTAGGGAAGGTGAACTGTCGACTTCGTTTTACTGGAAGAATTTTAGTAAAATGCTGTTCATCTGCGGGCTGCTTGACACGTTCCTGGTATGTTCGAACAATGTGCAAGTATTACGGAAATACTTTGGGAATTCAAATGGGAATTACTGGATGGGAGGCTACTTTGTTTTCGAGGAGCGCTGTTGAGGAAATTTAGAGAACCGGCATTTTAGGTTGACTACAGAACGATTCTGCTGTACAGTTTGCGTAAGGACCACGAAGACAAGATTAGCGAGATTAGGGATAGTACGGAGGCATACGGACAGCGGTTCGTCCCTCACTCTCTTATGAGTGGAACAGGAATGGAAATGACCAGCTGTGGTACAGGGCTCCCTCCGTCTCACAATGTACAATAGTTTTCGGAGTATGTACAGGTTGTGTTCTAACCGCGACCGGAACGGTCGCGGGGTGTCCGAGAACGAAGCGCGGCGGGACCAAACGGAGAGCGACCCGCGAACAAACAAACGAACGGAAAGGACGGACACGAAACAACGACGGACGATCGGGCGAGACCTTACGACAACAACACGTAAGAAGCAACAGGGTGACAGAGACAACCAAACGAATCCAAGACGTCCACTAGTAACGAAAACAAAGAACGGTAAACACGCTGTCTGTTATCGAGGCGGTATGTCAAGAGACGCACGCAAAGATTAGACTGACTGGCTGAGCGAGAGGCAGGCGCTTAAATACATGATCGGGGCCGCCGCTATTGTCCGCTGGGACCACGTGTTCCACTGAGGCGCCCTCACATTTAACGTGGGCCAGGAAGCGTGCGACACCACAGCTTACGGCGCAATGGTGCAGAGATCTCTAGGGGTCTTCGACGTCCATGCCGTCTGGCGCGGATTCAAACCAGAAGGTGACAATTATTGGACTATTTGAAAAAAAACGTAAATTAGTTACAACTAGGGCGTGCACACACTTTATTCGACATGTAAACGTCACTATAGATATTCGGATAAGGTTATTAGATGTTCAATACGCCTGACATCATTGGTGAAGATGTGGAGCAGACAAATAGCGAAATTCTGCATGACCCGCTGAAGTGTCAGAACATCGAACTGTTGAAGACCTCCTGAAAGGCTGTTTTCAACTCAGCAATGGTTCAAAATGGCTCTTAGCACTATGGGACTCAACATCTGAGGTCATCAGTCCCCTAGAACTTAGAACTACTTAAACCTAACTAACCTATGGACATCACACACATCCATGCCCGAGGCAGAATTCGAACCTGCGGCCGTAGCGGTCGCGCGGCTCCAGACTGAAGCGCCTAGAACCGCTCGGCCACACCAGCCGGCTACTCAGCAATGGTTTTGGGGCTACTGTTGTAGACCTTGTCTTTAATATAGCACCACAAAGAGGAGTCGCATGTGTTCAGATCCGGAGAAGATGGTAGCCAATCATGACCCATGCCAGTGGCCTCTGTGTACCCCAGAGCCAGAGTGCGGTCCTCAATGTGCTCCTCCAGGACATCAAATACTCTCCTTCTTTGATGGGATCGAGCTCCGTCTTGCATGAACCTCGTCTTGTCGTAATCAGAGTCATTTCCGATAATAAGGATGAAATCATCTTCCAAAACCTTCACATAGCATTCGGTAATCGCTGTGCCATGAAGTAATATCGCACCGATTATTCTGTGACTGGACATTGCACACCGCACAGTCGCCCGTTGAGGGTGAAGGGACTTCTCGATCGAGAAATGCGGATTCTCTGTCCCCCAAATGCGCCAATTTTGCCTATTGGCGAAACCATCCAACTGAAAGTGGGCATCGTCGCTAAACCAAACCATGCATGCGCATACCAATTCCCATCAAACCCCGTGGCCAACAATACAGTTTGATCGTCCTAACGCAGACCGTTTAGAAGTTATGACTATTCTATTTTACGTAGTTCAATAATTGTCAGCCTTTATATAGATCTACACTCATGCTCATAAATTAAGGATAACTGCAGAATGTGGTGCCACACAACGTAGCACTACACAAAACTGGCGCTAATAGCATAGGCACATAGGGAACACACACGACACAGATCTGTAAGTCCACCGTATTGGTGATAAGTTGAGAAAACTGTCCCGAAACGCATGTGTTACAAAACGCCACTGCTTCCTGCGCATGTACCCTGACATCAATATGGGATATGATCACCATGCACACGTACACAGGCCGCACAACGGGTTGGTATACTCTGTATCAGGTGGTCGAGCAGCTGCTCGGGCATAGCCTCCCATTCTTGCACCAGTGCCTGTCGGAGCTCCTGAAGTGTCGTAGGGCCTTGAAGACGTGCAGAGATACGTCGACCGAGAGCATCTCAGATGTGCTCGATGGGGTTTAGGATTGGAGAACAAGCAGGCCACTCCATTCGCCTGATATATTCAGTTTCAAGGTACTCCTACACGATGACAGCTCGGTGGGGTCGCGCGTTTTCATCTATCAGGAGGAAGGTGGAACCCACTGCACCCCTGAAAAGGCGGACGTGCTGATGCAAAAGGACGTCCCGATACACCTGATCTGTTACAGTTTCTCTGTCAAAGACATGCAGGGGTGTATGTGCACCAATCATAATCCCACCCCACACCATCAAACCACGACCTCCATACAGATCCCTTTCAAGGACATAAAGGGGTTGGTATCTGGTTCCTGGTTCACGCCAGATGAAAACACGGCTAGAATCACTGTTCAGACTCGTCTGTGAACATAACCTGGGAGTACTGTTCCAATGACCATGTACTGTTTTCTTGACGCCAGGCTTTACGGACTCTCCTCTGACCAGGGGTCAGTGGAATGCACCTTGCAGGTCTCCGGGCGAATAAACTATGTCTGTTCAGTTGTCTGTAGAATGTGTGTCTGGGGACAACTGTTCCAGTGGCTGCGGTAAGATCCCGAGCGAGGCTACCTGCAGTACTCCGTGGCCGTCTGCCACTGAAGGTGAGATATCGGTCTTCTTGTGGTGTTGTACGCTGTGGACGTCCCGTACTGTAGCGCCTGAACACGTTTCCTGTCTTTTGGAATCGTTGCCATAATCTTGAGATCACACTTTGTGGCACACGGAGGGCCCGTTCTACGACCTGCTGTGATTGACCAGCCTCCAGTCGCCCTGTATTGTACCCCTCATAATGTTATCAATATGTGTTCTTTGAGCCATTTTCAACACACAGTCACCATTAGCACGGCTGAAAACGTCTGCACACTTACTCACTGCACCGTACTCTGGCATGCACCAACTGTGCGTATGTGGCCAGCACCACCGTGCGACGACAGCAGGTCAAATACACCGCATGGTCATACTCCGAGGTGATTTAAACCCGCAAACCGCCCACCAGAGCGTTGTTTCACTATGTATCATCACTATCCTTAATTTATGATCATGAGGGTAGATGTAGACAATGAGGCTCCTTTCAAACTCTGCCAGACGCTGCTAACACTGTCTCACACGAGTACACAGTGATCACTCGACATCTAACACTGTTAACTCTGTTCTACCAGGCCTAAATAAGAGCGACAAATGGGTGTCCGTTCTACCTGTTACAGAGAACTGCAGCCCTAATCATTTACATCACCCCCCCCCCCCTCCGAAGGTACGTATAGAAACTACACTCCTGGAAATTGAAATAAGAACACCGTGAATTCATTGCCCCAGGAAGGGGAAACTTTATTGTCACATTCCTGAGGTCAGATACATCACATGATCACACTGACAGAACCACAGGCACATAGACACAGGCAACAGAGCATGCACAATGTCGGCACTAGTACAGTGTATATCCACCTTTCGCAGCAATGCAGGCTGTTATTCTCCCATGGAGACGATCGTAGAGATGCTGGATGTAGTCCTGTGGAACGGCTTGCCATGCCATTTCCACCTGGCGCCTCAGTTGGACCAGCGTTCGTGCTGGACGTGCAGACCGCGTGAGACGACGCTTCATCCAGTCCCAAACATGCTCAATGGGGGACAGATCCGGAGATCTTGCTGGCCAGGGTAGTTGACTTACACCTTCTAGAGCACGTTGGGTGGCACGGGATACATGCGGACGTGCATTGTCCTGTTGGAACAGCAAGTTCCCTTGCCGGTCTAGGAATGGTAGAACGATGGGTTCGATGACGGTTTGTATGTACCGTGCACTATTCAGTGTCCCCTCGACGATCACCAGTAGTGTACGGCCATTGTAGGAGATCGCTCCCCACACCATGATGCCGGGTGTTGGCCCTGTGTGCCTCGGTCGTATGCAGTCCTGATTGTGGCGCTCACCTGCACGGCGCCAAACACGCATACGACCATCATTGGCACCAAGGCAGAAGCGACTCTCATCGCTGAAGACGACACGTCTCCATTCGTCCCTCCATTCACGCCTGTCGCGAAACCACTGGAGGCGGGCTGCACGATGTTGGGGCGTGAGCGGAAGACGGCCTAACGGTGTGCGGGACCGTAGCCCAGCTTCATGGAGACGGTTGCGAATGGTCCTCGCCGATACCCCAGGAGCAACAGTGTCCCTAATTTGCTGGGAAGTGGCGGTGCGGTCCCCTACGGCACTGCGTAGGATCCTACGGTCTTGCCGTGCATCCGTGCGTCGCTGCGGTCCGGTCCCAGGTCGACGGGCACGTGCACCTTCCGCCGACCACTGGCGACAACATCGATGTACTGTGGAGACCTCACGCCCCACGTGTTGAGCAATTCGGCGGTACGTCCACCCGGCCTCCCGCATGCCCACTATACGCCCTCGCTCAAAGTCCGTCAACTGCACATACGGTTCACGTCCACGCTGTCGCGGCATGCTACCAGTGTTAAAGACTGCGATGGAGCTCCGTATGCCACGGAAAACTGGCTGACACTGACGGCGGCGGTGCACAAATGCTGCGCAGCTAGCGCCATTCGACGGCCAACACCGCGGTTCCTGGTGTGTCCGCTGTGCCGTGCGTGTGATCATTGCTTGTACAGCCCTCTCGCAGTGTCCGGAGCAAGTATGGTGGGTCTGACACACCGGTGTCAATGTGTTCTTTTTTCCATTTCCAGGAGTGTATATTGACATCTGACCATGTCTGCTGAATGAGTTTGTATGGGGGTGCCTAACAAGTTGGTGCTTTAACTTCGTCGAATCGCCGTAAGTTGAAGGTCAGCGCCCAGGCACCAGGCGCGGCTCGGGCGCGCTGACCTGCAAATACGGAACCAGAGCCGAGAGTGGAGAGCAGTGACAAGAGGCGCCGGTGCGTGCGGACGAGCTGGCCGCGCGGCATTAGCATACAATGAGGCGGCGCCTGTCCTGTCGCTCATACGCGGCGCTGGAACGTCGCCCGGGCTGCGCGCTGCTCGTGGGAGGCCAAGGCTGCGTGCGCCGCGGGCGTTTCCCCAGTCCTAGTCAACGGCCTCCGGAGCCGCCAAGCCACCACGCCGACAGCAGCGGCTCCAGGGGTCGGCTCCGGGAGGAGGCTCGAATGTAACTTTCTGTCACCCAGGCCACTAAAAGTTGTAACTAACCTGTTTCTACGGGTTATTACGTTAAGATTAGGGTCGCCACCGACTCTAACCATACAACTAATCAAAGGTTTGGCCGAGTCGGAAAATAAATTAATTTGATACAGACCAAAAACTCACAAAATGCATACGTTGTGATATCGCTCATAGGGGATGCGATGTTATTATTAGTATTCCCCGTGCACTGTTCACGAGAGACAAACATTTAAAATAAAATAGAAAATGCATGAACAATGTGCATAAGATCAGCTCTCTGCGACACACCTGAAAATAAGACTTAATCTAGGCATTTGTTTTAAAATATTAGGGGAAACTAATCACTGGACCTGTGCGTCAGAAAACGCGTTGGATGTGCTAACGGGAAAGCTACGAGGTGAGTGGCTTAGGTGCAAAAACGTAACTTCGGAACACAAGAGCAAATTGTAGATAAAATCGTTTATTCATAAGACATGAAAAAGGAGGCATGTACACAATTCCTGATAACATTAATCCCTAAAACCTTAAAGAAAGTATCGATACATTCACCGTTATAATCTACACCTAAAATCATTGGTGTGAATCATTCATAGAACTGCTGATGCCTGATAACTGATCGCAATAACTCGTGAAACGGCGCACGTTTGGCAGTACACCCGCGTGACCACGTGGTTTGTGGAGACGCAATTTCTAGCTATCGTGGCCAAGTTGCAACAATATCACATCACACAATCATGAACAGTTAACATTCTTTGAAACAAACATGAGATCGGACAGTTAGTGATGACGGTAGCCCAACAAACTCTAATGTTCAACCATGTGGTTGGCTCCCCACGGACGAAAGATGCATAAAGCAAGGAAATTTTACGGGAAGGCGAAGCTATTAATATTTAGGAAAATAAAAGCTTATACAGGCAAAGCTGAAGGCAAACACACTTTCATACAGGAGCGAGTGCTCACTTCTTATCGACACCTTTGTGTGGCGCTCTTCCGGCGGATCCAAGTCTGCTATAGAAATTTTCTAAAAGAAAAATCTGCTAAAGTTTTGCATTCCTTGCTGCGACAAGGTAAAGCAGTCTTTCAGAGTTGAAAAGCGAGACCAAAAGCTAACAGCTCGCCTCTCGCCAAGTAACAACGCGCCACGCGGTCAGTCTAACTCAGCCTTCTTCGACTGGAGTACAGCTGTGGACGCTTCCCGTACCGGCGGCAGACTGCCTCCCTTTTTCTTCTCCAGCCTCTTCCACGCTCCGCGTGGCCCGGAAAACCCAAAGATGCCATTTCCGCCACCAACCTAACGCAGGTGGATTTCTCACAAGTAGCGCAAACCTCTTTTCATACATGACCACTATGAGAGTTGGCTATTCTGTACAACTGCTGTTGAACCTGTATGAGTATCGCAGACTTTCTGCAGCAGACTACGCCACCGTCTAGCAACGTGACACACAACCACATTCATTCAATCACACCACCATGAGACTTATGAGAAAAGATAAACAAGGAAAAGAAAGAGAAATGCTAGTGAAAATGGGCTATCGGACTAATGAAAGGTGTCTACAGGACCATTTCAAAGTGAATGACTTAATCTGCCTATACTGTCTACCAGTAACCCCACCCTTAATGTTTCTGAAAATCAGTCTTCCTGTTCTCCTATTTAAAAAACAGTAGTAGGCTGCACAATCTTCTATAATAACTCAAGAACGATACGTTTCGCACGGATAGAGCTGAACCCTCAATTAGGGTGGTTCACAAACAACAACTCAAGTACACATGTTATTCCAAAACGTTATCGTGGAAGTAGGGGCCAGGAGGTGCTGGTGAAATAACACACACTGCTAAAGATACCCTTTTATTGTAAAAGACTTTCACAATAATAAATTTTTAAGCCTGGCATTTTTTAAATAAAGCAATTTCAAAAACAATTTCCAATAAATGACAAATTTTCTTTATGAAAAGGAGATTGCAAGGTATGACGTTAACAACTTCCCAATAATAAAATTTTAAACTTTATATATGTATACATATACAGTGTGGTCAGAAAAGTCTGAAACGCTTGTAGGGATGTTGCAGGGCAGGTTGTACTGAGATACGGCTGTCACGAAAAAAACTCGATGCGTTGCGCCGTTTCCGAGTTATTTAGCATTGAAGTTAGCCAATCAGATCGTCGCGCGCGTAAACTCAAGTTTCAGCTAATGAGACAAAGCACTCGTTGGGCAACACAGCCCCTGGCAGGCCGCTTGAGTGTGAGAGCGCGACGCCCCGATTATATACAGGGTGTTACAAAAAGGTACGGCCAAACTTTCAGGAAACATTCCTCACACACAAAGAAAGAAAATATGTTATGTGGACATGTGTCCGGAAACGCTTACTTTCCATGTTAGAGCTCATTTTATTACTTCTCTTCAAATCACATTAATCATGGAATGGAAACGCACAGCAACAGAACATACCAGCGTGACTTCAAACACTTTGTTACAGGAAATGTTCAAAATGTCCTCCGTTAGCGAGGATACATGCATCCACCCTCCGTCGCATGGAATCCCTGATGCACCGATGCAGCCCTGGAGAATGGCGTATTGTATCACAGCCGTCCACAATACGAGCACGAAGAGTCTCTACATTTGCTACCGGGGTTGCGTAGACAAGAGCTTTCAAATGCCCCCATAAATGAAAGTCAAGAGGGTTGAGGTCAGGAGAGCGTGGAGGCCATGGAATTGGTCCGCCTCTACCAATCCGTCGGTCACCGAATCAGTTGTTGAGAAGCGTACGAACACTTCGACAGAAATGTGCAGGAGCTCCATCGTGCATGAATCACATGTTGTGTCGTACTTGTAAAGGCACATGTGCTAGCAGCAATGGTAGAGTATCCCGTATGAAATCATGATAACGTGGTCCATTGAGCGTAGGTGGAAGAAACTAAAATGAGCTCTAACATGGAAATTAAGCGTTTCCGGACACATGTCCACATAACATCTTTTCTTTATTTGTGTGTGAGGAATGTTTCCTGAAAGTTTGGCCGTACCTTTTTGTAACACGACGACAAATATGTAAAGGATATTGGAAGGTTTGACGTTAACAATAAGATTTTAAACTTGTTATATCAATAAGGGAACAATTCCAAAAAAAAAAAGCTTTAATTAGCTAGCTTGTACTAAGCAAAAATAGTTGTCTCTCGCCAGTTACATAACTTACATTTGTTACAAGATAAATGTGAATAAGCCCCCCCCCCCCCCAAAAAAAAAGCCGTCCGGGGTGGTCGAGTGGTTCTAGGCGCTACTGTTTGGAACTGCGAGATGGCTACGGTCGCAGGTTCGAATCCTGCCTCGGGCATGGATGTGTGTGATGTCCTTAGGTTAGCTAGGTTTAAGTAGTTCTAAGTTCTAGGGGATTGATGACCTCAGATGTTAAGTCCCATAGTGCTCAGAGCCATTTCAACCATTTTTGAACCTCCCCCCCCCACCCCCGACCCCCCAAAAAAAAAGTCCTTAGCTCTGTGAGGGAGTGACACGTGTAAAGGGGCCCAAATCACAATAGGCGGAATACTTACTGGTGGTCTACCGGGCCATAGCAGATCAGCCCCAAAACTTCCATTACGAGCCGCCACCTCCCCGAGTTACTCAGAGCGAGAAGATGTAGCAAGGGAGGTCCCTGCACAGACTCCGAAGCACAGAAACCCGCGACACCGACCCTAAATCACCCAATCGAGTTGTGAATGAAAACGGCCCGACCAAGAAGCAATTACCACATTCCCGCGGACAGGCAATCGAAAACTGTGGTGGGACGACCCCAACAAAATCACTGGTGAAGAAACTCATACACTTCAATAGAACTTGAAAACCTTCTAACTCTGTTACATTAAAACAGTACTCAACTTCTCGCACTCCACCCCAGCGCCGGGAACACGTGGCACTTCCAAATGCTCGTGAGAGCCAACCGCTGCCAGTGGTTTCAACGGCCGATAAGAAGGCATACGGTCCCACGCGCTGATCTCCTGCACCACGGCTTCTAAGCTTCATAAGCCACGTACATGCGGGTAAGGCAGACTTAGCCCCCGACAGCCAAGACGCCGGCCAAAGCACGTGGCGAGCAGTTGACGACCCCCAACAGCAGGGCCCCGCTCGCGTCACCACCTCTCTCGGTCACAGCCCAGTACGTACTCCTCGATCGTCACGCGACCCTACACTTGCTGCAACTCCCGCCAGAGGGCGGTTGCGATCCAAACAGCGCGCCAAACCGAAAGCGCCACCGCAAACACTAGACGCGAAGCGAAAGCACTCCGCCTGGCGCGCTTTTCGAAGAGCCGGACCCAACTACGGCTCAGGGGCATCATCAGGTTATTTTTTTAAAAATTAGCAATTTTCTGCCAAAAAGCACCGGTCAAAGAAGGGTTGATACCGAACAAACCGTACTGAAAGGAAACCTCATGGAGGCGACCACTGGCATAGCAGCGCAGAACAAGACCTCGCGCGTAGACTGCAAGCACATCATTACAATAGAACGGCGACAGAGGCCCGTCAGCATTCACTCTCATAGTGCAAACACAAGAATGTGAATATGGACGGGCCTCTGGCATCGCTTTAGTGCTTATAATTTGCGCGCTAGATCCTGTTCTGTGCTGTTATGCCTGTCGTCGCCTCCATGAGGTTTCCTTTTAGTACGGTTTATTCTGTATCATACCTTCTTTGACGGGTGCTTTTCGGTAGAAAATTACTGATTCTTTAGTAGGAGGGTAATCCCAATTGTAAGGTCTCCTATTTTTTATAAGTACATACACCTGTTTATTTCTACAATGGTTCACATCAGTTTACAGCCTGAACATTTAGCTATATTTCGACATAATCACCGTTTCTGTCGGTGCATTTTTGTAGACGCTGTGGCAGTCTTTGTATGCCCAAATATTACCAGCTCGCCGCCATGCTGTACAGAAAGTTATGAACCTCTTCTTTCACCTCGTCGTCGGAGCTGAATCGCTGGGACCACAGTTAACGCTGACAGGTACTGTGAGACTCTGAAAAAACTCAAACGGGCAATTCAGAACCGGAGAACAGGAATGTTGAGCAATGCCGTACATGTTCTCCATGACAACGCTCGCCCACACATCGCTCGGCAAACCGTTGCTCTCCTGCACAGTTTCAGTGAAACATAATCACCCACCCACCCTATAGTCCTGACTTGGCGCCCAGAGATTCAGCTCCGACGACGAGGTGAAAGAAGAGGTTCATAACTTTCTGAACAGCATGGCGGCGAGCTGGTATGACATGGACATACAAAAACTGCCACAACGTCTACAAAAATGCACCGACAGAAACGGTGATTCTGTCGAAAAATAGCCAAATGTTCAGGCTGTAAATTGATGTAAACCATTGTAGAAATAAACAGGTCTATGTACTTATAAAAAAATAGGAGACCTTACTTTTTGGTTTACCCTCGTACAGCCCTATGATGCCCTATACGTGCGAAACGTTCTTGAGATACAAAGAACATTGTATAACCTGTACTATTACATTTTGTCTAACAGAATCTTCACATATGAATTGTTCATAATATAACTTTGTAAATTTAAAAAAAATTGAGAAATGATGAGGTTTAAAATATAATTGACTGGTAGAACTATTTTGACATTTGATTATATTAAGAAAACGTCTGTAAGACTTTCACAGAACTCTTTACGAGAGCGCAGCAGAATGGCTGCACTACCTTACCAAGATAATACACGAAAGACGACTCTAACAAGAATATTCGAAACATCAGAAGAACAAAAATTACAGATCAGCGAAATTACTCCAGCTTGTAGACATGAGGTTTTAACCAGCAAGACAGGAAAATAAATGAATAAATTCAGAGTGACGCCTACACCTACTACAAATTATTTGGTAGATTTGTATCAAATCTCAGAAATTTCATTTTTAAAATCTATTTACCGGGTAGTAATGCGTTAAAATTAAATAGTAGCAACAATAATGTTTCTTTAACCACCACACCAAGATGAAGTGGGATAATCTTTTCCTATTTTCGTTTCACTATTTGTTATAGGTACTGAAAGCTGCCTAAAGATACAGATATCAGCCGAAATCTCAAAAAGGACCTCACCGTATTCGGAAAAGGATAGATTAAATACGGTTGGTGGTGGAGAGTTAATTGGTGTCAGAAATCTTTTAGCTTGCATTGAAATTGAAGTAGATAGTTCAAATGGTTAAAATGGCTCTGAGCACTATGGGACTTAACTTCTGAGGTCATCGGTCCCTTAGAACTACATAAACCTAACTAACCTAAGGACATCACACACATCCATGCCCGAGACAAGATTCGAACCTGCGACTGTAGCAGTCGCGCGGTTCCAGAGTATAGCGCCTAGAACCGCTCGGCCACCCCGGCCGGCGAAGTAGATAGTTCCTGTGAGTTAGTAGCTATGGTAGAGATTATAGTTGACAGCCGGAATAAATTGATAATTGGTTCCTTTTACCGACCCCCTAACTCAGATGATACAGTTGCTGAACAGTTCAATGAAAATTTCAGTCTCATTTCAAATAGGTACACCACTCATACAATTATAGTTGTTGGCGACTTCGTTCATCCTTCATGTCCTATTATCCTGTACCTTTTCCTTGTCAGTGTTTTCCTCATATTCCTTTCCTCTCCGATTCTGCGCAGAACCTCCTCATTCCTTACCTTATCAGTCCACCTCATTTTCAACATGCGTCTGTAGCACCACGTCTCAAATGCTTGGATTCTTCTCTGTTCCGGTTTTCCCACATTTCATGTTTCACTACCATTAAATGCTGCTTTCAAAACGTGCATTCTCAGATATTTCTTTCTAAAAATAAAATCTACACTCCTGGAAATGGAAAAAAGAACACATTGACACCGGTGTGTCAGACCCACCATACTTGCTCCGGACACTGCGAGAGGGCTGTACAAGCAATGATCACACGCACGGCACAGCGGACACACCAGGAACCGCGGTGTTGGCCGTCGAATGGCGCTAGCTGCGCAGCATTTGTGCACCGCCGCCGTCAGTGTCAGCCAGTTTGCCGTGGCATACGGAGCTCCATCGCAGTCTTTAACACTGGTAGCATGCCGCGACAGCGTGGACGTGAACCGTATGTGCAGTTGACGGACTTTGAGCGAGGGCGTATAGTGGGCATGCGGGAGGCCGGGTGGACGTACCGCCGAATTGCTCAACACGTGGGGCGTGAGGTCTCCACAGTACATCGATGTTGTCGCCAGTGGTCGGCGGAAGGTGCACGTGCCCGTCGACCTGGGACCGGACCGCAGCGACGCACGGATGCACGCCAAGACCGTAGGATCCTACGCAGTGCCGTAGGGGACCGCACCGCCACTTCCCAGCAAATTAGGGACACTGTTGCTCCTGGGGTATCGGCGAGGACCATTCGCAACCGTCTCCATGAAGCTGGGCTACGGTCCCGCACACCGTTAGGCCGTCTTCCGCTCACGCCCCAACATCGTGCAGCCCGCCTCCAGTGGTGTCGCGACAGGCGTGAATGGAGGGACGAATGGAGACGTGTCGTCTTCAGCGATGAGAGTCGCTTCTGCCTTGGTGCCAATGATGGTCGTATGCGTGTTTGGCGCCGTGCAGGTGAGCGCCACAATCAGGACTGCATACGACCGAGGCACACAGGGCCAACACCCGGCATCATGGTGTGGGGAGCGATCTCCTACACTGGCCGTACACCACTGGTGATCGTCGAGGGGACACTGAATAGTGCACGGTACATCCAAACCCTCATCGAACCCATCGTTCTACCATTCCTAGACCGGCAAGGGAACTTGCTGTTCCAACAGGACAATGCACGTCCGCATGTATCCCGTGCCACCCAACGTGCTCTAGAAGGTGTAAGTCAACTACCCTGGCCAGCAAGATCTCCGGATCTGTCCCCCATTGAGCATGTTCGGGACTGGATGAAGCGTCGTCTCACGCGGTCTGCAAGTCCAGCACGAACGCTGGTCCAACTGAGGCGCCAGGTGGAAATGACATGGCAAGCCGTTCCACAGGACTACATCCAGCATCTCTACGATCGTCTCCATGGGAGAATAACAGCCTGCATTGCTGCGAAAGGTGGATATACACTGTACTAGTGCCGACATTGTGCATGCTCTGTTGCCTGTGTCTATGTGCCTGTGGTTCTGTCAGTGTGATCATGTGATGTATCTGACCTCAGGAATGTGTCAATAAAGTTTCCCCTTCCTGGGACAATGAATTCACGGTGTTCTTATTTCAATTTCCAGGAGTGTATGTTTGATACTAGTGGATTTCTCTTGGCCAGGAATGCCCTTTTTTGCCAGAGCTAGTCTGCTTCTGACGTCCTCCTTGCTCTGTCCGTTATTGATTATTTTGCTACCTAGGCAGTGGAATTCCTTAACTTCACCTACTTCATGACCATCAATTCTGATGTTAAGTTTCTCGCCGTTGTCATTTCTAATACTTCTTATTACTTTCGTCTTTCTTCGATTTACTCTCAGTCCTTATTCTGTACTCATGACACTGTTCATTCCGTTGAGCAGATCAAGCAATTCTTCTTCACTTTCATTCAGGATAGCAACGTGATATTCTTTCACTTTGAATTTTAATTCCACTACTAATCCTTTCTTTTATTTCTATCATTGCTTCTTCGATGTACAGACTGAACAGTAGGGGCGGCAGACTACATCCATGTCTTACACCCTTTCTAAACCAAGCACTTCGTTCTTGGTCCTCCATTCTTATTATTCCCCCTTGGCTTTTACATATTGTATATTACTCGTCTCTCCCTATAGCTGATTCCTATTTTTCTCAGAATTTAGAACATCTTGCACCATTTTACATTTTGAAACGCTTTATCCAGGTTGACAAATCCTATGAAGGTGTCTTGATTTTTCTTCAGTGTTGTTTCCATTATCAGCCGCAGCGACCGAATTGCCTTTCCGGTACGCGTGTGTGCGTGTGAATTCCTACGGGACCAAACTGCTGAGGTCATCGGTCCCTAGGCTTATACACTACTTACACTAACTTATGCATTTACCTTTCCTAAAGCCTAACAGATCGTCATTAATACATCCTCAATTTTCCATTCCTCCGTATATTTTTCTTGCCAGCAGTTTGAATGCAAGAGCTGTTAAGCTGATTGTGCGATAATTCTCGCACTCATCAGCTCTTGTAGACTTCGGAATTGTGTGGATGATTGGATCGTATTCTTTCGAAAGTTGGATGGTATGTCGCCAGACTCATAAAATCTACATACCAACCTGAGTAGTCGTTTTGTTTCCACTTCATCTAATGACTTTAGAAATTCTGAAGGAATGTTATCTATCCTTTCTGTCTTATTTGATCTTAAGTACACCAAAGCTCTCTTCAGTTTTAATTGTAATACTGATCTCTTCTAAATCGATTCCTGTTTCTTCTTCTATCACATCAAACAAATCTTCCCCCTCATAGAGGTCTTCAACGTACTTTTTCTCGCCATCCGCTCTCTCCTCTGCATTTAGCACACTTGCTTTTAATTTCACCGAAGATTAGTTTGATTTTCCTATATGCTGAGTTAGTCCCTCATCATTTCTTTCTCGTTTTCTTCACATTTTTCATGCAGCTATTTCATCTTACCTTCCCTGCACTTCCTACTTATTTCATTCTTCAGCGACTTGTATTTCCGTATTCCAGATTTTCCCTGAACACTTTCGTACTTCCTTCTTTCATCGATCAGATGAAGTATTTCTTCTGTTACCCAAGGTTTCTTCGCAGTTATCTTCTTTGTACCTAAGTTTTTCTTTCCAACTTCTGTAATTACCCTTTTTAGAGATGTGCATTGCTCTTCGACTGTACTCCCTACTGAGCTATTCCATACTGCTGCATCTATAGCCTTAGAGAAAACTTCAAGAGTCTCTTTATTCCTTAGTACTTCCGTATCCCACTTCAAGGTGTACTGATTCTTCCTGACTAATCTCTTAAACTTCAGCCTACTCTTCATCAACACTACATTATGATCTGAGTCCATATCTGCTCCTGGATAAGCGTTACAATCCAGTATCTGATTTCGGAATCTCTGTCTAACCATGATGTTATCTAACCGAACTCTTGCCGTATCACCCGGCTTTTTCCGAGTATATCTTGTACTCTTGTGACTCTAGAATAGAGTAATCGCTATTAGTAGCTGAAATTTATCACGAAACTCAATCAGTCTTCCTATTAGTCCAAGGCCTACATTCTTGACTTCACACGACTCAAATCTTTCCGCATCTCCCAGTCTTTTCGAAGCATACCTCCTTCTCTTGTGACTACTGAACAGAGTATTCGCACTACTGAACAGAGTATTCGCTATTTCTAACATATTAATTGCAAAAATGTTCAAATGTGAGTGAATTCCCAAGGGGCCAAACTCCTGAGGTCATCGGTCCCTAGACTTATACACTATTTAAACTAACTTGAATTAACACATGCTAAGAATAACACACACCCATGCCAGAGGGAGGACTAGAAGCTCCGGCGGAAGCTGCCTCGCAATCCGTGACAAAGCGCCTCTAACCGCGCGGCGGTATTAATTTCAGAACTCAATTAGTCTTTCTCCTCTCTTGTTCTTGCTACCAAAAACATATTATCCCGTAATTCTTCTTCTGATCCTTCCCCTACAACTGCATTCCAGTCCCCCATTACTATTAAATTTTCATCTCAATTTACGTACTGAATTACCTGTTCAATATTCTCATATACTATCTCTATACTATCTCATATACTACCTGAACTATCGTTGCCTGTGTTGGTCTGTTATCGATTCTGATAAGGACAACCCTGTCACTGAACTGTCCACATTAACACACTCTCTACCCTAGCTTCCTATTCGTAACGAATCCTACTCATGTTATACAATTTTCTGCTGCTGTTGAAATTACCCTATACTCATCTGACCAGAAGTCATTGTCTTCCATTTCACTTCACTGACTCCTACTATATCTAGATTGAGCCTTTGCATTCCCCTTTTCAGATTTTCTAGCTGCCCTGCCACGTTCAAGCTTCGGACATTCCACGCCCCGTCTCGTAGAACGCTATCCTTTAGTTGGTAATTCAGTCTTTTTCTCGTGGTCACGTCCCCTTTGGCATTCCCCTCCCGGGGATCCGAATGGGAGATTATTCGGGAATCTTTGCGAATGGAGAGAGTATCATAACACTTTTTCAACTACAGGCCACATGTCCCGTGGATACACGACATGTGTCTTTAATGCAGTGGTTTCCATTGCCATCTTCATCTTCATGCCGTTGATCATAGCTGATTCTTCCTCCTATAGGTGAAGTTGCGCAGTCCAAGGACAAGAGAGTATGCTGAACCTTCGTCCGCTTCTCCGTGTTCTTTGACAAAGCCGTTGGCAGAATAAGGGTGACTTCTTATGCCGGAAGTCTTCGGCCGCCAAAATAGCTCTTAGTAACAAATAATCCTGAGAAAATAGGGAGCATTATAACGGACACAGAGATTAGTGACAACAAAGTTCTTGTAGTGAGACTGCATACCGTAACACCCAAACCCACCAAAACTAAACGCAAAATACATCTACTCAAAAAAGCAGGTTAAAAATTGACTTGATGCCTTCCTAAGAGACAGTCTTCACTCCTTCCAATATGACTATGTAAGCATAGATCAGATGTAGTTTAGATCCAATAAATAATATCGACGGCAACTGAGAGAAGTATACTAAATAAATTAGTAAGAGATGCTGCGGATCCCCCATGCTATACAAAACAGGTCAGAATACTGTCGTAGAAGTAACGTAAAAGGCGTGACAAATTTAAAAGCACGCAAAATCCCAAAAATTCGCAAAGATCTACAGAAGCTCGAAATTTAGTGCGAAATCGAATGCAAGATTCTTTTAATTGTTTCCACACTAAAACTCTGTCTCGAAATCTCGGCCGAGCGGTTCTAGGTGCTTCAGTCTGGAACCGCGCGACCGTTACGGTCGCAGGTTCGAATCCTGCCTCGGGCATGGATGTGTGTGATGTCCTTAGGTTAGTTAGGTTTAAACAGTTCTAAGTTCTAGGGGACTGATGACATCAGAAGTTAAGTCCCAAAGGGCTCAGAGCCATTTAAACCCTTTTTTTTTTTTTTTTTTTTTCGAAACCTCGCAGAAAGTCCGAAGAGATTCTAATCGTGTGTGTAGTGCGCCAGTGGCAAGACGCAGTCAATAACTCTATTGCGCGATACCAATAGTAATGTTACTAATGATTGATGCACTAAAATACAGTTCCTAAAAGCGGTTTTCCGAAGTTACTTCTCCAAAGCAGACGAAATAATTGCTCCAAAATTGGAATGAAGAATAACTATCAACGTTAGTAACTTAGGAGCAGAGATCCTCGGTGTAAAGAAGCAGCTTAAATGTTTTAATAAATGCAAAGCCTACGGTCCCAGTTATATACCGGTTACGTTCTTTTCAGAATGTATTGGTACAATGTTTCAAATATTCAGCAGTCATATACAACCATTCACTCGTCGTAAGAATCATACCTAAAAACTGGAAAGTTGAACATGTCACGCCAATACTGAAGAACGGAAATAGAAGTAATCCAGACCCATATCACTGACGTCGATTTGCAGTTGGATTTTCGAACAGGTACTGCATTAGAACATTATGAAATAACTCGAAGAAATCGATGTATTGACAACCAAGGATTTAGAAAATATCGTTCTTGTGAAACGTAAGTAGCTCAGGAAGTAATGAGGGCTGTTGACAGGGAATGTAAAATTTACTGCATGTTTTAGATTTCCAGAAGGCTTCCGACATCGTTCCTCACAAGATACTTCTAATCGGACTGCGTTTTTCCGGGGTGTCTAAGATGTGCGACTCGATTCGTGATTGCCTCTCAGAAATACCACAGTCCGTAGTAAAACAGAAGCATTAACTTTCGTTCCCCCAAAGAAGTGTTATAGGCCCTTTACTGTTCCTGGTGTATATATACGATTTGGAGACAATCTGAGGAGCCCTCTTAGATTATTTGCAAATCATGCTGTCATTTACCGTCTTCTAAAGTCATCAGGTGATCAAAACCAATTGCAGAATAATTTAGACGAGATATCTGTATAGTGTGTGAAATAGCAAATGGCTATATACAAAGAAAAGTGTGCAGTCATCCACATAAGTGCTTAAAGGAATCCGCTAAATTTCGGTTTCACGATAAGGTAGACAAATAATAAGTCTGTGAATTCATCTAAATACTTAAGTATTACCGTTGCGAATAATTTAAATTGGAACGATCTCATAGACAATGGTATGGAAAAAACGAACCAAAGACTCCGTTTTATTGCCAAAACTCTTAGAAAAAGCAACTGGTATACTAAAGAGACTGCCTACATACGCTTGTCCTCCATCTTCAGAAGTACTGCTGTGATGTGTGGGATTCGTATAAGATTGGATTGATGGTGGACGTCGGAAACGTTCAAGGAAGGACCGCTCGTTTTGCATCATCGCGAAATAGGTGAGAGAAGCGGCTGGAAGATGGTTTGATGAACCCTCTGCCGGCACTTGTGAAATACAGAGTAACCATGTAGCTGTAGCTGTACATGTAGATGCTAATGAGAAAAAGTTACGTTTGTGTTACGTTTTTACACTACTGACCATTAAAATAGCTGCACCACGAAGATAACGTGCTACAAACGCGAAATTTAACCGACAGGAAGAAGGTGCTGTGATATGCAAATGATTAGCTTTTCAGAGCATTCATACAAGGTTGGCGCCGATGGCGACACCTACAACGTGCTGATATGTGGAAAGTTTCCAACCGATTTCTCATACCCAATCAGCAGTTGACGGGCGTTGCCTGGTGAAACGTTGTTGTGATGCCTCGTGTAAGGAGAAGAAATGCGTACCATCACGTTTCCGAATTCGATAAAGGTCGGATTGTTGCCTATCGCGATTGCGGTCTATCGTATTGCGACATTGCTGCTCGCGTTGGTCGACTGACTGTTAGCAGAAAATGGAATCGGTGCCTTCAGGAGGGTAATACGGAACACCGTGCTGGATCCCAACGGCCTCGTATTACTAGCAGTCGAGATGACAGACATCTTATCCGCATGACTGTAACGGATCGTGCAGCCACGTCTCGTTCCCTGAGTCAACAGATGGGGACGTTTGCAAGACAACAACCATCTGCATGAACAGTTCGACGACGTTTGCAGCAGCATGGACTATCAGCTCGGAGACCATGGCTGCGGTTACCCTCGACGCTGCATCACAGACAGGAGCGCCTTCGATGGTGTACTCAACGACGAACCTGGGTGCACGAAAGGCAAAACGTCATTTTTTCGGATGAATCCAGGTTCTGTTTACAGCATCATGATGGTCGCATCCGTGTTTGGCGACATCGCGGTGAACGAACGTTGGAACCGTGTATTCGTCATCGCCATACTGGCGTATCACCCGGCGTGATGGTATGGTGTGACATTGGTTACACTTCTCGATCACCTCTTGTTTGCATTGACGGCACTTTGAACAGTGGACGTTACATTTCAGATGTGTTACGACCCGTGGCTCTACCCTTCATTCGATCCCTGCGAAACCCTATATTTCTGCAGGATAATGCACGACCGCATGTTGCAGGTCCTGTACGGGCCTTTCTGGATACAGAAAATTTTCGACTGCTGCTCTGGCCAGCACATTCTCCTGATCTATCATCAAATGAAAACGTCTGGTCAATGGTGGCCGAGCAACTGGCTCGTCACAATACGCCAGTCACTACTTTTGATGAACTGTGGTATCGTGTTGAAGGTGCATGGGCAGCTGTACCTGTACACGCCATCCTAGCTCTGTTTGACTCAATGCCCCGGCGTATCAAGGCCGTTATTTCTGCCAGAGGTGGTTGTTCTGGGTACTGATTTCTCAGGATCTATGCACCCAAATTGCGTGAAAACGTAATCACATGTCAGTTCTAATATAATATATTTGTCCAATGAATACCCGTTTATCATCTGCATTTCTTCTTGGAGTAGCAATTTTAATGGCCATTAGTGTAATAACATGTTCAGATGAATGCCACACTGCAATATTTTTGACAGGTTGTGAGTAGAGTAAGTGAATTACAGAATAACGAATATAGGGTGCCATTTTAGAAAGCCTTACTGGTGTTCGTGTATTCGTAACGAATAAATTTCCACGAAAGGCAACCATGCTGGTTAACGTCCCACTGATAGCTGAGCAACGTTTACTCGATAGATTTTTTATTTTGCTTCTAGACAAAATGTGATTTGGGATGGTTACGATAAAAGGGACACCCCGTACATTCGAAAGGCAGTATGACGTAAAGAAACGTGTATCAGCATAAACTTTTATTGAATTTCAACGCTATTTGGTTGTCTGCTAATTTTTGTTATCACAACAAATATTTTATTTATAATCACTGACAAGTAAAAGACCGAACGCTAAAGATTTCCTGAACGTGTTTCCATGTCGTGATTTGCGAAATCCCTTACACCTGCAGTTGGGTTTGGTACCGAGAACTGCATTGCACCTGGACGCTTCAATCTGCAGACACAAGTTTCAAGGACGAGGGACAGGCTTGGAAATCCCAAGTCAGACGTTGGCAAATAAAGGTGTAAATAACTTTATTCAATAATACAAAACCTACGGATGTGCTTTCGTCTTTTCAAGTTACTGAACAGCAGGTAATAACCCTTCTACGTAATGTCGTCATTAAATGACGCATATCGAACATCACAAAGTCACCTTATTCCGTTGCAGGCTAATATAGTACGTGTGATGGGGTATGGGAATCTTCTTTTCGAGGAACCGTATGAATGGGTGAGCTTCGTTATGCAGGGTTGCTGGCCTGCCCAGCCCAGCCCGTGTGTGTGTGTGTGTGTGTGTGTGTGTGTGTGTGTGTGTGTGTGTGTGTGTGTCTCTGTCCAAACAGTGACGTCAGTGGGCGCAGTCGCCGGTGCACGCGCAACCGCGTCACGTGTTGGGGAGGCAGCCCCGGATCTGCCCCGGCGCGGAAAGGTCACTTCGGCTGCTGCATCTTCGGTATGTATCCGTGCGAGGTGTGAGATGCTCGTAACTATAGCCTTTCTTTAAAAAAAAATGTTAAAAGTAACAGTGTTGTTGTAATTATAATAATTATTATTATTTTCAATATTATTATTATTTTATTGTTTACGAGTATCCAAGTAACGTGTTGGGGAGGCAGCCCCGGATCTGCCCCGGCGCGGAAAGATTACTTCGGCTGCTGCTTCTTCGGTATGTATCCGTGCGAGGCGTGAGATGCTCGTAACTATAGCCTTTCTTTCAAAAACTGTTAAAAGTAACAGTGTTGTTGTAAATAATAATTATTATTATTTTCAATATTATTATTATTTTATTGTTTACGATTATCCAAGTAACGGTATTAACTCAGTTTCTTTATTACAGAGGGCAGCTAGCCCTCTGACCAAACACGCTGAGTTACCGTGCCGGCGTCCAACTGAGCTACCCAAGCACGACTCCCGCCCCGTCCTCACAGCTTTACTTCTGCCAGTACCTCGTCTCCTACCTTCCAAACTTTACAGCAGCTCTCCTGCGAAACTTGCAGAGCTAGCACGAAAGAAAGGATATTGCAGAGACATGGCTTAGCCACAGCCTTGGGGATGTTTCCAGAACGAGATTTTCACTCTGCAGCGGAGTGTGCGCTGATATGAAATTTTCTGGCAGATTAAAACTATTATTATGTTATTGTTTACGATTATTCGTTATTGCGTCGCATCATGCCCAAATAGGCCTATTACACTGAATAATGCCGTCTGCCGTCTATAAAAGTACAATCCCCAACACCGTAAAATGCCTGTTATTGTATGTCCTTGAAAAAGGACGAGACAGAAAGTTCTGATACGGTTTTATTTATATCTGAGGTCAGTTCTGCCATCCTTCGTGTAAAAAAGTTCAATCACGAAGTCGTAAAACGGCACTAGTTGTTTCACGGACTTGAGTAATTGTTTTTCAGCGTACAAGAAAGCAAGGTGAGAAAGTCTGGCAAGGTGAGAAAGACTGTGTATTTCGAAAATAAGGTTGGTTATGCTTCTGAACATGTTGAATCAAACAATCCATCCTTGAGCTATTAAATTTAATGAGTGTCCATACAGATGTAATATGGTCATTGGAATTTTCGTGCTACTTCCTTTTTTTTTGGTCATCAGTCTTCTGCCTGGTTTGATGCAGCCCGCAACGAATTCCTCTCCTGTGCTAACCTCTTCATCTCAGAGTGGCACTCGCAACCTATGTCCTCAATTATATGCTGGATGTACTCCAAAATGTCCAAATCTGTGTGAAATCTTATGGGACTTAACTGCTAAAGTCATCAGTCCCTAAGCTTACACACTACTTAAGCTAAATTATCCTAAGGACAAACACACACACCCATGCCCGAGGGAGGACTCGAACCTCCGCCGGGACCAGCCGCACAGTCCATGACTGCAGCGCCCCAGACCGCTCGGCTAATTGCGCGCTGCATGAATGTATTCCAACCTCTGTCTTCCTCTACAGTTTTTGCGCTCTAGAGCTCTGTCTCTAACACCATGGGAGTCATTCCTTCATGTCTTAAAAGATGTCCTATTATCCTGTCCCTTCTCCTTATCCGTGTTTTCCACATATTCCTTTCCTCTCCGATTCTGCGCAGAACCTCCTCATTCCTTACCTTCTCTATCCACCTAGTTTTCAACATTCGTCTGTAGCACTACATCTCAAATGCTTCGATTCTTTTCTCTTCCGGTTTTCCCACAGTCCAATGTTTCACCATCATACATTGCTGTTCTCCAGACGTATATCCCCAGAAAATTCCAACCTCTGTCTTCCTCTACAGTTTTTGCGCTCTACAGCTCTGTCTCTAACACCATGGGAGTCATTCCTTCATGTCTTAAAAGATGTCCTATTATCCTGTCCCTTCTCCTTATCCGTGTTTTCCACATATTCCTTTCCTCTCCGATTCTGCGCAGAACCTCCTCATTCCTTACCTTCTCTATCCACCTAGTTTTCAACATTCGTCTGTAGCACTACATCTCAAATGCTTCGATTCTTTTCTCTTCCGGTTTTCCCACAGTCCAATGTTTCACCATCATACATTGCTGTTCTCCAGACGTATATCCCCAGAAAATTCCAACCTCTGTCTTCCTCTACAGTTTTTGCGCTCTAGAGCTCTGTCTCTAACACCATGGGAGTCATTCCTTCATGTCTTAAAAGATGTCCTATTATCCTGTCCCTTCTCCTTATCCGTGTTTTCCACATATTCCTTTCCTCTCCGATTCTGCGCAGAACCTCCTCATTCCTTACCTTCTCTATCCACCTAGTTTTCAACATTCGTCTGTAGCACTACATCTCAAATGCTTCGATTCTTTTCTCTTCCGGTTTTCCCACAGTCCAATGTTTCACCATCATACATTGCTGTTCTCCAGACGTATATCCCCAGAAAATTCCAACCTCTGTCTTCCTCTACAGTTTTTGCGCTCTAGAGCTCTGTCTCTAACACCATGGGAGTCATTCCTTCATGTCTTAAAAGATGTCCTATTATCCTGTCCCTTCTCCTTATCCGTGTTTTCCACATATTCCTTTCCTCTCCGATTCTGCGCAGAACCTCCTCATTCCTTACCTTCTCTATCCACCTAGTTTTCAACATTCGTCTGTAGCACTACATCTCAAATGCTTCGATTCTTTTCTCTTCCGGTTTTCCCACAGTCCAATGTTTCACCATCATACATTGCTGTTCTCCAGACGTATATCCCCAGAAAATTCCAACCTCTGTCTTCCTCTACAGTTTTTGCGCTCTAGAGCTCTGTCTCTAACACCATGGGAGTCATTCCTTCATGTCTTAAAAGATGTCCTATTATCCTGTCCCTTCTCCTTATCCGTGTTTTCCACATATTCCTTTCCTCTCCGATTCTGCGCAGAACCTCCTCATTCCTTACCTTCTCTATCCACCTAGTTTTCAACATTCGTCTGTAGCACTACATCTCAAATGCTTCGATTCTTTTCTCTTCCGGTTTTCCCACAGTCCAATGTTTCACCATCATACATTGCTGTTCTCCAGACGTATATCCCCAGAAAATTCCAACCTCTGTCTTCCTCTACAGTTTTTGCGCTCTAGAGCTCTGTCTCTAACACCATGGGAGTCATTCCTTCATGTCTTAAAAGATGTCCTATTATCCTGTCCCTTCTCCTTATCCGTGTTTTCCACATATTCCTTTCCTCTCCGATTCTGCGCAGAACCTCCTCATTCCTTACCTTCTCTATCCACCTAGTTTTCAACATTCGTCTGTAGCACTACATCTCAAATGCTTCGATTCTTTTCTCTTCCGGTTTTCCCACAGTCCAATGTTTCACCATCATACATTGCTGTTCTCCAGACGTATATCCCCAGAAAATTCCAACCTCTGTCTTCCTCTACAGTTTTTGCGCTCTAGAGCTCTGTCTCTAACACCATGGGAGTCATTCCTTCATGTCTTAAAAGATGTCCTATTATCCTGTCCCTTCTCCTTATCCGTGTTTTCCACATATTCCTTTCCTCTCCGATTCTGCGCAGAACCTCCTCATTCCTTACCTTCTCTATCCACCTAGTTTTCAACATTCGTCTGTAGCACTACATCTCAAATGCTTCGATTCTTTTCTCTTCCGGTTTTCCCACAGTCCAATGTTTCACCATCATACATTGCTGTTCTCCAGACGTATATCCCCAGAAAATTCCAACCTCTGTCTTCCTCTACAGTTTTTGCGCTCTAGAGCTCTGTCTCTAACACCATGGGAGTCATTCCTTCATGTCTTAAAAGATGTCCTATTATCCTGTCCCTTCTCCTTATCCGTGTTTTCCACATATTCCTTTCCTCTCCGATTCTGCGCAGAACCTCCTCATTCCTTACCTTCTCTATCCACCTAGTTTTCAACATTCGTCTGTAGCACTACATCTCAAATGCTTCGATTCTTTTCTCTTCCGGTTTTCCCACAGTCCAATGTTTCACCATCATACATTGCTGTTCTCCAGACGTATATCCCCAGAAAATTCCAACCTCTGTCTTCCTCTACAGTTTTTGCGCTCTAGAGCTCTGTCTCTAACACCATGGGAGTCATTCCTTCATGTCTTAAAAGATGTCCTATTATCCTGTCCCTTCTCCTTATCCGTGTTTTCCACATATTCCTTTCCTCTCCGATTCTGCGCAGAACCTCCTCATTCCTTACCTTCTCTATCCACCTAGTTTTCAACATTCGTCTGTAGCACTACATCTCAAATGCTTCGATTCTTTTCTCTTCCGGTTTTCCCACAGTCCAATGTTTCACCATCATACATTGCTGTTCTCCAGACGTATATCCCCAGAAAATTCCAACCTCTGTCTTCCTCTACAGTTTTTGCGCTCTAGAGCTCTGTCTCTAACACCATGGGAGTCATTCCTTCATGTCTTAAAAGATGTCCTATTATCCTGTCCCTTCTCCTTATCCGTGTTTTCCACATATTCCTTTCCTCTCCGATTCTGCGCAGAACCTCCTCATTCCTTACCTTCTCTATCCACCTAGTTTTCAACATTCGTCTGTAGCACTACATCTCAAATGCTTCGATTCTTTTCTCTTCCGGTTTTCCCACAGTCCAATGTTTCACCATCATACATTGCTGTTCTCCAGACGTATATCCCCAGAAAATTCCAACCTCTGTCTTCCTCTACAGTTTTTGCGCTCTAGAGCTCTGTCTCTAACACCATGGGAGTCATTCCTTCATGTCTTAAAAGATGTCCTATTATCCTGTCCCTTCTCCTTATCCGTGTTTTCCACATATTCCTTTCCTCTCCGATTCTGCGCAGAACCTCCTCATTCCTTACCTTCTCTATCCACCTAGTTTTCAACATTCGTCTGTAGCACTACATCTCAAATGCTTCGATTCTTTTCTCTTCCGGTTTTCCCACAGTCCAATGTTTCACCATCATACATTGCTGTTCTCCAGACGTATATCCCCAGAAAATTCCAACCTCTGTCTTCCTCTACAGTTTTTGCGCTCTAGAGCTCTGTCTCTAACACCATGGGAGTCACTCCTTCATGTCTTAAAAGATGTCCTATTATCCTGTCCCTTCTCCTTATCCGTGTTTTCCACATATTCCTTTCCTCTCCGATTCTGCGCAGAACCTCCTCATTCCTTACCTTCTCTATCCACCTAGTTTTCAACATTCGTCTGTAGCACTACATCTCAAATGCTTCGATTCTTTTCTCTTCCGGTTTTCCCACAGTCCAATGTTTCACCATCATACATTGCTGTTCTCCAGACGTATATCCCCAGAAAATTCCAACCTCTGTCTTCCTCTACAGTTTTTGCGCTCTAGAGCTCTGTCTCTAACACCATGGGAGTCATTCCTTCATGTCTTAAAAGATGTCCTATTATCCTGTCCCTTCTCCTTATCCGTGTTTTCCACATATTCCTTTCCTCTCCGATTCTGCGCAGAACCTCCTCATTCCTTACCTTCTCTATCCACCTAGTTTTCAACATTCGTCTGTAGCACTACATCTCAAATGCTTCGATTCTTTTCTCTTCCGGTTTTCCCACAGTCCAATGTTTCACCATCATACATTGCTGTTCTCCAGACGTATATCCCCAGAAAATTCCAACCTCTGTCTTCCTCTACAGTTTTTGCGCTCTAGAGCTCTGTCTCTAACACCATGGGAGTCATTCCTTCATGTCTTAAAAGATGTCCTATTATCCTGTCCCTTCTCCTTATCCGTGTTTTCCACATATTCCTTTCCTCTCCGATTCTGCGCAGAACCTCCTCATTCCTTACCTTCTCTATCCACCTAGTTTTCAACATTCGTCTGTAGCACTACATCTCAAATGCTTCGATTCTTTTCTCTTCCGGTTTTCCCACAGTCCAATGTTTCACCATCATACATTGCTGTTCTCCAGACGTATATCCCCAGAAAATTCCAACCTCTGTCTTCCTCTACAGTTTTTGCGCTCTAGAGCTCTGTCTCTAACACCATGGGAGTCACTCCTTCATGTCTTAAAAGATGTCCTATTATCCTGTCCCTTCTCCTTATCCGTGTTTTCCACATATTCCTTTCCTCTCCGATTCTGCGCAGAACCTCCTCATTCCTTACCTTCTCTATCCACCTAGTTTTCAACATTCGTCTGTAGCACTACATCTCAAATGCTTCGATTCTTTTCTCTTCCGGTTTTCCCACAGTCCAATGTTTCACCATCATACATTGCTGTTCTCCAGACGTATATCCCCAGAAAATTCCAACCTCTGTCTTCCTCTACAGTTTTTGCGCTCTAGAGCTCTGTCTCTAACACCATGGGAGTCATTCCTTCATGTCTTAAAAGATGTCCTATTATCCTGTCCCTTCTCCTTATCCGTGTTTTCCACATATTCCTTTCCTCTCCGATTCTGCGCAGAACCTCCTCATTCCTTACCTTCTCTATCCACCTAGTTTTCAACATTCGTCTGTAGCACTACATCTCAAATGCTTCGATTCTTTTCTCTTCCGGTTTTCCCACAGTCCAATGTTTCACCATCATACATTGCTGTTCTCCAGACGTATATCCCCAGAAAATTCCAACCTCTGTCTTCCTCTACAGTTTTTGCGCTCTAGAGCTCTGTCTCTAACACCATGGGAGTCACTCCTTCATGTCTTAAAAGATGTCCTATTATCCTGTCCCTTCTCCTTATCCGTGTTTTCCACATATTCCTTTCCTCTCCGATTCTGCGCAGAACCTCCTCATTCCTTACCTTCTCTATCCACCTAGTTTTCAACATTCGTCTGTAGCACTACATCTCAAATGCTTCGATTCTTTTCTCTTCCGGTTTTCCCACAGTCCAATGTTTCACCATCATACATTGCTGTTCTCCAGACGTATATCCCCAGAAAATTCCAACCTCTGTCTTCCTCTACAGTTTTTGCGCTCTAGAGCTCTGTCTCTAACACCATGGGAGTCATTCCTTCATGTCTTAAAAGATGTCCTATTATCCTGTCCCTTCTCCTTATCCGTGTTTTCCACATATTCCTTTCCTCTCCGATTCTGCGCAGAACCTCCTCATTCCTTACCTTCTCTATCCACCTAGTTTTCAACATTCGTCTGTAGCACTACATCTCAAATGCTTCGATTCTTTTCTCTTCCGGTTTTCCCACAGTCCAATGTTTCACCATCATACATTGCTGTTCTCCAGACGTATATCCCCAGAAAATTCCAACCTCTGTCTTCCTCTACAGTTTTTGCGCTCTAGAGCTCTGTCTCTAACACCATGGGAGTCATTCCTTCATGTCTTAAAAGATGTCCTATTATCCTGTCCCTTCTCCTTATCCGTGTTTTCCACATATTCCTTTCCTCTCCGATTCTGCGCAGAACCTCCTCATTCCTTACCTTCTCTATCCACCTAGTTTTCAACATTCGTCTGTAGCACTACATCTCAAATGCTTCGATTCTTTTCTCTTCCGGTTTTCCCACAGTCCAATGTTTCACCATCATACATTGCTGTTCTCCAGACGTATATCCCCAGAAAATTCCAACCTCTGTCTTCCTCTACAGTTTTTGCGCTCTAGAGCTCTGTCTCTAACACCATGGGAGTCATTCCTTCATGTCTTAAAAGATGTCCTATTATCCTGTCCCTTCTCCTTATCCGTGTTTTCCACATATTCCTTTCCTCTCCGATTCTGCGCAGAACCTCCTCATTCCTTACCTTCTCTATCCACCTAGTTTTCAACATTCGTCTGTAGCACTACATCTCAAATGCTTCGATTCTTTTCTCTTCCGGTTTTCCCACAGTCCAATGTTTCACCATCATACATTGCTGTTCTCCAGACGTATATCCCCAGAAAATTCCAACCTCTGTCTTCCTCTACAGTTTTTGCGCTCTAGAGCTCTGTCTCTAACACCATGGGAGTCATTCCTTCATGTCTTAAAAGATGTCCTATTATCCTGTCCCTTCTCCTTATCCGTGTTTTCCACATATTCCTTTCCTCTCCGATTCTGCGCAGAACCTCCTCATTCCTTACCTTCTCTATCCACCTAGTTTTCAACATTCGTCTGTAGCACTACATCTCAAATGCTTCGATTCTTTTCTCTTCCGGTTTTCCCACAGTCCAATGTTTCACCATCATACATTGCTGTTCTCCAGACGTATATCCCCAGAAAATTCCAACCTCTGTCTTCCTCTACAGTTTTTGCGCTCTAGAGCTCTGTCTCTAACACCATGGGAGTCATTCCTTCATGTCTTAAAAGATGTCCTATTATCCTGTCCCTTCTCCTTATCCGTGTTTTCCACATATTCCTTTCCTCTCCGATTCTGCGCAGAACCTCCTCATTCCTTACCTTCTCTATCCACCTAGTTTTCAACATTCGTCTGTAGCACTACATCTCAAATGCTTCGATTCTTTTCTCTTCCGGTTTTCCCACAGTCCAATGTTTCACCATCATACATTGCTGTTCTCCAGACGTATATCCCCAGAAAATTCCAACCTCTGTCTTCCTCTACAGTTTTTGCGCTCTAGAGCTCTGTCTCTAACACCATGGGAGTCACTCCTTCATGTCTTAAAAGATGTCCTATTATCCTGTCCCTTCTCCTTATCCGTGTTTTCCACATATTCCTTTCCTCTCCGATTCTGCGCAGAACCTCCTCATTCCTTACCTTCTCTATCCACCTAGTTTTCAACATTCGTCTGTAGCACTACATCTCAAATGCTTCGATTCTTTTCTCTTCCGGTTTTCCCACAGTCCAATGTTTCACCATCATACATTGCTGTTCTCCAGACGTATATCCCCAGAAAATTCCAACCTCTGTCTTCCTCTACAGTTTTTGCGCTCTACAGCTCTGTCTCTAACACCATGGGAGTCATTCCTTCATGACTTAAAAGATGTCCTATTATCCTGTCCCTTCTCCTTATCCGTGTTTTCCACATATTCCTTTCCTCTCCGATTCTGCGTAGAACCTCCTCATTCCTTACCTTTTCTATCCACCTAGTTTTCAACATTCGTCTGTAGCACTACATCTCAAATGCTTCGATTCTTTTCTCTTCCGGTTTTCCCACAGTCCAATGTTTCACCATCATACATTGCTGTTCTCCAGACGTATATCCCCAGAAATTTCTTCCTCAAATTAAGGCCGATAATTGATATTAGTAGACTTCTCTTGGGCAGGAATGCCGTTTCTGACATTGCTAGTCTGCTTTGGATGTCCTCCTTGCTCCGTCCGTCATTGCTTATTTTACTGCCTAGGTAGCAGCATTCCTTAACTTGTTCTGCTTCGTGACCATCATTTCTGATGTTAAGTTTCTCGCTGTTTTCATTTCTACTACTTCTCATTACCTTCGTCTATCTTTCGATTTACTCTTTATACACTCTCTGTACTCATTCGACTGTTCATTCCGTTCAGCAGATCATGTAATTCTTCTTCAGTTTCACTCAGGATAGCAATGTCATCAGCGAATCGTATCATTTGTAATTCACCACTGGCATCTTACTTGTCACTGAGTGGCAGCCTATGGAGGGTTACTTACTTTCACTAGCAGGAGCTTCTTTTGATTATTATTATTTCTTTTGTGCTATGATGACATATCCTGTCCACATTCGCTCTTATTTTTCTTTGGCGACGTAACCTTCAAAATGGTTCAAATGGTTCTGAGCACTATGGGACTTAACAGCTATGGTCATCAGTCCCCTAGAACGTAGAACTACTTAAACCTAACTAACCTAAGGACAGCACACAACACCCAGCCATCACGAGGCAGAGAAAATCCCTGACCCCGCCCGGAATCGAACCCGGGAACCCGGGCGTGGGAAGCGAGAACGCTACCGCACGACCACGAGATGCGGTCTACGGAACCTTCTCTGAATAGTTTTGCCCGTTGTTTGAAATAGATTTAGGCACATCTAAATTTTAGGAAAAATTCCTTCAGTGATTAAATTTATTAAGGTCGCAACAGATAACGCTATGCTGTTCTATGGGACAGTCAGAGAAAGCTACTTACCGTTAGCTAAACTGGAGCCAAGCAATTTGGATTTTAGGAGCGTAATCATCAATACTATAATTGTGACACTATTTTCAGATGTATTGAAAATAAATTAACGATCACAGAAATAGCTTCAAATGATAAAATATTTATTTTTGACTAATATTTCGCATGTTAACAGTAATATTTTTGTATTTAATAGATGGACAAAACATTCCTGGTACATTATACGATCCTATGGCTTTCTCATACGAGAATAACAAGCCACGTTTGCCTTAATCTGTAGAGTCCTGTGGTGTGGGAATATCTGGGGAGCACGTGGTCACTGCTCAAGTTTGTAACACAGACATTCACATGCACTAATTCACACGGCAAATAAAATCTCGACAGCATTTATTAGTGGGAAGAATTGTATGCACCTCGTGGCTGGCATCGAGCAGGATTTTGATGGCTGCATATTTCTGCTTGAAGCACTTGGAATCAAATCGATTCATCTTGACGAATATACGCTCGTTAGAGTTTTATTGATAATATAAAATCGTCGCGCACAAATAAAATAAAATGGCAGACAGTAACTTTTAAGGCGTTTTGAATCTATAGGCCGCGTGGTCGCGCCTAACAGAAATCACACTATTATGACACTGATTAACGGAATCAAAAATTGTAACCAGAACATAAATGGCAATTCAAAAAATGTCTAGGAGAAGAAATTGTTGAGATTAACAAATTATTATTAACAGATTCAAATACTTTTTGTTGCTTGTTCGACACAGACGTTCTGGGGGAACGTCTGGTCGCTTACCTGTTTTCAAAACAACTCAACCTGTAACAGTCGCGAGGAGCTCTCTCTGAACCGCCCGAGGTGGTGGGGGAGGCCCATGACCAATCTCTGCTAGGAAAAAGTTTTGCTTTACTCATCTTTGGCCAAGCCCTCCTGTTCCTGCTCTCTGCCTTCCACCGACACCATTTAGGTTGGTAGTACTTTCAGAAACTCACCACTTCTCTGTTTCGTCTGCTATTGCATTCAAATCATTCACACTTGACCACGCACTTTCAGGAAGGGTGAAAAATGGAAATCAATGCACAGGACGTGCACATTTCTTCTGTTACCCATGGTTTCTTCGCAGTTACCTTCCCAGCTTCCGTGATGGCCCTTTTTAGAGATATCCATTCCTCTTCAACTGTACTGCCTACTGAGCTATTTCTTATTGCTGTATCTATAGCCCTAGAGAACTTCAACCGTATCTCGTCATTGCTAAGTACTTCCGTATTCCACTTCTTTGTGGATTGATTCTTCCTGAATAATGTCTTAAACTGCGGCCTACTCTTCATCACTACTGTAAATTATTGTAATCTGAGTCTATGTCTGCTACTGGGCACGCCTTACAATGCAATATCTGATTTCAGAATCTCTGTCTGACCACGTTGTAATCTAACTGAAATCTTCCCGTATCATCCGGCTTTTTCCAAGTATACCGCCTCCTCTTGTGATTCTTCCTTAAGGTGTTGAAATTGTTCATGTCGCTCACGCTATTTTTTGTCCACAACATATCGGAAAAATACAAAACACATGGCCAACAGTGCAGTTTTTGTGTCTCTTTACAGCCACATAATCATTTGTAAGAAAAGTACCAAGATTCGTGAAAATGTCTGATATAGTTTAGTTTATAGTTACTGTATTTCAATGTGGAATATTTGGTGTAGGCTGTCCCTATTTTATCACGTCACTTTTCCCTGACGGCCTTGGGAGAGCCAGTCCTGACAAAACTCTACCATCTGGTGAGCAAGACGTATGAGACAGGTGAAATACCCTCAGACTTCAAGAAGAATATAATAATTCCAATCCCAAAGAAAGCAGGTGTTGACAGATGTGAAAATTACCGAACTATCAGTTTAATAAGTCACAGCTGCAAAATACTAACGCGAATTGTTTACAGACGAATGGAAAAACTGGTAGAAGCGGACCTCGGGGAAGATCAGTTTGGATTCCGTAGAAATGTTGGAACACGTGAGGCAATACTAACCTTACGACTTATCTTAGAAGAAAGATTAAGAAAAGGCAAACCTACGTTTCTAGCATTTGTAGACTTAGAGAAAGCTTTTGACAATGTTGACTGGAATACTCTCTTTCACATTCTAAAGGTGGCAGGGGTAAAATACAGGGAGCGAAAGGCTATTTACAATTTGTACAGAAACCAGATGGCAGTTATAAGAGTCGAGGGGCATGAAAGGGAAGCAGTGGTTGGGAAAGGAGTGAGACAGGGTTGTAGCCTCTCCCCGATGTTATTCAATCTGTATATTGAGCAAGCAGTAAAGGAAACAAAAGAAAAATTCGGAGTAGGTATTAAAATTCATGGAGAAGAAGTAAAAACTTTGAGGTTCGCCGATGACATTGTAATAATCTCACAGACAGCAAAGGACTTGGAAGAGCAGTTGAACGGAATGGACAGTGTCTTGAAAGGAGGATATAAGATGAACATCAACAAAAGCAAAACGAGGATAATGGAATGTAGTCAAATTAAATCGGGTGATGCTGAGGGAATTAGATTAGGAAATGAGACACTTAAAGTAGTAAAGGAGTTTTGCTATTTAGGGAGTAAAATAACTGATGATGGTCGAAGTAGAGTGGATATAAAATGTAGACTGGCAATGGCAAGGAAATCGTTTATGAAGAAGAGAAATTTGTTAACATCGAGTATAGATTTAAGTGTCAGGAAGTCGTTTCTGAAAGTATTTGTATGGAGTGTAGCCATGTATGGAAGTGAAACATGGACGATAACTAGTATGGACAAGAAGAGAATAGAAGCTTTCGAAATGTGGTGCTACAGAAGAATGCTGAAGATAAGGTGGGTAGATCACGTAACTAATGAGGAGGTATTGAATAGGATTGGGGAGAAGAGAAGTTTGTGGCACAACTTGACTAGAAGAAGGGATCGGTTGGTAGGTCATGTTTTGAGGCATCAAGGGATCACAAATTTAGCATTGGAGGGCAGCGTGGAGGGTAAAAATCGTAGAGGGAGACCAAGAAATCAATACACTAAGCAGATTCAGAAGGATGTAGGTTGCAGTAGGTACTGGGAGATGAAGAAGCTTGCACAGGATAGAGTAGCATGGAGAGCTGCATCAAACCAGTCTCAGGACTGAAGACCACAACAACAACAACACTTTTCCCTTCAAAAGTAAGCTCTCCAAATGAATGTTTCCACAGACTTTCTAGTACACATTTACAATCTGGTATGTCTGTATCATTTGAACAGCCCGCTTCTTCGTCCACAGTGCTTCAGCAACCCAACTTCACATTTACACAGAACGCAATTTAAAATAATTAAAAAAAATATAACTTCCGCTACAGCGAATGAATAAATAAAAATATGCAGTAAAACACTTTAAACCACTAAAATAAGTACCTTGATTTATATCTGAACACTTTCAGCACTGTAGTGCGCGAAAGAATAACACAAGTGTCTTTAGAAGAGCTAGAGAATCGTAGGCGCTACACGATTCTCAGCTGCCTTTAACAGCTGCACTTCCGAAAAGCCGCCACTGCAGACTGTTAACGAAGGTACGAACATACGGAGTAGGTTCCCAGATATTCGAATGACTCGAAGACTTTTCTAGTAACAGAACCCACTACGTTGTCCTCGACAGTAAGTGTTCGGGAATCGTCAGTAGCGGCCCACGTAAGTTTGGTGAGCCGTTGTTATTTTCTGTATACATACAGGGTGACAATTATTGAATGATATGAAATAAAATAGTCATAACTTCTGAACGGTTTGCGTTAGGACGTTCAAACTGCACTGTTGGCCGCGGGGCATGATGGGAATTAGTATGTGAATGCATTGTTTGTTTTAGCGACGAAACCCACTTTCATACGGATGGGTTCATCAGTAAGCAAAATTGGCGGATTTGTGGGACCGAGAACCCGCATTTGCGATAGAGAAGTCTCTTCACCCTCAACTGGTGAGTGTGTGGTATGCAATGCCCAGTCACGGAATAATCGGTACGATATTCCTTGACATCATGGTGACTAGCAAACAGTACGTGAAGGTTTTGGAAGACGATTTCATTCCCATCATCCAAGATGTGGTTCACGCAAGACAGAGTTCGACCCCTTCGAAGCAGGGCAGTGTTTGATGTCCTGGAGGAGCACTCCGGGGACCGCATTCTGGCTCTGGGATAGCCAGAGGCCACTGGCATGGGCCTCGACTGGCCGCCAGTTTCTCCCGATCTGAACACATGCGACTCCTTTTTGTGGAGTTATATTAAAGACAGGTTGTATAGCAATAACCGCAAAACCGTTGCTGAGCTGAAAACAGCCATTCAGGAAGTCACCGACAGCATCGCTGTTCCGGCACTTCAGCGGGTCATGCAGAATTTCGCTATTTGTCTTCTGCACATCAACCTCAATCATGTCAGACGTATCGAACATGTCATAACCTAAATCCGAATATTTACAGTGAAGTTTACATGTTAAATAAAGTGTACGCATGCCTTAGTTTGTAACTATCTTACGTTTTTATTTTTCATACAGTTCAATAATTGTCACCCTGTAAATCTTCGACCCGCACAACTTGTAATTGTTAGGCCAACTCCTCCTCTTCTTCCTCCTTCTCCTCCTACTACTACTACTAGTACCTACCACTACTACTGTCATTATTATTGGAACGCAAAGAGTTTTATTTCGTTATAAAATTCTTTATCAAAACGGAAATACGGAAAGAAAGCTTACAGAAACACTATACTGACAAGCACATGACATGGTGTCCCAACAATGCCGTTTGTGAAGAAAACACAACCACTTACAAAAATTTTGGACCAGCTGGTGCAAAGGTCTCTACCCGCATAAGAATTATCTGGAACCTGAAATAACAAATATCGCCTAGAAATATTTAATAAAGAAATGAGTGGAGAATATAGTAAGCCATCACAGTGTTCAACGGTTAAATACATTTTAAAGGTACATTCTTCTTTCTTGCTTTCTCCTGGACTGCCTATTGTAGTCAACTCCATTCTTCCAAGAGTAGTGCTCCCTCGCGTTTTACGTTGTACGTCATTCCTGTGGAGGTATTGCTCCGCTTGAGGCTTCTATAAGCTGCCACGTCACGGTTCACGTCACAATAAACATTGCGTCTGGAGGAAAGAAACGGTGCATCACGTTTCTGCAATACTTATAATGAATAAACGAATAAGCATGCTATAAAATTGACCAATACGATGACACGGTCTTTATCTAGCTTGATAAATGAAGTGGTCAAATTCGAAACACGAACTGAAGGGCCTTATTGAATCGTTCGGTAGTCTGCATTTAACATTAAACTGAAACACAGTGATATTATCAATTGCACAAATTATTGCTTGTAGAGCAGCCCTTGGGAACGCGAGTACTGCTTACACAAACACGTTGCAATACAGCATTGATTGCGCTCACTTGGCTTATAGTGGAAAGTTATCAAGAGGTTACCACGACAGTGCATGTTTTGACCATAGATTTTGTTCGTTTGCTTTGAAGAAACGCCTGGAGAAGGGACAGGTTAATGGTGCAAGTAGTAATGCATTTTGAATTATTAACTTAGTACTGGAAGTGACAATAGAGGCGGGAAACAGATAGCAGATAAAGACTAGAATACGTAATACAGAGGATATTTGGCGTGGCACCCGTATAAAAGTTACCACAGGATAGGGAGAGACATCCACAAAAACACGGAAGGTTTTCGAAATACTAATAACAACACTAAACTGTTGTAATGAACCAGTTACTTGAGATGAATACAGACAGAAAAAGAACAATAAGAGGAACGGTTCACATGTCCTTGGGTCTCCTACCTCCTATACATAGCCTTCTACTTATGGATCTTCGCACATGTCTCTGAAAAGCAGACCACATCACATACATCATTATCCTCTTACAAAAATGTACCCTCAGTGTCTTACATGTTGCGTCCATCATTAGTGTATCACAATGTAGTGGAACGATTGTTAGCACCCTTTTTTAAGTTTTTCGTAATTGAATACGTTCGCAGGCTGCTTCATAGTGCTGTAATTTGTTTTTCACTACGAGTCATATGTTCTTCCCATTTATCTATTAACAATAAACGTGATTCCTGCAACAGCCTATAATGGAGAGTGTTAAATACATTCTGTGAACCTTACTTAGCTTCGACCGCCACTGTTTGCCAAGAGAGGTCCAAAAAATGGTTCAAATGGCTCTGAACACTATGGGACTTAACTTCTGAGGTCATCAGTCCCCTAGAACTTAGAACTACTTAAACCTAACTAACCTAAGGACATCACACACATCCACGCCCGAGGCAGGATTCGAACCTGCGACCGTAGCGGCCGCGCAGTTCCAGACTGTAGTCCCTAGAAACGCACGCCCACCCCGGCCGGCAAGAGAGGTCCATCAAAATTTGTATGAAAAGAAAGGAAATCTCTTTACTTTTTAGCAAGAGTAGCAAGCAATTATTTTACTATGCAAATGCTAATAAGTTATAAATAATTTAAAAAATAAACGTACACAAATCTGTGTAACAGAAAGGAAAGCTATTTAGTTTTTAGTAATAAAAGTTACTAATTATTCTGCCGTAGAATGGTTACAAAGTTCTAAATATTTAAAAAATTAAACCCATACAAATTTGTGCTAGAGAAAAGAAAGCTATCAGTTTTTTGTAAGGTTACTATGAAGTTATTTTATTATAGAGATGCTACAAAGTTTTAAATAATTTAAAAAGTAAGTACTGTGGAATAGCAGCTTCACACAAGAATCATTTATAGATTGCCTTCAGATTTAGCTTTGCTGCACGCCAGTCCAAAGACTAATTTGATGCAGCTCTCCACGCTACTCTGTTGTGTGAAAGCCTCTTCATCTCTGAATAACTATTGACACCTGCATCCACTGTTCTTGCTTACTACACACATCAAAAAAGTTTTGCATCACCCCAGTTCCCAGAACTCCTGAAGATAGACGTTGACTGTGGATATTGTATCACAGACACAGTTCCTTTGACTGTTCAGAGATGTCACTAATCCTGCCCAAAGATGTAAACAACCATGCATGAGCAGCAGGAGGGGGTCCGAAAGCCTATCAGTTCCAGTCATTCTACCAGGAAGGAGGTACACGGCTCGTGTTCTCTGTAGTTGAACGATGACTAGAAGGTCAGTACCTCGGTTCGGTCGCTTCCGCATTGTTAACTTGCGCGAGGAAGGGCTCTCAACAAGGGAAGTCTCCAGGCGTCTCGGAGTGAACCATTGCGAAGTTGCTCGGACATGGAGGAGATACGAGAGACAGGAACTGTCGATTATACGCCTCGCTCAGGCCGCCCAAGGGCTACTACTGCATTGGATGACCACTACATACGAATTATGGCTCGGAGGAACCCTGACAGCAACGCCACCATGTTGAATAATGGTTTACGTGCACCCACAGGGCGTCGTGTTACGACTCAAACTGTGCGCAATAGGCTGCATGATGCGCAACTTCACTCGCGAAGTCCTTGGCGAGATCCATCTTTGCAACCACGACACCATGCAGAGCGGTACAAATGGGCCCAGAAACATGCCGAATGGACCGCTCAGGATTGGCATTACGTTCTCTTCACCGATGAGAGTCGCATATGCCTTCAACCAGACAATCGTCGGAGACGTGTTTGGAGGCAACCCGTTCAGGCTGACCACCTTAGATACACTGTCCAGCAAGTGGAGCAAGGTGGAGGTTCCTTGTTGTTTTGGAATGGCATTATGTGTGGCCGACGTACGCCGCTGGTGGTCACGGAACGCGCCGTAACGGCTGTACGATACGTGAATGCCATCTTTCGACCAATAGTGAAACCATATCGGCAGCGTATTGGCGAGGCATTCGTCTTCATGGACGACAATTCGCGCCCCCATCGTGCGCATCTCGTAAATGACTTCCTTCTGGATAACCACATCGCTCGACTCGAGTGGCCAACATGCTCTCTAGACATGAACCCTATTGAACATGCTTGGAATGGATTGAAAAGGACTGTTTATGGACGACGTGAGCCACCAGCCACTCTGAGCATACGCCGAATCGCCGTTGAGGAGTGGGACAATCTGGATCAACAGTGCCTGGGCGAACTTGTGGATAGTATGCCACGACGAATACAGGCATGCATCAATGCAATAGGACGTGCTACTGGGTATTAGAGGTACCGGCGTGTCCAGCAATCTGGACCATCACCTCTGAAGGTCTCGCTGGATGGTGGTACAACACTCAATGTGTGGTTTTCATGAGCAATAAAAAGGACGGAAATGATGTTTATGTTGATCTCTATTCCAATTTTCCGTACAGGTTCCGGAACTCGCGGTACCGAGGTGATGCAAAACTTTTTTTGACGTGTGTATTTATCGATCTTAGAACAGGTATCTCAAAAGCAAACCACATCACATACATCATTATCCTCTTACAAAAATGTACCCTCAGTGTCTTACATGTCGCGTCCATCATTAGTGTATCACAATGTAGTGGAACGATTGTTAGCACTCTTTTTTAAGTTTTTCGTAATTTAATACGTTCGCAGGCTGTTTCATAGTGCTGTAATTTGTTTTTCATTATGAATCATATGTTCTTCCCATTTATCTATTAACAATAAAAGTGATTCCTACAACAGCCTGTAATGAAGTGTTAAATACATTCTGTGAATCTTACATAGTGATTTCCCTAAATCACTCCAGGCAAATGCCGGGATGGTTCCTCTGAAAGGGCACGGCCGACTTCCTTCCCCATCCTTCCCTAATCCGATGAGACCGATGACCACGCTGTCTGGTCTCCTTCCCCAAACAACCAAACCAAACCAAATCTTACATAACTTCGACCGTCTCTGTTTGCCAAGAGAGGTCCATCAAAATTTGTAAGAAAAAAAGGAAAGCTGTTTAGTTTTTAGTAACAGCATGAAATTATTTTCTTCTTCTTTCGATTTCGGCCATCTTTGGACCACGTTCAACAATTCACTTGCCCGGCTTTTTGATCTTTTTTCTCTCTTCCCAATATTTCCTCATCATTTTCGAATGGTTCCTCCTCCGCTCTTCCGACCATTTCCTGTTATTATTCTTTAGTTTCGTTTCTTCTGGAAAACACTTAATTTCGTTCACTATTTGTCTAAACTTTTTCCTGTCCCTGATTGACTCACGGGTGACATTAAAATAGGCCAAATCCTTTTTCACCATCTGTATCCATTCATTGTCAAGAAGAAATTCAAAACACTAAAGTGCTGAAAAGCCTTGATGTTGATTCAGACCACTATTTTACTACGATTAAATTCAGACCACTCCCATTTCGAAAAGAGAAGAAAACCTTTTACAAAATTCCAAAATATAACACAGAAACTTTAAAAAATGAAGAAATTAAACAACGGTTTCAAAGAGCATTGCACAAAGATAGCGATGGCATATCCACAATAAATAAGGAAGCGGGATGGGAGGAGATCAAAAACGAAATAGTTGAAATAGCAAAAGAAAATTGTCTCGTGAAAAGAGTAAGAAGACATCCATGGTGGGACAATGAATGTGATGAGAACCTGGAGAAGAGACAGAAATTGTGGCAGAAATGGAACTCCACAAAAGATCCTCAAGATCTTGACAATTTTAAAATCCAGAGAAGAGAAACAGCTAAGCTTTTCCGTAATAAAAAAAGAAGACAATTTCAGGATAACCTAGAACAGATTGAGGAAGACTTTAAAAGAAATAATTCTAGAGATTTCTACAAAACTTTTAGAAAACAGCTAACCAAATACCAATCCCCAAATTTATGTTTTAAAGATGAAGAGAACAAGCTAGGTTTGACAAACAAGACTAATTGTGAAATATTAGCAAAATATTTCGAGAATCTACTAAATTGTGAACCCCCCAAAGATAAAATGAGTTTTGAAAACCACCGAAATACTAATACCGAGTCAAAACCTCCAGACGCTGAAGAAATAAAACACATAATACACAGTCTAAAAAACAATAAAGCCCCAGGTGAAGACTCCATAGTACCAGAAATCCTAAAAATAATGGATACCAACCTCCCACAAGTTTTGGAACATATGTTTAAGAAGATCTGGGACGAAGAAAGAATTCCTGAAGACTGGCAGTGTGCCCTGATACACCCACTACACAAAAAGGGGGATAAGATGAATGTTAATAATTATAGAGGGATCTCGCTACTACCAGTAGGATACAAAATTTTGTCAAGGAAATTACTTCAAATCGTGGAGCCAGTTCTGGATAAAAAAAATAGGTGAATATCAAGCAGGTTTTAGACAAGGTAGATCCTGTGTTGAACAAATATTTAACCTGAAAACACTAATTCGTTACAGAATCTCAAGAGGCCAGAGATTTGCAATAGTATTTGTAGATTTCAAAAAAGCATACGACTCGGTAGATAGAGAAACATTACTGAAAGTATTGGAAGAATTTGGGGTCGATAAGAAAACAATTCAAATTATCAAACAGACGCTAACAAACAGTAAGGCCAAAGTTAAATTTATGGGTGAAATTTCAAGGAAGTTCGAAATTAAAACAGGTGTTAGACAAGGTGATGGTTTATCCCCAATCCTCTTCAACTGCGTACTGGAAAAGATATTGAGAATATGGAAAGAAGAACTCAAAGGCACCTAGAATGACATCAGAATTGGAACAAAAAAAGAAAAAATAGAAGTGGACTGTTTAGCTTTTGCAGACGATCTGGCAATAATTACAGAAAACGAAGAAATAGCTCAGAATTACTTGGAGAAACTACAAGAAGTTTCGGCCAGAGCTGGACTGCAGATTTCATTTGAAAAAACCGTGTATATGTCTAATCATAGAAATAACAAGAAAAATCTTATTACTAAATACGGCAATATTAAGAGAGTAGAAAAATTTAAGTATTTAGGTGAAATAATTCAAGTGAATGGTTTAGACAAGAGTGCAAACCAGGCGAGAGCAAGGAAAATGGAATTTGCTTTTCAAAAAACCAAAGACATATATAACAAAAAAAACATTTCGATTCAAGCTAAATTAAGACATTATAAAACTGTCATTAGACCAGAATGCCTGTATGCATCGGAGTGCCTAACTCTTAACAAAAAGGGGGAAATAGAAAACATGGAAAGGAAAGAAAGGAAAATTTTGAGAAAAATATTAGGACCGAGAAAGATTGGAGAAGAGTACAAGCTAAAGAGTAATAAGGAAATATACAAAACTATTGAGAAAGTGAGTGATGCAATGCGTAAACGCAGACTAACGTTTTATGGTCACCTGTCGAGGATGGATGGAAACAGACTAACAAGAAAAGTGTTTGAACATAGTAACAGGAACGAAAAAACCAACAATAAATGGATACAGATGGTGAAAAAGGATTTGGCCTATTTTAATGTCACCCGTGAGTCAATCAGGGACAGGAAAAAGTTTAGACAAATAGTGAACGAAATTAAGTGTTTTCCAGAAGAAACGAAACTAAAGAATAATAACAGGAAATGGTCGGAAGAGCGGAGGAGGAACCATTCGAAAATGAAATTATTTTACTATATAAGCGCTAAGAAGTTTTACATAATTTCAAAACTAAACGTACACAAATTTGTACAACAGAAAGGAAAGCTACCTAGTTTTTAGTAACAAAAGTAAGAAATTATTCTACCGTAGAATGGTTACAAAGTTCTAAATATTTACAAAAGTGAGCCCATACAAATTTCTGCTATAGAATAGAGAACTATTCAGTTTTTGTAAGGTTTGCATAAAATTATTTTACTATAGAAATGCTACAAAGCTCTAAATATTTTAAAAAGTAAGTACTGTGGAATAGTAACTTCCCAGAAGAATCAGTTTCAGATTGCCTTCAGATTTAGCTTTGCTGTACGTCAGTCCAAATACTAATTTGATGCAGCTCTCCACGCTACTCTGTAGCGTGAAAGCCTCTTCATCTTCGAATAACTACTGACACTTACATCCACTTAAAATTGCTTACTGTATTCATGTCTTGCTCTCCTTTTAGAATTCTAATCCTACAAACATCCTTCCATTATGAAATTCAGGAATGTTTCGTGCCTCATGGTGTGTTACATCAACCGACTCCTTCTGTTAGTCAAGTTATGCTTTTTTCCTTATTAACTCCTCGTTAGTTCTCCATCTACCCATCCAGTCTTTAGCATTTTTCTATGCCATCACATTACAAAAGTTTTTATTCTTTACTTGTCTTAAATTCTAATTGTCCACGTTTCACTTCCGCAAAATAGTACATTCTAAATACCTTCAGAAGTCTTCCTAACACTGAAATTTTATTCCATTTCATCAGATTCATTTCCTTCAGAAATGCTTTTCTTACTACAGCCAATCTGTATTCTTTATCCTCTCTACTTTCGTCATCACCAACGACGTCACAATTTTCAGCGAAGTCTAAAAAGGGCGTGCCATCAACATTCATTCACATGACGATGGCCAGGCAGTGCTTGGTCGAAAGCTAGTAGCATTTTAATCAATACATTTATTTTTCTGTCCAAATAATAAGACTCCTCTAATTCTTTTAGTGGCTCGTTTCCCTATCTAATCCTCTCAGCATCGCTTGATTAAAATCGATTACAAGTCATTGCTGTAGTTTTACTTTTGTTTATGTTCGTGTTATAACCTCTCTTCAAGGTACTATTCGATTCCGTTCAACTGCTCATCCAAGTCGTTTTCTGTCTCTGACAGAATTTCAGTGTCATCGAGAAACATCGAAATTTTTATATTTTCTCTCTGAACTTCATTAATTTTTCAAATTTCTCCTTGGGTTCTATTACTGCTTCCCTATTGTATAGATCACCTAACATTGGGAGAGGCTGCAACCCTGTCTCATTTCGTTCTCAACCACTGCCGTTTTCCAAATTTCTCTTTTGGTTCCACTACTGCTTTCCCATTGTATACATTGAATAACATTAGCGAGAGACGACAACTCTGTCTCGATCCGTTCTCATCACTGTTTCCCTTTCATGTCCTTCAGCTCTTATAACTGCAGTCTGTTTCTGTGTATGATGTAAGTAGCCGTTTTGTATTCCTGCTACCGTCAGAATTTCTAAGAGTGTGTGCCTGTCAACTTTGTCAAAAGCTTTCATTAAATATACAAATAATATAAAAGGAAGTTTGCTTTCTTTAACCTTTAGTTAAGATAAGTCGTAGGGCCAGTATTGAGTTAGGTGTTCCCACAGTTCTTCAGAACCCAAACTGATTCAACCCCAAGTTTGGTTTCCATCAGTTTTCCTACTCTTCTCTAAGGAATCCGTCTCAGTATTTTGCTAACCTGACTTATTAAACCGACGATTCAGTAGTATTCGCACTTGTCAGCATAGGTCTTATTTGGAATTGGAATAATTGTATTCTTCATGAAGTTTTAGGGTATTTCGCGTCGATGATTTTCATTTTCTAGCAAGATGTTTACTTCACAGTTTTGCTATAACGTGTTGCGGATATTGGAGAAATTTAAGGAGGATGTCGGCGAATTATTCGTTAGGTCGTCCGGAAAGTACAGTAGATGCATTGTGGACACGCGTACAAATTGTGTTGGCGGAATTCCCCCGGTGCATAATAGATTACCCCTGAGTCTAGCCCACTACTGTCAGAAGTTATAATTGCAGTACATGGTGGCTTCACGACACGATATACTGGGTTCTCTCAGTCGTATTTCAGGTGCTGTCACGTACATAATCTGTGGTGAAAAGTTCGTTGTAGTCACAGGGGTTCTTACTTAGTCAGAAATATGCCACGGATAGATAGAATTGCCTTTCATAATACCAAAATGAATTTATAGTTTACCACTGTGGTTATTGTTAAATACTGCGGAAGAAATGTATATGGCACTGTTTCTTGTGGTGCTTAAAATGCAAGACTAGACTTCTTGGGAAGCATGAATAATATCTCGTTGCGGGAGTTCTACTTAGGTTTTGTACAACTTGTTGCAATAATAGTTACGGTAATAATTAATTATATAAATAGGGCATACCAAAACTTCAGTCCATTAGTACGGCAAAGGTCCGCTCAGTCAGCAAACATTCATACAATTTTAAAGTTCGTGCTTTAGTTGATCAGACACATATATAATGAGCTCCAGTTTATATTATCACTGCCTGCCAACACCTTATTTTTGTTTCCTGTATCACTTTTTGCAGTTCTTCCATTGTTATCAGATCTATAGTTTCAATGGTACTGGTGTGTACTTCAGGTTCTTCTTCATTATCAGCGCATAAATTTTTAAAGTACTTGAACAACTCCCTATCGAATATTATATCTCGTTTCAAGGTATCTCGTTCTTGTTTATTCAAGTGATTCGTAGTTTTTTTTCTGCTTTGTTTTGTCTTCGATGAATGTCACGTTCTATTTCATTCATATGTATTCCTACTCATGCGTTTAATTTTTCGTGTATCTTTCTTGTATAATTCAGATTTATAATGTTCTGTGTAATTAATGTTGTTAGGTAATGACAAGGTTTTTAGATACGCCTCATATTTGTCTGTTATTGGTTTGCTAATATAGTCTTTCCAAATCGTTATTCCCCTTTTCGAATATTTCTTTTTCTTCGTTCCTAATGCTTCAGCGGCAGCTTGTGTTACAATTTGTTTAATTTTGCTCCGTTCTCCACTTGCATCGTTACTTATTGGCTTCACTTGACATCTCTCATATAAGTTCTTTTTACAAACAGTTTGAAACTAACTTTTCGTAGCAGGCGCACCTTATAAGTCCTTTAATCCGACATGGCGTTGATGCGTGATTTCTTCTAATTTTTTTACAAAAGATGTGTCACTTCTTACAAAACACTGATCTAATGACACGTCCAAGATTCTGTAGACTCTCGTGCCTTCTATTCTTACCCATGCCTTTTTATTTGCAAGAATATAGTCTATTATTGAATCTGTATATTCTGACGATGCTCTTGTTCACTTGAAGAGCAGAACCGGTAAAAAAGAGTACAAAGTGCGACTTGCCACTGTTTTCAAGAACTTAGTTTTAAGAGTCACTCCCTCTGCAGGCAATGCCTGTTCTTGCTATAATCATTTTTATTCATTTTTCTTGTAATGTTCTGTTACAGGTCTTAAAATTCATGAGTATTTTGAGTTCTTTCTTCTTCTGCCGCATACGAATAAGGACACATATACTCTCTTCACTTTAAAATGAAGCTTTATTATTCTTTAATTCATAACAGTGTATATATATCTTTGTTCTTAAATGCTTCGCGCAATCTGCTCATTGTTTTTGTGGTACTACTAAATAGCTCATCACATAATTTTGAAATTCGACCGTTCCTTTTAACTTCTATCTCGTTTCAGTCGATTTTCTTTGGATTTTTTGAAACCTGGGCGTCTGCTGGAGCCATCACAAATGCTACGCAGGGTAAGGACAGTGAAGCCGCCACTTCTATGCACTCGTTCCAGCAGATTTTATTTCTGACTTGATCTGACACAGACAGATTCACTTCTCTACATCTTCGAGATCTGTCGTCCCGTTGTGCTAGTTTTTGTCCGCACAGAATATTTTATTTCCCCAGTACTCGCCATACCTGGTCAGCATTTACTTATCCGCCACCTGGTGAGACGCCCAATGGAAGATACAATGATTTATTTTCGATCGTCAGTTTGAAAAAATAATGAAGGCACGTATGCCTCCTGATTTTTAAGTGGCTTGTCTCATTTTGCATAGTGTAATCACCACATTTTCTTGCTCGTTGTACATCTGGAACAATAATAATTGTATCTGACTTGATATGTTTTATTTCCCCGCAAATGATAACACTATCATTTACTAAAGGTATGTAGAGTTTCTTTCGTGTTTCAGCTTTTAACCAAGTTAGAAAGCGATTAATTTGGTGACGCGTTGCTCGCCATCTGCGTGCCATCTTGTGCAGATTTGCACTTTAAAAAATAATAGAACCTTCCAGTCTACATTTCTTGTCACGAAATCTGACCAACCGTTTTTTGTGTAATGCAGTATATCACGGTCCACCGTCACCAAACTTATCTGCTCTCCAACAACGACTCTGACTCCCGTTGCTAAGAACTCAGGTAACCGAAGAATTTCATTTGAATCAGCAGTAAGGAGATTAATTAAGAATTGAAGTTATTACATTATATCTTTCTATGTTCTGCTCCTGCTGTAGTCACTGTGATGTATCCCACCTCCGAGCAGATAGCTGTCGGAATAATGCAACATTAGCATTTTCAGTCTGTCCCACTTTTCTCTTTTTTTATTGTATGGGATACAGTACAGAGACTAGCCAACTCTACACTTGTTCGATCAGATTCTGAGCTGAAACTTCTTGGCAGATTAAAACTGTGTGCCGAACCGAGACTCGAACTTGGGAACTTTGCCTTTCGCGGGCAAGTGCTCTACCATCTGAGCTACCCAAGCACGACTCACGCCCCGTCCTCACAGCTTTACTTCCGCCAGTACCTCGTCTCCTACCTTCCAAACTTCACAGAAGCTCTCCTGCTGACCTGGCAGAACTAGCACTCCTGGGAGAAAGGATATTGCGGAGACATGGCTTAGCCACAGCCTGGGGGATGTTTCCAGAATGAGAGTTTCACTCTGCAGCGGAGATTAAAACTGTCAGATTAAAACTGTGTGCCAGACCGAGACTCGAACTCGGGACCTTTCCCTTTCGCTGGCAAGTGTTTCTGTGAAGTTTGGAACGTAGGAGATGAGCTACTGGCGGAATTAAAGTTGTGAGGACGGGACGTGAGTCGTGCTTGTGTATCTCAGATGGTAGAGCACTTGCCCGAGAAAGGCATAGGTCCCGATTTCGAGTCTCGGTCCGGCTCACAGTTTTAATCTGCCAGGAAGTTTCATATCAGCGCGCACTCCGCTGCAGATTGAAAATCTCATCTAGATTCTGAGCTATACTCTTCTATAGTTATTTTTTTCCGGGAATCGCCACTCACTCTTTGTCAAAAAGGCTGAAACGTGGTTTACACCGCTGTGTTTTGAAACCTTACCGAAGAAAATACTATGAGTCATCACAAATGTATTTTTCTGTTTCCAATGCTGCCGTGTAAGTGTCATCGTTAGTGTGCGAATCCTGAACTCCGTCGTCACATATGCTTTCGCGTCACGAAACACTGTGTCCTAAATTTCTAAACGGATGTTCGCTCTTTCACTGATTTGTTGTAGCCACATTTAATCACCATGCACCTGCCCGAATGTCAAGGCGAGCGTACGCACAAACTGGCGTTGCTGCGAGCGGGCCCTGGGGTTGTCTCCGTCCAGCATTGTCACCCAAAGTAATGGCGGAAATGAGAGTGGCGCAAAACGGCAGACCGCCTGTGCCGGAGTGCTCCGCCGCAATTTGCAGTGCGGTGTTGTGAAAAGCACGAGGAGGTGGGGGCCGCGCGTAATTCTCCCCTGCGCTTTATGAAGAGCAAATAATACACACGTGTGTGTCCAACTGCCGGCATCAAAGGCCAAATGTGCTCCCTACAATAACATCTGAGATCACTGTTGAAATTATAGAATAATTTAACAAGCACGAAATTCAAAGGCATCGTTCAATATGCCGTAGACAAGTATGTTCAGAGAAAGGAGTTCAATGGGAAAGACCCTCCCAAGTTAAGTAGCCGTGTAAGAAAACTGCTTCCTAAAGAAGGCACTGGAACTGAAGGCGACAGAGAGAAGGCGAAATATTACATTCGCTCTTCCGACATCGTTTCAGCGCGGAAAATGGTAACACGGTCCCTTCTTCCAATCGTAGTACGAAGGTCGAAATGGCAGATCTTGAGATAGTCGATAGCGTAACAGACAAGCAACTACAATCGCTTAATTTTGGAAAGGCATCGGGGTCAGATGAGATACTCATAAGATTCTACAAAGATGATGCGAAAGAAGCTGCGCCCCTTCTAGCAGCAGACTTCAGGAACGTGTATGACACCGTTCCGTACTGCTGTTTGGTGAAAAATATACGAGCCACATTGGCGACTGGATTCAAGACTTCCTCACAGATTGAACTGAGCTCGTCGCTCTTAACGGAACAAAATCGACAGATGTACAGTTAATTTGCGGCGTACCGCAAGGAAATATGTCAGGGTCGTTACTGTTTACAATGTTTGTAAATGATCTAGTAGGAAGAGTCAGACGCTCTTTAAAACTGTGCATGAATGACGCAATTGTCTATAACAAAGTAGCAACATCAAAAGACAGAACCGATTTGCAGAATGACCTGCAGAAAATTGTTGAATCGTGCACGTACCGGCAGTTGACCCTTAACGTAAATAAATGTAAAATATTGCACATCCAGTACTGTACAACTAAATCACTGATGACAAATTGCTGGAAACAGTATCTACCGTAAAACATCTCGGAATATCTAGACTTAAATCGAATGGCCAAAGAAAACAAATGTCAGGAAAAGCAGATGCCAGACTAAGATTCAGAGGAAGTATCTTAAGGAAATGTACCTCATCCACGAAGAAATGGCTTACAAGGCGTTTTATCGACCGATTCTTGAGTATTGATCATCAGTCTGGGACCCTTGCAAGGTAGGTTTGATAGAAGAGATAGAGAATATCCGACGAATAGCAGCGCGTTTCGTCACGGGTCATAAGCTCGGCGAGAGAGTGTTACAGATATGGTCAACAAACTCCAATGGCAGACATTACAAATGAGGCATTGTGCATCACAGAGAGGTTTGTTTTTGAAATTTCCAGTGAGCGCTTTCCGGGAAGAGTCGGACATATACTTCAAGTAATGATCACGAATGGAAAATTCGAGAAATTAGAGATAAGACAGAGACTTAGCAGGCCGGAGTGGCCGTGCGGTTCTAGGCGCTACAGTCCGGAGCCGAGCGACCGCTACGGTCACAGGTTCGAATCCTGCCCCGGGCATGGATGTGTGTGATGTCCTTAGGTAAGTTAGGTTTAATTAGTTCTAAGTTCTAGGCGACTGATGACCTCAGAAGTTAAGTCGCATAGTGCTCAGAGCCATTTGAACAAAGACTTACCGACGACCATTCCTCCCAAGTGTCATTCGCGAGTGAAACAGGAAATGGGGGATCAGTTCGTGATACAAGAAGCACCCACCACCACACACCGTTAGGTGGCTTGCGGAATATATTGTAGGTGTAGAAGCTTTTAGTTTCGTGATTTGCTATTTGTGAAGTAACGGAACACGTATGTTAGGAAACATCAAGCTTACTGTTACATCCTGTTGTTACACTCGTGCAGAAGCAGAAAGTAGCCCACAGACAGGTAGATGCTGACAAAAGATTTGCAGAGCCAGATGAGGTGCTGCCCGTAGGGAGACGAACGACGAGCTACCGCCAGGCAAAACCATTGATCACGCTGGGCTGGGAGTCAACGGTCCAGCAGGCTTTGAGTATCTAAAAAATACCAGAGTCCACTAAAAACTGAACCAACGAATCACAGCCCTGGATTTAAATTGTGCTTGTCAAATTTAACATAAAAACTGCTTCCTAAACTCAATACGGACAAGCAGAGAGAGTCGAAAGATTAATTACTATTTCAAAGTCATACTTAATATAAAATTAATTCAGAATCTATAGTGGCTTGGAAGGAGGTACCTGCCTGTGATTGGCTGGAATAAACATCTAGTGTGTGAGCTGACCTGAAGACTTCATACTTGGCACTAGAGAGCAGCGGCGCTGGTCCCGGCGGAGGTTCGAGTCCTCCCTCGGGCATGGGTGTGTGTGTTTGTCCTTAGGATAATTTAGGTTAAGTAGTGTGCAAGCTTAGGGACTGATGACCTTAGCAGTTAAGTCCCATAAGATTTCACACACATTTGAATATTTGACAGCAGCAGGCGCACAAGACTTCTTTCTCAGCAATCACGGGATGCCAGTTAGTCTTGCCTATGTATGTTGTTGTTGTGGTCTTCAGTCCAGAGACTGGTTTGATGCAGCTCTCTATGCTACTCTATCCTGTGCAAGCTTCTTCATCTTCCAGTACCTACTGCAACCTACATCCTTCTGAATCTGCTTAGTGCATTCATCTCTTGGTCTCCCGCTACGATTTTTACCCTCCACGCTGCCCTCCAATACTAAATTGGTGATCCCCTGTTGCGTCAGAACATGTCCTACCAACCGATCCCTTCGTCTAGTCAAGTTGAGCCACAAATTTCTCTTCTCCCCAATTCTGTTCAATACCTCCTCATTAGTTATGTGAACTAATCTTCAGCATTCTTCTGTAGCACCCACATTTCGAAAGCTTCTATTCTCTTCTTGTCGAAACTATTTATCGTCCATGTTTCACTTCCATACATGGCTACACTACATACAAATACTTACAGAAACCACTTCCTGACACTTAAATCTATACTCGATGTTAAAAAATTTCTCTTCTTCAGAGACACTTTCCTTGTCTAAAGTACTGCACAATATTGATGAATTGTTGTGCAACAGTTAGCACGCCCCATTCGTGTTGTTCTTCTCTGTCCAGGAACTATTTTCTGTCTAGTCATCTTAGTGCATATAGTGGTGGCGTAAGATATAAATAGTGCTTCCGCAAATTTAATCAAAATGTATTGTAGGTGTGATGTAACAATTGCAATAAAACAGTCTTATCTTGACTTTGTTTTGTGCATTCCAGTTTGGGAACTCGGTGGTGAGCTTGGTGTTCTCATTAGTTGTTGCAGATGTTGTTGAACATGCTGCGCTCAGTGTTAGGTACGTCCGTTATGCGACAGGGCAGAGAGGTGAAGGTACGAGGATGTGTGAAGCTCAATTGCGTTTCAGCAGCACAAGGCACATCTCGGTCCGCTGGTTTCCACAGGTTACTGAATCCGCATAGGCAAGCTCAATACAACAGCATTTTATACCCTCACTGCACATTGGAGAAGTTCTTATGTTAACATCCCTTTGGAAAACTCTATACTGCAGTGAAAAAAGTTTAATCCCAAAGTAAGAACTACCGAATTGCTTTGGGCAATGTAAGTTTTGTAATATTGTATGTCTCTTAAGTCGATTCTGAAACAGGGCAAGCGCTTCAGCTAGGCTCATTTCATTTTCGTTCACCTTTAATTAAACAAATGGGGGAGAGTTGGATTAGTTTAATGGGAGTCATGATAGCACAGTGACTGTATGAGCTGAATGGCACAGTGATTGCATGAGCTGATTTCACCTCCAGTTCTTAACCTCTTTTAGTCTAACATGGTTCTGGGTATATTCATTTGCTTATATGGGGTGCTTTTGGAAGTGAGAAGCGCTGGTGGCATGGGGGCCCGTGGGCATGCCAGCCTGCACAGAAACATAGAGAACACAAATAGCAGATGGGACGCCTGCTTCCTTGCCAGGGGATGGAAGTCACTTTGCCGCACGAAGAGCAAGCAGATATGTCATTGTCGATCTATGGGAGAGTTTGCGAGCAGCCGAGGTAAACTGTCTTCGTTCCAGAAGATACAACTCTGTCGCCGGGTGTTAGTTGCTATGAGCTTGTTAAGTGATATACCTGACCAGCTAAACAGCTTCTGGGTTTCCTAAAAATTTGACAAAACAGCGCTTACATACCTAAAGGACGGGCACTGCAGCAGAGTCAGCTACTAGCCTTGTAGCAAGCTTTCTAAAATTTCATCGGAGCTGGTGGCTGCATGAGCAACGACTGGAGAATTAGTAGTGACATCATGAGGACGTAACACTTGGCGGAAAGCTTTCTAAGAGGAGGGGGGGGGGGGGAACAATTCATTGTCTTATTGAAGCATCGTCATCTCTGGGCACGAAACATAGCCAAAGAAACAATCACGCTATTGGTGGACTGCAGCAACTTTTTAGGGGACTGGTGGTCACGTTCTGCTAGCAGCAAGGCCGGAGCAAGCTGCTGGGAGGAGACTGGAAAAACAGAGAGATGCATACAGTTGGTCACAAAGGGTGAAGAGATGAGAATGTTGGAGGAATTCCGGGGCAGAAGTTATGGACAGGTGACAGAGGCTAAGTTGCGACTGTGCTCTCATGTCACGGACTCACTGTGTCCCCATTCTGTTCAGAGTAATTGAAGATTATGGTGAACGGCACTACAGCTCCAGTCTGTGAGGGCGAACAACAGCATTGTAGTCCAGACGCAAAATAGCTGTCACTGGCTCACATTCATCGCCACTTCCCCACGTCTTTATGATTCTTCGGTGTCGGCAGCATACAGTGACTGTGATCGTGTTAGGCAGGTGTTACCTAGTACACGGAATTAAATCTGAGATTTTACGCAACTCCTCCTCTTTCAGTAGCTTTGAAAACTTAGAGCTTTAGTTCTCGTAGTTAAGTACATCTTTGTAAATTTCTTGCCCACATAATTATGTTTTATTGCGTTAGTATTCATTTGTCTTCTGTACTGCACTATAGTGTACTTAAATCTAGAGTTTATTAACACAAACGTTTCCTTGAAATGTTAAGAACTATGTCGTATCGCCGCCTTCAGATTCACTGGTAAGGCCAATAAATTAAAGCGCTAGTAATTCCGTTGCGTACATTAAATTCAGCACTGGATCTCAAGGGTGTGCATGACTCTTGGTTAATCCCATATTCAGTTGCGTTTCACGTTCTCACACACGTGGGGTTTTGCAATTTTAATGAAAAGGCATACAGATTATCGATATCAGACGTGTTTCGACCCATTCCACACGAGGCATTTCAGGCCAGTCAGCAGATAGTGTTCGGCAGGCGGGCCGGCCAGTGTGGCCGAGCGGTTCTAGGCGCTTCAGTCTGGAACCGCGCGACCGCTACGGTCGCAAGTTCGACTCCTGCCTCGGGCATGGATATGTGTGATGTCCTTAGGTTAGTTAGGTTTAAGTAGTTCCAAGTTCTAGGGGACTGATGACCTCAGCTGTTAAGTCCCATGGTGCTCAGAGGCATTTGAACCATTTTGAATCGGCAGGCGGCCTCGTCTTCTGACAAACAGCAGACATGTTTCCTTTGGCGCCGCTCACTGACACACTGTTCAGTGTATTGAATGAATCCTCGAGTAATACGACATCCCTGTATTTGTACAACCACCAGGCGCTCTCCTCCTCTTCACGTTCACTGTATATCGGATTCTGCCTCGCGACGACTATATTCTCATCTTGATTTCGTGTATCTCTAGGTCAGTTTAACTACTGTCTTTGTCCCACTACAACGAGCAGTGCTAATTAGTATGTTTGGTATGAATTCCTCTACTACCCACGGCTTGTATCTGGTCTGCTCGGACGACATAACTGTTGCTATAGTCAGGAACTTTCTACTCATCTGGCACGAACACTGGTCGCCTCTCCACCGGAACAAACTCACGGAGATTAAGCCCATCCCAACAGCTAGTGCGGTTTCCTCTCGCGCACCTCGTCACTCTGTTTTCACTGTAACTGTCTATGCACCACTTTCTATCACAGTCTCAGTTTTTTCCACTTTTTTTTTTTTTTGCTTTAATCTGTGTGTGTCATCTATCTGACAGTTTAGCAGATACAGCACAGGCTGTAGAAAGTGTTCCACTCTTTACTCGCTGTAGCAAAGTGACAGCCAGCCGGTGTGGCTGAGCGGTTCTAGGCGCTTCATTCTGGAACCGCGCGACCGCTACGGTCGCAGGTTCGAATCCTATCTCGAGCATGGATGTGTATGATGTCCTTAGGTTAGTTAGGTTTAAGTAGTTCTAAGTTCTAGGGGACTGGTGACCTCAGATGTTAAGTCCCATAGTTCTCACAGGCAGAGTGAGAAAGGAGGTTTAATTTACGACTGGAGACACTATTTGTCCTAGAAACTCTTATCGAACAGCATCTTAAAAAAACGCGTGTCGTTATCATTGTTCATTTTACCTCCCTATTTTGTGGCACCTTTTAAGAAGCGTTCCAGGTTTATATTGATTGGTTGGTTGGTTGTTCTGGAAGGAGGGGACCAAACAGCGAGGTCATCGGCCCCATCGGATCAGGGAGGGATGGGGAAGGAAGTCGGCCGTGCCTTTTCAAAGGAATCATCTCAGCATTTTCCTCTAGCGATTTAGGGAAATCACGGAAAATCAGGATGGAAGGACGCGGGTTTTGAACCATCGTCCTCCCGAATGCGAGTCCAGTGTGCTAATCACTGCGCCCTCTCTCTCGGTCATTATTAATTCTATAGTCGTCTACTAATAGTGTTTATGCTCGTATGTGTCGATTAACTTCACGGACCACCGAGTGCTTTGCCTACAAAACGTCCCATTAAAGCCATGGTCTTGGCGCCTCTAACGTCAGCTGTTTTGTGCAAAAAAAAAAAAAAATGAATAAAAGTTGAAACTTCCTGGCAGATTAAAACCGTGTGTCCGACCGAGACTCGAACGCGGGACCTTTGCCTTTCGCGGGCAAGTGCTCTACCAACTGAGCTACCGAAGCACGACTCACGCCCGGTACTCACAGCTTTACTTCTGCCAGTACCTCGTCTCCTACCTTCCAAACTTTACAGAAGCTCTCCTGCGAACCTTGCAGAACTAGCACTCCTGAAAGAAAGGATATGGGGAGACATGGCTTAGCCACAGGTAGGAGACGAGGTACTGGCAGAAGTAAAGCTGTGAGTACCGGGCGTGAGTCGTGCTTCGGTAGCTCAGTTGGTATAGCCGGCACGGTAGCTCAGCGTGTTCGGTCAGAGAGCCGGTTGGCCTCTGTAATAAAAAACTGAGTGGAAGGATCAACCACCGAACTTAAACAGGATGTCTTGCGACGTCCGCAACGACCAAACACAACGATCACTAACGGAAAAAAAAAAAGTTGGTAGAGCACTTGCCCGCGAAAGGCAAAGGTCCCGAGTTCGTGTCTCGGACGGACACACAGTTTTAATCTGCCAGGAAGTTTCATATCAGCGCACACACCGCTGCAGAGTGAAAATCTCATTCTGGAAATAAAAGTTTTTAAAAAATAGTAGCAGTGGCTGTCGCACATTCGGCGCTACCGACAATGGACAACCGTTACGCAGCTACGCTGCTGTATTTAGGGGCCACGTCTTACTGGTGCTATTGCTCCTAACATATGTATATTTTTGTTTTATTATCTACATAATTAGTATTCTAGCGCGGAAGAGCTATGCGAGGGAGTGATGCAAAGCAATGCCTCGGAATGTTTTAGGCGAAAACTCTCAAAGCTTTTTAAATAACACCAACGATGAAACTTCCTGGCAGATTAAAACTGTCTGCCGGACCGAGACTCGACCTCGGGAACTTTGGCTTTCGCGGGCAAGAGCTCTACCAACTGAGCTACCCAAGCACGACTCACGCCCCGTCCTCACAGCTTTACTTCTGCCAGTACCTCGTTTTCTACCTTCCAAACGTAAGAAGCTCTCCTGCGAACCTTGCAGAACTAGCTCTCCTGAAAGAAAGGATATTCCGGAGACATGGCTTAGCCACAGCCTCGGGGATGTTTCCAGAATGAGATTTTCACTCTGCAGCGGAGTGTGCGCTGATATGAAACTTCCTGGCACATTAAAACTGTGTGCCGGACCGTGACTCGAACTCGGGAACTTTGCCTTTCGCGGCCAAGTGCTCTTTGGAAGGTAGGAGACGAGGTACTGGCAGAAGTAAAGCTGTGAGGACGGGGCGTGAGTCGTGCTTGTGGGTAGGTCAGATGGTAGAGCACTTGCCCGCGAAAGGCAAAGTTCCCGAGTTCGAGTCTCGGCCCGGCACACAGTTTTAATCTGCCAGGAAGGTTCATATCAGTGAAAATCTCATTCTGAAAACTAACGATGTTAACACAGTACAACTTTATTCTTTATGTCTACATATTTGTAGCCCTTTGTCGCTATAGCGTGCCACTGTGTAACGTAACTACGTCGAGCGTAAGAAACAGCTTCCTGTAATCGAATTCCGAATTCGAATAGCTCGTCCACACATGGGGCACCCTCTCCTTCAACATAACAATATTAGATTACACACGAACGCTGAGGCGACACCTACAACAATCCGACGCCTTGGGTCCACTATCATCGATAATCCTCCATATGGTTCCGACTTGGCAATCCGATTTTCATCTCTTTCCAAAACTTAAAGAACGCCGTCGACAACTGCATCTTGGTAGTGATGAAGCGGTGCAAGCAGAGGTTGTGGCTGCGTCAACAAATTCGCACATTCTACAGTGGCAGTATCAACAAATGTCTCTCTCTTTGGGAGATACGTGCTCGTTACCAGTGTGGCTATGTTGAGAAATAAATATGTAGACGTGAAGAGTAAATATGTAGAATGTTAATAACGTTAGTTTTATTTACAAAGTTTTAAGTGATTTTCACATAAAAATTTCAGAAGCATTATTTTTCAGCACACCATCGTGCATATTTACGAGAATGCCGTGGAGCTGGACAAAAAAAATTGTGAACTAAAGATTTATTTTTATCACACAAACGGATATGTCGTAGAAGACTGGATTTACGAATATTTTCTAGATCTGACCTACGTGAATGTGAGAAGTTTTGCGCATTTCAGTCGGGGCCAAAAAAGCTTAAAGCACCATTGATTAAGCATTCCTAGGTTGAACAAAGCAGTAACAAAGAGCGAAAGTGACATAATAATTACGTTCCATAAGAAACTAAGAACCTTAGTTCTTCTTTACGTTTTTATTTGCATCCAAGACTTTTTCGATGCTGGCTACTGCAGGCACGTTCTTTCTAATACAAAATAACTCACTACTAATACGAAATATAATATTCACAGCATGAAAAGTGAAACTGTAAATACTCAGAACCTTAGACGTGAAATTTAACTACAGGTGATGAGTAAAGTGAAGTACAAGTTTCTCACTGCACGACAAGCTTCCATCTCATCGTAATGCAAACGACTTTGACATGGAAGCGACGGAACATGCTAGATACAGTACTTGGATTACTACTATGGTGCACTTTAGAAATCGTTATGTGTTCAATGCATTGACCACGCACTTCTGCTGAAGCGTTTATTGTGGACTAGGAATAGAAAAGAAGTAATTTTTTGCATATTTCAAGTACCACGACGAGAGGAAGTCTTTTTTATTTTTGTAAATTCATTACAAAGGTTCTTAAGCTTAGTAGGACACACACGGCCAGACACACATTGAAGGGTGTCCTTCATAATGTCTGAATAAAATTTAACGTTATTTCACATGTCCTACAGCACCTTAAACTTCCGGTGCATTCCAGGAGAAATAATCGGCAGCTAAGCATGTTCCAGTCAGCCACAACTGCATACATTCGCTCAACTATTGTTTATTCTATGTCTGTTTTATATCCGTGTACTGATTTATTATGCATCTTCGCTAACTACACCTTCCCCACAATTAATTGCAGTGTTTTTATATTGTACTGCTATCCTTCTTTCCCATTCCTACCATCTTAGAATGACTTAGAGTGAGTGAAAGCTTACGTATATTAAGTTTTCGTCATGTCTGGTGGCAGGCAAATTTCTTGTCTGTTATTGTGGCAGTTTAGCCAACTTTGGTGTACGCTTAGAGAGTGGCGAAGAGGTTTCGTTCCGTTCTGGTCGAAGCGCTAGTGTGCTCAAGTTGTGAAGGTGCGGTAAGAGTGTTCTCTGACACCGCCGCCTGTGTGTGGGGACCATGACCAGGTCAGGATGGTGGGCACTGGGCCCTGGGATTTTGGAGAGAGAGGTTCCTCGTAGCAGCTCGTTTGCAGCAGTGAGTATGGTAACTAAGTCTGTGTAAGTTCCAACGTAGCCGAAGTTTTAATCCATTTCTTTTCTAGGTTCAGCTGCATAATCATGCAGAATATTTCATTCGAAATGGGAAGTGGTAGGGTTTTTTGTAATTGTTTCATTTCACTAATAGTTACTTTGTTTAACGAGAACTTAGACATGTGGGAGAGCGGTGTGTGAACTCTGCTTGGTCTCAATTAGACTTCGTGTATCCCACTGTGAATGTGCGTCTGTTTGTGTGTGATATCATTTCTTCTTCTGTTTCGTTAGTTTCGTCGGCATACAGTAATTTCCATCCGTTAGTGCGTGTGTCTTTGTTTGCTCAATCTTACGTGTCCGTCGTCGTTTCGGAGAACCTTCAGTACCCGGAATCTGTTTCATCTTGCAATTATTCCACGATAATGTACTTATCCCCCCCCCCCATGAACCATGGACCTTGCCGTTGGTGGGGAGGCTTGCGTGCCTCAGCGATACAGATGGCCGTACCATAGGTGCAACCACAACGGAGGGGTATCTGTTGAGAGGCCAGACAAACATGTGGTTCCTGAAGAGGGGCAGCAGCCTTTTCAGTAGTTGCAGGGGCAACAGTCTGGATGATTGACTGATCTGGCCTTGTAACATTAACCAAAACGGCCTTGCTGTGCTGGTACTGCGAACGGCTGAAAGCAAGGGGAAACTACAGCTGTATTTTTTCCCGAGGACATGCAGCTTTACTGTATGATTAAATGATGATGGCGTCCTCTTGGGTGAAATATTCCGGAGGTAAAATAGTCCCCCATTCGGATCTCCGGGCGGGGACTACTCAAGAGGACGTCGTTATCAGGAGAAAGAAAACTGGCGTTCTACGGATCGGAGCGTGGAATGTCAGATCCCTTAATCGGGCAGGTAGGTTAGAAAATTTAAAAAGGGAAATGGATAGGTTAAAGTTAGATATAGTGGGAATTAGTGGAGTTCGGTGGCAGGAGGAACAAGACTTTTGGTCTGGTGATTACAGGGTTATAAATACAAAATCAAATAGGGGTAATGCAGGAGAAGGTTTAATAATGAATAAAAAAATAGGAGTGCGGGTTAGCTACTACAAACAGCATAGTGAACGCATTATTGTGGCCAAGATAGACACAAAGCCCATGCCTACTACAGTAGTACAAGTTTATATGCCAACTAGCTCTGCAGATGAGGAAGAAATAGATGAAATGTATGACGAGATAAAAGAAATTATTCAGGTAGTGAAGGGAGACGAAAATTTAATAGTCATGGGTGACTGGAATTCGTCAGTAGGAAAAGGGAGAGAAGGAAACATAGTAGGTGAATATGGATTGGGGGGAAGAAATGAAAGAGGAAGCCGCCTTGTAGAATTTTGCACAGAGCATAACTTAATCATAGCTAACACTTGGTTGAAGAATCATAACAGAAGGTTGTATACCTGGAAGAATCCTGGAGATATTAAAAAGTATCAGACAGATTATATAATGGTAAGACAGAGATTTAGGAACCAGGTTTTAAATTGTAAGACATTTCCAGGGGCAGATGTGGATTCTGACCACAATCTATTGGTTATGAACTGCATATTGAAACTGAAGAAACTGCAAAAAGGTGGGAATTTAAGGAGATGGGACCTGGATAAACTGAAAGAACGAGAGGTTGTACAGAGTTTCAGGGAGAGCATAAGGGAACAATTGACAGGAATGGGGGAAAGAAATACAGTAGAAGAAGAATGGGTAGCTCTGAGGGATGAAGTAGTGAAGGCAGCAGACGATCAAGTAGGTAAAAAGACGAGGGCTAATAGAAATCCTTGGGTAACAGACGAAATATTGAATTTAATTGATGAAAGGAGAAAATATAAAAATGCAGTAAATGAAGCAGGCAAAAAGGAATACAAACGTCTCAAAAATGAGATCGACAGGAAGTGCAAAATGGCTAAGCAGGGATGGCTAGAGGACAAATGTAAGGATGTAGAGGCTTGTCTCACTAGGTTGGTGCCCTTTCAGAGGAACCATCCCGGCATTTGCCTGGAGTGATTTAGGGAAATCACGGAAAACCTAAATCAGGATGGCCGGACGCGGGATTGAACCGTCGTCCTCCCGAATGCGAGTCCAGTGTCTAACCACGGCGCCACCTCGCTCGGTGTCTCACTAGGGTAAGATAGATACTGCCTACAGGAAAATTAAAGAGATCTTTGGAGAGAAGAGAACCACTTGTATGAATATCAAGAGCTCAGATGGAAACCCAGTTCTAAGCAAAGAAGGGAAGGCAGAAAGGTGGAAGGAGTATATAGAGGGTTTATACAAGGGCGATGTACTTGAGGACAATATTATGCAAATGGAAGAGGATGTAGATGAAGACGAAATGGGAGATAAGATACTGCGTGAAGAGTTTGACAGAGCACTGAAAGACCTGAGTCGAAACAAGGCCCCGGGAGTAGACAAAATTCCATTAGAACTACTGATGGCCTTGGGAGAGCCAGTCATGACAAAATTCTGCCATCTGGTGAGCAAGATGTATGAGACAGGCGAAATACCCTCAGACTTCAAGAAGAATATGATAATTCCAATCCCAAAGAAAGCAGGTGTTGACAGATGTGAAAATTACCGAACTATCAGTTTAATAAGTCACAGCTGCAAAATACTAACGCAAATTCTTTACAGACGAATGGAAAAACTGGTAGAAGCGGACCTCGGGGAAGATCAGTTTGGATTCCGTAGAAATGTTGGAACACGTGAGGCAATACTAACCTTACGACTTATTTTAGAAGAAAGATTAAGAAAAGGCAAACTTACGTTTCTAGCATTTGTAGACTTAGAGAAAGCTTTTGACAATGTTAACTGGAATACTCTCTTTCAAATTCTGAAGGTGGCAGAGGTAAAATACAGGGAGCGAAAGGCTATTTACAATTTGTACAGAAACCAGATGGCAGTTATAAGAGTCGAGGGGCATGAAAGGGAAGCAATGGTTGGGAAAGGAGTGAGACAGGGTTGTAGCCTCTCCCCGATGTTATTCAATCTGTATATTGAGCAAGCAGTAAAGGAAACAAAAGAAAAATTCGGAGTAGGTATTAAAATTCATGGAGAAGAAGTAAAAACTTTGAGGTTCGCCGATGACATTGTAATTCTGTCAGAGACAGCAAAGGACTTGGAAGAGCAGTTGAACGGAATGGACAGTGTCTTGAAAGGAGGGTATAAGATGAAAATCAACAAAAGCAAAACGAGGATAATGGAATGTAGTCAAATTAAATCGGGTGATGCTGAGGGAATTAGATTAGGAAATGAGACACTTAAAGTAGTAAAGGAGTTTTGCTATTTAGGGAGTAAAATAACTGATGATGGTCGAAGTAGAGAGGATATAAAATGTAGACTGGCAATGGCAAGGAAATCGTTTCTGAAGAAGAGAAATTTGTTAACATCGAGTATAGATTTAAGTGTCACGAAGTCGTTTCTGAAAGTATTTGTATGGAGTGTAGCCATGTATGGAAGTGAAACGTGGACGATAACTAGTTTAGACAAGAAGAGAATAGAAGCTTTCGAAATGTGGTGCTACAGAAGAATGCTGAAGATAAGGTGGGTAGATCACGTAAATAATGAGGAGGTATTGAATAGGATTGGGGAGAAGAGAAGTTCGTGGCACAACTTGACTAGAAGAAGGGATCGGTTGGTAGGACATGTTTTGAGGCATCAAGGAATCACAAATTTAGCATTGGAGAGCAGCGTGGAGGGTAAAAATCGTAGAGGGAGACCAAGAGATGAATACACTAAGCAGATTCAGAAGGATGTAGTTAGCAGTAAGTACTGGGAGATGAAGAAGCTTGCACAGGATAGAGTAGCATGGAGAGCTGCAGCAAACCAGTCTCAGGACTGAAGACCACAACAACAACAATGTAGTTATATGGTTAGTCCCTACCACGGATTAACCGACATTTCGAATTTTTTAAATTTTTTCCTTGGTCTGACTGTGTGGTTAGGGCCACGTGTTTGAAAAACAAACGAACCTTCAGCTCGTCGATCTTCTGTTCTTATTCTATATTTGTAGGACCTAAAATACATTGTCTTCACGTGTGTTCTGTGTTTTACAGGCATTCCCGATCTGATCTACACTTTGGATCGCAATTCTCGTTCAGTTTTACGGCTTTAGTTTTCCGTATGCTTTAGGCCTGTGGTGCAAACCTTTTGTCGACTACATGTGTTTCTGGTGTTAGTACGAATTTGAGGTGCGGGCGTGACTCCTTACCATTAAGTGATTCACATTTTACGAGACTCTAAAGATTTACACGCCCACCAGGCAAGGCATCTGATTATATGTTGCACTCACGTGGTTATTAAGAAGGCACCAGCAACCGCTAACCGCTATGCTTTTATATAAATGTGTACTGCTTTTCCAATTTGATTACGTAAAATAAATGTTAAATCTTGTTTAAATTAAATTTCACTGTTAATGTTTTATCCCACATGTCGCCATCTCTTTTTCATAGCATACATTCTTCAGCGTTTGTCCCATGTGCGGTTCGTGCAGGCCTACTTATTTAGTTGTCGTTAAGCAAAATAGACCCATTGCATGACTGAGAACAAAATGCACACTCCCATTTTGACGAGAGAGCCTTAGCCTTCGTCTGGTAAATTAAAATCGTGCAATTGTAGATACTGGGAGTGAAATACTTGCGTCTGAAATACAGTCTCACACGAATTTGCTTTCGGAATTAGGCGGAAGAGGTCGTACGCTTGTCAGGACCCTACTGACAGATTCGTACATACATTGTGGTCCCTGACAGTGTGAGTCGTGGCAATACTGAAATAAATGACGTACAAAAACTGCGCCGGCCGCTGTGACCGAGCGGTTCTAGGCGCTTCAGTCTGAAACCGCGATGCTGCTACGGTCGCAGGTTCGAATCCTGCCTCGGGCATGGATATGTGTTATGTCATTAGGTTAGTTAGGTTTAATTAGTTCTAAGTCCAGGGGACTGATGACCTCAGATGTTAAGTCCCATAGTGCTTAGAGCCATTTGAACAAAATTACGGAGCAGGATGTGTACCATCAGATTTCCATAAGTCATTAGCTCCAAACTACACAAAGAACTCGTAAATGTTTGGATGACGTCAGAATAATATGCTGGTCAGAGTAATACTCTGGAGAACAGAAAGAAGAACTGGTACATGAGCAGTTTGGTTTCAGGAATGAGAAGTAAGTCTAACATTGTGATCTGTAATCGAAAGAAGAATAAATAAAGGCAAGAATACTTGCGTGGCATTTGTGGATCTAGTGCGATCCTACCACATCGTATGTCGATACAAGACGACCGTGATCCTCAGGACGGAGGAGGAACCTGCACGATGTGCGTAAGCTAAAGGGGGTGGGGGCGGGGTGGGGGGTGGGGGATAAAAGCAGATATTCAACAGAGGAAAGTGCGTAGCAACACGATTGTCTTTCGATGTTGTTTATAACTTGTGAGTCAAAGAAGTAATGCACGAAATGAAAGAAATTTTCAGAGCAAGAAAAATACAATATCAAGACAATTGATAGAAGTCTGAGGTTCGCATGTCGCTTTTGACTGAATTCAAGACATGCAGGAGAACTATTAAACGGCTGATCATAAAGGAAACAAAGAGGACGGTGACGAGCAGCAGAGGAGAAAAAATAGACGTGTTGCACATCAAACTTAAGGTCGATACAAGAGCAGAAGAAGTGGAGGAGTTTTCACCTCTACTAAGTAAGATTATCCAGACAAAGGCAATCTAGAAGGCCTTAACAATAGACTGTCCCAGATGGAGAGGAGGTTCTGTAACGTAGGAGTGTACTGCTATCACATATTGTCTTACAGCTGGGGAGTAATTGTTTGAAACGTTGTGTTTGAAGCATTTCATTATATAAAAATGAAACATTGACAGTGCGGAACCGTAGAACAAGAATGTGAAACCATCAGGAAGACAACACTACTGATGTATGCTAAATATTAAGTAAACAAGTACAGTATACGTCGAAGAATAACTAGAAAGAGTAGAAAAGAAATAGATTATAACCGATAAGTGAATTTATGTAGCTCAAACATGTAACCCATTCTTGGAGATTAAAATAAGATGTACTGAAACTTAAAATGCTTATGGTTAATAAAGACTGTATTATGTTCACTTGCCTCACAAAAATAAGCTAACTGTGTGGACTAATGCTGGCGATCTCTACCAAAAGTTTCTAATTACCAATAACAAAATGTGTTGCGTACCAGCTAGTGTCCTACAAGTTATTTCATTTAAATTCAGTGTTTACAGAATCACATTCAAAATAACAAAAAGTACACTTTTCCACGCTTTTTAATAGAAGTTCTTTTCAGAAGTATCCACAGGTAAATAATGCTCAAGGGTACCTGATTTGGACTGTTCTCGAGTTAATGTATGGCGTTAGCCCAAATTTCCTGTAGAAGAAAAGGAAAAGGCTACTATTGTCTGAAGTTTTGAGGAAAGTGGTATACACGGAGTGGACTTTGAGGAAGATCCTGGTGGATGCTGCGAATTCGTCGTGGAAATGGTGATTCTCGTGACAAGGAATATTTAGCGTGGGTCCTCTTTAATACTGAATAAGAAGATACGAGGCACGAAAATTGTTTCTACTATGAAGACATAAGTCACCTTCTGCAGTTGTAAGGAAATTACCTGTAGGAAAGTTGTGCTCTTACTGATTAAGAATCCATAATTTTGTTATTTCTTCTAAAAGCAATACCTTACAAAAAAATTTTAGCGACAGTTACCACTGAGAACATTTTAAATTTGTAAATGTAGTCTCATTGGTATTTCATATACTTTGGACACTGGATTGGTTCATACTGAAGACCACTGATCTAGTTATACAATTTTTGCTGCTGCTGTTTGTAACAAAAAGGCAGACGACACAGCCACAATTAAGAAAATTAGGCGAAATGCTACAGTAGTTAACAATTCAGTCTGAATAAGCCTCTTACAGGAAACGGGTTCAAAGCGACGACTAGAGGGACGGTCGTGGCATTCACTACTTATTTGTCCTCCCTGTCATACTGCCGCATCTATACAGTTTCTTGTACTTCATAAAAGATGTCGCTTACAAATGATATCTCGTTTAAAGACTCATCAAAGAGTGAGCAAACCAGTAATCTCTCTCTTCGCTACATTCTATTCCACTATTTCTATGATTCTTCTTACAAAGCCTGGACAATAAATTAATACATCCCCATGCAACCGCGTAGCGCTGCCTGTAGATTTCAAAATACCCTCAGTTCGGCGAGGAACGGAATTCACAAGTTCCTTCAGGTATGCTGTATCCACTTGAAGTCTCTCATTGGTGATCAGCCCCGAATAACTACCATATCATGGCGATATCAATTGTCACACTTCATCTGCTGTTCCAAGTAGTCCCAGACTTTTCTTTTCTTTAACTTCGGGACACTCAGCGGTGGAAATTCAGCGGTGCAGTCGAAGTGCGTTAAAAGCCAAAAACCTTTTTGTAAAATAAAATGATAAATATTGTAGAATGTTACACCAGTCCCGTGTATGTTACATTAAGAATGTATAAAATATTCTACCATGAACCGATGGAACAGTCAGTCAACGTAGAAAAGTATGAATGCAGCCCTGTGGACGTGACTGCTGCTGTCTTGGAGGACAGAAGAGCACCCGTCATACTTAAAATGAAGATGTTGAAGAAAGGGCAAGTCGTGCTCAACGAGAATCTTGAACTAAACCCCTTGTTTCACGTCCAAGATAATTTGAGTGAGAAGGTCCAAGTCAATGGTGTAGCATCTCATTTCTTGGCTGTGCCTAGGTGCTTTCCCTTTCGCTACTGTCTACGATAAGTTCGGGTTCTGTGGGAAGGAGGTTTCCTTCAGCCTGGATCTGAAGGGCTGGACTTTCCCTAATCCTCCTACATGGGTTGTGGACGGTTCGTACATGGCTGGCTTACGGTTAGTACAATAAGTGATGACGACCGAGTTAGAGAGAATAGGGCAACGGCCTTGCCACAGTGGATACGCCGGTTCGCGTCAGATCACCGAAGTTAAGCGCTGTCGGGCGTGGCCGGCACTTGGTTGGGTGACCATCCGGGCCACCATGCTCTGTTGCCATTTTTCGGGGTGCACTCAGCCTCGTGATGCCAATTGAGGAGCTCCTCGACCGAATAGTAGCGGTTCCGGTAAAAGAAAACCATCTTAACGACCAGGAGAGCGGTGTGCTGACCACACGCCCCTCCTATCCGCATCCTCAGATAAGGATGACATTGCGGTTAGATGGTCCCGATGGGCCACTTGTGGTCTGAAGACGGAGTCCTTTGTGCTCTATAGAGAGTATACAAAATATAAACAGCCAATCGCAATAAAATCGTCAAGTGAGGAATTTGTTCAAAAATGGTTCAAATGGCTCTGAGCTAAGGGACTTAACTGCTGAGGTCATCAGTCCCCTAGAACTTAGAACTACTTAAACCTAACTAACCTAAGGACATCACACACATCCATGCCCGAGGCAGGATTCGAACCTGCGACCATAGCGGTAGAACGGTTCCAGACTGTAGCACCTAGAACCGCTCGGCCACTCTGGCCGGCGAGGAATTTGTTAACTAAAAATGTAGACTGGAGAGTTGGGAAGTCTTTCCTGAAGATACTTCGATGGAGCATAGCCTTGTGTGGAAATGAAACGTGGACGATACACAATTCAGGCAAGAAGAGAATAGAACCCTAAGAAATGTGATTTTACATAAGAATGCTGAGGATTGGATGGGTAGAACATGCAACCAATGAGGAGCTATTGCGTAGAATTGAGGAGAAAAGAAATTTGTGGCACCCTTGACTAAAAGAAGACCTCGGTTGATAGCACACATTCTGAGACATCAAGGGATCAGTACTAAGGATGTAAGTTGCAGTGTTTATTAGGAGATGAAGATGTTTGTGCAGGATAGATGGCATGGAGAGCTGCATCAAAGCAGTCTTTGTACTGAAGACAACGTCAGCAGATTTTCCCATTAGAGCCAGTGTTTCTGACGTCTGTCGCAGAACAAATTCTAAAAGTCCTGCCGAAGTCTTTATCAAACAGAAACAGCAAATGTTCATTGAAAATGCTTACTTTCTGCTCCTGTTTCGGATTGGTCACAAGGCCCGAATGTAAAACGGAGCAGTTTGGAGCTCAAGAAATTCAGGATCCTCGAACAGCACTTGCGGGGTGTGGAAGTCGTGTGTCCTCTGGGGCGAAGGTGGTTTTTTTCATAGTGAATTTGGGGAGTAGGACATCCCTCGTGATCAACCAATGCAGTAGGCAAGTCTGACAGAATCCTAAGTCCGTTCCCGTGCCCGGGCTTGGAGTTCTACTTAGCGACTTTCCCGTTTTTCAGATGTCAAATGTGTGTGATTTTATACGGGACCAAACTGCTGGGGTCATCGGTCCCTAGCCTTACACACTACATAAAATAACCTATGCTAAGAACAACACACACTCACCCATGCCCGAGGGAGGACTCGAACCCCGACGGGAGTGGCGGTGCAGTCAGTGACATGGCGCCTCTCACAGCGTGGCCACTCCGCGAGGCTCCTGTTTTTCTCTGCCAATGTTGCGAATTAGTGATCGTGGTCTTATTCGGTAAAAGAGAGCCACAGAGCAGAGCTCGGAGCCTTAGCCAGCTGAAGATGATGTTACATAAAAGTGATGAATTTAGTTAGTGATAAATCATGCCAATAAATTTCATTTGTTTCGGTGCAAATTTCAGAGTGGTGTTTTTGTGTGACTCCTTGCCTAGGGTCCGTGAACTGTACTCCCGTTTCGTTGCTGTGGTTATTACCGTTAAGTGTCACCACTAGCCAGGTGGAGGAGATGTATGAACTGCTAGTGGAGTGCATTTTACAGCCCACTGTCCACATCTCTGAAACGTTGGTTGGTTCGTTGGTTGTTTTGGGGGATGGGAACAAACACCGAGATCATCGGTCCCATCCAATTAGGGAAGGATGGGGAAGGAAGTCGGCCGAATCCTTTCAAATGAACCATCCCGGCATAGGAATCTTTCTGACAGCAGGATAGGTTGCGAGGTGCCGGGTGGTGAAGAGATTGTACCTGTTTAAATCTGACGAATTTTGCATGAGAACGAGACATGCACTCGATCCCCTCCTTACCTACCACCTAATTAATTATGCGCACAAAGGTAACGAAAGGAAATAATGGTGGACGCTGCTAGTTGGTAAAATAAGGAGTGCACACTCAATAATTTAATAAACATCACAATCTACTCAGAGAAAAAAAGAGAACTTTATCATAATAAACAACAGGAAATGGGATTCTGCATATATCTACGGAATAATATACGGATTAAATATTACAATGAGATTTATTATACATCAGTACATAAAGGCACATGATTATCGACACAAACAGTAGGTTAAAGGATAGAGTATACTGAACTATTACGAGAATAAGAGTTGGCTCGAGAACAAGGTGCTACCCTCTGTGATCCAATAAATTGAAGATAATGACTGTAGGTCCTATTGAATTAAATATTACTCTCCTGAATATATTGCAGTATCGATTAGAAGTGAGAGCTCAAATAGGACCACATGGAGAAAGAGGAAAGGTGGACTTGTAGCAAAGCGAGCGCGCGCGCTGTTGAGGACTTCAGTATAAAATTGATAGATCCTACAATGCTGAAGCCGCAAAATACTTTACAAATCTTTAAATTTGTAGAAGATCGTCGGTAGGCAGCGTTCTGATGATGTAGGTGCCGACTTCTGCTGTGCAGCAACTCTGTTTCAACCCCTTGGCCTCGAAGGCTGTCCGACAGTTCTAAGTTTTACCGAAAAAGTGCGACTAAGTCGCAAGACCGTCCGACTCCGACGAAGATCAGATCCCGAATGCCCTGCACCCGCGCAACGCAAGAGCACAGCCTACATTGCTCAACTCCCTACTATCATCGAAAACCGAAAATCAACATTCAGTGCTGATTCCAAAATTACCCCACACTGAATATCATTCGCGCCAATAGCGATCGTTCCCTCCAGTTTCGAGCAGGGCTTTATGACGTCAGCTAGCCTCAGTTTAAGTTGGACAATCATGCCTCTGCTATTCAGCTGAGGGCACTGAACTTGCCGTTTGACTGGCTACGTAAGCAAAATGCCTAGGCCACCGGACATCCGGCGCCAAACAGTCGCGCCCAGCAGGGCACGGTCCACAAGTATTCTCAGAATCATAAGGACAATGCAGTCAGTCGGTGCCAGAAATCTTCGTTCCAGACGCGCCGGAACGGTAAACACATAAACTGTGGCGAACTCAGACGTCTCACAGGTACAGTTTCGCCCTGCATACAATAGGCGAAACTGGACGGATGTCAGTCGTTCTGCCAGGCGCTTAAGCCCATTGATGTACGACTGTCTCAGTATTCACATAAGTGCAGCCCCCAACCGGAAACGCAGTATGCTGCGACCTCCGGAGCTCTCCTCGCACAGGCCACCCAGGGAAGTAACCCAACATGCATGATAGTCAAGTGAAAAGTATTTTGAGCTCTCAGTACAAATACTCTCATTACAGTAACCTTATTCGGCCTGTTACCACCGTGCAATGACATAAAACATTAATAAAATCGATGAAAATGAGAGGCGACATGCAAAAGAGGGCATGAAACCTCTCAAGGTGCAGGGCTTTCATTATTTACACCGGAGAAATTTTCTTTTATCCCATTCTATGATCACAAACAATCTTATCCTCAGACTATAAATTTCGATCATGGTGACTAACTTCAGATTTGTCTACAACATATCCTAATGTAAGAAAGCCAAAGTTGGTCATCAAGAGAATCAAACAAAATCAGCAGGGTACCGTGAAACATAGCTAAAAGTACGCTGCAACCTAGGCCATAGTATAGAGTCATCAAGTAAACGGGGCTACTGTTACGGTTACTGCTGTATTGGAATGGTAAGAAGCTTAACCATGTCTCGCAGATCAAAGAGAGGCTGGCGACCCTTATTATTCGATTTTATAGGGTAGCCGAGCAATGAATTGATACGGGCGCACCAACAAACGTTTCCATTGAAACCCACGGAGCCTTACGTCGTGGAATTTGTCCCCCGCGCTGCACGGCGAAAAGAGCGCGTGGGTTCAAGCCTCGGCTGTGCGGCGCCTGGAAGCTCCGAGAGTTACGGACGAAAGAAAGGTTCAATGTCAAATATTACCTTCCTTCTGAATTTTTCTCTTTTTATATTGGTTTTATTTTGTAATGAGACGTTCTGGAGTTCCACAGCGGTAGTTCAATGTGCCTGTGACTCTCACGAACTGAGCAAAAAAAGGAAAAAAATCACCCACCGATTTCACATCTTGAACATGAAAAATTAATGACACCTCTACTCGTTGAATAATATTTCATACAGAGTATAACAGTCAAATCTTTCCACTTGTAACCTCCCCCTCACTTATCGACCTCAATGACAGTGAAAAATTAAACCGCGTGCACCTAATGGAAATTTGGGAAAAAGCAATCGTCACCGAAGTTAATTTGTCGGTAAGGAGGGAGGAAAGGGTTACATCTAACTGAAAGGAAAAATGCAAATGAAATTGGTGGAAATTAATTTTGAGAAAAGGGTAAAATTAATAAAGGAAGTAAATGTACGGTCGTTACGTTAATAATTAATTGGCGTTAATTAGATATTTGAGATTTGGGGAAAATTACGGTCGCCAGTCATATGGACAACTACTATAATAACTGAAAATGAAAGATTAACACACATATAATTAGCACCAAAAGCGTGGCAACTGAAGGTTGACATGTGTTGTGTGAAAACTGAATGTTTGTCAGAAGTAATAAATTTCGCTACACTCTGACTTAATTTAGCAAAAGAATTCATAAAACGGGAAAATTGAAAGTTAATTTGGTGACTTAAATTAATAGTGAACTCTGTTTCTGAAGCACTATGAAATTCAATAAAATAAGGTTAGTCTTGAGCTACCTCAACAATCATTTCAAAAGCTACTTGAATCTACGTAATTTAGAAATAAGAGATTTAACTTTGAACTTGAATTAAATGATTCTGAACAATTAACAATAATAAAACTTAGTACGTACCAAGCTGAGCTGCAGTCACAGGTAAGCTAAAATATGGTAACAAAACTCGCCCTCTTAATTTGTGCTTGTGTAGTCTAAATATTGTAGCCAGCAATGAATACTGTAACTGAACTTTGAAATTAAACCAGTGAAATGGATTGATATTACTTTAATGCTGGCGTTTGAATTTCGACGACACTCGGATTCATTCCGGAAAAGGAAGGGACCCTGCTTGGTAATGCAATTGGGACAATGAGTAACAAAGGTTCATGCTACGTTGCTGTAATTTTGTGAGGCAAACTGAACATTTTGAGAAGCTGAGGTCTGCCATACAGTTCTAAAACTTTGCGTGCTTCCAGTCTTCCTTGTTGGTTGATTGAAGGTTTGAAGTCGTCGATCGAGGAGTCACTCATTGTCGGCCGTCGCTGTTGCAGAAGCTGGATGTTGGCGCGCCTTCTTCTCGACACGGTCACCAGGCGAAACGGGCTCTTGATGTGCGCCAGCTAATGCTTCCCGTCCGCGACACCGTATCAGAAACTATCATAGCAAGTCGAGCGCAATTATATGCTGCCAAACCCCGAAAGCGCGGCAACTCGCGGGAGCGTCACACAACACACCTGCTCCATCGCCCTACTCCAGCCAGACTCCCTCTGCCCGCGCTCCATGCGGCAAAGTTAACACTACCAAAGATCCTAAACACTTTGGTTTTCCACACGACCTATTGATGTAATCGTTCGAGAGCATAGTTTTCCCTAGGCAACACCCAGCGTAAAAATACAAATAATATTTACAAAACAAACCAATTATACATCGACATAAATGCATATATATATATATATATATATATATATATATATATATATATATATATATATATATAGTAAAACAATTACAATATATAAAGACACAGAAATGTCATATCTTCAGGTAACGAAATAAGGAAAAAAATGTATAGTACAATAGATGGAAATAGGAGGATATGCATTTCCGGCGTTACACACTGAGAAGTCCCTAAATTCATCTCATTGAGTCTAAGTGGAAGTACCTGTATTGCAAAGGGACAGCCGAGACACTGGAAGCACTGACTGAAATAAACAATTGTGACTGATCCACTGTCTTCGCCACAAAATACCTCATCCTCGATGGAAGAGTCTATCACGAATACTAGCCTGACAACTCAGGATTTTTCTTTCCGGTACAAATCGCAGAGTAAAAACTGATAAAACACTTGAAGAGCGCTCATTGTGTATTCCTTAGCTGTCTGCAGATTGGTACACTGATTGTTATCTCGTCACTCATTGGGTAAACCAAAAATACAGACACCCCCTGCGGGTCCGGGGTAAGAATAGGCCCGAGGTATTCCTGCCTGTCGTAAGAGGCGACTAAAAGGAGTTTCAACCGTTTCGGCCTTCCATGTGGTGGTCCCCCTTGGGGTTTCACCTCCATTTTTCAAAATTCTACAGAAGTACGAGCCTTTTGGGGAAGGACGCCTTACATGGTGTATCACTGGTCCTCAGTGCACTAAGACCTTGGCACTCAACATTGTAACGGCGTTGTAACCACACCCACTATTCCTCAAATTGGGCCTAAACGCCTGATGGGTTGCACAAGTTACGCCCATAGTGCGTCCCCATCTGCACCTACGATCATGATGGACTTTCCATGGCACCCGACATCCAGCACGGTAGCCAGCCCGTTGTGGTGGGGTCGTCATGACAACACAGGGATCGTACTGCCGATAACTGAGCTGCACCCTCCCCACGTCGGCCAAGGAGTAGATGCCCGTCTCCTTGGGGCATCAGGACTCCCGGCAACGGTCATCCTGCCAGGTGGCCCTTGCTGAGGCTGGGTGGCGCCCGTGGGGAGAGCCCCTGGTCGGAGTGGGTGGTATCGGGGCGGACGTTTCGCAGATGAAACGTCAACATGTATCAGGTCGCTCTGCGGTCGAGTCTTTTAAAAAGAAAGGTACTGTCTCTGGTTCTGGTTCTCCTGCCCTTTCCCCCTTGGCCACTCCCTGGGAGGAAGGACAGGCCCGCCGGCTTGGGGCGAAGTACTTCCCCCGCTATTTAGTCTGTTCTCGGACCGATGGGGGGACGTTCGCCACCTCCAAGCCCATGTTCTTTGTCCAGTACGTCGAGGACATCTTCGGGGAAATCGAGGCTCTCAGTAAAATGCGTTCGGGGTCCGTTCTTATAAAGACTGCCTACGCCACACAGTCGGCGGCGCTCCAGGCGTGCGACTGACTAGGGGACATCCCAGTGTCCATTGTCCCGCATCTGGCACTGAATAGGACGCAGGGGGTTATTTTTCATCGGGACCTCCTGCTGCAATCTGATGAGGAGCTCAGGGCCAACCTGGAGCGCCGAGGCGTGCATTTCGTCCGGCGAGTCCAGCACGGCCCCAAAGACCGTCGCATCGACACCGGGGCCTTTATCCTCGCCTTCGAGGGGACGTTCTCCCAAAGGTAAAGGTGATGTGCTACCGGTGCGACGTGCGACCTTACGTCCCGCCTCCTGTGCGCTGCTTTCGATGTTTGCGCTTCGGGCACATGTCGTCACGGTGTGAGGCTGAGCCCCTTTGTGGCGACTGTGGACGTCCTCTTCGTGAGGACCATACATGCACCCCACCACCTCGGTGCGTCAATTGTCCTGGTATCCACTCACCTAGATCTTTAGACTGCCCCGTGTATCGGAAGGAGAAGAAGATTCAAGAATTATAAATTTAGGATCGTCTCTCATATTCTGAGGCCAGGAAGAAGTATGACCGCCTCCCTCCCGTGACGTTGACAACTTCGTTTGCCTCAGTTGTGTCCACTCCTTCCACAGTATCCTCACCCCTATCCTGTCCCCCCTCCACCTCCTCACCCCATCCGGGGTCTATGCCTCCGCCTCCCAAATCCCTCCCTTCCAAATCCTCCTCCCTCGCGGCCCCTGCCCCCTCTGCCCCAGGGGCCACCCTTCCTCCACCTCCCCCTCCGTCGCCTGCGAAGCGATCCTCTTCTCAGGCGTCCATCGGGGAAACGTTCCGGACACCGGCTTCCGAGGTCCGGCGTTCAAAAAACGGACCCCGCGCGTGAGGACCTTCTTCGGGTCCCGCCCACCATCCCCGTGCCTCATCGGACTTCCAAGAAGGCCTTCAAGAAGAAGTCCTTATCCCCCTCTCCACCCTGGCGCGTTTCGTCTGACGCTCCATCCGTGAGTCGCTGCTCCCGGCCGTCCTCAGTTTCGCCGGGACGCTCTGCTGCTAGGCGCTCAGCTGGCCTCTCGTCGGCGAATGATGCTGCCCCTCCTACGCAACCCAGGAAAGCGGCCGCAGCTGGCGACGACTCGATGGAACAGGATCCGCCTCCCGCCGGTTGTAGCGTTGTTCCCTCGAAACCTGGCCCTCCGCGGCCGTCGAGGTGACCAGCTCTTCACCCGTTTCGTTCCCCTTTTTTCTGACTAGCGATGGCTTTGTTACATTGGAACATAAGAGGTATTCGATCTAATCGGGAGGAATTACAACTGCTCCTCCGCCTGCACCGTCCGCTCGTCCTTGGTCTCCAGGAAACCAAGTTGCGCCCAACTGACCGTATTGCTTTTACCCACTATACCTCGGAGCGGTCTGACCTCACCCCTGTGGACGGTATTCCAGCTCATGGTGGGGTCATGTTGCTCGTTCGGGACGATGTCTATTACCATCCCATCCCATTGACCACCCACTCCAAGCAATAGCTGTCCGTATTACTCTTTCTGCCTTTACTTTTTCCGTTTGTACCGGCTACACTCCATCGTCACCTGCAGTTAGTTGGGCTGACATGATGCACCTGATTGTTCAGCTTCCTCCGCCGTTTTTATTGTTTGGCGACTTTAATGCCCATCATCCCCTTTGGGGCTCTCCTGCATCCTGTCAGAGAGGCTCCCTCTTGGCGGATGTCTTCAACCATCTCAATCTTGTCTGCCTCAATACTGGCGCCCCGACTTTCCTCTCGGACTCTACTCATACCTACTCCCACTTGGACTTCTCGATCTGTTCTACCACTCCTGCCCATCGGTTCGAGAGGTATGTCCTTTCTGACACCTATTCGAGCGATCACTTCCCCTGTGTCGTTCGTCTCCTGCACCACACCCCATCCCCACGTCCTTCGAGCTGGAACATACCGAAAGCTGACTGGGGACTTTACTCCTCCCTGGCGACCTTTCCGGACCACGATTTTCTCAGTTGTGACAGTAAGGTCGAATACCTCACGGCTGTTATCATCAATGCTGCCGAACGTTCCATTCCTCGTACTACCTCTTCTTCACGTCGCGTTTCCGTCCCCTGGTGGAATGAGGCTTGTAGAGACGCTATCCGTGCTCGACGTCGTGCTTTACGCACCTTTCGCCGCCTTCCTACGTTGGCGAATTGTATTGGATACAAACGACTCCGAGCGCAATGCCGTAGAGTCATCAAAGACAACAAAAAAGCTTGTTGGGCCTCTTTCACCAGCACCTTTAACAGTTTTACTCCCTCTTCTGTCGTGTGGGGTGGCCTGCGCCGGCTGTTGGGCATAAAGGCCCACTCCTCGGAACCTGGCCTGACTTCAGGTAATGAGGTTTTTGTTGATCCTGTGGATGTCTCCAACGCCTTCGGCCGCTTCTTCATGGAGGTTTGAAGGTCCGTCCATTACCACCCTGCCTTCCTTCCCAGGAAAGAGGCAGAAGAGGCTCGGCGACCTTCCTTCCACTCGCTGAATCTGGAAAATTATAATGCCCCCTTTACTATGCGGGAACTCGAACGTGCACTTGCACTGTCCTGGTCCTCTGCTCCGGGGCCAGATGCCATTCACGTTCAGATGCTGGCACACCTTTCTCCGGCAGGCAAAAGCTTCCTTCTTCGTACCTACAATCGCGTCTGGACCGAAGGTCAAGTCCCCATGCGTTGGCGTGACGCCGTCGTTGTTCCTATACCCAAACCCGGGAAGGATAGACACCTTCCTTCTAGTTACCGCCCCATTTCTCTTACAAGCTGTGTCTGTAAGGTGATGGAGCGCATGGTTAACGCTCGGTTAGTTTGGATTCTTGAATCTCGACGGCTACTTACCAATGTTCAATGCGGCTTTCGTCGCCGCCGCTCCGCTGTTGACCACCTTGTGACCTTGTCGACATTCATCATGAACAACTTTTTGCGAAAGCGCCAAACGGTAGCCGTGTTCTTCGATTTGGAGAAGGCTTATGATACCTGTTGGAGAGGAGGTATCCTCCGTACTATGCACAGGTGGGGTCTACGCGGTCGCCTGCCCCTTTTTATTGATTCCTTTTTAACAGATCGAAAGTATAGGGTACGTGTGGGTTCCGTCTTGTCCGACGTCTTCCTCCAGGAGAACGGAGTGCCTCAGGGCTCCGTCTTGAGCGTAGCCCTTTTTGCCATAGCGATCAATCCAATTATGGATTGCATTCCACCTAATGTCTCAGGCTCTCTTTTTGTCGATGACTTCGCGATCTACTGCAGTGCCCAGAGAACATGCCTCCTGGAGCGCTGCCTTCAGCGTTGTCTAGACAGCCTATACTCATGGAGTGTGGCAAATGGCTTCCGGTTCTCTGAAGAGAAGATGGTTTGCATTAACTTTTGGTGATATAAAGCGTTCCTTCCGCCATCCTTACATCTCGGTCCCGTTGTTCTACCATTCGTGGAAACAACTAAGTTTCTAGGGCTCACACTGGACAGGAAACTTTGTTGGTCTCTGCACGTCTCTTATTTGGCTGCCCGTTGTACACATTCCCTTAATGTCCTCAGAGTTCTTAGTGGTTCATCTTGGGGAGCAGATCGCACTGTCCTGCTTCGCTTGTATCGGTCCATAGTCCAATCAAAGCTGGATTATGGGAGCCTCGTCTACTCGTCTGCTCGGCCATCCCTCTTACGCCGTCTCAACTCCATCCACCATAGGGGGTTACGTCTTGCAACCGGAGCATTCTACACTAGTCCCATCGAGAGTCTTTATGCTGAAGCTGCCGAATTACCATTGACCTGCCGGCGCGACGTACTGCTTTGTCGGTATGCCTGCCGGCTGTTGTCAATGCCCGACCACCACTCTTATCAGTCCTTCGCCGATTCTCTCGACCGTCAGTATGGGTTCTATGTGTCTGCCCTGCTGCCCCCTGGAGTCCGCTTTCGTCGCCTGCTTCGACAATTGGATTTTGCCCTCCCTACCACCTTCAGAGAGGGTGAGAGCCCGACACCACCTTGGCTCCAGGCTCCGGTTCATATTTATCTCGACCTCAGCTCGCTCCCGAAGGAGGGTACTCCGGCTGCAGTGTATTGCTCACGGTTTGTTGAACTTCGTGCGCGACTTGCCAGTCACACCTTTATTTACACTGATGGCTCCAAAACTGACGATGGTGTCGGCTGTGCCTTTGTCGTCGGGGCCGTCACCTTTAAATACCGGCTCCTCGACCAGTGTTCCAGCTTTACTGCCGAGCTTTTTGCTTTCCATCAGGCCGTTCAGTATGCCCGCCGCCACCGCCATTCATCGTATGTACTCTGCTCTGATTCACTCAGTGCTCTTCAGAGCCTTGGAGCTCCATATCCGGTCCATCCCTTGGTGCAACGGATCCAGCAGTCCCTCCATTCTTTTGCTGATGGTGGCTCTCCTGTCAGCTTTCTGTGGGTTCCCGGACATGTAGGAGTGCCTTGGAATGAGGCTGCTGATGCTGCAGCCAAGGCTGCAGTCCTCCTGCCTCGGCCCAGCCTCCCATTGTGTCCCGTCATCTGACGTTAGTGGGGTTGTTTGTAAGAGGCTTGTGTTGTTGTGGTGGGATACTTGGTCATCACTTCAAGGAAACAAGCTCCGGGCAGTAAAACCGTTCCCAACTGCTTGGACAACCTCCTCCCGACCATCTCGGCGAGAAGAAGTCCTTCTGACCAGGTTGCAGATTGTGCATTGCCGGTTTAGCCACCGCTACCTGCTCTCCGGTGACCCAGCCCCGCAGTGCCCTTGTGGTCATGCATTAACAGTGCGCCACGTTTTATTGTCGTGTCCCCGTTTTAGTCAATCTCGTGTTGTCCTGTCTCTGCCATCTACTTTACAGGATATTTTAGCTGATGACGCTCGAGCAGCTGCTCGTGTTCTTCGTTTTATTACTTTGACTGGCTTGTCCAAAGACATCTAACTCTTTCACTAATTTTATCTGCATCTTTGTAAGAACTTTCTGGTGTCCCCCTCCCCCCCCCCCCTTGAGTTTTACTAGATTCTATGTGCTCTAACAATTGTGACTGGGCGCTAATGACCTCAGTAGTTGAGCGCCCTTAAACCCCAAACAAAAAAAACAAAAAAAAAAAAAGAAAACAAAAATACAGATGAATAGCTGCTGCAGCTCCCAAAATACGAAAACGCTGTGCAAAATGGCGGAGTTGCAGGGGTAGCAGATTCTTCATGCTCGCATACACTTCCAGGACCCAACGGAACTTCCTGACTTCAAAGGGCACACTCTGTCCTGCCGACAAACAAGAATGGTCGCAGGCATCTGATGAGTCCTTAGAATTTCGCGGCCCTTGAGAAGCTTAGGGAAAGGAAAGAGCCCTGTGTTCCGCAGCGGCCAGGCCTCACAGTCACGAGCATCACTCGCCTGAGCTGTCACACACTAGACAAAATATTGTAACTTGGCTGCAACATTCACATCAAGTGTCTGTTCTCCCAGCACAGTTGAGGAAACACAAATATTTTCAGACAGAACAAAGATCGTGCAGCGACCTGTAAGAGACCAGTTATGTGACAAATGGTACGAGAAACTCCCCCTAAAAGACAGAACGTCCCCTGTCTTCAACTGCACTCTGCGTACGCTGCGCCTTAAACGCCTGGTTGATCCGCCGCTGCACTCGACGTCTCGTATCAACTGAAAAGAGGTTAAACCGCGTCTCGTCGGACCACACTGCAAGTCTGCAGCCACCTTCTCTCCAGTGTCTATGCCGTTTAGCAGATAGAAGACGTGCAGCTTTCTGTGCCGCCGTGAGCTACGGCTTTTTGCGAGACAGGCGACTCCAAATACCCATTGAATGCATAAAGCGCACTCAAAAACTGGTTGATATAGACCTACACTGACGGCCGATAGAAATTTCTATGGGGTTGTGAAATGGACTGTCATTAACGACGAGTGACATTTGAGCCGTGCTCTGGCTCGTGTTTGTGCCGTTGTCAGGTTGGCGACGTGTATTGGGATTTGTCACCTCTCGTTTTCTTAGTCTGTTCACTGCCACCACGACGTTTGCTCGCTTTGTCTGTCCGTGAGTGGCAGCAACGGCGTTATCAAAAATGTTCAAATGCGTGTGAAATCTTATGGGACTTAACTGCTAAGGTCATCAGTCCCTAAGCTTACACACTACTTCACCTAAATTATCCTAAGGACAAACACACACCAATGCCCGAGGGAGGACTCGAACCTCCGCCGGGACCAGCCGCACAGTCCATGACTGTAGCGCGGCGTTATCGATAGCGAGTACTGTGGTACTATCCTTGGAGCGACCTCTAGTATTTCCGGGTCGTCGTGTGTCGGAGCTGAGTTGGCTTAGGACGGAGGAGCAGTGAGGTCCGCACAGCGCCAGTACCCGCCGGGACAGCTGGCGATACATGCACTGCCCGATGGAAGGTTGTGGTCGCGAGTGTACGAACACGTCGCGGTCCGGATTCAGCGAGTGCAACCTTCACTGGTGTGTGTGTGTGTGTCCATGGAAGTGACCACATGGCGATAAGCTGTCAGTCGACGATTCATACTGGCAGCTTCCCCTTGAGCGGGGACGACCGTTGATTGGTCGTTCGGTCGATCGTCTCATTGGACGACGTGTATTTGGTCTTCCGACCGCTTCTGGGCCCTCTGTGTTTGTGTCGACTTGTGGTTCGTGCTTTTTGTTCCACAGTGACTGGTTTTAGCATTGTTTGAGTTGCTGGTGGAATTGTTTCCGCGGGTCCGTGTGTGTCTAGTGTGTTTGAATGAGCAGTTATTTTAACGCTGTCTGCGTACTGCATTTGTGGAGTGGTTCCTTCTGCTTTTCGATGTTTTCAGAGCCGGATTCTGCAGACGCAGTGCTGCTGTCACTTCGCCCTCGACTGAATTATTCCATCGTTGTACTGGTTATCATATGTGAGGTGGATTTGGTAAGAGCGTTGGTCGGTGTTTAAACTGTCCGTAGTTGAGTTGCCATCCTGTTACGTGAGCATTACGCTTGGCTGCCTGTCTCACCGCTTACGCTGTTCTAGGGACCCTTCTCAGGTCGATCCTTGGAGCACTGTCTGTGGATCTCTCCCTTTTTTTTATTTTGTCTGATTGTGTCAATTGTTTAAAAATAATATTTTGTTCGAATTATTCCTATTGCTTGTGGCCTTCAGCCGACAAATAATTTGAATTCTTCTTAATAAGGGCTTCAGTCGTCAGTGTAGCATGTGTTATAATTTTTTAAATTATTGTTTTAAAAATTATTTTGGTATTTTCAACGTGTACTTGTCTTCCTCACTTGTAATTCAGGCCTTCAGCCGCTAATTGTTCTGAAGTATTGCTTGTGGCCTTCAGCCGACGAGTAATTTTGAATTCTTTCTTACTATGGCCTTCAGCCGTCAATGTAGCTTGTGTTGCAGTCAGTTTTTTTAAAAAAAAGATTGTTTTTAAATAATTATCTCCTTAAATAAAGTGTATGTGTTTACTGTGCAACCAACGCTAACTGATTAGGCCCCGTCCATACCTTTTCCTGCTTTCCCTAAGTTCCACGCATCAGCATTCGTCTCTGGTCCCTGTCGGTAGGAGGTATCGTAGGACGGCTATTGTTTCCCTGTGTTACGTGACTGCGAGTGTCAGACCGTCCCTTATAGACATGCTGGACAGTCTGCACTGATATATCAGGAAATCGGGCCTAATTTTACTCACGGTGCGGTCATGGACATGTTGAGTATGAGCTACGACGATCCGAACGTAAGGAAACATAACATAAATCTCCGACCCAGCTACGAACTGAACCCGAACCCCTTTGGGTAGCAATCCGCCGCGCTGACAGCGCAGTTACAGAGGCGGACAATGGCAGAAACCTTTCTTCCAATGTCACGTCTGCACGTGACCCATCCTACTGCGCTGATTCGATTCAAACGACTGGCACATACACACCACTTCACTGCCAAGGATTACTGCAGTGGTGGAGCGTCCCATGACCGCTTGGGACCTGTCCTATATGATCTGCAGCGCTCTAAACCGATCAGTACTCCCTTTCAAGGAGCTGGCTATTTTGATCCAAGAAAAACGAGTGATGGTAGGACAACGAAACTTCGTGGAAACATTTATAAGGGCATGCGGAAGAGAAATAACGAATAAAACATTGAAAGAAACACATTTTAATTTGCACATGAAAGGGTAACATTTGTTAATTGCTTACCATGTTTACGTTTCAGGCTACAAACGTTGCTCAGTATGACAAGTGTGCCGGCCGCGGTGGCCGTGCGGTTCTAGGCGCTTCAGTCCGGAACCCCGCGACTGCTACGGTCGCAGGTTCGAATCCTGCCTCGGGCATGGATGTGCGTGATGTCCTTAGGTTAGTTAGGTTTAAGTAGTTCTAAGTTCTAGGGGACTCATGACCTCAGATGTTAAGTCCCATTAGTGCTCAGAGCCATTTGAACCATTTATGACAACTGTATGCATTCACGACAGCCTGGAATCGCTCTAGAGATACCATGTCTCACAAGGGGAGCCCACGAAGATGGGTGTCACGGATTTATTTGAAACTTTGCGCGTTTTTAGTGGGCCATTAAAAGAAGTTAATGTGTAAGTAGCAAGGTGCACTACTCCGGCAATTCCTAGAAAATCGCAAGAGAAGTTTTACGCGTCTGTCATGTAAGTGATGTAGCTGTGCGAACGTGCTGGCTGTAACAACTCATTGTGGTGAAGAGGTTAGCCATCGCGCATAGCAAGAGGTTCGGAGATGAGGCGACGGTTCGAATTCTGCAAACACAAATGTTTTAATCGCTATTTTTTCATCTCTGGTCACATTATTTAATTTATATGACATTTAAGAGAAATTCATTTTCATGAATTTATAGTGAATTTAATATGTTGTTTGTCTATTTACTATTTTAATTAAATTTTCAAAGACGAGCTACAGGCTTGGAAAGGCCAAGCGAAACCTCGAAAATAATTAGGCGAATGACGTTATTCAGTAATACTTCTTCTTCTTTCTTGGCTCTACAGCTCATGATGAGGCTTGGCCTCCTCTACAATTTCCTTCCATCTCTCTCGGTCCTTTGCCAATACTCTCCAGTTTCTATAGCCCATCTTCCTAAGATCTTCGATTACTCCATCTTCCCATCTGGCTCTCGGTCGACCACGTCCTCTCTGCCCTCCTGGCTTTCCTTGTACTATTCTTTTTGGTGCTTGTGTATCATTCATGCGAGCCACATGTCCCGCCCACCTCAGTCTGGATGATTTCACTATCCTTCTGATGGGTTGGCCTTTATATATGATATACAGCTCATGGTTGTATCTCCTCCTCCATCTTCCTCTTTCACAGATTGGGCCGATAATTCGTCTAAGTACCTTTCTTTCAAATGCATCCAGTGTTTCAATAACTTTAGCTGTTAATGTCCAGGCTTCAGAGGCATATGTAAGCACTGGTCGTATAAGTGATTTATACATAGTTAATTTCGTGGTACGAGTCAGGAGCCTTGAGGATAGCAGTCTTGTTAGGGCAAAATAGGCTCTGTTGGCCAGTATTAATCTCTGCTTAATTTCAAAGGAGGTATCATTTAGATGTGTAACTGTCGAGCCCAGACACTTGAAATGTTCAACTCTCTCAAATGTATAATCGCCCATTGTTATTGCATTTGGCATATTTTCTCTATGTGCTTTTCCAGCTGCCATATACAGGGTTATTTCAAATGATTGAAGCGATTTCACAGCTATACAATAACTTTATTATCTGAGATATTTTCACAATGCTTTGCACACACATACAAAAACTCAAAAAAATTTTTAGGCATTCACAAATGTTCGATATGTGCCCCTTTAGTGATTCGGCAGACATCGAGCCGATAATCAAGTTCCTCCCACACTCGGCGCAGCATGTCCCCATCAATGAGTTCGAAAGCATCGTTGATGCGAGCTCGCAGTTCTGGCACGTTTCTTGGTAGAGCAGGTTTAAACACTGAATCTCTCACATAACCCCACAGAAAGAAATCGCATGGGGTTAAGTCGGGAGAGCGTGGAGGCCATGACATGAATTGCTGATCATGATCTCGACCACGACCGATCCATCGGTTTTCCAATCTCCTGTTTAAGAAATGCCGAACAACATGATGGAAGTGCGGTGGAGCACCATCCTGTTGAAAGATGAAGTCGGCGCGGTCGGTCTACAGTTGTGGCATGAACCAATTTTCCAGCATGTCCAGATACACGTGTCCTGTAACGTTTTTTTCGCAGAAGAAAAAGGGGCCGTAAACTTTAAACCGTGAGATTGCACAAAACACGTTAACTTTTGGTGAACTGCGAATTTGCTGCACGAGTGCGTGAGGATTCTCTACCGCCCAGATTCGCACATTGTGTCTGTTCACTTCACCATTAAGAAAAAATGTTGCTTCATCACTGAAAACAAGTTTCGCACTGAACGCATCCTCTTCCATGAGCTGTTGCAACCGCGCCGAAAATTCAAAGCGTTTGACTTTGTCATCGGGTGTCAGGGCTTGTAGCAATTGTAAACGGTAAGGCTTCTGCTTTAGCCTTTTCCGTAAGATTTTCCAAACCGTCGGCTGTGGTACGTTTAGCTCCCTGCTTGCTTTATTCGTCGACTTCCGCGGGCTACGCGTGAAACTTGCCCGCACGCGTTCAACCGTTTCTTCGCTCACTGCAGGCCGACCCGTTGATTTCCCCTTACAGAGGCATCCAGAAGCTTTAAACTGCGCATACCATCTACGAATGGAGTTAGCAGTTGGTGGATCTTTGTTGAACTCCGTCCTGAAGTGTCGTTGCACTGTTATGACTGACTGATGTGAGTGCATTTCAAGCACGACATACACTTTCTCGGCTCCTGTCGCCATTTTGTCTCACTGCGCTCTCGAGCGCTCTGGCGGCAGCAACCTGAAGTGCGGCTTCAGCGGAACAAAACTTTATGAGTTTTTCTACGTATCTGTACTGTGTCGTGACCATATGTCAATGAATGGAGCTACAGTAAATTTTTAAAATCGCTTCAATCATTTGGAATAGCCCTGTATTTTGTTTTTTGCTCATTAATAATTAACCCCATGTTCCTACTGGCCTGTTCAGGAGCTGTAAATGTCTCTTCCATTGCTTTTTGGGTTCTTGTTATTATATCTATGTCATCTGCGTAGGCCAGTATCTGCACTGATTTATAAAAGATCTTTCCCCTATTCAGTAGGTTTGCGTTTCTCATCACCTTCTCCATGGCGGCATTAAAGAGAAGGCATGCCAATGCATCCCCTCCATTTTAATACAGTAATTCAGTAATACAGTAAGTCACAATGTGCCAGACCACCAAGAGGAACGTGCAATTAATCGTCAGATGTGCTTTCGACATTCGCGTGCTGCAGGATAGCATTTGTCTTATATACGCGGAAAATGTAAGTTGAAACGGCATCTACTACATCGAATGAATGCAGTGTTCCTGCATTTACAGGAAGTTTTCAGATTTTCTGAGGGAAAACAGACCTCGCTGACATTTTGAAAAAATTCTCTTTCTTACGATTGTATCGATTAAAAATTAAAGTTGAGCGAGAGTCTAACCGACGCCTCAGACACGTTCGTCTTACAACGGTCGAACGCTAAGCACTGTTTTTTTTTTCCTTTTTCCTAATCTCATTTTGTTTTGTTCGCTAATGTTCGTTGCATTCCTCCAGGGCGAACATCCTACGACACTTGTTCAAGTTCATCGATGATCCTTTCACTCAGCTTTTCTATTACAGAGGGCAGCTAACCCTCTGACCGAACACGCGGAGCTACCGTGTCGGAGGCCACATCACGACCACGAACTCTGACGTCCAGCACCTACTCACAGATACATAAGCCACATAATTGCTCAGAATTACCAGAATAGTGCACCTTACTACTTTGCCATTATGTTGTTTTAATGGCCTACTAAAGGTGTACAAAGTTTGAGGCAAATCCTTGATCCCAACGTCGTGGCATCCCCTTGTCAGCTGATCGCAGCGCTTCTGGAAGATTCTACCACGCTGTCGCGTGCTTGAAGACAGAAAGATGTATCCAGCAATCTCAGCCATGGCAACCGTAGCTTCTTCAACAATTTGTGGCGCGACTGGCAGTTGCCCTCCCCTAGGAGCAATTCCCATATCGCCAGTTAATTCGAACTTCAGAATCATGTCCTTCATCCCTGGGGCGAAAAGAGGATCCCTCCGTACTTTTTTCATGCATCGGTACTCGCGAAACGAAGGAGCACTATAGCTGTTGTTTTGATAACACAGCTTTAGGAATAAGCTCTGCTCACCTTGTCCACACCCATGCTGACTATCTGCGACTGTTTAGGCTAGGCGCAAATTGAGACGCGTATAGCGCGTGTGGCGCGACGCAGCGCAGCGCGCGTTTTTGTAACATCACCGGTTCAAATGGGACCGCGCAAATTGCGACGCGACGCGACTGGGACGCTACACGCGCCTGCGCCAGGTCGCGCGGCGTTGAGGTTGAGGCACAGTTGACAGAGGGTAGTGAATAAGGAAGCAAGGAATATTATAAAATCATGTGATTAAGAATCAAGGCAGGAAAGTAAAGCAAGGTTATCTTCTCGCTGCCTAGTAAGCTAGCGTATCTGTACGATCTGTTACAAAAATTTAGAAAGGGATAATCTCCACAGGTGTGATCCCTTTTTTCTTGTGGTAAAAAGCGTCCAAGATCTGAAGTTTCACTGTGATTACTCTGATATGGATGTAATAATGTAATACGACACACTGTACTACATGCATGTGAACAACATATTTCCACTGCAAGCTAGAACAGTCGAAAAGCAGTCACAAATAACAATGTTTTAATTGGTTCGCCGTGATGAGAAAAAGCATTTCAATCGTTGCATGGACATTATCAGCATTAATAAACTAAGTATACAACAACAGGCTACACAAATGAAGAAAATGGTCGGTATTATTACGAAAGTAGGAATATCCTAAAAGAGTGTTATGATTAGATATATTTAATTTGTTGAAATGTGCTGCTGACAAAGGCAGAGCTACTTTCATGACAATGTTTTTCGAACTCCATCTCACAAGGCACACATCGCTAACTTGTGCATTCCTATCGCGCGCATTATCCTTCGCTGCTGACAATACACTGACTATTGTGTTGTGCGACAGATCAATTGTTTATTTTTCTCAATAACAACTATTTTATTCGCGATCACGCATTGTCAGTTTGGCAAGCCCTAGGTGAGTAAACAGTATCTGGCATGTGCCTACCATTCCGCCTGAAGGAACGCTCGTCATTATTTTAATACTGCTCAGATCAAGAGAAGGAATAAAATCCTTTGGTAAGTTTCCATTTCCGTCGCTCACTGTTAAAAATACGATGGGTTACGGGGATTCCACCAAAATTCCAACAGAATTGCCAATCTGTATTTGTGTGAGTTGTTAACCTTTTCTCATTCGAAGAAGCATCACCATTTATGAGTAAAGGCCACATTTCTCCTGGTGACTGGTTTAATTGTACTTCCTTTGTCACAATGTAATTTGCCAAACTCATCTCTCAGCAGCTATTGAGACAGAATTCCGAAACGTAGGGCCTCATTAAACAAGTAATTGGCAATTACAGAGCTCAATAGCTTAGGAAAAACCTCATAGTATCGGTTTGCAGTAACATAAAAGAAGAAATTTCATGTTTATTTCATACTAGGAAGCTCTTGTTTCGCTAGCTGTCGATAACTCTTAAAAAATTACAGCCACTGGAGTGAAATAAATAAAAAAAGAAGTATAAGTAGTGATATATCGCCATAGATAAGAAGTTCCGTGTGTTTAATGATTGGCAAAACACTCTCCTCCTTGTGTGCTATCATTCGCCAAACTTTCGTTTCGATGTCTCGAGCGGTTTAGGAGATACGAGAGATGTTGCGAGTATTTCATTCTCGCGGGCGTGAGATCGGAAGTGAGCGCGCTACATGGGATCCATTTTCTCGAGATCGGAGGCAGATAGAGATCTCCTCCTAAGTCTAAACAAAAATTCAGCATGTTAGCTAAATTTCATACGCAGCAACATATGGTGTAATAAGCACCAAACGCAAAATCATAGCGACCCCTAATTTTCGTTGCAAACTTTTTGAGTTTTGCGTAGTGTCTTACCAAAATGTGTACATCACAATAAGAATGGTCATTAGCGAGGTGATGGGCACGAAGCTGACATATAACGCTACAAGTAAGGCAAAAATCATATATTTTCAGAGAATAGTTTCTGTAAAATCGTTTGAGAAAGATAAGAGGTTGCGCCCGCTTCGGTTCAGTCAGCGCAGAGCTTCGCCAGTTGGCGCGTGCGAAGTATGGTGTACGCGTCGCAATATGCGCTGCACCCGCGTGACCCGTGCGGCACGTGCGTGTCGCGCTGTAGTTTAGTGTCACGTCACACGTGCTATACGCTTCTCAATTTGCGCCTAGCCTAAGGCACCCTGATGCTACGTCGCCCTACCTCTAACGGCGCCTAGCGGCAAGTCATGACACTAACACTGCTAACAACGCAAATCCTGCAACGCACAGTCTGAACATCATACTTTTAAGGATGGGCACCAGTACGGTAAATAGTTTCTGTCTGCAGTGGCTTAAATACTGGAAGTTTAATTATAATCACCCTGTATTTTTAACCCCCAGTTGTGTTTTTTGCATAATTTTTGTCGACGGACGAAAATACAAAACAAAGTTTTCCAGTCTTTCGGAGACCATTACAACTGAGTGAAATCTGCGTAATCAAATTTCACCTAGTACCCACCAACCCTCCACCCCCTCCGCTCCCTTACCCCGGTTAATCTTCACAATGAAAGACTATTTTCTTTGAACGCTTGTTTTTTAAACGCGAAAGATAAATGATATTTACTTTTTGTAGACGTCTTACTAAACAGCAAACTAATGAATCAGTGACCAATAGGTACTGTTTATTTCTAAAAGCCTTTTTTCCACGGAATGATGACGCAATACTCAGTGCGTCACGAGTGTTGGCTACATCTTCTTCTCAACAAAGAAATCTATCCGCACCGAGGATAGACATTTGTTACTCCCTATCCACATTTGTTTTATCCACACCCTGCTTCGCATTTAAAATCGACCAACTTATAATGTATGCACAATACTTGGGCATACAGTTGCTAAAGCACTTGATTGCTGGACTCCTTACTTTTGAATTGGTAGAAACTGGAAAACTATTCGCTGCCAATGTTTTGTATCTGACCGCTGGTGTTACTAACACTACTACAACTACTGACAATAATAATAATAATCATTATTATTGTTGAAACTTCCTGGCAGAGTAAAACTGTGTTCTGTACCGAGACTCGAACTCGGGACCTTTGCCTTCCGCGGGCACGTGCTCTACCGACTGAGCTACCCAAGCACGACTCACGCCCCGTCCTCACAGCTTTAATTCCGCCAGTACCTCCTCTCCTACCTTCCAAACTTTACAGAAGCTCTCCTGCGAACCTTGCCAGGAAGTTTCATATCAGCGCACACTCCGCTGTAGAGTGAAAATTTCATTCTAGAAACATCCCCCAGGCTGTGGCTAAGCCATGTCTCCGCATATCCTATCTTCCAGGAGTGTTAGTTCTGCAAGGTTCGCAGGAGAGCTTCTGTGAAGTTTGGAAGGTAAGAGACGAGGTACTGGCGGAATTAAAGCTGTGAGGACGGGGCGTGAGTCGTGCTTGGATAGCTCAGTCGGTAGAGCACTTGCCCGTGAAAGGCAAAGGTCCCGAGTTCGAGTCTCGGTCCGGCACACAGTTTTAATCTGCCAGGAAGTTTCATATCAGCGCACACTCCGCTGTAGAGTGAAAATTTCATTCTAGTATTGTTATTGTTATTCTTATTATCATCATTATTATTATACGAAGTAAACCCTACAACAATGTAGTACCTTTTACAAAGTTACTGTTCTGCTGTACTGCCAATTAGTTCGTTTCTTGTTGCGAAACCAATAACAAAGCAGTATCTGATCAATAGTGCGGACTATTTAAAACTTGGAGAAGGCTGTTTTGTGATACATTTCAGCACATGTGAAGTATATGTAGGATTTCCGTATGTCCAGGCTTAGGCCGTACGTCTCTCAACCGACCTTGGAGCAAGCGCTGACGTCCCTGGGTAGGCGTGGCTATCGTCTCCGACACAACTTTTTACTCACTATTAGTGAGTGAGCAATGTGTTTTCTGGTGTGAAGTAACTGTGCTACACGGTTTTGATTATTTTACCTCTATTCGTTTCTTGTCTCACTGTTTAGAAATGGGCAAAAGAACGTGTGTGTTCAACGTGAACCTGCAACACGAATACAAATTTTTGAAATTGTTCAAGGCCATTAATAATAAACATGTTTATTGAACACCATGTACTGAGAGTTTTCTGTTGCACATAAAGGAGAGCGTAATACTGAAGATTACGTGAAAACAGCCAAACATAGGGGTGTCATTAATGACACTGCGTTACCAAACGTGAGAAGTTTTTCAGAGTCAAAAGTTGGAATGAGAGTGATCTGGAGTCTGCAGCTAAACATTGCCATACGACACTGCTACACACGAATACCATTTCTGAAAAAAGTCATGTCTACCGAAAAGTGCAACTGACTAAATAAAGTTAAATGTTAAGACTTCTAAGTAATTTCAAAACCATGTCCTGCGTAGGTCCCAAGCAAATATGGTAAACTTATCAACAGGTCTCAATTTTACTGTTGCAGATGCAAGTTACAAAGTACGTGAGTAGAGAGTGTACTATGTGAGGAACATGTTCATAGATTTGTTGCACAAATTGTCACCCCCACCACATTGTGGCGCAAGTTAATGCTAGTATTTGGAAAAAATGTAATTATTGGTAACTTTTATAATCAACATTACAGTGTTACGAAATGGTGATAACGGACAAGTCTGTAATACAGCTGGAGCCCTTTGTTTTTAACCCTTAAAAATTATGTTTTGCCAATGTTTCTTGTTAATGGGCTCTGAAAAGAACTGTTTCTGCTATTTAGTTGATATGTCCTATGGATAGTCTGGCTGCCTGTAACCACTGACGCTCAATTAGCACCATACAGGAGGCACGTGTAGGGTATTTCAAGGTTAAACCTAAGGACGTGAGCAACGGCTTTACGGCTAGAGCCAGGTCATCGGCCAGAAAATACTGCTGTGCAGATGACCTGGCTCTAGCCGTAAAACACCAGGAAATGAAGACAACAGAAGAGATTCTCACCAATTACTTGTGTGCATTAGAAAATTACTTCAAAATCTGGAGACTCCAACCCAGTAAAACAGAAGTGTCTTGCTTCCATCTAAATAATCGGTTGGTGAACGTAAAACTGGAAGTACATTTCAGAGACATAATTCTTCGTCATAATTGGAACCCGAAATATCTTGGTGTCATCCTGGATCGTACACTATGCTTCAAACAACACCTTCTTAACTTAACTCAAAAGTTGAGGACTCGAAACAACATCTTCCATTAGCTATGCGGAACTACCTGGGGATCTTCAGCAACCACCCTGCGATCTTCAGCTCTGGGCTTGGTGTACTCAAGTGCTGAGTATTGTGCACCTGTTTGGACGAACAGTCATCATACAAGACTTGTTGATACCCAGCTGAATACGACAATGCGCATAATATCTGGCGCAATCAGATCTACTCCAGTTTATTGGCTTCCACTGTTAACCGGTATAATGCCTCCTGATCTACGCAGATGTACTGCCCTTATGAGAGAATTCTACAAGCTCTCCAGGAATTCTAACCTACCCGTGCATAGCGACCTGCCACTTTTAAATCGTAAGAGACTGAAATCACGCAATCCAACTCTGTGCGATGATGCTGACATGGTTGCTAAGGATTTCAAACCTCTTGAAGAATGGAAAGTTCGGTGGGAAACAGTGACAGATGTGCACCTGCATAACATCTTATCAGGTGCTAAACTTCCAAGTGGATTCGACCTACCACGCAAGACCCGGTCTAGTCTCAACAGAATCCGTACCAGCCATGGGCGATGCAGGGATGCTCTCTTTAAGTGGAAGAAGCTGCCTGATCCAGCCTGTGACTGAGGGGCTCCATACCAGATTGTTCACCACATTGTCAGTGAATGCTGGATTCGAGCAATCAGGGCGCCGAAGAGGACTTCCTGCTAGCAACTCCAGATGCAGTGCACCGGATTGAATGATTGGATATTCTGTTGTAAAGACAAACTTAAGTTTCTTTTGTGTCAATATGTACATATGTACAGGTTAAGACAGGCGATAAGTTATTTGTGAGGAATTTCGCGGGGCGAAATCCCGGAGGGATGGGATCTGGAAAATTGGTATACCGTTACCTGGGACCGTATGTTGCCATTAAGGTTTTAGGGCCGGTCAATCTGCTAGTAAAGGAGGTGGCTACCGGGAAGTTGTCTAGGGTCCATGTGAGTCAGGTGAAGCACGCGAAGTAGTGCGTCCTCTTTTCTCCCGGGCGCCGGCTGGTCAGGCTTGAGCGGGGGAGGTTGAGCCAAGGCGCTTGTTGCTGGCGCGCCAGTCTCTTGGATGTCCATTATCGATCCTTCGATGTTTCTTATCTTTGCTTGCCTTGTTGTTTTCCGCATTCGCGGGGCGAGTGGCAGTTGACGTTTTCTCGGGCCACCTGCTGAGACGCCGAGAGGTACGAGGTGGAAGCAACCACGTATATGTAGAGTTGGTTGTACGCGGTCTGCCGGTTCAGCATGGAGGATATGTGTTGGCTGGCTGCCTGTCTGCTCTCCTGATTTTGTTCGTCGTGCCTTGCGACCGCCTAGCTTGGGTTGCTGCCTGGTGTATCCTACACGAGCCATACCGGACGTCCAGCAGAAGCCAGCAGACGTTAAGCACCCTTGTCTTTCTTTAAAGAAAAGGAGCAAATGTATAAGACCTTTTCTAACCAATTTTGGTGGCCTCTTAAGTGTGGCCTTCGCGTTTACACTGCCTTTGGGGAAGGCCTAATTCTTTTAAATTTAAATAGTTGGGGTTGCCTTTCCTCAGAGGTGTTTGATGTTACTGCCGCTTCCGGCATTTGTCTTTTCATTTAAGTGTTGTCATCCCTTCGAGCGACCTGGTGTCACTCCTCGTTAATTAATGCTGGTTTATGTGCACTTAATTTTGAATTGGCCATTTGAATTAATATTTTGGAGCGCAGTATAGCACTAAGGCAACCTCATTGTATACCACCTTGTGCCCCGGCCTAGTACCTTAATTTTCAGCGGCACGAGTTAGCTCCACTACCGGTTTTACTGATGTGCTCCCTTCAAAATCTAGTCTTGTATAAGTTTGCCCCATGTGTATCTGGGAACACAGAGATGAGCTTTAGTGCGACTTCAGTGCTAGTCAGTTAATGGAATCTTCATTTTGGCTTGGCTTCCACTGAAGAGTTTCAGTGGAGCGTAGTGTGTTTGATTTGTTATTCATTTAATTACTGTAAGTTTGTTTTTGTAATGGGGAGCAAGACATTTAAAGACTGTTGGTATTAACTCCCCTAGTTTCGGGGTGTTGCTAATTCGTTCCAAATGGTCTACTACTTATTCAATGGCAAGGCTGTTGATTAGTTGGTAACTGTGAGTACAAATTCACGCTATTTATTTGTCACCGAAATTGTTGAAGTGTCTGTGTCGTGATTCAATCACTAGCCACGTGTTTGAGCTAAATTGATATAAACCTTACATTGCCTCCTTAAAATTTGTTGCCACCAGAAACCCTTAAGACAACTAAGTTTTGTCACTGCTTATGTTAACCTTTACTGGGAGCAATATTTCATGTAGTTAAATTTTGTCTTAAAATGTGTATTTCTCTGATGTAATAAACGAGTGATAAAAGAAAAAGCAAAGGGGCCGGGTCCTTCCCATTGTGTCCGGTTTGTAACACGTATCAATGTATATGTAATTTAATTTCATGATATGTCTGTATAAGCCATACGCTAAAAAAAATGTTTTACCTCTGAGGGGTATGCCTGTGTTGGGAACCACTGATATTGAGGTATTAAGTAAAAAATAAATAAAAAAGGATGTGATCGATAGAGAACGACGTCGGAGTTGGTTGCAAAGTTGTGAGTCGGGTGCTGACATCATGGAGTTTACCTGCAGCGGGGACTTGTGGAAGCGGCGGACGAGGGCTTCCACGGAAGACCTTGAGCACAGACGCTCGCTGCGTGGTCGCGAGAAAGAGGTTCAGAGGAAGTCTCTCCACGGCCAGCTGTCGGCTGGGAGCCGCTGCCTGCTAAGGAGTGTCTCCGTTCCCCGTAGCGCGGCTCGCAGTAATTCCTGCAACTGTGCCAACTGGCGTACATTTTCTTTCCGGTTAAATCTGTGTAACCTTTAAAAATTAGTGCCCGTACAGAGAATCGATCTCAGAATAACAATCACTGTCTTCCTTGTACCAACGCTCAACAGTTCTGACGTATACTGGAGTGTTCACAAGTCAGAGATAGTACAAGCTTCCAAAAACCATGAGGGTGAAAGGTGACGCACGCTGTCCTGACACCGTAGCCGCCTGAAAATGGATCTTATGCTACGTTGTGTTCATGCAATGTTTCTCTTACGACAACGCCATTGCTTAACACTTTGTGTGCTGTTTTGTGCCGCGACCGAACTGCATACTACACCACTAGCCATTAAAATTGTTACAACAAGAAGAAACGCAGATCATAAACGGGTATTCATTGGACAAATATATTATACTAGAACTGACATGTTATTACATTTTCACGCAATTTGGATGCATAGATCCTGAGAAATCAGTTCCCACAACAACCACCACTGACCGTAATAATCGCCTTGACACGCCTGGGCATTGAGTCAAACAGAGCTTGGATGGCGTGTACAGGTACAGCTGCCCATGCAGCTTCAACATGATACCACAGTTCATCAAGGGTAGTGACTGGCGTATTGTGACGAGCCAGTTACTCGGCCACCGTTGACCAGACGTTTTCAATTGGTGGGAGATCTGGAAAATGCGCTGGCCAGGACAGCAGTCGAACATTTTCTGTATCCAGAAAGGCCCGTACAGGACCTGCAACATGCGGTCGTGCATTATCCTGCTGAAATGTAGGGTTTCGCAGGGATCGAATGAAGGGTAGAGCCACGGGTCGTAACACATCTGAAATGTAACGTCCACTGTTCAAAGTGCCGTCAATGTGAACAAGAGGTGACCGAGACGTGTAACCAATGGCAAACCATACCATCACGCCGGGTGATACGCCAGTATGGCGATGACGAATACACGCTTCCAATGTGCGTTCACCTCGATGTCGCCAAACATCGATGCGACCATCATGATGCTGTAAACAGAAGCTGGATTCATCGGAAAAAATGACGTTTTGCCATTCGTGACCAGATTCGTCGTTGAGTACACCATCGCAGGCGCTCCTGTCTGTGATGCAACGTCAAGGGTAACCGCAGTCATGGTCTCCGAGATGATAGTCCATGCTGCTGCAAACGTCGTCGAACTGTGCGTGCAGATGGTTGATGTCTTGCAAACGTCCCCATATGTTGACTCAGGGATAGAGACGTAGCTGCACGATCCGTTACAGCAATGAGGATAAGATGCTTATCATTTCGACAGCTAGTGATACGAGGCCGTTGGGATTCAGCACGGCGTTCGGTATTACCCTCCTGAACCCACCGATTCCATATTCTGCTAACAGTCATTGGATCTCGACCAACGCGAGCAGCAATGTCGCGATACGATAAACCGCAATCGCGATAGGCTACAATCCGTGATGGTACGCATTTCTCCTCCTTACACGAGGCATCACAACAAAGTTTCACCAGGCAACGCCGGTCAACTACTGTTTGTGTATGAGACATCGGTTGGAAACTTTCCTCATGTCAGTACGTTGTAGGTGTCGCCACCGACGCCAACCTTGTGTGAATGCTCTGAAAAGCTAATCATTTGCATATCACAGCATCTTCTTCCTGTCGGTTAAATTTCTCGTCTGTAGCACGTCATCTTCGTGGTGTAGCAAATTTAATGGCCAGTAGTGTATTACATCATGGAGCACCTGTCCGAAAACTGCAAAACTTTGCGACATTTTTCATCGCACAACTACTTTTAAACTTTAGTTCCACTCGGGGCTAACGTTCAGCATCAGTATAAGTATGAAGTGTGAACCCCTCCCCAGGTACGAATATACACTTTTATTCGTTGTGTCATAGAAGAATGCAGTCTCCGAACTTCGTCTTGAATTTTTTGCCATCCTGAAACTCGTGTTGGGTCACTTTACATAAACTAATGCCTGAATGCTGGGATGAAAGTACACGTCGTGCCATTGCATTCCACAATTGCTACAGGTGACAAACTAAGAGGCCGGACAGACTGCTCAAGGATCCTCACATTCCTCTGTGTATTTGGGGTCTGAGTTATAGTGTGGCATTTTGCATTATCCTCCTGGAATATGCTATTTGAAGCCTGGTTTTGAATGGTATGACAACGGGGTTCACCGTCTTTGTCACATAGGGGAGAGCCGGGAAAACCGGCAAGGCTAAGGTATTTTTAAGCTGAGTAGCAAGAGACGGAGATTCGTAAAAGTCAGCGATTATACTCTACAACTACTGAAGTATAATAGAATCTGGTGGAAAAAATGCCAAAACCCCAAAAACTAATTAATGTAAATTAATTAAATTTCGGAAATACATTTGTATAGGTAGCATATCTAAGCGAATGACATTGCAAGATCACAGGTTAATATAAGTGCGAGATAAGCAACGGTAAATGTGAAATGCTGCTACATTAAAAACCTATTTAGACGACAGATTGTTGAATGCAAGCATGCAGGCATGCATGCACTGTGTTGAACAGGTGCAGGATGTCGGTTTGTGGGATGGCGTTCCATGCCTATTGACGGTTAATGCTGCTTGTGTGCTCGACTTGTCGTTCGATGATGTCCCATATATGCTCGATTGGAGACACATCTGGTAGTCGAATAGGCCAAGGCAACGTGTCGACGCCCTGTAGACCATGTTGGATTACACGGTCATGCGTTATCTTGTTGGAAAACACTCGTTTGAAAGCTGTTCATGAATGGCAGCACAACAGGTCGAATCACGAAACAGACGTACAAATTTTCAGTCAGGGTGTGTTCCTGCTGTAATACGAAATCGCACCCCGGACCATAACTTCAGATGTAGGTCCAGTGTGTCTAGCATGCATACAGGTTGATTGCAGGCCCTCGATTGGTCTCCTTTTAAAAAAGGCAGGGCCATCACTGGCGTCGAGGCAGAAACAGCTTTCATGAGAAAATACAACAGACCTCCACGCTGCCCTACAAAGGCCTCTCGCTTGACACTACTGAAGTTGCAAAAGGGGTCAGTGGAATGCCACTACAAGCCGCCTGCCTTGGAGCTGTCCTTGAAGTAACCGATTTGTGACAGTCCGTTGTGTCACGGTGGGGCCGACTGCTGTTCAAATTGGTGCTGCAGGCGCCGTGCGATGCGCCAGAGCCATACGGCTGACACGATGGTCTTCCGTCTGATTAGTGACACGTGGCCGTCCGGAGCCCGGTCTTCTTGCAACCGTACATTCTCGTGAACAGCTTCCAGCAATCATGTACAGTGGCTATATTCATGTCAAGTCTGTCTGTAATACCACAGAAGGAACATCCAGCTTCTCGTAGCCCTAATACAAGACCCCGTTCAAACTGCGTGAGGTGCTGATAATGGCGTCTTTGTCGCCTTAAATGCCTTCTTGGCTAACATCAGCTCACCAGGTCCAATCTCGAAGGTAACTAACGCTCACGGCCGTTACAGCATGTATTTAAAGCAAACCTGACTTGCATTCTCATAATGGCGCTACTAGCGCCACTCTTACGTGACTGCAGCGAAATTTGAATTGACATCATCTTTCACATGTAGAGCAACACCTACCAACTTTAGTTTACGTCGCACAACACTTCTCGATGTTGCGATTTTTTTCCGTCGGTGTAAAATAGTTTAATCATATTAGGATCAAATCAAGTTCAAAGTGGTTCAAATGGCTCTGAGCACTATGGGACTTAACATCGGAGGTCATCAGTCCCCTAGACTTAGAACTACTTAAACCTAACTAACCTAAGGACATCGCACAGATCCATGCCCGAGGCAGGATTCGAACCTGCGACCGTAGCAACAGCGCGGTTCCGGGCTGAAGCGCCTAGAACCGCTCGGCCAACAGTGGCCGGCGATCAAGTCAAGTATTTTAAACAGTTCAATTTCCACGAAGTCGCCACTTAGATTTAAACTACAAATTTAGGGATAAAAAACTTTTTTTATCAAGGAACCAAATACAGGATGTTACAAAAGGTACGGCCAAACTTCCGGGAAACATTCCTCACACACAAAGAAAGAAAATATGTTATGTGGACATGTGTCCAGAAACGCTTACTTTCCATGTTAGAGCTCATTTTATTACTTCTCTTCAAATCACATTAATCATGGAATGGAAACACACAGCAACAGAACGTACCAGCGTGACTTCAAACACTTTTTTACAGGAAATGTTCAAAATGTCCTCCGTTAGCGAGGATACATGCATCCACCCTCCGTCGCATGGAATCCCTGATGCGCTGATGCAGCCCTGGAGACTGGCGTATTGTATCACAGCCGTCCACAATACGAGCACGAAGAGTCTCTACATTTGGTACCGGGGTTGCGTAGACAAGAGCTTTCAAATGCCCCCATAAATTAAAGTCAACAGGGATGAGGTCAGGAGAGCGTGGAGGCCATGGAATTGGTCCGCCTCTACCAATCCGTCGGTCACCGAATTTGTTGTTGAGAAGCGTACGAACACTTCGACTGAAATGTGCAGGAGCTCCATCGTGCATGAACCACATGTTGTGTCGTACTTGTAAAGGCACATGTTCTAGCAGCACAGGTAGAGTATCCCGTATGAACTCATGATAACGTGCTCCATTGAGCGTAGGTGGAAGAACATGGGGCCCAATCATTACATCATCAACAATGCCTGCCCAAACGTTCACAGAAAATCTGTGTTGATGACGTGATTGCAGAATTGCGTGCGGATTCTCGTCAACCCACGCATGTTGATTGTGAAAATTTACAATTTGATCACGTTGGAATGAAGCCTTATCCGTAAAGAGAACATTTGCACTGAAATGAGGATTGACACACTGTTGGATGAACCATTCGCAGAAGTGTACCCGTGCAGGCCAATCAGCTGCTGATAGTGCCTGCACACGCTGTACATGGTACGGAAACAACTGGTTCTCCCGCAGCACTCTCCATACAGTGACGTGGTCAACGTTACCTTGTACAGCAGCAACTTCTCTGACGCTGACATTAGGGTTATCGTCAACTGCACGAAGAATTGCCTCGTCCATTGCACGTGTCCTCGTCGTTCTAGGTCTTCCCCAGTCGCGAGTCATAGGCTGGAATGTTCCGTGCTCCCTAAGACGCCGATCAATTGCTTCGAACGTCTTCCTGTCGGGACACCTTCGTTCTGGAAATCTGTCTCGATACAAAGGTACCGCGCCACGGCTATTGCCCCGTGCTAATCCATACATCAAATGGGCATCTGCCAACTCCGCATTTGTAAACATTGCACCGACTGCAAAACCACGTTCGTGATGAACACTAACCTGGTAATGCTACGTACTGATGTGCTTGATGCTAGTAATGTAGAGCAATGAGTCGCATGTCAACACAAGCACCGAAGTCAACATTACCTTCCTTCAATTGGGCCAACTGGCGGTGAATCGAGGAAGTACAGTACATACTGACGAAACTAAAATGAGTTCTAACATGGAAATTAAGCATTTCCGGACACATGTCCACATAACATCTTTTCTTTATTTGTGTGTGAGGAATGTTTCCTGAAAGTTTGGCCGTATCTTTTTGTAACACCCTGTATACTATATTGTAAAACATGATTCGAATTGCACTTTCCACACATCGAAGTCAGTCCGTCCCCGGTAGCTGAGTGGTCAGCTCGACAGAATGTCAATCCTAAGAGCCCGGGTTCGATACCAGAGAGTTTCTCCGCTCAGGGAATGGGTGTTGTGTTGTCCTAATCATCATCATTTCATTCCCATCGACGCGCAAGTCGCCGAAGTGGCGTCAAATCGAAAGACTTCCAACCGGCGAACGGTCTACCAGACGGGAGACCCTAGTTACAGGACATTTACATTTTTACATCGAAGACAAATTGTGTTTCTCAACTCCAGTACAGGGTTCGTGAGGCCAGAGGGAGCAAAAAGGGTACTTAATACGAGTACATTGGTCCTCTGCTCTTGAATCTGTAGATGGAGAAGCTTCTCCGAACCGAAATATATATGGGTAGTAAAATAAGAAAAATTGTGTTTGCTCAAGTCAGAAATATATTTCCTTATTATCCACTACTATTATGGAGTCAAGATGTGACACTTTGAAAACAATTTGGTTAAAAGGATTCACAGTATGCTTCACCTGTAGACATACTTGAGTAAGTTAGACGTAGATATCCTCTGTGTAGTGAAGAACCTTAAATATCTTAATAAACATAAGACGTCTGGTCCAGATCGTATACCAGTTAACTTCCTTTCAGAGTACTCTGATATATGCTCAGAAACCGGTCGCTAGTGGAAAGATGCCTCCTTAAAGACTTAAAAAATTCGCAGATCACACCAACACTCAAGAAAAGAAACAGGAATAATTCGCTGAATTAGAGATCCATATCACTAACGTCGATTTGCAATAGGATTTTTTGGAACATATACCGTGTTAGAATATTATGAATTACCTCAAAGACGATTTATTCATAAACAGCCAATGAGGATTCAGGAAATGTCATTCTTTTGAAACACAACGAGCTTTTTAGTCTCAGGTAGTAGTGAGTGCTATCGACAGAGGACGTCAAATTGCTTCCATACTTCTAGATTTTCCGAATGCTTTTGACACCGTTCCTCATAAGCGACTTCTCATCAAATTGCGTGTCTGCAGAGTATCTGGGTGATTTCCTATCGGAAAACTTACAATTCATAAGTGGTAAGTGACGGGACGTCATTGTTACAGTCCCCCTGCTGTTCCTGATCTATATAGACGATTTAGAAGACAATCTAAGGAGCCCACTTATGTTGCTTCGAAACGATGCTGTCATTTATCGCCCTGTAAAGTCATCAGTCATCAAAACCAATTCGAAAATGATTTAGACAAGACATGTGAATGGCTCCAAAAGTGACCATTGACTCCTAATCCCTACGTCCTTCCCGACAGCTATGCACTCGTTAATCGGTATGAGTCTACTGCCCTGTGCTTCATTGCCACTTTGCTCTAATGAAAAGTGTGAACTAAGTCTCATGAGTATTAAAAGGAATCGATTGAATTTCGGTAACACGATAGGTCAGAGAGATCTAAAGACTGTAAATTCAACTGAAGACTTAGGAATTACAAACACGAAAAAATTAAACTGGAACGATCACATAGATAATGTTTTGGGAAGAGCGAGCCAAGGTCTAGGATTTATAGGCAGAACCCTTAGAAAATGCAACAGGTCCACTAAACAAGTTGCCTACACTACACTTGTCCGTCCTCTTCTGCGGTACTGCTCCACGTTGGAATCTGCATCAGACAGGATTGACGGGGAACACCGGAAGAGTCCAAAGAAGGGCAGCTCGTTTTGTGTTAACGCGAAATAGCTGAGAATGTGCCACGGATATTATATGCGAATTGGGGTGGCAATCATGAAAGAAGGAGTTTTTCATTGAGGCAGGATCTTCTCATGGATCGCCGGAGTGGCCGAGCGGTTCTAGGCGCTACAGTCTGGAACCGCGCGACCGCTACGGTCGCAGGTTCGAATCCTGCCTCGGGCGTGGTTGTGTGTGGTGTCGTTAGGTTAGTTAGGTTTAAGTAGTTCTAAGTTCTAGGGGACTGATGATGTTAGAAGTTAAGTCCCATAGTGCTCAGAGCCATTTGAACAATTTGATCTTCTCATGAAATTTCAATCACCAAATGTCTCCTCCGAATGCGGAAATATTTTTTTGGCGTCCGCCTACATACTCAGACATGATCTTCGTGATAAAATAAGAGAAAACAGACCTCGCACGGACAGATTTAAATGTTTATTTATCCCGCGCAATGTTCAAACGCGGAACGGTAGAGAAATAATCCGATGGTGGTTCGATGAACACTCTCCCAGACACACTCTCCCAGACACAGAGTAATCATGTTGATATAGATGTACGAAGCTCGCATAAGGGTGAAATTCTGGTCCATTCATCCCAGATACGTCATGGAATTATTGAAGTATCATTTTGGTAACGTTCATAAAAATGGTCCAAATGGCTCTGAGCACAATGGGGCTTAACTTCTAAGGTCATCAGTCCCCTAGAACTTAGAACTACTTAAACCTAACTAACCTAAGGACATCACACACATCCATCCCCAAGGCAGGATTCGAACGTGCGACCGTAGCGGTCGCGCGGTTCCATACTGTAGCGCCTAGAACCGCTCTGCCACTCCGGCCGGCCGGTAACGTTCAGTGAAGATGTTTGTGTTTTACCGCATTACGTTCTTGTCAGTGTATTTTGTTCATCACTCTCATAGTACGTATTGAAGTTTGTGTAAACTTTAGCAAAAGTGACTCCTGCACTTCAATTCACAAAGCCACCAAATCCATTCATGATCAGCTAAGTCTCAGGAAGTGGCATGTTCATATTTTTTCATCAGTCTTCTGAAGGTCTCATCTGGCCCGCCACGAATTTTTCTCTTGCGACATCTCTTCAACTAAGAGTGGCACGTATGCACAACATTTTCAGTTACGGATGAGGAGTGACACGAGCAGCTGGAACAGCGCAGCGATTTAATAATCCATAGAAACTAAAAGAGTCTTTGATCGCAAATTTCTGTATTCCGTTGAGTTACTGGTGTTTATTATTACGATCAGCGTCAGCCTCTTTTATTAAGTTTAAAGCCAACGGCATCCTTCCCAGGGGACACCGCCTTATCGTAGGCACCTTCAGTGCCGGGCAGGAGGTTTTGCGTGCTTTGATGAGATCGACAGCCGTGTTGGTGGGAGCGTAGCTACTGCAGGGTCACCCGAGCCGGAGTGGTCTCCGCTGAGGAGCCAGACGAAGCGTGTACCACACCATAGTAGGGGGGACTCTATACGCTAGGTCGTCAACCACACTAGGAGAGATTGACCTTATAAAAAAATCTATTATTGCGAATAAATCAACAAGGAATGCCGTACTGCTCCTACGAAGACAAGCTGTGCTGGGAAACAGGAATATGGATTTATCGGTGCTTAAATTTGGAACATGAAACGTGCGTACGTTGTTGCAAAGAGGAGCGATGAGTGGTGTTCCGGAAGACGTGGTGAGGTATGGAATGGAAGTTATTGCACTGTGGGAAATCAGGTGGAAGGCAATAGGAGAGATTTATAAGCAGAAATTCTCCCTATACTATTCAAGAAAAGACGGAAGACAAGGGAAGTACAGAGTTGGGTTTATAGTCTCCAAGGATATGTGTAGATCTGTTATTGCTTCCACCCTACGTAATGAAAGAATATGTACTCTGCGCGTGAAAGGCAAATTTCACAATGTGACCTCTGTGAATGTATATACGCCAGCGGAAGAATCAGATGATACTGTGGACATCTTCTATCATCAACTGCAGGAGGATTGTGACAGACTACCCAATATGATTCCAAAATAGTTCTTGGCGTCTCTAATTCAGAACTAGGACAGGAAGAGGCGTTCAGTAGTGTGTTTGGTAAGGAAAGGCTACATGATGAAACTAATAATAATGGTATAAGAGTTGCCCAGTTTGCTTTTGTAAATAAGTTGAAAGCAGTAAATACCTGTTTTCCAGGGGACAATACCTATAAAGGGACATGGAAAATACCAGGTACAAATGAACCAAACCAAATAGACCATATATTGATATCAAAGAGGTGGGCATCCGATATGGAAAATGTGTGCACTTTCCGAGGAGCTAATTCTGATTCTGACCATACCTAGTAAGAGCCAAAATGAGAGTGAAACTTACCATGGGTGCCAAAGGAAGTAGTACAGAGTAACGAAATGGAATATAGAACAACTGAAAGATAGGCCCACCGTTCAGGAGTACCAGAAAAGATTGAGACAGGAGCTATAAACAAAAGATGTTAGACATGATACAGGCAGAGAATGGAACTCTATTAAAGATGTCATTAGGATAACAGCACATGAAATACTGGGGGGAACAAGGAGACTTAGGAATGAAGACTGGTATGATGATGAATGTAGACAGGTACTGGAACAGAAAAAGGAAGCAAGGCTGAAATGCTTGCAGCGGAATACTAGATCAAATCAAGCATTATATAATGAAAAGAGGATAGAGGCAGCAAGGGTATGTAGGAGGAGAAAAAGGGGAGCCATGAAGAGAAAGACAGAGCAGATGTAAGAGCACTACCAAATAAATAAAGCAGAAAATTGGTTCAAATGGCTCTGAGCACTATGGGACTCAACTGCTGAGGTCATTAGTCCCCTAGAACTTAGAACTAGTTAAACCTAACTAACCTAAGGACATCACAAACATCCATGCCCGAGGCAGGATTCGAACCTGCGACCGTAGCGGTCTTGCGGTTCCATACTGCAGCGCCTTTAACCGCACGGCCACTTCGGCCGGCTGCAGAAAATTCTACAAGAAAATTAAAGAAGGAACTCAAGAATATAAGCCGAGAGTAACAGCTTGCAAGGGCAAAGAGGGGAATTTGCTGACAGATAAACAAGATGTTCTGGATAGATGTAGAGACTACTTCAAGGGAATTTTGGAGGGCAATCCTACTAGGTATGAGCAGCCACTCTATTATCCCGTAGATTTACAAACAGAGAAACCAATATTAGAGGAAGTACGGAAGGTAGTGTAGTGTCTAAAAAAATAAAAAATCACCATGAACTGAAGAAATAACTGCAGAACTGCTAAAAAAAGGGGGGGGGGGGGACTAATCTTCAGAAACGGCTCCACAAACTTATGAAGTTGATATGGAATCAGGAAAGAATTCCAGAAGAATGGACCTAAGGTGTAATTCAACCAATACACAAGAAAAGAGACAAGACCTGTTGTTCAAATTACCGACGAATTACCCTGCTGAATGTAACCTATAAGATCTTCTCTGGTATTATCTACAACAGGTTAGCACCAAATGCAGATGAGATTCTGCGGGGGTTTCAATGTGGATTTCGGCCTAATTGATCAACGACAGCCGGCCGCGGTGGTCTAGCGGTTCTAGGTGCGCAGTCCGGAACCGCGCGACCGCTACGGTCGCAGGTTCGAATCCTGCCTCGGGCATGGATGTGTGTGATGTCCTTAGGTTAGTTAGGTTTAAGTAGTTCTAAGTTCTAGGGGACTGATGACCACAGTAGTTAAGTCCCATAGTGCTCAGAGCCATTTGAACCATTTTTTTTTATCAACGACACACCAAATATTTGTGTTGAGGCAAACACATTAAAAAGGCATATGAGTACAACATTGAGCTTCATAACCTCTACGTAGTCTTCAAGCAGGACTTGATAGTCCCTATCGAGCACAAACGTGAAATGGTCTGCTGCTGCCTGGTATACAATCGAAGTATGTCTCATTATTCAGGCAACATTGGCTGGTTCCGAGGCTGCAGTACGACCGGTTGGAGAACTGAGCAACTGGTTTAGCATTAGTAAAGTAGTCAGACAAGGGATCGCGCTGACTACAATGCTTTTCAATCTGACTCTCGAAGCAGCCATGCGGAAGCTTCAGATATCTGCTTTCACAGGCACAAAGTCGACTCAGATATGTGTATATGCTGATGCTGTAGCAATTATTAGTAGAAGAAGGGTATGACTAGAGAGGACAATATACGAGCTGAAAGCAGCCACAGAATCTAGAGGCATTTCTGTAAATGAAACAAAGACTAAGTACACGAATTTCACCAGGAAGGAAAATAATAACTTGGATAGACTATCAGCAGACGGTTTCAATTTTGAATATGTGCACAACTTTGACGTTTGGGCTCTAGTATTAACAGCACAAATTCTATGTCGACTGAAATAAAACTGTGCATCCTAAGTTGTAATAGATGCTTCCACACGTTTAAGAAATTGTTGGTCTCTAGGCTATAAAATAGGCAGCTGAAGCTACAACTATACAAGGTAATGATCAGGCCAGTTGTAACCTACAGATGCGAAACATGGACGCTAACGAGTGTTGATGAGCAGCAGCTCAGGATATTTGAGCGTAGAGGGCTGCGCAAGACCTGTGGAGCAGTTCAGGATAATAAAGGTTTCTGGAGATCTAGGACGAATACTGAGCTGGACCGCCTCATACAAGCAGCTGACATCTTAAGAATTATAAAAAGTAGAAGAATAGCCTGGCTTGGACGAATGCTGGGAGAACAACTAAAAAGATTTTTGAATGGAGGCCAACCGGAAGAAGACAGAGAGGAAAGCCAAGGAATCGGTGGATAGATGATGTGGAAGAAGATAGAAAACCCCTCAGAGTCCGAGGATGGCGGAGAACCACGCTGGTGAGGGCAGAGTGGAGGAAACTTATTGATGAGGCTAAAACCCACACAGGGTTGTAATTCCATGAGAAGAAGAAGAAGAAGAAAAAGAAGAAGAGGAAAGCCAATGGCCTCACTTCGTTGAATACATCTGTCTCCGTCAGATCACCAGTCGGGCATGGCCAGTATTTGGATGGGTATACTTGGCCTTTGTGGCAAAGGGGAGGAGGAATGGAATCGTAAGCTCCCTGACAACAAGTCCTTCTGTAACACCACATCTCAACTTTCTCCATTCTCAGATATTATCGTTTCCCCCACAGTTCATAAATCACAACCCTACAACACTGTACTTCGGACATACGTTCACAGAAATTTCTTTAGAAATTTAAAGCTTACATTTGATAGTAATAGTTTCGCGAGAAATGCTCTTTCTACCTCTGCTAATCTGCTTCTTAGAACGCCATGCGTATTTTTCTCCCAAGGTAGCAGAACTGTCCGCCTCAGTAGCTGCGCGCCGGATTGCTAAATGAAGGGGCCCGGGTTCGATTCCCGACCGGGTCAGAGATTTTCTCCGCTCGGAGTCTACGTGTTGTGTTGTCCTTACGTTCCTATAGTCACAGTTGACAGTCCTTTACTGAGATAGCTGCATGGTCACCTCCTGAACGCCAATAAAAGATCCTCTACTAAAGGATCGCCTATAGCGCACCTTCCTGATTACACCATTCTAGTGTATGGGTAAATAACCACAGTGGGTGCAACTACTGCTGAGAACTGGACGACCTAACGGAGTGAGGAAGTTTGGTGAATGCCAGTGAGTTAGTAAATATTTTTGAAAGTACCTATTGTACGAGGGTTGTCGAGGAAGTAATGGACAGTACTTTGTTTCTTCAACAATTCTTTATTGAACATAATGAGAATCACACACACAAAGGAATGTTATTCTATCTACACACGCTATTTTTCCACATAATCTCAGTCCCGTTCTATGGCCTTCCTCCAGCACAAAGCCAGGGTGTGTTGCCCTGTCAGTACCAATCCTTGTCCTGTTGGCAGATCCAGTCTTCTTCCTTTGGAAGATGCAGCGTCAGTTGCCGAGTCGTAATGCGTCTGTCCTCGCGAATGACAACGTCAGCTCGCTGCAACACGTCAGGTGTGACAGCTGTGGATAGTCTCCCCGACCGCTGCAAATCGTGGAGCCACGCCGAACTGCCTTCTGATGACCTCACCCTTTATGCCCAGCGACTAACGATACTTCTGTCGACAGCAGATGTTCCATAGATTTTGCACAAGCGTTTGTGAATATTCCCCATAGTTTCTTTCTCTGCAGTGAGAAACTCAAGGACGGCACGTTGCTTGTAACGTACATCACCTGCAGACGCCATTTTGAAACTGACCTGCAGCTACGCTATCTGTCGGAAGTGACGGAAACTTTGCGCGCTCACTCAGGAGACTTCAGATAATACATACGTAACGTCTCGCATTCGTAGCATTGTTTTCGGCTGAGAAAAAAATGCGGCGCATTACTTTCTGGGCAACCCTCGTAGAAACTTCGCTGCCTTGGCTGACCAGTGGATCGAGAAACTGAACCCCAAAGGCGCGACAGTCCACACCAGCTGTGCAATGTTCAACCACCATGGAGTTCCGGACAGTGCGTTGCTGAAGAAATTAATAGGCAAAACTTAACTGTTATCTTTTATTTTTCATGTTGAAGTCGCGTTAATGGCGTAGACGCGAGGCCATATTTCAGTGCTAAAATATAGTTCAAACTGATGATAATTCAAGGCTACTTAGGAAAAAGCTGATCATTGGACATAAATTGTACCATATATTGGTGGTTATCACTGGTAATTGGAAATGACTGAAGTGTCTGATTTTTGTGTCCACTTGGCTGCATTTTACGTTGAGGAGTTTCACCTAAGCAATATTGAAGGAAAGTTTTTAGTACGACGTACTTGTTCTACTCCTTGGAGTGTGTTAATTTTGGAAGTGTCAGCAAGATAAGGAACCTTTCTCTAGCTCAACGAATTCTGATTGTAATGATAATTCACAGGCTCATACACTAATAAATAGTGACCTTTCTTAGGGGATTTAATTCAAGTCACTATTGTGCGAGTTCTATATGACGTGATATTTACATCAAGAAACTTTATCAACGCAAGTAGGGCCGTGGGTAGATCGAAGAACGTTCCCCCAGTATACGCGAGAGCCCCTTGACTGGTAATCCGCCACATAGTCTCCAAAGGTTTATACGAAGTTTGTCGCTAACCCCATTTATGCTGCTCCTTTATGCATTCGTCTTTCTTTGGCTTCCTCTTAATCCATAACCTCTGCTAAATAAAGTGTTCATTGTATCCAATAGGTCTTTTAAATCTTCCCCACTGTCGCAGAGGACAGCACTGCTCTCATCTTATCACTGATACGGATCCACAGTTAATTTTAATTTCACTTCGATGCTTTCGTTTATCCACTTCATCGTCTATTCGATAACCATGTAGGACAGTAGAGGAGAGAGACTGCATTTCATGTCTTGCGCGCTTTTCGATCCTAGCACCCCTCTGCTGCATTGCCAGTGTTACGGCGCCACAGTCCCCTCTTGGTGCCTACACATATCGCATATCACATATTTTTCTGAGGATTCCAGACATCTTGCACCGCTGCGCATTATCGAAGCTTTTTGTAGATCTACAATTCCTATGAAAGTCTCTTTACTTTCCTTAAGTCGATTAATATGAAATGTGGAAGTAAAAACTTCGACAGCCGAGATCACCAATTTACACGATTTGTATGGTATACAGGTCCCATGATGGCAACTTAGATTTTCCAAAACCAGTAAACAAAAATAAATTATAATTAGCGATCTTGGATGTTGAAGTTTTTACTTCTTTATTTCACGTTACTCTACATCGCTCCTATACTTGAGTGATGTGAAGCATATATAAGTCCATTAAATTAAACAAGTATCGGTTTGGCTTTCGGAAAAGTAAAGGTATCAGAGAGTCAGTTCTGACGACACGGTTGATAATGGAAGCAAGACATAAGAATAATCAAGACTTTTCCTACAATCTGTCGTCTTGGAAAAAGCTTTCGACTTCTGCTATGATAAAATATATCCCGTATTAAAATATTAGCACTAAGCGCAAAAATTGGTCTTATAAGCTAGGTAACTTGTGATAAATTATCTAAATTCTGAGAAATATGGGAATAAACTCTAGGGAAAGACGGATAATATACAATACGTACAAGAACAAAGAGGAGCCAAGAAGAATGGAAGACCAAGAAAGAAGTTCCCGCATCAAAAAGGGTACAAGACTGGGTTGCAGTCTTCCGCACTTAAGAATGGTGTCATAATTTTAGATGAAAGGATATCAGTGACAGTATTCGCTGATGACATCACTACCCTGAGTGAAAATGGAGAAGAATTACTGGAGTGTTGAATGGAATGAACAATCTTTTGAGTACAGAATACATGGTGTTGAGGGGTGTGAGTACATAGCATTTTGAATAGGAATCCATCTCCTGAAACGTCACCCAACGACGATACAGAGAGTCAAAATTATAGGAGGAGGAGGAGGAGATTAGTGTTTAACGTCCCGTCGACAACGAGGTCATTAGAGACGGAGCACAAGGTCGGATTAGGGAAGGATGAGGAAGGAAATTGGCCGTGCCCTTTCGAAGGAACCATCCCGGCATTTCCCTGAAGTGATCTAGGGAAATCACGGAAAACCTAAATCAGGATGGCCGGACGCGGGATTGAACCGTCGTCCTCCCGAATGCGAGTCCAGTGTGCTAACCACTGCGCCACCTCGCTCGGTCCAAAATTATAGAGCCGGTGCCTGCAAATGTATGTACACTACTGGCCATTCAAATTGCTACACCACGAAGATGACGTGCTACAGACGAGAAATTCAACCGACAGGAAGAAGATGCTGTGATATGCAAATGATTAGCTTTTAGAGCATTCACACAAGGTTGGCGTCGGTGGCGACACCTACAACGTACTGACATGAGGGAAGTTTCCAACCGATGTCTCATACACAAACAGTAGTTGACCGGCGTTGCCTGGTGAAACTTTGTTGTGATGCCTCGTGTAAGGAGGAGAAATGCGTACCATCACGTTTCCGACTTTGATAAAGGTCGGATTGTAGCCTATCGCGATTGCGGTTTATCGTATCGCGACATTGCTGCTCGCGTTGGTCGAGATCCAATGACTGTTAGCAGAATATGGGATCGGCGGGTTCAGGAGGGTAATACGAAACGCCGTGCTGAATCCCAACAGCCTCGTATCACTAGCTGTCGAAATGATAAGCATCTTATCCTCACTGCTGTAACGGATCGTGCAGCTACGTCTCTATCCCTGAGTCAACAGATGGGGACGTTTGCAAGACATCAACCATCTGCACGCACAGTTCGACGACGTTTGCAGCAGCATGGACTATCATCTCGGAGACCATGACTGCGGTTACCCTTGACGTTGCATCACAGACAGGAGCGCCTGCGATGGTGTACTCAACGACGAACCTGGGTACATGAGAGGCCCAATGTCATGTTTTAGGACGAATCCAAGTTCTGTTTACAGCATCATGATGGTCGTATCCGTGTTTGGCGACATCGCGGTGAACGCACATTGGAAGCGTGTATTCATCATCGCCATACTGGCGTATTACCCGGCGTGATGGCATGGGGTGCCACTGGTTACACGTCTCGGTCACCTCTTGTTCGCATTGACGGCACTTTGAACAGTGGACGTTACATTTCAGATGTGTTACGACCCATGGCTCTACCCTTCATTCGATCCCTGGGAAACCCTACATTTCAGCAGGATAATGCACGACCGCATGTTGCAGGTCCTGTACGGGCCATTCTGGATACAGAAAATGTTCGACTGCTGCCCTGGCCAGCACATTCTCCAGATCTCTCACCAACTGAAAACGTCTGGTCAATGGTGGCCGAGCAACTGGCTCGTCACAATAGCCAGTCACTACTCTTGATGAACTGGGGTATCGTGTTGAAGCTGCACGGGCAGCTGTATCTGTACACGCCATCCAAGCTCTGTTTGACTCAATGCCCAGGCGTATCAAGACCGTTATTACGGCCAGAGGTGGTTTTTCTGGGTACTGATTTCTCAGGATCTATGCACCCAAACTGCGTGAAAATGAAATCACTTGTCAGTTCCAGTATAATATATTTTTCCAATGAATACCCGTTTATCATCTGCATTTCTTCTTGATGTAGCAATTTTAATGGCCAGTAGTGTATATACAAGGTGATTCCGCGATGATGTTACGAACTGACAACAATGACGAAGACGGTTAAATGTATCAATTTCAAATAAGGATCCCAGAGTCGGAAATGAGCGAGTCGAAAGTTTCAAGCGAAAATCAATCTGATACCTCTGACATTTTTTTTCTTGTGTTGGTCCATGCTGCCACCTAAGAAAGTTGCATCCCCTCTCCCCCCGCGTCCTCCCCGCCACCTCCATTCTTAGCAACAAGGTAACTGTGCAGCTACTTTGTTGCTAAGAATGGATGGGGGGGGGGGGGAGGAGAAGCGGGGGGAGAGGGGATGCAACTTTCTTAGGTGGCAGCATGGACCAATACAAGAAAAGAAAGTCCAGTACACATGGGCTTTAAAATTCGTAAGTGAGGAGGTATGAGTATTTGTTCATCTTCGGTAGTGTGAAACACATCTCCTGTTATGAAACCGAGCGAGGTGGCGCAGTGGTTAGACACTGGACTCGCATTCGGGAGGACGGCGGTTCAATCCCGCGTCCGGCCATCCTGATTTAGGTTTTCCGTGATTTCCCTAAATCGCTCCAGGCAAATGCCGGGATGGTTCCTTTCAAAGGGCACGGCCGACTTCCTTCCCCGTCCTTCCCTAATCCGATGAGACCGATGACCTCGCTGTCTGGTCTCCTTCCCCAAAACCAACCAACCTGTTATGAACAAATGCTCATAGCATAGTATGCAGTTTAGAGCCCATGTTTACGGTGAAGGCTTTCTTTCAGTTTATGTATTGTTAAGTAAACAGGTTGTGTGAAAAGGAAGTTATATTGGTGGGTCCTCCTTTCCAAGTTTTTCTTAATTCCAGTAAGTACCGCGTATCAGCTTATACGTTTTGACTCGTTCGTTTCCGGTACTTGGCCCCTTACCTCAAATTGCTACATTTATTCTTCTCTACCATACTAGAAAGCTTGTAACATCATCACAGAGTCACCCTGTATGTATATACATGTACGCTTCCAGGCGACGGTGCCCGTAACTTTGACGTACAGAAGCTTCGTTAGGTGACGTTTCTGGACATGGGTTCCTATTTCAACTGACATGTTCTCGATCCCCTCTACAAGTCCTGTATGTCTGTAACGGGAATTTCCGAACACCCTGTATGTACTGAGGGTAGAACGAAGAAAGAAGCAAATAATGACGGGTAGCGGAAATGAAATTAGCGATAAACGTAACATCAAAAATGATGACCTTGAAGTTAAGGAATTCTGCTCCCTTGAAAGGAAAAAATAACACTTGACAGACGAAGTATGGAGGACATAAAATGTTAGCATAGGCAAAGAGGACGTTCCTGGCCAAATGCAGTCTACTGGTATCAAACATCAGCCCTTGTTTGTGAAAGAAATTTCTGAGATTGACCGTTTGGAGCACAGCATTGTATAGTAATGAAACATGGGTTACGGGAAAACCGGAACAGAAGGGAATCGAAGCGATTGAAATGTGCTGCTATAGAACAATGTTGAAAATTAGGTGGAGTGATAAGGTAAGGAAACAGGTCTTCTGCAGAATCGACGAAGAAAGAACATATAGGAGACAATGACAAGGAGGGACACGATGACGAAACTAATTTCTGTTTTAGCTGCCCTTGCTGTCTTCGGGAGTGTGTGGATGATATTCTTTAGGAAAGTTGACGGCACCCCCAAAAATTTCTAGGATTCCTCCGGAATGTGCTCTCCTTTCTTCCTGGTTTGACAGCAAATCTTCCAACCCTCTATCAGACTGACGCTGATTCAGGATCTCTTATGTCTTCTCATTGTTTAACCAGGCACAGTCCCTTGTTACACTATTTTAGATGTTATTCAGGTATAATCTGTAAATTGTAACCAAAAACTGCCTTGAGGCATAAGTCTTTTGGTTCTCTGTATGAAAATGTTATTGTGAGAGAGTATCCCGAGAGTAGTTGAGGATTAAGTCGTATACTTTCCCTTTTAGTGCATGGTTTTCACAAAAAAATCACATTTGTATCCAATTAGGTGAGAAAGAGCATTCGTTGATGACATCCCTGCTTCTTATCACGCCAGCAGACAGTTCCTTCCCTCTCAGGGACCCTCAATGTGCTCTTTCCACCTATCCAGTCTCTCCTCTGCGATTAACAATTCAGTGCCTCCTCCAATCTCAAGGTTAACATCTTTTGTTTTTCTCAGTTCTACGAAAATTATTTTCATTTATTTATATGCTAAGTCTGACTTTCCGGCTAACATTTCCTTCTCGATTTCTTCAAATTTTTCCTGCCTCTGTTTTACCTTAGCTTCCTCGAATTTTTCAATGATTACATTGCTAAGTGATTTATAATGCTGTACTCCTTTCTTTTTCTGAACATTTTTGCATTTCCTTCTTTCGTCGATTAATTGAAGTATTTTATCGATGACTTACAATGTCATCGATATAAAGTTTCTTATATCAACATATTTCAGTTCAACGTCAGTGATTATCCTCTTTAGAGATGTCCATTCTTTCTCATCTTAACAACATACTGTGGCATTCAGTATAACAATAGGTATAGCCTCAGAGAACTTCGAATGCACATCATCTTTTCTCAGAACTTCACAATGCAACTTCCTTCTACGTTGATCTTTCCCGAAGAGTCTCCTAATGTACATCATTACTAAATTGTGAGCTGCGTTTATATCTCTTATCGGAATCTCTGTCCCATCATGTTGTAACCCAGGTGTATCTTCTCGTGCTCCACATATTTTCCAAGAACATCTCCTCCTCTGCCGGCCGGAGTGGCCGAGCGGTTCTAGGCGCTACAGTCTGGAACCGCGCGACCGCTACGGTCGCAGGTTCGAATCCTACCTCGGACCTGGATGTGTGTGATGTCCTTACGATAGTTAGGTTTAAGTAGTTCTAAGTTCTAGGGGACTGATGACCATAGAAGTTAAGTCCCATAGTGTTCAGAGCCATTTGAACCATTTCTCCTCCTCTTGTAAATCCGAGCGCAGTAGTGATCATTACAAAGAAAACAGTGTGTGTCTGAACTCGGGGAGACTTCCTCCTCTCTCGCTAATACTACCGAGCCCATATTCTCTAGTAGTCCTCCCTTCTACTCCGTGCCCTATTGCAGCCTTCCAGCGTAACTCTTCTTGAAATCAAAATATTTGTCCTTACCTTAAGGTCGCCGCCGATGAGTTTCGTGATACATCATGGAAATCAGTGGCAGGTCACTGAGATATTATTGCAAACAAACCTTCGCAAACCCAGCTGTTCGGACCCAAAAACAACACAACATTACGGTTATTTCTGATATCATTCAGAAACGTGCAAATAATGAAATATTTCAATAAATTTAGTGAGTGATGATGGTCGATGTCATGAAGCAAGTTCTGCAAGTTGAATAAAATTTTCTCGGTTTTCAAGCCTAAAATTCTCGAGCCTTCGATGGCTAGCTCCGCTCTTATCGTCAGAAGTAAAATTACTGAATGCCGGTGCTGGCACGATTTACCACTAATATACCCACGATTACGACTGCTGGCACCAATCAGAGAGGGCCGAAATGACGCGTGCGCGGAAGGTGAGTTGGGCAGCTCATAGCAACCCCGGCCCACCGCGGGACCGAGTGACGTCAATTGGCGCGAGGGGGCGGCGTCAGGTTTGAAACTGCCGCTCCCGCCTCACTAAAAACGTTAAGCATCCGTCCTCGGTTCCTTTTGACATCCAAAGACCGCCCCCACATCCTACTCAGTGTGTACCCCTGGTCTCTGTTAAAATTGTTGCTGTTCATTCTAATCTCAGTCGCCTCTTTTATAACAGAATCCCAGTATGTTGATGCATAAGTCAAGACTCTCGTGTTCTCAAACTGTATTTTGTGTTCGTTTTCCAGGCAATGCTCAGCTTTGGCAGACTTGTCGAGCCCCCTTTGTTTAACATGTCTCCTTGTGCTCGGACACCGCTCCACCATCTGAAGTCACACGGCCCTGCGGCGGGGCCAGGTTGCCATGAGCTGCTCAACTCACCTTCCACGCACGCGTCGTTTCGGCCCTCTCTGATTGGTGCCAGTGACCGTAATCGTGGGTGTATAAGCAGTAAATCGTGCCAGCCCCGGCACGAAAATCCAGAAGGCAATGAAGGCCTCTACGTCCATTGTAAGGGCTTTAACCCCACCAGATGACTTGCCTCCCCTATTGCGCGAATTAAAAATCCAGAATAACCGCTACCGCAGGCGGTGGAAGCAGTTTGGTGACCCTCGGGATAAGCATTGCATGAGGCGTTTCCAAGGTAAATTCTGCCACCGCCTCGCCGACTGGAAAACAGAACAATGGGAGGACAAGATGTCCGCCATTTTCCTCCAAAATAAACCAGAATTGGCTTTTGTCTGAGACCTACGTCGCTCCGCAGTGAAGACCAACCATCCAATCCGCACAATGGGTGGCTTAACTTACGACACTCTCTATGTGGCAGAAACTCTGGCCAATGAATTTGAGGACCAGAACCAATTGCTCGTCCAGGACCTTACGCCTGATTAACTCGAGGATGAACGCGATATTCTGGCGGCCGTTGTCGCTTTCGGGCACCTTACATCCCTGCAGGAAGCCCAGCGGATCCTCTGGAGGAAGCGTGGGCAGTCGGATCCAGATTTGGATGGCATCTTAAACGAACACCTCCGTCGGCTCCCACGAAGGATCCTATGGTCCCCAGTCACAACAGGCCCATTAGACTTCTGAATACCATGGCAGAGGTCCTAGAATCTTTGATCCTCCAATGTATTTCCCAGCCTCTGGCGGCAGCTGGGACAATCCATCTGGAACAGTTCGGATTCCCATTCGCTTCCCAACGGCTGGTCGAACTCTAAGTTCTTAGAGTCACAGAACATGTCAGCAAGGGCTTTAACTCTACCATGTCGACGCCAGCGGTTTCCCTGGTCCTGAAAAACGCGACATGATTTGGCAGGGCAGTCTTCTGTACAAAATGCTGACATACATGACCATCCCCGACATCTATCTCAAGATAGCGAATAATTTCCTTCCCGATGGAATCTTCTTGGTAACTCAGCAAGGAAAATGATTGAGCTTACGTCACAAGTCGTTGGGTACCCCTCAAGGCTCTGTGTTGTCTGTCATCCTCTTGAACATTTATGTTAATGATATAGCAGTCATCCCACACTGCCACCTGGCGCAATACGCCGATGATACGGAGTTCGGTACTACCGGCTGCAACATGGACCAGCTCATTGCTCGTCTCCAGAGGCAGGTGGACGCGACAGTCACCTGGTGTCATTCAAATAAGCCGCCAAAACTACGGCAGTCTACTTCACGAAACGGCGCCCAGTCCTCTTCCACAACATCACTATTGCAGACGTCTGGGTCCCATGGTCCCTGGATGTTTAGGTGTCTGGATGGATAAAAAACTGCTCTTCCATCGACATGCAGGATACGTCGCCCAGAGGCGACAGAAGCTGATAAAAGCGTTGTACCCACTCTTCAACAGCAGGAAACTGAAATTAGAAACGAAGGTCTGACTGTACCAGATGGTTGTCCACCCTTCCCTTACGTATGGCTCCTCCACGTGGGCCATGATTAGTGCCTACCGGATGCAGGCCCTCAGCGTCTGCAGAATAAGGTGCTGTGGTGGAGCCTGCATGCTTCTCCGCTCACGAGGGTTCTTATCCTTCACGAGGAAACAAGCATGGAAACTCTAAAGAGGTCCATTCTGGAGAAGGCAAATTTGATGCCCTGCGCAACACAGTCACTGGTTTACACCACATTGGCACCACAACTCCCCATCATTGGCACTGCCACCCTGTTCCTCTTACCATTCTCGAGGAATCAGATTCAGACCATGGCTAACTATAGCCATGTTATGGCCACTAATAAAGTGTCAGTCTTGATACGATCACTAGATATGTTACGTCCATAATACGACCACCGATATCAGTACCTGTGTAGCTGCATTCCCTATTGTCTATGACCTTGGACTTCCACCATCAGAGGGTAGCACAGGACTTCAAGTGCCACCGCCACACCTTCAATGTGCACTTCAGCGATGCCATCAGAACGATGTCACTGTAGGATAGAACAATTTTTCTCATCCAACATCACAGTAAGTCTGATATCCACCGGTGACGCTCTAGCTTTTTTTTTTTTTTTTTGTCATCAGTCTACTGACTGGTTTGATGCGGCCCGCCACGAATTCCTTTCCTGTGCTAACCGCTTCATCTCAGAGTAGCACTTGCAACCTACGTCCTCAATTATTTGCTTGACGTATTCCAATCTCTGTCTTCCTCTACAGTTTTTGCCCTCTACAGCTCCCTCTAGTACCATGGAAGTCATTCCCTCATGTCTTAGCAGATGTCCTATCATCCTGTCCCTTCTCCTTATCAGTGTTTTTCACATATTCCTTTCCTCTCCGATTCTGCGTAGAACCTCCTCATTCCTTACCTAATTTTCAACATTCGTCTATAGCACCACATCTCAAATGCTTCGATTCTCTTCTGTTCCGGATTTCCCACAGTCCATGTTTCACTACCATACAATGCTGTACTCCAGACGTACATCCTCAGAAATTTCTTCCTCAAATTAAGGCCGGTATTTGATATTAGTAGACTTCTCTTGGCCAGAAATGCCTTTATTGCCATAGCGAGTCTGCTTTTGATGTCCTCCTTGCTCCGTCCGTCATTGGTTATTTTACTGCCTAGGTAGCAGAATTCCTTAACTTCATTGACTTCGTGACCATCAATCCCGATGTTAAGTTTCTCGCTGTTCTCCTTTGTACTACTTCTCATTACCTTCGTCTTTCTCCGATTTACTCTCAAACCATACTGTGTACTCATTAGACTGTTCATTCCGTTCAGCAGATCATTTAATTCTTCTTCACTTTCACTCAGGATAGCAATGTCATCAGCGAATCGTATCATTGATATCCTTTCACCTTGTATTTTAATTCCACTCCTGAACCTTTCTTTTATTTCCATCATTGCTTCCTCGATGTACAGATTGAAGAGTAGGGGTGAAAGGCTACAGCCTTGTCTTACACCTTTCTTAATACGAGCACTTCGTTCTTCATCATGACCCGTCTCTCCCTATAGCTTACCCCTACGTTTTTCAGAATCTCGAACAGCTTTCAGCTTTTTATATTGTCAACTGCTTTTTCCAGGTCGACAAATCCTATGAAAGGGTCTTGATTTTTCTTTAGCCTTGCTTCCATTATTAGCCGTAACGTCAGAATTGCCTCTCTCGTCCCTTTACTTTTCCTAAAGCCAAACTGATCGTCACCTAGCGCATTCTCAATTTTCTTTTCCATTCTTCTGTATATTATTCTTGTAAGTAGCTTCGATGCATGAGCTGTTAAGCTGATTGTGCGATAATTCTCGCACTTGTCAGCTCTTGCCGTCTTCGGAATTGTGTGGATGATGCTTTTCCGAAAGTCAGATGGTATGTCGCCAGACTCATATATTCTACACACCAACGTGAATAGTCGTTTTGTTGCCACTTCCCCCAATGATTTTAGAAATTCTGATGGAATGTTATCTATCCCTTCTGCCTTATTTGAGGGTAAGTCCTCCAAAGCTCTTTTAAATTCCGATTCTAATACTGGATCCCCTATCTCTTCTAAATCGACTCCTGTTTCTTCTTCTATCACATCAGACAAATCTTCACCCTCATAGAGGCTTTCAATGTATTCGTTCCACCTATCTGCTCTCTCCTCTGCATTTAACAGTGGAATTCCCGTTGCACTCTTAATGTTACCACCGTTGCTTTTAATGTCACCAAAGGTTGTTTTGACGTTCCTGTATGCTGAGTCTGTCCTTCCGACAATCATATCTTTTTCGACGTCTTCACATTTTTCCTGCAGCCATTTCGTCTTAGCTTCCCTGCACTTGCTATTTATTTCATTCCTCAGCGACTTGTATTTCTGTATTCCTGATTTTCCCGGAACATGTTTGTACTTCCTCCTTTCATCAATCAACTGAAGTATTTCTTCTGTTACCCATGGTTTCTTCGCAGCTACCTTCTTTGTACCTATGTTTTCCTTCCCAACTTCTGTGATGGCCCTTTTTAGAGATGTCCATTCCTCTTCAACTGTACTGCCTACTGCGCTATTCCTTATTGCTGTATCTATAGCGTTAGAGAACTTCAAACGTATCTCGTCATTCCTTAGTACTTCCGTATCCCACTTCTTTGCGTATTGATTCTTCCTGACTAATGTCTTGAACTTCAGCCTACTCTTCATCACTACTATATTGTGATCTGAGTCTATATCTGCTCCTGGGTACGCCTTACAATCCAGTATCTGATTTCGGAACCTCTGTCTGACCATGATGTAATCTAATTGAAATCTTCCCGTATCTCCCGGCCTTTTCCAAGTATACCTCCTCCTCTTGTGATTCTTGAACAGGGTATTCGCTATTACTAGCTGAAACTTGTTAGTCTTTCTCCTCAGCCGGCCGCGGTGGTCTAGCGGTTCTAGGCGCTCAGTCCGGAACCGCGCGACTGCTACGGTCGCAGGTTCTAATCCTGCCTCGGGCATGGATGTGTGTGATGTCCTTAGGTTAGTTAGGTTTAACTAGTTCTAAGTTTTAGGGGACTGATGACCGCAGATGCTAAGTCCCATAGTGCTCAGAGCCATTTTTCTCCTCTTTCATTCCTCGTCCCAAGCCCATATTCTCCTGTAACCTTTTCTTCTACTCCTTCCCCTGCAACTGCATTCCAGTCGCCCATGACTATTAGATTTTCGTCCCCCTTTACATACTGCATTACCCTTTCAATATCCTCATACACTTTCTCTATCTGTTCATCTTCAGTTTGCGACGTCGGCGTGTATACCTGAACTATCGTTGTCGGTGTTGGTCTGCTGTCGATTCTGATTAGAACAACCCGGTCACTGAACTGTTCACAGTAACACACCCTCTGCCCTACCTTTCTATTCATAACGAATCCTACACCTGTTATACCATTTTCTGCTGCTGTTGATATTACCCGATACTCATCTGACCAGAAATCCTTGTCTTCCTTCCACTTCACTTCACTGACCCCTACTATATCTAGATTGAGCCTTTGCATTTCCCTTTTCAGATTTTCTAGTTTCCCTACCACGTTCAAGCTTCTGACATTCCACGCCCCGACTCGTAGAAAGTTATCCTTTCGTTGATAATTCAATATTTTTCTCATGGTAACCTCCCCCTTGGCAGTCCCCTCCCAGAGATCCGAATGGGGGACTATTCCGGAATCTTTTGCCAATGGAGAGATCATCATGACACTTCTTCAATTACAGGCCACATGTCCTGTGGATACACGTTACGTGTCTTTAATGCAGTGGTTTCCATTGCCTTCTGTATCCTCATGTCGTTGATCATTGCTGATTCTTCCGCCTTTAGGGGCAATTTCCCACCCCTAGGACAAGAGAGTGCCCTGAAGCTGTATCCGCTCCTCCGCCCTCTTTGACAAGGCCGTTGGCAGAATGAGGATGACTTCTTATGCCGGAAGTTTTCGGCCGCCAATGCTGATTATTTATCAAAATTTAGGCAGTGGCGGGGATCGAACCCGGGACCTAAGACGTTTTTATTATGAATTAAAGACGCTACCCCTAGACCACGGGTGCCCACTCTAGCTTAACCTACTACAAAAAAAAAGGAAAAAAAGACGGCCTGGCAGTTAGTAATTTTACTTCTGACGACGATGGCGGAGATAGCAATTGAAAGTTCGAGAATTTTATATTCGAACTGACGCTGCTTCTTTTTTTTAATTGGATTTTGTTTTATTGGATTTCGGGGGGGGGGGGGGGAGTCTGGCAGCAGTACAATACGCCGCTCTGCAGCCTGCAGAAAAGTTACAAAACAGAATCAGGAGGTATAAGAACAATAAAAGCAGACAATAAAACGGTGGCTATTAAAAACTAAAACATGGAGGAAAAGATACGAAGAAAATATAAACAAACGGTCGGTGATGCTGATAAAAACACATAGTAAATAGACAGGCATGAGATAAAAGAACACAACTAGCGACAGTATGGTGGCTGTCCGCAACACTGACAGGGGACGCAAAACACTGAACACTCACTTAAAACAGCACCATAGAGGCGACACGGCGGCAGATGTAGGTGGGCGGACCTGGACCGATGATGGGGAAAAGGGGGGGGGGGGGTAGGAGAGGAAAATAAAAAATTGGGGAGCGAAATGGAGGGAGGGAACATAGGAAAGGGGGGTTGGGCAGATGCGAGAAGGAGTGGGAAAGGAGTGGACGGGAGAGCAAAAGGACTCGGGGGAGAGAAGGGAGGCAGAGAGACGGTAGGTGGGAAGAAAACATGATGGAAGGGGGGGGGAAGAGGGAGCCTGGGAAAAGGACAGAGGAAAGGAGGGGGAGGTGAGGTTCAGAGTTGATGGGAGGGATAAATGGAGAGAGAGAGGGCACCATCCAGGAGGGGTAGTCGATGGAAACCACCTTGGGAAAGGAGATGAAGGGTGGTAGAGGTGGAGGGTAGGGGAGACACAACGGTGAAGGTGCAGCAGAGGGCGGAGTTTGGAGAAGAGAGGAGCAACTAGGGGAGGAGGGGGATCAAGGAGGCGGGAGGTGTAGAGGATGCGGATATTTTTGTGCAATACAAAGTACAAAAATTTCTACAGAAAACTGGTTCAAGGGACGACAAATAACCACACACCATAGCGTCACGAAGGATGTGAGATAGAAGAATTTACTTCCACAATATTTCACATTCTGATGATCCAACATTTAACATGTCACATGTTCACTTGTTTCCTGCCAGTAGTTCGTCATCAAAGCATTGAACATCTTTACGAGATCTTCCTTCGTATCTGTAAGGCATCTCTCTGAAGCTTCGTGGAGAATAACTCATGGAAATTAATTTTCTTCTGTATTTTCTCTCATTATTTCATCTTATTGCCTATCGATGATAAAGCTTTGTCCTGTTCTGTGTATTCTATAACGGGCAAGTTTTCTTCATTTTTGGCTCCCATCTTCCAATCAGCAACAGATAAGGAAAAAAGTCGCTGGAGCTGCGTCAAATAAAAGAAATTGCACCACGCAACCTAAGTCCCCAGAAGAGAGCTCCCAGCAAAGTATGTCATACGCACGTTTCAGATAAGAAATGACTGCGAACTTTGGCAGCCCAGAGGCCGAAAGAAAATCTGTTTAACCGAACTCGGGGGTTGTACGTCACCAAATTTCGTGGGCAACTCACAAGATACGAACATTTCAGAGAATATCACAGGATATTGCCTAACGGCAGCAGTATATTTCTCACATTGCTCAGTATATTGTAAAATATTTAGATCCACTGACTAAGGTCGCGTTTCAGTCTTACCAGTGCTCTTCAACGGTACTGTTCAATAATGAAGACCAGCTAGGGGACACTTCACTCGTTAGCAGTGCTGATCACGGCGCGGTTTTCCAGAGTCGGAGCTTCTGCGCCACTTAGGTAGGAACCACAGAGTAGCTCCGGTTGAAGAGACAGCAAGGGAGTGTTAAGCAGTTGGTATTCGCCGCCTCGGGGTAGCATCGACCCTATTTCACTTTCGATACGATAAAAATATTGATAATTTACAGTGCGCAGAACAATTAAAGGCACAGTTTTCTTCAAATCCCGTAATTGTCTCCCTTAGCAACCAGAAGTTTTAAATTGGAATACAAGGTGCCTACAGTCTTCCTCCGTAATGAAAAATTGTGATTCCCTGCGATGCCACCCTCGGGCTGGGAGAGGCTTCAAACAGCGAGGTGACACATGCGGAAAAACACTAGAATTCAGAGATTCAGGGGAGGTGCAAAGTGAGTTAATGATGTCACACTGGCACCAAATTTCAGCACGATTCCGACCAACGCGCCGTGGACATGTCACAGTATGTGCAGGGTCGTCACACCTGCTCTTATCTAGATTTCACTCCTCTTGACGCCTCTGCGTTGGATGTTAGAACCGCGAGATTTTCTTATGGCTGATGAAGCGCGCTGCTGCTCAGAATCGACACTATGAGGCCCCAGGACGTGGTACAAAGGGCGTCAATTAAATCACCTCTGATCTTGCGGTGTTGATACCCACCCATTTCACCGTCGAAAACGCCAGTTCGTCAGTACGATGAGCAACAGTACAACATTCTTAGCCGGCCGCTGTGGTCGAGCGGTTCTAGGCGCTTCAGTACGGAACCGCGCTTCTGCTACGGTCGCAGGTTCGAATCCTGCCTCGGGCATGGATGTGTGTGATATCCTTAGGTTAGGTTTAAGTAGTTCTAAGTCTAGGGGACTGATGACCTCAGATGTTCAGTCCCATAGTGCTCAGAGCCATTTGAACAACATTCTCGACAACTTTCGATACTGTTGAGACCTCGGGAATGACTCAGCCCTTCTCAATGTGCATCATAAGCTGCTGTACCACTGCACGTGATCCGACCCTTAGGAGTTAGTGCGTCTGCAATTTATTGATCTTGTATACAGTGTAAAAAAACTAGGGACCATCCAAAATCAGCCGACGAAATCTGAACGTGATCCGAAGCAGCAAATGGTGTCTATACTTTTTCAGCCATCCCGTTTCGCACCATCTTGCAGCGTTGTCACAAGGGTGTGCAACATCGACACATGGATAAATACAACGGCAAAGGTTGTGTCTATGACTCTCAGTTCCGCAACACCCTCAGTGCCACCGGCACATCTTTGTCGAGCAGTTTAAAACTGTACCTGTATTGAGAATTTCATACCCATTCACCTGAGCGGCACTCCGCTGCTGTTCTAGTGCCTGAAGGTAGGCATCCCCTTCTCGTTCGATCCATTCCTTAACCTAAAAGACATCGAAGAGACGTCAGTTTCCTATTTACATTCGTGACATATTGTCTACAAGCGATCTGCATGATTTGCCTATTATGGAGATGAATTTTGTCTTGCATGAGTGCCTTATGGCTTTAGTTTTAAAGTGCCTCCACCACACTATGTAACCAGTACGTATAAATAATTCATTGTATGCTTATGACTTTTTTTCACTTTTTGTTCAAATGGCTCTGAGCACTATTGGACTTAACATCTATGGTCATCAGTCCCCTACAACTTAGAACTACTTAAACCTAACTAACCTAAGGACATCACACAACACCCAGCCATCACGATCACTTTTTGTGTATACCTAAACGTAACATGTATATAACGTTAGCTTTTGTATGTGTAACCACTGATACTTCTGAAAAAGAAGTTTTTAAAGCCGTCAAAACCTAGGTCAAGGGGTTTGAATGAACTTTTCATTTCTGCAACTGACTGGCTGTATTTCAGTTTATTTGGGTGGGCAAATCGTTCGCTCCAATTATCCAGAATGATCTTAAAACCGATCACAAACAACTGAGGACCAGTGACATGACGCATTGTTTTGGAACACGAAGTCCATGAATGGCTACAAATGGTCTCGAAGTAACCCAACATAACAATGACCGAACCTCTTCCATGTAAACACAGCCCACTTCATTACGGAGCCATCACCAACTTGCGCAGTGCCTCTTTGACAACTTGGGTCCATGGTTTCGTCAGATCTGCGTCGTACTCAAACCCCAAAATCAGCTCTTATCAAGTAAATCTGGCCAATTCCGGGATGGTTCCTTTGAAAGGGCACGACAGACTTCCTTCCCCAGCCTTCCCTAACCCTTTCGGACCGATGACCTCGCTGTTTGGACCCCTTGTCCAAATCAACCAACATGAAACGGGACTCATCTGGCAAAGCCACAGTTTTCCAGTCGTCTAGGGTCCTACCGATGTGGTCACGAGCCCAGGAGACGCGCTGCAGGCGGTGTCATGCTGTTAGCAAACGCACTCGCATCAGTCGTCTGCTACCATAGCCCATTAACGCCATATTTCGGCGCCCTGCCCTAACGGATACGTTCGTCGTACGTCCCATATTCATTCCTGCGGTTACTTCATGGAGCGTTGCGTGTCTGTTGGCAATGACAACTCTATCCAAACTCAGCTGCTCTCCGTCTTGATGTGAAGGCCGTCGGCCACTGCGTTGTCCATAGTGAGAGGTAATCCCTGAACTCTGGCATTCTTGGTGCAATCTTGGCAATGTGCATTTCGGAATACTGAGTTCTCTAACGATTTCCGAAGTGGACTATCCCATGCATCTAGCTCCGGCTACCATTCCGCATTCAGATTCTGTTGATTACCGAGCGAGGTGGCGCAGTGGCTAGCACAATGGACTCGCACTCGGGAGGACGACGGTTCAAACCCGCGCCGTGGTTTTCTATGATTTCCATAAATCGCTTCAGGCAAATGCTGGGATCGTTCCTTTGAAAGGGAACGGCCGAATTCCTTCTCCATCCTTCCCTAATCCGATGGGGCCGATGACCTTCCCGTTTGGTTCCCTCCTCCAAATCAACCAACCATGCAACCAATCAAATTCTGATCATTTCCATGGGTGGCCCTAATCACACCAGCAACCCTTCTAACATCTATCACCTGTGTACCAATGACAGATGCGCCAATGCCCTACCCTATTGTACCTTGTGTACGCGATACTATAGCTATCTGTATACGTGCACTTCACTATCCCATGACTTACCACCTCAGTGTACACGACTACATTGTACGTGCATCGCCGGCCGGAGTGGCCAAGCGGTTCTAGGCGCTACAGTCTGGAACCGTGCGACCGTTAAGGTCGCAGGTTCGAATCCTGCCTGGGGCATAAATGTGTGTTATGTCCTTAGGTTAGTTAGGTTTAAGTAGTTCTAAGTTGTAGGGGACTGATGACCTCAGAAGTTAAGTCCCATAGTGCTCAGAGCCATTTGAACCATTTTTTAGTACATGCATCCATTACACTCACCTATACTTCACAAACACACAAACTGCACAACTCCCACATATCTAGCAATAAAGAGTCCAATGTGCTCTAAGAAAGAACACCCTTTCCGACAGGCGGCTGAACCCACTCTGTGGGATAAAAATCGTTCAAATGGCTCTGAGCCCTATGGGACTTAACATCTGAGGTCATCAGTCCCCTAGACTTAGAACTACTTAAACCTAACTAACCTAAGGACATCACACGCATCCATGCCCGAGGCAGGATTCGAACCTGCGACCGTAGCGTTCGCGCTGTTCCAGACCGAAGCGCCTAGAACCGCTGGGTCACACAGGCCCGCACTCCGTGTGATATCCGAGCCAACAATGCCATAAGGCATTTACATTTAGCGTTTCTGTTTCTACAATGGTAGATGACGTTCATCACATCCAGTTCTGTCACTGGGTCTACCTCCTTGTGTAGTCACTGAACGTTTTTCGTTGCCAACCGCTTTTTCTGTTTCGCAGTTTTACTTCAAATATCATGCATGTGAATATGATGGATGCTCATGTCTTTTAAGGGTCCATTCTTATCAATCAGTCCACAATAAGGGGCTTTTACGATTTTTGCAGCTATTGATGTGGTGTTACGTGACGTCAGGATTACAACAGGGACTTACGAAGGAGTCCTCTTTTCAGCTTGTGTGCGTACTGTGAAATAGGAGGTTTGAAAGTAACCGATCATGAAGCTGATTTTACATCAAAATGGTACATTTCCGGACGTGAGTTCCTTATCGAAACTTCCTCTAGTAAGCCCCCTCTAAAACCCCTTGAAGCCTGTACTACGAATTCTAAATCACCCTATACATTGTAAATTATTTGTTAAACAAATCAAATTTGAGAAACTGAAATGATTGTAAGAAAATCACCAATAAAGATTTAGTATTCGAAGTTTGAGCAAGCAGTATAAATATTTTTGCACATTATTTATTGATTCTTGGACAACAAGTTCTAATTTTTAAAGAAATTCAGTCATTATTAAGCCACCATCCGAGAAGTTAAAGCTGCTCTGTCCAGAACGAGGAGTATCCATGATGAAAGTCCTGCAGTCTGAAAATCTTTTCCGAAATCGAAAAACAATTTTCTTATTCTATCGTATATCGCGGACGGATAAATAGCACTGTTCTTCGAAACTTGACAATGTAATAAAATGGCGTGCGTTTCAAACAAAGATGTACCTTTGTCGTGTGTTTTTGATAACGTTGTTTGCAATAACTAATGAATACACTAAAATAACAAAAGAACATATTACTCCTTGCGGGCATGCCAGATGAGTAATTCTGTCGAATTTCAAAAAGATAATTTCACTATAATGGCCGCAGTCCACTCCGTCAGCACCCGGAATCAGTTACGAACATACTAATAAAGTTGTCTTTCTGAAATTTGCTGAATTACTCCTTTGTTATGGGTTCGGTTGTTTGGGGGAAGATACCAAACAATGAGGTCATCGGTCACATCGGATTAGGAAGGTTCAAAGGAACCATCCCGGCATTTGCCTGGAGCGATTTAGGGAAATCACGGAAAACCTAAATCAGGATGGCCGGACGCGGGATTGAACCGTCGTCCTCCCTCGCTCGGTATTACTCCTTTGTTATACTGCAACGAATAATAAGTTTTTTATTTTAATTTATTCATCATTTATTGCAAAAAAGGACCACCAACACACGACAAAGCTACATATTTGTTTGAAAAGTCCGCCATTTTATTGTTATTTTTTCAGATTTCAAACATGCAAAGCTACATATTTGTTTCAGACGTCCGCCATTTTATTGTTGTTTTTTCAGATTTCAAACATGCAAAGCTACTTATTTGTTTCAAACGTCCGCCATTTTATTGTTATTTTTTCAGATTTCAAAACCTGTGTTATTACTCCGTGCACAATATCCTGCAGATTATGAAAATTGTCTTATGATTTAAGATAAGATTTACAAATTGCAGGACTTCCGTAATGGACACAACTCATTTTGGACAGAGCAACTTCAACTCTTCAAAAAAAGATCAGAAAATCTTGTCCATGAATCAATAAATAAAATGTAAAATGTTGTAAGTTGCTTGTTTCACTAGTTTTTGCAAAACAAAATAGTAAAAATCGCTTATATTGTAGTCTTACTGAGGAGAAGGACCCTTAACCAGTTCTGGACGTTTACTAGAATTTCACCGCTCGATCCACAAACAATTATTATTCTGCACACATCTGTATCCGAAGAGAGATCTAGTAATCGGACTGAAGTTAAAAATTCGTTGATTGTCAGCAGTGCGCATGCGTACTAGGAAGCACGAGGCCGTTAGGTCTGCGCCTGCGCAGTGGCGCTCCGGCGTGCGAACGCGGTGCCCGAGCGACCCGGCGCAGCCGCCAGGAAGCGCGCGCTTCCGCGCCCCGGGGCGCGCCTGCCCTGGCTGCGGTTGCTAGGCAACGGTCATCCTGCCGGCCGCGCCGCGACCGCGCGCACCCGTAATCCGAACAGGGAGACGCGGAACCCTAGAGCGAAGTGGGAATGGGTATTATTAGGGTGATGTGCAACCCCCCCGCGCCGGAAACAGTATACATTTTGGGATCTGCTGTACATTAAAAATAAGGGTAGCTGAAAACGCGGTGGCAAGCGAGGAGCTAGGAATGGTGTGGTGCTAGGCCAGAAAAAACGTATCATGTCACCCTGAAAATACTTTATTTAACATACACGGTGGTTCAAAATTCCTATTACAGGCTTTTAGCTGTTGTAGAGGTTACTTAGAATATGAAGTTTTGATAGGAAATCCGAGTCCGGAAATGTGCCATTCGGATGTAAAGTCGCTTAGAGGATCGGATCACTTTCAAATCTCCCGTTTCAGGTACGTGCTCACCGGAGACAATGAGTTCTGTCCTATGAGCTGTAGGAACATATGGTACGTGTAATGTTACAAGTACTAACTGTCCTCGGGTTCTGTTCTCCGTGAAGATGGACGTCTTCTTCAAAGTCGAGAGTGCGTTCGCGTCCGTGGAGCAGACAGCCAACTCTCCTAGTTTCGAACGCATCGGTTTCTTGCAGCCGTTGTTGTGGTGGTACGTGACGTCATAATTACAACAGGGACTTACGACATTTCAGCGTATCCGATTCTAGGGCTGATTTTACATCCAAATGGTACATTCCCGGACGAGGGTTCCTTATCGAAACTTCCTCTACTAAGTCCCCTCTACAACCCCTTGAAGCCTGTACTATGAATTCTAAATCACCCTGTAAAAACGGCTCTGAGCACTATGGGACTCAACTGCTGAGGTCATAAGTCCCCTAGAACTTAGAACTACTTAAACCTAACTAACCTAAGGACATCACACACATCCATGCCCGAGGCAGGATTCTAACCTGCGACCGTAGCAGTCGCGCGGCTCCGGACTGAGCGCCTAGAACCGCTAGACCACCGCGGCCGGCCCAAATCACCCTGTACATTGTAAATTATTTGTTTAACAAATCAAATTTGACAAACTGAAATGATTGTAAGAAAGTCACCAATAAAGATTAAGTATTCGAAATTTAAGCATTTTCAGGTGAGGATTGCAATACTGAATTCAGTGTTCCGAAACTGTTTCACTGCGGAAAATCGTAACACGGTCCCTGACTTCAGCCGTCGCACGGACGCCAAAATGGAAAATATTGAAATAAACGATATCGGAATTGAAAAACAACTGCTATCACTTAGTAGCGGAAAAGCATCCGGACCAGACGAGATACCCTTAAGATTCTACAGTGATTATGCTAAAGAACTTGCCCCCTTTCTATCAGCAATTTATCGTAGATCTCTGGAAGAACGTAAAGTACCTAGCGACTGGAAGAAAGCACAGGTCGTTCCCATTTTCAAGAAGGGTCATAAATCAGATGCGAATAATTATAGGCCTATTTCACTTACGTCAATCTGTTGTAGAATAATGGAACATGTTTTGTGTTCTCGTATTATGACGTTCTTAGATAATACAAATCTCCTTCATCATAACCAACATGGATTCCGCAAACAGAGATCATGTGAAACCCAGCTCGCCCTATTTGCCCAAGAAATTCACAGTGCCGTAGACACTGGCGAGCAGATTGATGCCGTATTCCTGGACTTCAGGAAGGCATTTGATACGGTTCCGCACTTACGTTTAGTGAAAAAAATACGTGCTTACGGAATATCGGACCAGGTTTGTGATTGGATTCAGGATTTCCTAGAAGAAAGAACACAACATGTCATTCTTAACGGTTCAAAATCTGCAGATGTAGAGGTAATTTCGGGAGTACCGCAAGGAAGCGTGATAGGACCTTTATTGTTTACAATATACATAAATGACTTAGTTGACAACATCGGTAGCTCCGTGAGGCTATTTGCAGATGACACGGTTGTCTACAAGAAAGTAGCAACATCAGAAGACTCGTACGTACTCCAGGAAGACCTGCAGAGGATTAATGAATGGTGCGACAGCTGGCAGCTTTCCCTAAATGTAGATAAATGTAATATAATGCGCATACATAGGGGCAGAAATCCATTCCAGTACGATTATGCCATAGGTGGTAAATCATTGGAAGCGGTAACGACCGTAAAATACTTAGGAGTTACTATCCGGAGCGATCTGAAGTGGAATGATCACATAAAACAAATAGTGGGAAAAGCAGGCGCCAGGTTGAGATTCATAGGAAGAATTCTAAGAAAATGTGACTCATCGACGAAAGAAGTAGCTTACAAAACGCTTGTTCGTCCGATTCTTGAGTATTGCTCATCAGTATGGGACCCTTACCAGGTTGGATTAATAGAAGAGATAGAAATGATCCAGCGAAAAGCAGCGCGATTCGTCATGGGGACATTTAGTCAGCGCGAGAGCGTTACGGAGATGCTGAACAAGCTCCAGTGGCAGACACTTCAAGAAAGGCGTTACGCAATACGGAGAGGTTTATTATCGAAATTACGAGAGAGCACATTCCGGGAAGAGATGGGCAACATATTACTACCGCCCACATATATCTCGCGTAATGATCACAACGAAAAGATCCGAGAAATTAGAGCAAATACGGAGACTTACAAGCAGTCGTTCTTCCCACGCACAATTCGTGAATGGAACAGGGAAGGGGGGATCAGATAGTGGTACAATAAGTACCCTCCGCCACACACCGTAAGGTGGCTCGCGGAGTATAGATGTAGATGTAGATGTAATATGGCGTAGACGTTTTATTTCAAATTAAATTCAGTAAACCACTGTATGAATTCAGGTACTACTAGAACAGAAAATCATTTCAGTTAACACATGTTCCAAAACAAAAATACACCAGGCAACAGTAAACATTTGTATTGTATTGTATGTTAACCGGAGACCTAGAAACGACGGAGAGGCTCCGTCTCCGCCGCAGCCGCAGTGGTCCACAACCCCACGACGACTGCCGCAGTCCACTTCACTCCTGCGCCGCCCCACACCGAACCCAGGGTTATTGTGCGGTTCGGCCCCGGTGGACCTGCCCCCCCCCCCACCACCCCCCCCCCCCCAGGAAGCGTCTCACACCAGACAAGTGTAACCCCTATGTTTTTGTGTGGTAGAGTAATGGTGGTGTACGCGTACGTGGAGAACTTGTTTGCGCAGCAATCGCCGACATAGTGTAGCTGAGGCGGTATAAGGGGAACCAGCCCGCCTTCGCCGAGGCAGATGGAAAACCGCCTAAAAACCAACCACAGACTGGCCGGTTCACCGGACCTCGACACAAATCCGTCGGGCGGATTCGTGCCGGGGACCAGGCGCTCCTTCCCGCCCTGAAAGCCATGCTTTAGACCACTCGACTAACCGGGCGGGCCAGTAAACAATTAGTTAACACATCAGTTTAAACTTTATGACAGATTAAAACTGTGTGCCGGACCGAGACTCGAACTCGGGACCTTTGCCTTTCGTGGTCCTTTGCCTACGCCTTTCTGGAAACACATCAGTTAACAACTGTAAGCACAGCAGATCATAACAACTGAAATATACATAACCTTCACACAGAGCTGAGAAATATTATTTGAACTTTCATAAATAGGTAGCGGTTGTGTCATTAAAATAGTCAAACATGATATTAAGTAGAGCGCAAATTGCAGCCGCGATAGAATGTAACAAGATTCAGATTTTTACATAATACTGTAATAAATAATTGGAAGTCCATAGGCTATATATTTTTAAATATATGTCGATTTTGTCGATTTTCATATTTAAATATATGTAGTATATACAGGGTGTTTCAAAAATGACCGGTATATTTGAAACGGCAATAAAAACTAAACGAGCAGCGATAGAAATACACCGTTTGTTGCAATATGCTTGGGACAACAGTACATTTTCAGGCGGACAAACTTTCGAAATTACAGTAGTTACAATTTTCAACAACAGATGGCGCTGCGGTCTGGGACACTCTATAGTACGATATTTTCCACATATCCACCATGCGTAGCAATAATATGGCGTAGTCTCTGAATGAAATTACCCGAAACCTTTGACAACGTGTCTGGCGGAATGGCTTCACATGCAGATGAAATGTACTGCTTCAGCTGTTCAATTGTTTCTGGATTCTGGCGGTACACCTGGTCTTTCAAGTGTCCCCACAGAAAGAAGTCACAGGGGTTCATGTCTGGCGAATAGGGAGGCCAATCCACGCCGCCTCCTGTATGTTTCGGATAGCCCAAAGCAATCACACGATCATCGAAATATTCATTCAGGAAATTAAAGACGTCGGCCGTGCGATGTGGCCGGGCACCATCTTGCATAAACCACGAGGTGTTCGCAGTGTCGTCTAAGGCAGTTTGTACCGCCACAAATTCACGAAGAATGTCCAGATAGCGTGATGCAGTAATCGTTTCGGATATGAAAAATGGGCCAATGATTCCTTTGGAAGAAATGGCGGCCCAGACCAGTACTTTTTGAGGATGCAGGGACGATGGGACTGCAACATGGGGCTTTTCGGTTCCCCATATGCGCCAGTTCTGTTTATTGACGAAGCCGTCCAGGTAAAAATAAGCTTCGTCAGTAAACCAAATGCTGCCCACATGCATATCGCCGTCATCAATCCTGTGCACTATATCGTGAGCGAATGTCTCTCGTGCAGCAATGGTAGCGGCGCTGAGGGGTTGCCGCGTTTGAATTTTGTATGGATAGAGGTGTAAACTCTGGCGCATGAGACGATACGTGGACGTTGGCGTCATTTGGACCGCAGCTGCAACACGGCGAACGGAAACTCGAGGCCGCTGTTGGATCACCTGCTGCACTAGCTGCGCGTTGCCCTCTGTGGTTGCCGTACGCGGTCGCCCTACCTTTCCAGCACGTTCATCCGTCACATTCCCAGTCCGCTGAAATTTTTCAAACAGATCCTTTATTGTATCGCTTTTCGGTCCTTTGGTTACATTAAACCTCCGTTGAAAACTTCGTCGTGTTGCAACAACACTGTGTTCTAGGCGGTGGAATTCCAACACCAGAAAAATCCTCTGTTCTAAGGAATAAACCATGTTGTCTACAGCACACTTGCACGTTGTGAACAGCACACGCTTACAGCAGAAAGACGACGTACAGAATGGCGCACCCACAGACTGCGTTGTCTTCTATATCTTTCACATCACTAGCAGCGCCATCTGTTGTTGAAAATTGTAACTACTGTAATTTCGAAAGTTTGTCCGCCTGAAAATGTACTGTTGTCCCAAGCATATTGCAACAAACGGTGTATTTCTATCGCTGCTCGTTTAGTTTTTATTGCCGTTTCAAATATACCGGTCATTTTTGAAACACCCTGTAAACACATATATACGTCATATAACGGGGAAATGTTGTTCGTGTAGTGTCAGTACCCAGTCTTCTGTCAAATGCAGTAAGTCTTTTAGCAAAAGCAATGAGAAGTGGTGAGAAAGCCGCCGTGAGGTATTGTATTAGCAGTCGGAGGGTAGCGACATATAAACCTGTATAAAGAAATTCAGAGTGATTGTATTTGTTAGAGAACACGGGTGTTGTCAGGAGCAGATGCAATGCACGGATGTGAGTCATACTTTGTCACTGTTAGAAATCGTGATTTCGTGTGGCTCAAACGGCCGGGTTACAGTCCTTCAACTATACTTCACTCGAGCGTACCACGGTTATACTAAAAAGGAAAGGGGACCTTCAGTTTAACGTGGACCGAACCACGTGTCGTTTCTGGCAACTCTTCACATCATTGAGGGGGGACGCTTGATTAAAGGCAGAGTGAAAAATTTCCGTGACCCGACCGACATTCTATCCCGCGATATCTCGGTTTCCAGGTACTCGCTTTACCGCTAGAAACCAGGCCCGAGCCTCAATTATTAAATACCCATCTTCGAAGAACAACGCAGATAAAACTTTTCTGCTGAGCACCTTAGTGCGGTTTTGTGCATTTTCTGCTGTTAGTGTATTTTCTAGTAACTTCATTACACTGCGAGAGCAACGGACACCATTGAAAGTACATCGTGAAAGTTGGATGCAGTATGTTTATCTAACTAGTCGTTATAAATAAAGTGCAGTCACTCACAGAGCTCCAGTTTGGTCTGAAATTATCATAAGGGAGCGCAACACGGTAGATATTCCAATGCGTTAATGTGGAATCGATTTACGCTGAAAAAATTAGTTCCAAGCTTGCTCACCAAGTGAAAATCTAGGCAAGAAAGATTTATAGCATTGTTTCCACATGTAATGGAACAGGAACAGGTCTCGGCCAGAAAAGGTTAGGCAAATGAGAAAGGCGTAATGTTGATTTTATCATTAATGCTGCTTGCAAAATTTGTTCAATATGAGCAACGGAGGTGTTGACGAGATACTGCATCAGTGCAACGATATGCTCAACAGTTGCTCGCATCAGTTTCTGTGGAATCTAAGCAACGTTTCCCAGCATACTGGCGTTCAGATCAGATAGAGGCAGAACGTGTCCCTGTAAACGCGTACTTTTAGACATCCACTGGACTAGAAGTCGCATGGATAATCCTGCTGGCCATGCGTCTGGAAAACCTCTGGAGATAAGACGTTTGTGGCAGATTACTCACGCTAGTAAGACCGATGCACCGACTTTTGCAATGTAGGGGAGCATCATGAGTCGGACTGCCTTCAGAGTGATCATCGTTTTCATTAGTCATTTCTGTTCGTCTCTTTGCGCGTTTCTTTGAGTTACTTTCTGTACTAAACACTAGCTGTTCTCTCTGCGATGGCGTGCTGAGAAGTAATGCCTCCATTTCTTGTGAGAACTTTAAAAAAAACTATAAAATCAAAGATACTTTTTTAACAGTCTAAATCTTTATTCCTCATGTCTACATATTTATTTCTAAACATAGCCACCCTGGTGACGAAAACATTTCTCCCTATAACATCCACGATATATATATTTTTTTTATTACGAGTGGAATATGAACGTGTGGAAAATTACGTAACTCAATAATATTGATTCAATTATGTAATTATTTCTTAAAAAAGATGATAATTATGTAAAACAGAGACAATATTTGTCTCACATTCTTTGTTAATCTACGTCATTCTTTTCTTTTGTTTTGTACCCTTTTGTCGTCTTCTTCTGATGTACGTCGCCAACGCAAGAGGCGAATCGATTTGAGGTCTGTTGAATGAAAACATTTAATGTAAAATTATTGTACTTTTATGTTCATTTGCTGGTAAAAAACAAATAGAGCCAAATGCGTTAAAACTGTTTAAGATTAATTATTGAAAAATCACTTCCTCTTTTAATTATAATTCTGTATTAATTGTTTTATCATATCTGCAAGAAGCACAGCCATGGTTAGTTGCGATTATATAGCAACTTCGTCCGTACTTCTAGTTGAAAATAGCACGAGTTTGTGTTAAACTAATTTGCAAAACAATTTAATAATTTTTTTATTGGTGGCATCAATTTAGTTGATTAATTATTTATTGAGCAAAGGAAAATCTTAGTTAAAAAAGAAATCCTCTATCTTTTGTTGGCCGCCATCTTAACTTTTGTCACAGCGGCAAATTTAAATTACTTGAAACTGCAAACAATATTCGAATGTGTAAGAAATAAGTGTGCACTGGTCGTACTGAACTCTATTTATAAAAGAGAAAAATTAATCGAATCAGACTGCATTTTCTAAGAACAGTGCTGATGGTATTTATTGTTGAACAAGATTTCATTGCTGATGTATGAGGCCAAAATTGAACTACGCACGAATAATGGAGGAAAATATTTTTGGTAGCATACGTCAGTGTTGTGTGCGGGTGGTACTCTGTGGTTCCTTTTCATGATCAATTTGCTAAGAATAATTAAATCCATCGAAGACAAAAATAATAAAAGCTCTGATGTACGATCTGTAATTTTAGTGATATGAACGTGGAATTCTTGTGCAATTTCAAGAAAATAATTATCCAGGAGAAGTTGTAGTATGAGTAATGCATTATACATGTGTATAATATTGTCAGTATCATTTACAAAATCAAATCAATGCAACTGCTAAAAAACAAAGTGAATTCAGACCGCAGAATACCAAAGAGTATCGTATCATCCATATTCATTGCATTTGTCCATGTTGATGATACACAAAAACCGGCACATCTCCACGAGAGACCAGTTTGTTGATGTCGCCCTTGTTGAACATTTGACTTTGTTGACAGAGCCACAACCTCACCTCCGCTTGCACCGCTTCACCACTATCAAATTAATGTCCTCGAAGATGTTCTTCAGGTTTTGGAAACAGATGAAAATCGGATGGGGCCGAGTCAGGAATGTATGAAGCATAATCGATGACAATAAACCGAAGTTGTCGGATTGTTGCAGACGTCGTAGCGCTCGTGTATGGTCTGGCATTGTTATGCTGAAGTAGAGGGGATGCTCCATGGGTGGACAAATCCTTCGAATTCGAAACTCGATTACAACACAGTTTCCCAATAATCAACGTAGTTACGTTGCATACCATCTTGTTACACGCTACAATTCGGAGACTGTACAGGCCGAAGGCTGCAAACATGTAGGCATGAAGGGTAAAGATGTAGGATGTTAATAACGTTTGCTTTATTTGAGAAGTATTAAATTTTTCACTTAAAAATTCGAAAGCATTACTTTTCAGCACGCCCTCGTGTCTATGGTCCAAGTTTCATACAGCTATGATACTTGTCAGGGCCACATCACGCGAAAGTTACGTTCATTCCTCAGTTTTGATCACCAATATAGGAGAGACTGGATCCATTGGAAACGACGTGTGACTAGGGCCTCCCGTCGGGTAGACCGTTCGCCGAGTGCAAGTCTTTTGATTTGACGCCAATTCGGCGAGTTGCGCGTCGATGGGGATGAAATGATCATAATTAGGACAACACAACGCCCAGTCCCTGAGCGGAGAAAATCTCCGCCCCCTGGATGACGGACAGCAAGCACTCAAGCCCTCCCGTCAAAAGAAAATTCCTTCACCACCATGTTTACGTATGTGACATATTCGTATGCGAACTAAGTTGCGGGAAAAAATCTAACATTTAAAATAAAATGTGTTGGAAAGGACACTTGAACAATTGAGAAGGTATCAGGAATAAGCACCCATAAGGCAATACGGCGAATTGAGATATTTCCAGTCAGAGGTGTTTTGAATATGTATCTTAATAAAAACGACATGTAATATACATACACGTCAACTATTTAACATATTTGATTTTGAAAATTAAAGGTTCCACACTCTTGAAAATTTAAGAATAACTGTTGCGTGTAGCACACAGTTGTTCATCACGCATTGTTGGCAAATGATCGCCTACATTCCGATTCTCCGCAGTATTGTTCGAAAATTCCCGGATCTCAATATTCTCAAAAGAATTTTCTACTCTCTGTTCCGAATTTTCGGAAACTGCCGCTCCTACATTCATGTTCGCAACCGTATCTACATTCGCGTTTGCAGTAGCATCTGCATTATTTTCCATTTTCTTTTGTGCTCGCGTCCTCATTGTCGCAATACGAACGGAAACATGTCACTAAAATACACCGCTATCCTAAAAATTCCACTGTTCAATTAACCATTACACAGTGCACCAACAAATTCAAAGACAAAACTGCTGAAATAAAATTTTGTGATAATACAAAACAGTGCGCAAGCGATCAAAATGCTGTGCCGCCACTAATGATTACTGTCGCGTGAGCTTGCAGTTGGCAGTAGAAAGACGAAGCATGTCTAACTACGACTCATCCAAAACAAAAACGTATCCTGGCAGGCATGTCGACAGGTGAAAGTCGCGAGCTCTGTCTCCTTATCTCGTGTTTTCTACTGAAAATCTCGCGCTTGTACTCTTGTTAACTTTACTATGACAGAGATCGCCTAAACTCTATTTTATCTTATTGGTCCTGTGCGCAACAAATAACTTACTTGGTCTTTCTGCTGCCACTGCTTGATCTGCTGCATTCCATTATTTAACAAAAACATAAAAAACCTATTATTCATGCTGAGTGCAATGCATGTTCTGTATGGTGGCTCCTACTGTTGCTGCGGCTGCTTACTACAACTACATATAATTCAAGATAAAGTGTTTGGTCAAATCTAAACTCGATAAATGATAACCCAAACACATAATTCCTTTTTTTTAAAATAAAAACTAGATTCTGAAAGCGATTCTTTCTCATTCAATTCAAAACGCTAGAAGCTCTTTGAACAATCGCTTCGTATGTAAATCTGCCTCCAGTGGCATTAAAGCAATATTGCAAATTAATCAAACTCTTGAGACAGACTGAAATACTTCTCAATTAAATACACAGTGAAACAATTCCCTGACAGTTACAAAAGAAATCAGTGACAAAAATCAATACTTAATCTAACAATGGTTTCCCTTAAGAATTCAACTCCTATCATTATCAAAATTACCGTCTGTTGCTACGCACATACACAAATCCTTTTCTTTAAATTAATAAGCGCGCTGCAAATTATAAAAAAATATCAACTCACTACCAAAGCCTGTGTCGCTGCTGGCGGGCACGGCAATACGGCAGCTCGGCGAAGACCCCTCACCCAACACACGTGCGCACCACAGCAGGCGGGCTCCTACACTGGCCTCCAAATTGACACTAGTTAATCTGTGCGCTGCGAAGCGCGACAACAATATCTTAGATTCCAGAGCTTGTGTATGCGCGCTGTAGCCAACCTTCACATCCTAAGAGAGTATTGCCAACTCTCATAACCCCCAACGTCATTTTTGAAAATTTTACGGGGTGATTCTTGCCTAATATATTGGCAAGGAACAAACAGTAAATTTTTTTTTACAAAACGACGAAATAATTAGGCAAAAAGAAAAAATGTTATAATTTATATGCGATGACTAAAAATATTTCTTGCTTAGCATCTAAGTAAAGTTTTTTTTTTTTTTTTTTTTACAAAAGGACGTAAATTTTCTTGCATGGCATATAGGCAAGAGAAAAATGTTAAAATTTTATACAAAATGGCAGAAATGTTGCTTGCCTAACTGATCGGAAAGGAGAAAACATGGCTACTTTTACAAAAATAATATGAAAATGTTGCTAGCCTAGTATGTATGTAATAAGAAAACATCAAAGGAAATATAACAAGTTTCTTACATAAGCAGATAAAAAAGATCATAAAGTTTTAACAGATGTGTAACAGTAACTACTAAAGCATGGAATAGTCTTCAATAAGCTAATATAACCTAATAACCAGTAAAAAATAATATTTTATTTTCTGCATTTGGGCACTTACGTTTCCATGACATTAATCGGTAGTGGTCTGACTACAGTGATACTGTATGTTTTTTTGCTCACAGTTCCCTTTGGTCAAAAGAAACCAGGTCTACATGTTCTAAGTGCAGTAAACTCAGGGACTTCATATCCACTGACAACCACACTAATATTCCAACATCAGTTAATTTACGGTGTAGGCAGTCTCAGGGACTTCATATCCACTGACAACCACACCTGAAGTCAAATTTTCCTCTGGTGAGACAGTTTGACAACGTAGGCAGACTCAGGGACCTTGTGTCCACTGACAACCACATGTCACTGCGTTATTGCATAAGTACCTCCTCAAACGTATGTAGTACAAGTCTCGGTCGAGTATTTCTGTATACTGAAAACGTCATATTTTATAGAAAATTGATTCTCCCTTTAAAATACGATATCTCTAACTTAATTACAGAAATGAAGCAAGGAATAATATTATATCATATAAACAGGCATGTGAGATCTGAGCTCATTTAAATGTTTCTTTAACTCTATTGCCACAGCAATTATAGATTTGTGGCATATATCTCAAGTAATGAATAATGTGAGGCTCACCACGTGGTGGCAAACTCAGTTTTCTTTAAATTTCTCGCCACAGCAGTCATCGATTTGTGGCATGTATTTTTCAATTCAGTCATAATATGAGGCTCACCACACGGTGGCAAGTTAATTTTCTTACGATTAGTTTGGCCAATAACAGTGGCAAAGTTTCGATTGTGACCACGAATCATTACAAATGTGGCACCACACAAAAAATATTATTTTAACTTGTTACAATATTTGTTACAATAATTGTTATGTACATTTTAGTTATAAAATATTTAAGTAATCCTACAAGTAGAAAAGTAGTTCCATAGTGATGCTATAATAATAAAAGTTACAAAATCATTTAGAAAAAGTCTAGCCAACGACTTGCCAAATCAATTCATGAATATGTACAAAATTTAGTAAATAATTACGTGACTTTGCGTCAGAATTTTTACACTCTAATTACTAAGTTATACCAAATTTATAATTATCAGTCTGTAATGACTGTCAATATTTCTGATGTCAAACGTCAATGTCTGTGGTATAGCGTCTCAATCGTTTTTATATGGAGTCCTCATTGTCTCTGTTTGGAGGCCTCGGTAGTCTTTGTATGACTCTGTGTGGCCATACCTTGGACGATCACAAAGAAGAAGAATAAGAAACAACCTACAAAGTACATAATAAAAAAAATTATTTACAAAATACAATACACGAAACTCCTCCATCTCTTCAGTAGAAACTGAAAGAAATGGTTTATTCATCATGGTGACAAGAAATAAATTTATGACATGACAAGAGAAAAATCGTCACCTTCCAATTAACCTCGTGCTGGAATCGGTACTGCATCACTAAATTACAATCATGAAATAGAAAAACACAAGATAAATATAAAATTGACTTACGTTACACTACTATTTATACATTCATAAAATATGGTAGATACTCTCACTTCTTGGAGTAAGAGTCATTTCGCTCTGGCAAGAGAAAAGAAATCGTGTAATGCACGACATAATTATCTAGGTCATAGCTCGGTGTTTTTGTCACAGCCGACTGTTTCTGGAACGTCTTTCTTCTCGCGGCCCTTAACGGTAAGCGTGCTACACCCCGATCCGAAAATATCGTCTACTACACAAAATTACGTCACGTTAAGTGCTTTCGTTTCTGCAATGGAGAAAACTTCCGTTGCGATCATGTTTCCTGTAATAAAAGCAATAAAGTCAACCTTAACAACAATAAGAAGAGAAACAACACTATCATTCTTACCATTCCACAATTTCACAGAGCAAAAAAAAAAAATTCTTGGCACTCATTCATCACATAATTCAACACTTTGCTGTGTATTTGTACCAGAACCCCTTTCGTGAATCATAGCTATGTCTTAACTTTACTGTGACTTAGATTTTAAGTAAGTGTGTATTCTACCTTAACATTACTGTAACTTAAATTTTACGCAAATGTGTATAAGCTACATCTTCCTTCATAGAATACCGTTGTGGGTTTCTTCGTTTAGAAGTGTGTCTTTCTTACCTTCTCTTGTTCTATAAATGTCTGCAAAGTGTTCCCTCATTGAATCACACTAATCATGAGTGGTCCATAAATTCCAATACGCCTTACCTGGCAAACTAATCAACACGAAAAATCCACATACATCGTCACATTCCAAACTATGTCATAAATCAGAACAAGTGTCAGTTCGAAGGTTTCCTAATTATACTATTGCCCATCAAATATAGCTTCTCAATTCAAAGCCAAATGCCGGCCGCGGTGGTCTAGAGGTTCTAGGCGCGCAGTCCGGAACCGCGCGACTGCTACAGTCGCAGGTTCGAATCCTGCCTCGGGCATGGATGTGTGTGATGTCCTTAGGTTAGTTAGGTTTAAGTAGTTCTAAGTTCTAGGGGACTGATGACCAAAGTAGTTAAGTCCCATAGTGCTCAGAGCCATTTGAACCATTTTTCAAAGACAATTATACACTATATTTTACCGGAAGATAATGTTAACAGTTTCTGTTTTTTCATGTTATTTCTCCCTAAAAATGTACATAGTTATTTCTTGCATTTTCCTTCAAATAAGTCACAAAAATTTCATTCTTTCAGTGAACAATCGGAAGATGTCAACAGCTGGTATAATCCTCTCGTCAGAAATGTCCTTTGCAAAGTTCTCATTCTCTCAAACAATACAAATCATTCATAATCATTCATTCTTGGTCTTTCACACAGGATAGATTGATAGTAAAAGATTAATAGATAAACAGGTTAGTCAAAGATTATGAAACAGTACTGAAAACTAAAATCGGAAGAATATACTGTAACGGCTGGGGCACCTATGCTGGCCAAACATATATTTACTAAAGATCAGTAAACCCCCTAGGGCCTTATTCCTTGAAAATTTTAATGTGTGATAAGTGATGAAGCTCTAGCGATTTATGTGTTCGTATTGTCTCAAGTTCCACAGCGTTTGTGTGTGCAATGCGTCGTATACGGAAGGGTCCTTCATACACCAAGAAAAGCTTCCTACTCAAGTATTTTCCCTTATGAGATATTCGATGTGTTCTAAGCAATACTTTTTGACCTACCTGTAAATTCTTGACAGACTCGTGGATTATGCAGCTTCTTTCTTCTGTCTGCAGATTTCTTGATGTTCTGTAATGCTATACTTACCACTTCATGGTGTTTTTGCAATAGTTCATCTAGAGTCTGTGGTCTATCGGTTTCAGGTTGGATTACTGTGTTAATTTGTCTGGAATCAAGACCCAGTCTAATGGAATTATCCCTATTCTTAACCACGTGTAATGGGCTGTTATATGAACTCACAGCAGGTTCGATGATTCCCTGCTCTAACATGGACTGTATTTCCTGTTTGACTTTGTCTCTGTATGTCAATGGGATGACGTATGGAGGTACAAAAAATTTATTATGTTCCTTGACCTTGAATTCATAAAGAAAGTTACGTATTGTTTCTGTCTTGTGAGAAAAAGCTTCACAATTTGTAATATTTCAAATAACTCATCAGTGCCTGCATTAGGATCTACTTCGTCTCGGTAAACTTTCCTTTTAATTAATTGTTCTGTACTAATGGGTTGTTCTGTTTCACAGTAAAACGTAGTGATGTTATTTGTGCAACTATTAGACAAATTCAGTGATTGTTGTGCCTCAAGCGGAAAGAGAAAACACAGATAATTCACTTCCTCATCCTCCTTTGTTAACCATCCTTGAAATTTAAGCGTGACTAGCATTTGTTTTACTCGTAACATGACTTCATCATTACAAAAGTTTAACATTGTTTTATGTTCGCGTAGGAATTCCACACCCAAAATCATTTCTGTTGATAAAAGAGGGACTATTACGAAATTTGCAGAAAACTCGTGTCCTTGACACCTGAAAACTAAAGAAGTCTGATTGCGTATGCCTACACTCTTTCCTTGAATGACTCCCAAATAATGGCAAGGTTGGACAAACAGATGCCTGTTCACACTTCTTAAACAATGTCTCGCTAATTACATTCACAGGGCTGCCGGAATCAAGTATAGCTGAAAGCAGAATATTTCCTACCGAGATTTTTATAATTGGATGACTATACATAATTTCGCTGTTGTTATTTTGTTGTAATAATGTGTCCTCCAGTCGAACAAAGTTAACATAATTTCTGTGTCGGCTTTCCGCCGCTACAAACGGTTCGTTTGTAGTCCTTGTTGCTAGTAATTGTTGTGCCAGCTCGTGTTGCAGCGAATTATTGCTTGGGTTGAGTCGTCTGATTTCTACATTGTTACCACGCTCTAAATTGGAATTTCTGCGATCCTGCCAATTTTGATTTGTCCCCTCATCATAACTGTTTTGGTTCTCATAATTGTTATGACCATAATTATCACGTGGGCTCGATGCTTTGTATTCTGCATGAGCACCGCGTTCCGAATTGTAATTTGCGTGTCCGCGCCAATTTCGGTTGGCCCTACCGCGCCCATTCCTTCTAAAATAATTTTCACTTCGATAACGCCTTAGCTCTCGCGGTCCGCGATCTCTATTACTGTACGGAGAGTTCCTATGATCATAAAAATCATTTCTCTGGCGTCTATGCTCTGTGTTATACGATTGATGCAGCATATCGCGCCTATCTTCTTTCGCCATGTACTCGTGAGGTTCGTCCGAGTACCATACGCGTTTACGGTTACGCCGCGGATTATTATTTTCCCAATACTGATTACTGTTATCTCTTTGTGTGTTTTTTTATAGTTGTCAAATTCTAATTCTTGCAAAAGAGCTTGGAATGCCTCCAAGTCATCTTTGCACCTACCTGCCAAAATTGTGTGGCGTAATCTGATCGGCAGTTTTCTCAAACAGATATGAATTAATTCCAACTGACTGTACGGATTCGTTAAATATCTGTTCATGCGCATCATGTTTTCAAAATATTGCACTGGAGTCGAAAATTTCGACTGCTCATAACTTTGCATCGTAATGATGCAATGTTTTACACGATCTTGTGTAGTCTCTGACCAGTAAGCAGATAAGAATGCGTGATAAAAATCACCATATGTGTGACATTCACGTACTATTGAGCGCATTCTTGTTGCAGGTTCTCCTTCAAGATAATTGCAAATGAACTCCAGTTTGTGGCCAAGTGGCCATGTTGGTGGTAAAGAATAGTCAAATTGTTGTAAGCACTCTCGAGGGTGGATTTCGTGACTAGCATTCCGAAAAATTTAAAAATTTCCTAACTGTGAGAAAATGCTTATAGTCAAACTCGTCATTTTTCTTAGCGAATGAGTTATCTTTTACAGCATGACTCACGTTTCCTTCATTATGTCCCGCAAACGTGTCATATCCACGAGAAAAGTGGTCGGCATTTCTATTATTAACGCGCTCATTGTCATTACCAATTTGGTAAAAATCGGATCTACCAGTGTCATTGCTGCGATCGATCTTTTCTTCGATGCTGGCAAGCTGTTCCTGTATGTTTTTCACGTCTCGTTTGTTTTGCTGATTGTCATCTGCCCTTGTTTAAAACGTTGCAGAGACTGAAATTCTTCGGTATCCGCGATCGGTACCGGCTGAGTGTCATCTGACCTCGTATCTAGCCCGCTACTCAGTTCCGTCTCTTTCATGGATAATTCATCGACCTGTTTAGCTACTGTCGTTAATTGAGTTTCTATCTTTGAAACTTCATTGGTGGTCTGTAGTTGCAATGACTCGACATTCTTCGCTAATTCCTCTGCTTGCAGTTCTTGTTGTGACGTCTGTCGTTTCACTTCAACAATATCAACATTTTGTATGTGATCAAGTCTGGAAACAAGATTATTAATATCTGATTGGAATTCTTCACGTACCTGACTTTCCAACTGACTGGTCATTTCTTCAAATTTACTATTTAAATTGTAACTCACCTAACTCCAAAACAATGCGAGATTCTCGTTAATTTCGTTCTGAAGCGATCTGAAATTCTTTGCATTATTGTCATTGAATTCAGTGAGTTTACTCTTAAATTCAGTGAGTTTACTCTCCTGTCTGTCACTAAATTCAGTGAGTTTACTCAGTAATAATTGTAAAACATCATTACTGGGGGCAGGGAGTACAACGTTACTCTTCTCTGTTAAAGCAGAAGCAGTACCTGCATTTCCACTAACAGAAGGAAAGGCAAAATTACTCCGCTCTATCGGAGTGGCAACCAGACCTGAATTTCCACCGAAAGTGGGGAAAACAAAATTACTCTGCACTTTTGAGGCGGAAGCAACGCTGGAATTTCTCATAATGCGTTCTGTTTGCGTCACTGTATTATCATGTCCTAAGTTGAGTGTAGCACACAGTTGTTCATCACGCATTGTTGGCAAATGATCGCCTACATTCCGATTCTCCGCAGTATTGTTCGAAAATTCCCGGATCTCAATATTCTCAAAAGAATTTTCTACTCTCTGTTCCGAATTTTCGGAAACTGCCGCTCCTACATTCATGTTCGCAACCGTATCTACGTTCGCGTTTGCAGTAGCATCTGCATTATTTTCCATTTTCTTTTGTGCTCGCGTCCTCATTGTCGCAATACGAACGGAAACACGTCACTAAAATACACCGCTATCCTAAAAATTCCACTGTTCAATTAACTATTACACAATGCACCAACAAATTCAAAGACAAAACTGCTGAAATAAAATTTTGTGATAATACAAAACAGTGCGCAAGCGATCAAAATGCTGTGCCGCCACTAATGATTACTGTCGCGTGAGCTTGCAGTTGGCAGTAGAAAGACGAAGCATGTCTAACTACGACTCATCCAAAACAAAAACGTATCCTGGCAGGCATGTCGACAGGTGAAAGTCGCGAGCTCTGTCTCCTTATCTCGTGTTTTCTACTGAAAATCTCGCGCTTGTACTCTTGTTAACTTTACTATGACAGAGATCGCCTAAACTCTATTTTATCTTATTGGTCCTGTGCGCAACAAATAACTTACTTGGTCTTTCTGCTGCCACTGCTTGATCTGCTGCATTCCATTATTTAACAAAAACATAAAAAACCTATTATTCATGCTGAGTGCAATGCATGTTCTGTATGGCGGCTCCTGCTGTTGCTGCGGCTGTTTACTACAACTACATATAATTCAAGATAAAGGGTCTGGTCAAATCTAAAGTCGATAAATGATAACCCAAACACATAATTCCTTTTTTTAAAAAAACTAGAATCTGAAAGCGATTCTTTCTCATTCAATTCAAAACGCTAGAAGCTCTTTGAACAATCGCTTCGTATGTAAATCTGCCTCCAGTGGCATTAAAGCAATATTGCAAATTAATCAAACTCTTGAGACAGACTGAAATACTTCTCAATTAAATACACAGTGAAACAATTCCCTGACAATTACGAAGGAAATCAGTGACGAAAATCAATACTTAATCTAACAATGGTTTCCCTTAAGAATTCAACTCCTATCATTATCAAAATTACCGTCTGTTGCTACGCACATACACAAATCCTTTTCTTTAAATTAATAAGCGCGCTGCAAATTATAAAAAATATCAACTAAATACCAAATCCTGTGTCGCTGATGGCGGACACGGCAGTACGGCAGCTCGGCGACGACCCCTCGCCCAACACACGTGCGCACCACAGCAGGCGGGCTCCTACACTGGCCTCCAAATTGCTACTAGTTAATCCGTGCGCTGCGAGGCGCGACAACAATATCTTAGATTCCAGAGCTTGTGTATGCGCGCTGTAGCCAACCTTCACATCCTAAGATAGTATTGCCAACTCTCACTGTAACCTTGCCTATGATTCCTTTTTCCATAACTCAACAGTAAATGAGTTTCATAAGAGTAAGTAGTGGTGTAATATGTTTAATTTTACGTATAGTAGTAACAATATTAGACTCTACATATAATACTCTAATAATATATAATAGTAATACAGTTATTTATTTATTACAGTCTGTTACATATCTTGCTTTCATGAAATATGCTATTCAATCAAACACAGTTCTCTTCATTTATATATCTAAACATGCCACAGATACCATCTTCATACACAGGTGTTACTGCTGTGTGATTCATAGTTTCACGTTCAATATTTCTTAGCTGTTGGATAAACGTGACTTATACACTCCTGGAAATGGAAAAAAGAACACATTGACACCGGTGTGTCAGACTCACCATACTTGCTCCGGACACTGCGAGAGGGCTGTACAAGCAATGATCACACACACGGCACAGCGGACACACCAGGAACCGCGGTGTTGGCCGTCGAATGGCGCTAGCTGCGCAGCATTTGTGCACCGCCGCCGTCAGTGTCAGCCAGTTTGCCGTGGCATACGGAGCTCCATCGCAGTCTTTAACACTGGTAGCATGCCGCGACAGCGTGGACGTGAACCGTATGTGCAGTTGACGGACTTTGAGCGAGGGCGTATAGTGGGCATGCGGGAGGCCGGGTGGACGTACCGCCGAATTGCTCAACACGTGGGGCGTGAGGTCTCCACAGAACATCGATGTTGTCGCCAGTGGTCGGCGGAAGGTGCACGTGCCCATCGACCTGGGACCGGACCGCAGCGACGCACGGATGCACGCCAAGACCGTAGGATCCTACGCAGTGCCGTAGGGGACAGCACCGCCACTTCCCAGCAAATTAGGGACACTGTTGCTCCTGGGGTATCGGCGAGGACCATTCGCAACCGTCTCCATGAAGCTGGGCTACGGTCCCGCACACCGTTAGGCCGTCTTCCGCTCACGCCCCAACATCGTGCAGCCCGCCTCCAGTGGTGTCGCGACAGGCGTGAATGGAGGGACGAATGGAGACGTGCCGTCTTCAGCGATGAGAGTCGCTTCTGCCTTGGTGCCAATGATGGTCGTATGCGTGTTTGGCGCCGTGCAGGTGAGCGCCACAATCAGGACTGCATACGACCGAGGCACACAGGGCCAACACCCGGCATCATGGTGTGGGGAGCGATCTCCTACACTGGTCGTACACCACTGGTGATCGTCGAGGGGACACTGAATAGTGCACGGTACATCCAAACCGTCATCGAACCCATCGTTCTACCATTCCTAGACCGGCAAGGGAACTTGCTGTTCCAACAGGACAATGCACGTCCGCATGTATCCCGTGCCACCCAACGTGCTCTAGAAGGTGTAAGTCAACTACCCTGGCCAGCAAGATCTCCGGATCTGTCCCCCATTGAGCATGTTTGGGACTGGATGAAGCGTCGTCTCACGCGGTCTGCACGTCCAGCACGAACGCTGGTCCAACTGAGGCGCCAGGTGGAAATGGCATGGCAAGCCGTTCCACAGGACTACACCCAGCATCTCTACGATCGTGTCCATGGGAGAATAGCAGCCTGCATTGCTGCGAAAGGTGGATATACACTGTACTAGTGCCGACATTGTGCATGCTCTGTTGCCTGTGTCTATGTGCCTGTGGTTCTGTCAGTGTGATCATGTGATGTATCTGACCCCAGGAATGTGTCAATAAAGTTTCCCCTTTCTGGGACAATGAATTCACGGTGTTCTTATTTCAATTTCCAGGAGTGTAGTTTCAAGTTCAATATTTGTTAGCTGTTGAGTACTATATTTCTGTTTCCACAGAAGAAATGGGGTAAATGTACTGAAGTAAGTTGGTGAACACAGTATAGTAGCATTAGTTGCATGTTTCAGTTGCGTGTATGATTCTATCATGAACGCACTCGCTTTTGCCATGGGTTTAGCCATACAATATTTGTTGAGACGACTTTTCCAATTCTTTATTAGGGTCGTGTCCATGCAAAATTCAAATAGTGAAGGATTGGTTGTATACTCTACAATAGCTGAAAGTTATGATAACGCAATTGTGACTGACTCTGCTTTCTTCAACTTTGATTTTATTAGTCCGAAGTTCCTGTCACTTCCTGTCGCACTGCCCGAAAGAATGTCCCCGGCCAGGAAATATGTATGTATCCTCCACTTCACAGACACTGGCTAACCATGAACAAAGTGAAATGATAACTACAGTTTTTTTTTGTCCTCCACAGGCATCAGAAAGCAAAATTACTGTTTTCACGATAGAGAACGCAGTAAGTTTCTTTTTCAAAGTACGCTAGTAATGAAGCAACTGAATTTGAATCTCATTTTCGCCTCCATTTGCGTGAAAGAGTTCGTAAAGGACAAACTGTCATTGTGTATGTGAACATTAAACGCATACAACTATCGAAGCCTTTTATAAAACTGACCGATTACATTCAACTTCGGAACTGGTAAATTTTGAGAATTTTCGAACTCAACTACAAGATACGAATGGCCTGTTTTGTTCCTAAGGATGAAATCTTTCTTCATGGGTAGGTACTTTTCTGTCTTCCTGAGGTGCAGTGCATTCTCTACTTTAGAAACGTCTATTGGCTCACTTCTAAATGTGGTTTGAAGACGCGAGCAAAAATCACAGATATCTGTCTTTCGCTGCTTAAAGGTATAGTTACAATTTAAAACCTTTTAATAACTTACATGTTACATAGTAAGCTTTCCACCAGTTCGTCACAAAATTTTTGGAAAACATTTCAAATAATATTTTGACATTCAAGTTTAGATTCTTAAAGTAATTTAAATATGATTTACTGCCAGAATAATGACTCTTTTTCACTAGGAATCAGTCTTAAATGTTTCTTCAACTCCATGCAGACACTTGGTTTCAATTTACGTGGACAGGTATCCTGACCGCTCCTTCCTCTTAATTGTTTCATTATGTGATATCTTTTTCTCTATGACTCTCAGTCTCCTTACTATCACTTGGAAAAACTTGCAGAGAGCTGCATGCCAATGCATGCTTCCGTGTTTTGTTTCGTGAGATCTTTAGGTTTTCGGTTTTCTTGGTATTCGGTTTCTTATCTTTCAGTTCCACGGCCTGTACTAAATAAGAGTCTTACTCAGAGCTTTATAAAATGTTTTATATAATTTCTTTTGTTGATTTTGTAAGACTTTTAGATGACACTTCTTCTGGCAACATTCGTTCATTTGCAGAAACGTCTCTTCGCCAACGTCGACTCCCCTACAGTTTACATATGTAGGTCCTTTAAAGTACGTTACAAAGAACATAGCGATGCTTTCCGGCTTAATAATTTCGAAAGGTCAGCTGTAGCCACGCATATTTGCGAAACAGGACACCCCATGTTAGGAATAGATCAGGATCTCGTTATTTTACATAGACAGGACAAAAGAAAAAAGCTGGATCTACTAGAACAGCGGGAAATTATGATACATAGAATAGATAATCAGAACACACTGAATGAACAGCTAACTGGTGATACAAATATCTTTTTCAAACATTTCACTGGTTTCTTTTAGTAGCTACATTTTTAGCAATTGGCAGGATACCATCATTTCATGAGGTCCTTGGAACATGTATACGTTATCTGTTTGTATAGACATCTCTGTGACTTCCTTGTGAGCTCACTCGCGTTTCAGTGTCATGTTTGGCTACGTGGTGTGTGGTATCAACGAAGACGCACGGGCGGTTTACGACGATAGAGGAGAGAGCGACGTGGTTAGATGTTGAACACCATAGGCGATACGAAGTTAGAGTTTTTTATATTTTGACGACTATGTGGAGACGCACCTTGGAAGACACGGCTGCAACAAGGGAAGTAGCCACTATGTTTTAATTTTATTATCAATTTTATTGTGCCTGGTGCATGTTCCATTTTAGCGAGTTTTAACAGGTTCTTTTACTTTTTATTATTCTGATGATGGAAGCTTGACTTCCGATACGTGTCAATCCTAGTGTTTTACACTATAAACAAGTGGTTGAGCCGATACATTTTTTAACATAAACTTACATAAACTAACAAACAGATTCAAATGGCTCTAAGCACTATGGGACTTACCATCTGTCCCCTAGACTTAGAACTACTTAAACCTAACTAACCTAACATCACACAGACCCATGCCCGAAGTAGGATTCGAAACTGCGGCCTTAGCAGCAGCACGATTCCGGACTGAAGCCCCTAGAACCGCTCGGCCGCAGCGGCCGGCAAAACAGATTCAGTGCACAGGATTCAAATAACTACACCGCACAAACAGTAACTGTTGCCAATCACTGAAATGGCGAAATTCTGAAACTAGACTACGAGGCAATATTCTATACAATATGGCGGATCATTTAAAACGATTTCCTGAAAAATGACGTATAGGTCTTAAGGTCCAGAGAACTCCTCAATTTGTCCGGACGAAAGTGAGTGAAACTCAAAAATCGTAATACAGGACTACGTGGCACGAGAAACTGTCAGTCTAGCAAGGCAACAGGAACTATAGCGTGTGCGCTGGCAGCGGCAGGCAAATTGAGCGCTAATAGGAGAGGCTGGCCGCGGCGCGGTGTCTGGGCCGTTGGCCGCCGACCTGCCCGCAGTGTGTACGTACGTGGGTGCGGCGCTGCGCGGTTCCCGGAACTGCTGTGCGGGCTGCAGCCACCGGACGTGCTAGGCGCTGCCGCCTCCGCCGCAGCAACAGCGGCAGCTGTGCAATTACGGAGGGGCTGCTAATATACCGAACACTACACACCGGTCCATTGTAACGTCTGACAGGGAGTGCATCCCCGTCACATCCAGCCTCGAGCGCACCTGTTCAGTGTGAGTCACGCAACATTTCTGGCTCTTGGAGCCATTGTTTAAGCTGCGGTCACACTGGCTACAATATCGGTGAATTCCGCCGACGACCGACATTGGCCGGAGACGGCCGATCTTTTCAAATCGGTGCGCCACTACGTGTGAGGTCACACTATAGCCGATATTATCTCCCGAACGTACAGACTCCGGAAATTCAAATCAGTTTGTTTTCTTCCATCAAATGACAGACATCTCGCACACGAAATACGGAGCGTGAGAAACTGACAAGTTTAATCCAAGAAAAAGTGAGTTTGTGGCATCCTGTGGATGAAAATATCATAATCGGGATATACCAGGTGATCAAAAAGTCAGTATAAATTTGAAAACTTAATAACCCACGTAATAAGGTAGATAGAGAGGTAAAAATTGACACACATGCTTGAAACGACATGGGGTTTTATTAGAACCAAAAAAACAAATGTTACAAAATGTCCGACAGATGGCGCTAGACAGCAAAACGTCAGTGACTGCGCATGACAATCGTGTATAAAAGGAGCTGCAATGAGAGAGAGAATCAGATGCGCCAGCAGTCGCAGCATGTTGACGTTACCCGAAAAGGCGCTTTTATTGAAGCTGTATTATCAGAATGGGGAATGTGCTAGTTCAGCGTTACGGTCCTACAGCCATAGGAAGGGGATTCGAACGGGTAAAGGTCCGTTGACAAATGCAGCTGTTGCGAGAATGATTTCGAAGTTCGAAGCCACGGGTTCTGTAGACGATAGACCCCGTAGTGGCCGACCGAGCACAAGGCGTAATGCTGCTGAGACAGTTCAGGAAGAAATGGAGACTGTAGCGGGTTCAGCTATGCACGGGGAAGTCAGCGCTCGTACAGTCGCACCTCGCACCGGCATTCCATACACTACTGTTTGGTTGGCACTTAGGCGTACCCTACGGTGCTATCCGTACAAAATTCATCGGCATCATGAACTGTTACCTGGCGATTTAGTGAAGCGGAAGGCATGGAAGATGACGATTGGTTGAGTAACGTGTTGTGGACCGACGAAGCTCATTTCACGCTCCGAGGATCTGTCAACGCCCACAACTGCAGAAATTGGGCTACCGAAAATCCTAGAACTGTCGTGGAAACTCCATTGCACGACGAGAAAGTCACGGTATGGGTTGGATTTACCACATATACCGTTATCGGGCCTTTTTTCTTCGAGGAAATACGTGATTCCGGTTTTGTAACTGCTACCGTGACGGGTGAGAGGTACGCCGATATATTACAGAATCGCATCATCCCCAGCCTGGCTGATAAACACCTGCTGGAACGTACGATGTTTATGCAGGATGGCGCTCCACCCCATATTGCTAGACAAGTGAAAGATCTCTTGCGCGCGTCGTTTGGTGATGATCGTGTGCTCAGCCGCCAGTTTCGTTATGCTTGGCCTCCCAGGTCCCCAGACCTCAGTCCGTGCGATTATTGGCTTTGGGGTTACCTGAAGTCGCAAGTGTATCGTGATCGACCGACATCTCTAGGGATGCTGAAAGACAACATCCGACGCCAATGCCTCACCATAACTCCGGACATGCTTTACAGTGCTGTTCACAACATTATTCCTCGACTACAGCTATTGTTGAGGAATGATGGTGGACATATTGAGCATTTCCTGTAAAGAACATCATCTTTGCTTCGTCTTACTTTGTTATGCTAATTATTGCTATTCTGATCAGATGAAGCGCCATCTGTCGGACATTTTTTTAACTTTTGTATTTTTTTCTGTTCTAATAAAACACCATCTCATTCCAAGCACCTGTGTCAATTTGTACCTCTCTATCTACAGTATTCCATGATTTATTCAGGTTTCAAATTTATATTGACATTTTGACCACCCAGTAGTTCGGAATCTATGGACTGAAATTGCAGGTTTATTCGAAACGTCAAATAGACAAGACTTTTATTGGAAATTTTAGGCATGGAATATAAACTCAAAAAATAATTTATTCAAGCGAAGAGGGTGGCCTATCTTTTATGCTTTAGCTACTGTACTGTATCTGTTTTGTGGTAGGTTATCATTAGTTGTCCACATATTATTATTATGGCTTACTGACACTTAATGCCAGGAGGGGAGTGATTCTGTTCATATGAAATGGTTTGCAAATGTGGTGTACGGTATGTATTCCCACTTTTAAAAGGTTTAGGTTGTCAGAGTATCTTACGCCACACTTTATGCTTGTCTTTCACTCGTGTGCTAAATGACAGTCATTGAAGGGTAACTGATCTACGTTTGCACAACTTTAAATGAATATAGCCAAACTGCTTGTTTATAACTTGCTTTTCAAGGTCACCACGAGTTTTCTCGACTATATAACGAAAAGTTTCTCTCATCATCTGATTTGTTCGTAAAACTTATCTGGTTACTCCGATATCTGTGGGCAGAGTGTATAGTACTCGCCACGTTTTTTACGAGACAGGAAAACTGATTCACATGCATTCGGCGTGTCTTTAATAGCAGACGTCGCTATGCAGCACTCATATCCGAGTTCAGTGGCGTCGTGGTATCCACACACCCTAGGAGGTTAAAATCTAACCTACTTCATACATAGAATAGATTCCAACCTAACCAAACCTAACCTCCTTGACACTGCCAAAGACTGACGAAGGAGATCGGACGTACTATGACCGAGTTGACGGCCGATGTTATCGGGCGACCTCTGGCGACGGAGTCTGGCGACAGTTGTCGGTGAGACTGTGAATGCAGCCTTAGCTCCATATACTAAATTCGAGTTAAGAGAGACTATAGCAGCGAGTGTATGACGTCACAAGATGGGCTGAGGTAAACACGACAGACGCTGTTGCCTTGGCGCAGCACCCGCTGGGAAGGGCGCCAACTTGCGTTCTGATTGCTTGCTGTGGAGAGAGCGAGGGGGAATTAGCCTCTTGTCTGTGCGCCAAACCGCTTGTTTCCATTTATTAAAAATAACAAAATTAATATTCAGATGTGTTCCATAACAGTATGACATACGCTATGACTTAATTACAACACGTTTTTATAGTTAGTCTTAAACAAGCAATTGACTTACTAAGTAGACACAAATCACATCGTGGCTTTCGACACCGTTCCTCACAAGCGCCTTCTAACCAAACTGCGTGCCTACGGAATAGCGCCTCAGTTGTGCGACTGGATTCGTGATTTCCTGTCAGAAAGGTCACAGTTCGTAGTAATAGACGGAAAGTCATCGAGCAAAACAGAAGTAATATCCGGCGTTTCCCAAGAAAGTGTTACAGGCCCTCTATAGTTCCTGAAACAAAGGCGTTTTTCGTTGCGACGGGATCTTCTCATGAAATTTCAATCACCAGTTTTCTCCTCCGATTGCGAAAACATTTTGTTGGCACCCACCTACGTAGGGAGAAATGATCATCATGATAAAATAAGAGCCCGCATCTCGTGGTCGTGCGGTAGCGTTCTCGCTTCCCACACCCGGGTTCCCGGGTTCGATTCCCGGCGGGGTCAGGAATTTTCTCTGCCTCGTGATGGCTGGGTGTTGTGTGCTGTCCTTAGGTTAGTTAGGTTTAAGTAGTTCTAAGTTCTAGGGGACTTATGACCACAGCAGTTGAGTCCCATAGTGCTCAGAGCCATTTGAACCATTTTGATAAAATAAGAGAAATCAGGGCTCGCACAGAAAAATTTAAGTGCTCGTTCTTTCCGTGTACCGTTTGAGAGTGGAATCACGTAGACGTAGATGATCTAGATGTAGATTTGTAATGTTACAACTGACCGTGCAGCGAAGTGGTTCGCGCCAATCTTGGCAGTGTTAAGTCTCATGGCAAGGTGTTAGGAAGTGCGCTTTTAAGCTCTCCTCGTTTGTGAGCAAATCATGTTATATTATAAGTTCAGGACTGTGTCACTTGTCTTATTATATAGAGTGATTGTAATTAAACTTTCGCTAGTTGATTCAGTGTAGACGGAAAAGCCTTTACCGTATGGATATCTGCGTTTATACAGGGCACAATTACTGAACAACACACATAAAAAAATGTTATGCATCACCTCGGTTCCGCGAGTTCCAGAATATTTACAGAAACTTGGAATAGAGATCAACATAAACATCATTTCCGCTCTTTTTATTGCTCTTGAAAACCACACATTGCGTGTTGTACCACCATACACCGAGACTTCTGAGATGGTGGTCTAGACTGCTGTACACACCGGTGCCTCTAATACCCAGTAGTATCACGTCCTCTTGCATTGATGATGCCTATCCACAAGTTCATCAAGGCACTGTTGGCCCAAATTGTCCCACTCCTCAACGGCGATTCCGCCTAGAAATCTCAGAGTGGTTGGTGGGTCACGTCATCCATAAACAGCCCTTTTCAATCTATCCCAGGCATGTTCAATAGGATTCATGTCTGGAGAATATGCTAGCCATTCTAGTCGAGCGATGTCGTTATCCTGAACGAAGTCATTTACAAGATGTGTACGATGGCGGCACGAATTGCCATCCATGAAGACGAATGCCTCGCCAATATGCTGCCGATATGGTTGTACTGTCGATCGGAAGATGGCATTCATGTATCGTACAGCCGTTACGGCGCCTTCCATGACTACCAGCGGCGTACGTCGGCCCCACATAATGCCACCCCAAAACAGCAGGGAACCTCCATTTTGCTGCACTCACTGAACAGTGTGTCTAAGGTGTTCAGCCGAACCGGGTTGCCTCCAAACACGTCTCCGACGATTGTCTGTTTGAAGGTATATGCGACACTCATCGGTGAAGAGAACGTAATGCCAATCCTGAGCGGTCCATTGGGCATGTTGTTGGGCCCATTTGTACCGCGCCGCATGGTGTCGTGGTTGCAAAGATGAACCTCTCCATGAACGTCGGGAGTGAAGTTGCTCTTAATGTGGCCTACTGCGCACAGTTTGAGTCGTAACACGACATACTGTGGCTGCACGAAAAGCATTATTCAACATGGTGGCGTTGCTGTCAGGATTCCTCCGAGCCATAATCCGTAGGGAGCGGTCATCCACTGCAGTAGTAGCCCTTGGGCGGCCTGAGCGAGGCATTCCACCGACAGTTCCTGTCTCTCTGTATCTCCTCCATGTCCGAACAACATCGCTTTGGTTCGCTCCGAGACGCCTGGACACTTCCCTTGTTGAGAGCCCTTCCTGACACAAAGTAACAACGCGGACGCGATCGAACCGCGGTATTAAGCATCTAGGCATGGTTGAACTACAGACAACACGAGCCAGGTACCTCCTCCCTGGTGGAATGACTGGAGCTAATCGGCTGTCGGACCCCCTCCGTCTAATAGGCGCTGCTCATGCATGGTACTTTACATCTTTGGGTTTAGTGACATCTCTGAACAGTCAAAGGGACTGTGTCTGTGATAAAACATCCACAGTCAACGTCTATCTTCATGAGTTCTGGTAACTGGGGTGATTCAAAACTTTTTTGATGGGTGTATAATAAAAAATAAACGTAAATTATTTACAAACTACGGCGTACACTTTATTCAACATGTAAACGTCACTTCAGATATTCAGATGTAGGTCACGACATGTTCGATATGCCCGCCACTATTGATGATGATGTATCGCAGGCGAAGGTCGAATAGCGAAATTCTGCGTGACCCGCTGAAGTGTCGGAACATAGATGCTGCCAGTGCTCTCTGGGGTGGCTATTTTCAGTTCAGCAATGGTTTGGGGCTATTATTATACCCCTTGTCTTTAATATAGCCCCACAAAAAGAAGTCCTATGCCAGTGGCCTCTGGCTACCCCAGACTCAGAATGCAGTCCTCAAAGTGCTCCTTCAGGACATCAAACAGTCTCCTGCCCCGATAAGGTCGAGCTCCGTCTTGCATGGACCACATCTTGTCGAAATCAGGGTCACTTTGGATAATGGGGATGAAATCACCTTCCAAAACCTTCACGTACCTTCAGGTAGTCACCGTGCCATCAAGGAATATCGCACAGATTATGCCGTGACTGGACATTGCACACCACAGAGTCACCCGTAGTTTGTGAGAAGACTTCTCGACCGCGAAATGCGGATTCTCAGTCTCCAAAATGCGCCAGTTTTGCTTATTGACAAACCCATCCAAATGAAAGTGGGTTTCGTCGCTAAAGCAAACCATATTCACATCAAAATTCCCATAATGCCCCGCGGCCAACCGTGCAGTTTGAACGTCCTAACGCAAACCGTTCAGACGTTATGACGATTTAATTTCATACAGTTTAATAAATCTCTCCCAGTAGGAATGGTGTTCTAACTGTGCGCTGCGGGATTTGAGTTGTTAGTAAAGTTAGTGTCATCAGTTGCCGTTAGGAGGCGGTAGTTGTACGTTGACGCACGGAGCAACTCGGATCCCGGGGACTAAGAACATGCAGCGTGAACGGTACACGGTACTGTGATCTGCTTCGCTAACACTTGATCTCTGCTCTACAGGAGACAGGTGCTTTGGACTCAATTGTTTTCATGCGCGATGGAGCTCCACCTCACATTAATCGCGAGGTACACATTTGGAGACAAGCGAATCATTGGCCGAGCGTTCCAAGCTGCGTGGCCACCAAGATCTTCAGATTTGAACCAGTGTGATTTCTGGTTGTGGTGTTACGTAAAGAAGGTGTTTATCAACGGGGCACTAACACACGTTGGAGGCTAAAGATGAGCATAGCGAGGGAGGTAGCCAACATCCAACCAGAGATGTTTCTGGCAGCAGTAGAGAAATCGCTTGTGCCGTTGCAGGCACTCATGGATGCAGATGGTCGTCATATTAAGCAACGTTTGTGACCTGGAACGTAAACATGGTGCGCAATTAACAAATTTTCCTCTCTCATGTCCAAATTAAAGTGTGTTTCTTTCAATGGTTTATTCGTTATTTCAATGGCTTATTCGTTATTTGCCGGCCGGTGTGGCCGTGCGGTTCTAAGCGCTTCAGTTTGGAACCGCGTGACCGCTACGGTCGCAGGTTCGAATCCTGCCTCGGGCTTGGATGTGTGTGATGTCCTTAGGTTAGAACTTAGAACTACTTAAAGTTCTAAGTTCTAGGGGAGTGATGACCTCAGTAGTTAAGTCCCATAGTGCTCAGAGCCATTTTTATTCGTTATTTCCTACATAAATATTTCCACAAACTTTAATTGTTCTACGATCATTCATTTTTCATGGGAACACTCACAAGTAGCGAAAGTTTAATTATAAGCACCGTTATGTTAATAATCATTGCACCTAAGTTAGAAAATGATATAGTATATTATGTTAACCAACGAAAATGACTGATGGATTTTCCGAGCGAACTCAATAGGCGTACGCATGATTACGTTGTTTTGTAGTAAGTTTCCAGTTTTATATGATTACTGTTTATAACAAAAAAACGAACATGTACGAGTAGTACTCGCGGTCTGAGAGTTCTGTACAAACTTAATTACATATGTAGATAATAATTTCGTGTGGCTCAGTGGGAAAGTGCACGTTATCCAATTGGTCGTCATTTTGGCGATTTTTATGTCCCTGACTTCCGCTATTATCCAACCAGAGAAAGGGGAGCTGCAGTTTAACGTGGAATCCAACCATGTATCCTTACTGGTGACTCTTCACAGCATTGAGAGGAGAAGGCTGTGTTGAAACGAAGTTTCAAAAATCTGTGGTCAGACTGAAATTCGATCCGGCGAACTCTCTATTTCCACGCTCGTCGTTTACAGCTAGACTCCTAAGCCCGACATGTATATACATTGTTCATCTATTATATTTGATGAGTAAGTTTTCGAGCATCAGAATGTGACATAAATAACCATATCTTTTGATTACATTGACGCAGAAGCTTATTTTTTTACTCCACCAGGTGTAAGTACAGATCACTCTTATGCCCGTGTTGCCGATCGCCATAATGGAAACTCTCTTCTGAGATTCCTTCCTGGCTTGCAGCTGCCATACATTCTGGATGACGGAGGCGAAACTCTCCTTTATGCTATAGCGTAGTGACCACCACAGCAACATAACACGAACAGCCGCGGGAAGGTTTTTAATGTGCAGCAGTACACGGCACGTTTCATACGGATCTTAACTGTATGACCTGTTTAATTAAATGAAACGTTGGCATAAATTCGAGGAAGAAATTTCTGAGAATTTAGTTTGAAGCGCAGAGCAGCATCGTTTTGAAGTGAAACATGAAGTGTGGGAAAACTGAAAAGAATTGATTTTATGCACATAGACTGAAGTGGCGAGTGTTCTCTGATATTGTCACGCTGAAGGAGAGGGTGTTCAGCGTGCAGACGGACTATTCGAATTCGGAATTCGATTACAGCACGCTGTTTCTCAGACACCGACGTAGTTACCTTACACATCACAATGTTACACGCTAAAATTCGGAACCCTCCAGTAGCAGAGGGCTGCAGATATGTAGATATGATGAACAAAGATGCAGAATGTTAATATTGTTTATCTTATTTTAAAAAACTTCTAGCGTTTTCACATAAAAAATTTGGAGGCATTATTTTTCAGTACACCCTCATATATTTTGTCTTGAATTGGTCAATCACTCCTTGTGATTGTATTGACCGCAGCTCGTGGCCTTGCGGTAGCGTTCTCGCTTCCTGAGGACGGGGTCCCGGGTTCCATTCCCGGTGGGACAGGGATTTTCACCTGCCTCGAGATGACTGGGTGTTGTTGTGTCGTCTTCATCATCATCACTCATTCCCATTACGGTCGGAGGAAGACAATGGCAAACCACCTCCACTAGGACCTTGCCTAGTACGGCAAGTTTGAGTTTTTAATGGGAGTCCTTGTAATAAAGTTGAAATGCAGTTTTAAAGAAATGTTTCACACCCAACTCGACCTAGACCTTCCACTCACTTGTTATGTCGCAGCCAAATTGCACAACACATCATCAAGCCATGTTCTGTATCCATATGACGATGACGAATGTTATTGTGAGAGACTACACACACGCCCATCGCGATCCTGTACACGGAAGCGGTACGCGGCTTATATTGTCTCTCTCTCTCTCTCACTCTCTCCGTCTCTCTTTCTCTCTCTCTGTCTCCTTTCTTATAAAAGGTATCAGCTTGTTACGTTTCGAATCGTGGATGAAAATATTTATAAATTATGACGTCGGAGATATTTCGCACACTCATAGTAGCGTCTAAAATATACCCTAACAATCATCGACGTTGATACATAATCAAATAATTCTGAGTAAAGGTAGTAGGTTGGGTTGTAACAATATTCTTATGTTGTCAACACAGACGGATAGCTCAAAAATACGCGGTGACAAGACGCAATCAATATCTTCACTGCGCGATAACAGCGGTGAAGTCACTGATAACAGTGCCAGTAAAAACAGAGTTATTAAACACGGTTTTCTGAAATTCCTTTACCAAAGAAGACGAAGTAAATATTCCTGAATTTCAATCTAGAACAGCTGCCAAGATGAGAAACATAGAAGTAGATATCCTCGGAGTAACGAAGCAGCTTAAATCACTTAATAAAGGCAAGGCGGTCGGTCCAGATTGTATACCAGTCAGGTTCCTATCAGAGTATGCTGATAAAATAGCTTCATATTTAGCAATTATAAATAACCACTCTCTCACAGAAAGATCCGTACCTAAAGACTGGAAAATTGCTCAAGTCACATCAATACCCATAAACGGAAGTAGGAGTAATCCGCTGAATTACAGGCCTATATCACTAACGTCGATTTGCAGTAGGGTTTTGGAACATATACTGTATTCGAACATTATGAAATACCTCCAAGAAAACGATTTACTGACACATAGTCAGCACGGTTTCAGAAAATATCGTTCTCGTGAAACACAACTAGCTCTTTATACTCATGAAGTAATAAGTGCTATCAACAGGGGATGTCAAATTTATTCCATATTTTTAGATTTCCAGATGGCTTCCGACACAGTGCCTCACAAGCGTCTTCTAACCAAACTGCGTGCCTACGGAATGTCGGCTCAGTTGTGTGACTGGATTCGTGATTTCCTGTCAGAAAGATTACAGGTCGAAATAATAGACGGAAAGTCATCGAGTAAAACAGAAGTAATATCCGGCGTTCCCCAAGGATGTGTTATAGACCCTCTACTGTTCCTGCTCTACATTAACGATATAGGACAATCTGAGTAGCTGTCTTAGGTTGTCTGCAGATGATGCTGTCATTTACCATCTTGTAAAGTCATCAGATGACCAAAACGACTTGCAAAATGATTTAGATAAGATATCTGTATGGTGCGAAAAGTGGCAATTGACCCTGAATAAAGAAAAGTGCGAGGTTATTCACATGAGTACTAAAAGAAATCAGCTAAATATCGATTACGCGATAAGTCACACAAATCTGAAGGCTGTAAATTCAACTAAATACTTAGGGATTGCAATACAAATAACCTAATTCGAACTATCACAGAGATAATATTGTGGGTAGAGCAAACCAAAGACTGCGATTCATTGGCAGAACATTTAGAAGGTGCAACAGGTCTACTAAAGAGACTGCTTACACCGCCCTTGTCCGCCCTATTCTGGAGTATTGCTGTACGGTGTGGGATCCGCATCAGGTGGGACTGACGGATGACATCGAAAAAGTACAAAGAAGGGCAGCTCGTTTTGTATTATCGCGAAATAGGGGAGATAGTGTCACAGACATGATACGTGAATTGGAGTGGCAATCATTAAAACAAAGGCGTTTTTCGTTGCGACGGGATCTTCTCATGAAATTTCAGTCACCAGTTTTCTCCTCCGATTGCGAAAACATTCTGTTGGCACTCACCTACATAGGGAGAAATGATCATCACGATAAAATAAGAGAAATCAGGGTTCGCACAGAAAAATGTAAGTGCTTGTCTTTTCCCGCGTGCCGTTCAAGAATGGAACGGTAGAGAGACAGCTTGAAGGTGGTTCCTTGAACCCTCTGCCAGGCACTTTATTGTGAATAGCATAGTAATCACGTAGATGTACATGTAAAACTGTTGTACTTAATGGCCGGTAAATAAATATTGTTGCCGAGAGACACGCGATATAACCACCTACGCGAGTGTACTGTTATTCTCAATGTTATGGAAATTCCTTGTTAAACACTGACCTTTTATATTGTTTATTATGATTTGAATAATATTTACTGCAATGAAAACAAGATTTTTACCAGTCAGCGATTTACTCGCAAGCAAGCCTGAGCCTTGTATTATTATTTATTATCTTTGGGTTTGTCGAGTATATTTAATGAAAACTTATCTGAAAAAAAAAATTTTCTTTTCCTGATATCAAAATATTTATATTGTTTTTTGTTGGTATCTTGTGGTGAAGCCTGAAAATCATGTGATTAATTATATTTCACATAATGGCTGCCCATGTGCCATACGACAAAAGACTGGCAGATGGTCAGTGATAAAACTTGAATTCTAGTGATAATTAATTAAATACACTTAATTATATTCACATGCAGGGAGAGGCATGAAATGGAATTATTTTATATATACAATGTAAAAAAACTACATACAATTTAAAAAATCGTGCGTTCAGAAGCAGCCTCGTACGAAAGCGTCTGGTAGGTTTGAGAGCTGACACCAGACCGATTAATTTATTCATCCAAGTCTTTATCACACAATTATACAGAAATTTCACGACGTAATATAGTATTTGTTATTCTTAGTATTTGTCACACAGAAATATATTTATTATTAATATTTTTATGTTCAAAACACGTAAAAGTGGAGAGTTTTTCTCTTTCAAAAATAATATTTCGTCAGTGACAGCACATTTACATACACAAAGACTCATAGTTTTATTCGTTATTGACACAGTTCCCTTGTGATTATCGTAATATTTTACTACGGTTGTTAGAAGGCTATCGAGGAGATGGTAGAGACTGAAGAGACGACGTAGTGCCTCTGCCGTATTCAGAACTGCCGTTGGGCATACCCTGTCCCTCTGTTGCCTCGCCAAGGGAAGCCACAACAATGGTAGCCGTGTTGACAGTCCGTAGTGTGTTGAATCTTGACTCGAGGTAAGTATCGTAGCTGTACGATCTCACACGGCTGCACGGCGTTGAGTATGGCCATCTTGCACGTATCGATATTACAATTGTGGGTTCCTCACCAACGCGAGTGACAGTACAGCGTAACAATAAATCGGAGTCTCAACAGGCCACGATCCAGCCACTGTTGAATTTCGACACCTGCTGGCAGACTCTTTTCCTTCTAAGAAGAGGCATATCACAGTCTACTCACAAACAACAACACTGAAACCAGTTCACTCCGCGGCGCCGGAAGGGATGACATCGCTGCGCTAACACGGTGTAAACACTTCCTACTTGGCTAGTGTTCAAGCACAGTGATAGTTCATACCGATAGTTGCTATATTTCCATAGACTCTCTCTCGTCGTTAAAACGTGCGTTATGCTGCGAGCACCACCATAAACGGTGATGATTGTAGCCCCCCTGCTCCACAATGTTCACCAAACCAGCACAGTGTCGTAATGGATACTGACGCACGTCATGCAATCATCAGTGAAATGATTAGCGACGCAGTCATTGCGTTCGACACGAAGACAAACACCAACCTGTTCCACCTGTCGATGAACCTTCAACAGCAACCTGAAGTCCAAGCAGAAACGTCAGCAGGGCTGTACAGAGGAGGGAGGAGACCACAACCAACGAGACAAAATGCAGAAAGTGTTATGTGTCGGCGCCATCCGAGAAGGAACCATCACCCACCATCATATAAGTTGCACTACTATTTTATACGCAGCTGCCGACAACGGACCTTTCACCTTATTTGTTGAAAGCAGAGACAGAAAGATAGGAATGCTCCACCCTGGCGCTTAGCAAGCTTACCGGATGGGAATGTGACTCATTATTCAAGCAACTAATCAATATTAAGGCAATAGGAAACAACCGCGTCAAAACTGAGACTGTGTCAGGATTAAATGCCAATGTATTATTTCAGTACTCTTTCTCATGCAAGTTTGGAGGCCTACATTTCGAAGTTCTTCACTACTAAACAAGGCCGGCCGCTGGTGGCCGAGCGGTTCTGGCGCTACAGTCTGGAACCGCGCGACCGCTACGGTCGCAGGTTCGAATCCTGCCTCGGGCATGGATGTGTGTGATGTCCTTAGGTTAGTTAGGTTTAAGTAGTTCTAAGTTCTAGGGGACTTATGACCTCAGCAGTTGAGTCCCATAGTGCTCAGAGCCACTACTAAACAAGGCATCAACAATAATGTTGAAACCGCTTATTTCATTTTATTCTTGCTTACCAGTTCATTAATTTGCATTCCGACCCCAAGCCTGCCTATAAATTACGTAAACTTCCATATGATAGAGGTCAGACTTCCGTAGGAAAGCCTATGAAATAAGAATATGTAAAGACAATAAAATGCTGGTTATGCGTTTTACTTTTTGTTGGTGGGTTCACTTTCATTATAAGAGGCCATTAACAATTTATATATTTGAAGATTCTTTCGTTCGTAGTCAAGGCCAAAGCTACTTTATCTAACTTGGATCCAAAATATTGTAAATACTGACACTGTAATAAAATAAACTCCTTGCTGTGCAAGCTATTATCAAATGACATGCCTTAGACTGCTTTGTGGCTGCTATGCACTTCTGTCATTTTAGTAATAAGTTACAAAAATCACAGTCTTTAATGCTCAAATTTGGAGACTTTATACTCCCTTACGTAGGACAAATTACTAACAGAAATGATGAATCGCCATCAGAAGATGTAATAAGATTATACTTCCGAGCCGGATGGCGGCCGAGCGGTTCTAGGCGCTTCAGTCTGGAACCACGCGACCGCTACGGTCGCAGGTTCGAATCTTGCCTCGGAAATGGGTGTGTGTGATGTCCTTAGGTTAGTTAGGTTTAAGTAGTTCTAAGTTCTAGGGGACTGATGACCTCAGATGTTAAGTCCCATAGTGCTCAGAGCCATTTGAACCATTTATATTTCCGAATGAGCAAAAGGTAACAAATCCGTCTCCCGTTTGTGTTGTAACATGTAGATCACAGCGGCTCCTACGGTTTATTTGTATTCAAGGGGTGCACAGTCCATGGGCTGTGTATCTACCCTCCATGTTACAATGCTGTAACAGTTTGCAGTTTGGACGTAGCAGCAAACAGTGCAGAAGATTTGCGTACTACGCAGGACACACAGGTATGATGCCTGCGCCAGGACCAATCAACTAATCTGTATTCATTGTACCTGCGGTGACAGTGCCCTATCTCGAACGAGCCCATTGTATCTCAAACACAAGGAAATTAACAAAATTATGTCTCCCAATAATATTTCCTTCCGAGAAGGAGCCAATGAGTTTGAAAAAAGGTCTTATGTGAATGCAGTTATTTCTGCCCCAAACATTTTCACACAGGGTACAGAATTCCCTCCTTTTTCTACTCTACAGCGGCTCGAAGCAAACACCAACACCAACACCTATGATCTGCAGCAATGAACCAATGCCACGTCGACAGTGCCACAGATATCACGAACAGTGACTCTCATGGATTTATCGCCAATACCACCGGTCCCTGCTCCAACAGAGCATCCCCAACTACCCACAACAATTTCAGAGCCTCAGTAAACAAGGTGATGTTGGGAAACATGTCATTAAAAACATTTTAAGTATAACGTTACGTGACAAAATTATAAAGGAAACGAGAGAGTAAAATTTTTTCGAAGCTTGAACAGCCAGCGTTTCTTAAACGTGCGGAAGTTTCGCCTGCCGTCAGCCGGAAAGCGTAAACATTTCAAGACCGTTAAGCGGACAGGAAGACAGCCAAGTCGACACTCTGGGGAGAGACTGCGAGCAACTAAGCAGAACATAGACAAAGCCTTGCATACCAACAAAAATTACGCGAAGCGACATGTAGTGTGAGGAGGGCTATGCGAGAGGCATTCAATGAACTCGAAAGTACAGTTCTATGTACTGACTTGGCAGAAAATCCTAAGAAATTTTGGTCTTATATCAAAGCGGTGCTTGGATAAAACAAAATGTCCAGACACTCTCTGACCAAAATGGTGCTGAAACAGAGGATGACCGACTGAAGGCCGAAATACTAAATGTCTTTTTCCAAAGATGTTTCACAGAGGAAGACTGCACTCTAGTTCCTTCTCTAGATTGTCGCACAGATGACAAAATGGTAGATATCGAAAGAGGTGACAGAGGGATAGAAAAACAATTAAAATCGCTCAAAAGAGGAAAGGCCGCTGGACCTGATGGGATACCAGTTCCATTTTACACAGAGTACGCGAAGGAACTTGCCCCCCTTCTTGCAGCGGTGTACCGTAGGTCTCTAGAAGAGCGTAGCGTTCCAAAGGATTGAAAAAGGGCTCAGGTCATCCCCGTTTTCAAGAAGGGACGTCGAACAGATGTGCAGAACTATAGACCTATATCTCTAACGTCTATCAGTTGTAGAATTTTGGAACACGTATTATGTTCGAGTATGACTTTTCTGGAGACTAGAAATCTACTCTGTAGCAATCAGCATGAGTTTCGAAAAAGACGGTCGTGTGAAACCCAGCTCGCGCTATTCGTCCACGAGACTCAGAGGGCCATAGAAACGGGTTCACAGGTAGATGCCGTGTTTCTTGACTTCCGCAAGGCGTTCGATACAGTTCCCCACAGTCGTTTAATGAACAAAGTAAGAGCATATGGACTATCAGACCAATTGTGTGATTGGATTGAAGAGTTCCTCGATAACACAACGCAGCATGTCATTCTCAATGGAGAGAAGTCTTCCGAAGTAAGAGTGATTTCAGGTGTGCCGCAGGGGAGTGTCGTAGGATCGTTGCTATTCACAATATACATAAATGACCTTGTGGATGACATCGGAAGTTCACTGAGGCTATTTGCGGATGATGCTGTAGTATATCGAGAGGTTGTAACAATGAAAAATTGTACTGAAATGCAGGAGGATCTGCAACGAATTGACGCATGGTGCAGGGAATGGCAATTGAATCTCAATATAGACAAGTGTAATTTGCTGCGAATACATAGAAAGAAAGATCCTTTATCATTTAGCTACAATATAGCAGATCAGCAACTGGAAGCAGTTAATTCCATAACTTATCTGGGAATAGGCATAAGGAGTGATTTAAAATGGAATGACCATATAAAATTAATCGTCGATAAAAGAGATGCCAGACTGAGATTCATTGGAAGAATCCTAAGGAAATGGAGTCCGATAACAAAGGAACTAGGTTACAGTACACTTGTTCCCCCACTGCTTGAATACCGCTCACCGGTGTGGAATCCGTACCAGATAGGGTTGATAGAAGAGATAGAGAAAATCCAACGGAGAGCAGCGCGCTTCGTTACAGGATCATTTAGTAATCGCGGAAGCGTTACGGAGATGATAGATAAACTCCAGTGGAAGACTCTGCAGGAGAGACGCTCAGTAGCTCGGTACGGGCTTTTGTTAAAGTTTCGAGAACATACCTTCACCGAGGATTCAAGCAGTATATTGCTCCCTCCTACGTATATCTCGCGAAGAGACCATGAGGATAAAATCATAGAGATTAGAGCCCACACAGAGGCATACCGACAATCTTTCTTTCCACGAACAATACGAGACTGGAATAGAAGGGAGAACCGATAGAGGTACTCAAAGTACCCTCCGCCACACACCGTCAGGTGGTTTGCGGAATATGGATGTAGATGTAGAAGTAGAAAATGGTTAGAGCTGACCAGACCGCACCGCCTCCAGTGCTCCAGCTGTCGTAACTCCAGGTATGGATCCAGCGTGTCTAGCACACGTTCGTTGCAGCTTGTTACCTGGCCTCCGTCTAACCAACTCATGGCCATCACTGGTACCGAGGCAAATCCAGCTTTCATCAGGAACAACAGTAGACATCCACCCTGCCCTCCAATGAGCTCTCGCTTCAAACCACTACAGTCGCAAATGTCGGTGGTTTGGGGTCAGTGGAATGCACGCTACAGGGCGTCTGGTTCGGAGCTGTCGTTGAAGAAACCGATTTGTAACAATACGTTGTGTCACTGTGGCGCCAACTGCTGCTGCAGATTCATTACGATGAGCCACAGCCGTACGCCGAACACGTTGGTCTTTCCTCTCCGTAGTGCCACGTGGCTGTCAGGAGCCTGCTCTTCTGCGACCGTACATTCTCGAGACCACCGCTGCCAGCAATCGTGTACAGGGTCTACATTCTTACCAAGTCTTTCTCCAGTATCGCAGAAGAAACATGCAGCTTCCCATAGACATATTACACGACCTCGTTCAAACTCAGTGAGGTGTTGATAATGACGTCTTTGCCGCCTTTAAGGTATTCTTTAAGGTATTCAGCTCACTACGTCTACTCTCAAAGGTAGGTAACGCTCAGCCGGCCGCTGTGGCCGAGCGGTTCCAGGCGCGGTCTGGCACCGCGCGACTGCTACGTCGAATCCTGCCTCGAGCATGGATGTGTGTGATGTCCTTAGGTTAGTTAGGTTGAAGTAGTTCTAAGGTCTAGGGGACTGATGACCTCAGAGGTAAAGTCCCATAGTGCTCACAGCCATTTGAACCATTTAACTAACGCTCACGACCGTCAAAGGATATACACTACTGGCCATTAAAATTGCTACACCACGAAGATGACGTGCTAACCGACAGGAAGAAGATGCTGTGATATGCAAATGATTACCTTTTCAGAGAATTCACACAAGCTTGGCGCCGGTGGCGACACCTACAACGTGCTGACATGAAGAAGGTTTCCAACCGATTTCTCATACACAAACAGCAGTTGACCGGCGTTGCCTGGTGAAACGTTGTTGTGATGCCTCGTGTAAGGAGGAGAAATGCGTACCATCACGTTTCCGACTTTGATAAAGGTCGGATTGTAGCCTATCGCGATTGCGGTTTATCGTATCGCGACACTGCTGCTCGCGTTGGACGGGATCCAATGACTGTTAACGGAATATGGAATCGGTGGGTTCAGGAGGGTAATACGGAACGCCGTGCTGGATCCCAACGGCCTCGTATCACTAGCAGTCGAGTTGACAGGCATCTTATCCGCATGGCTGCAACGGATCGTATGGGGTGCCATTGGTTACACGTCTCACTCTCCTCTTTTTCGCATTCACAGCACTTTGAACAGTGGACGGTACATTTGAGATGTGTTACGACCCATTGATCTACCCTTCATTCGATCCCTGCGAAACACTACATTTCAGCAGGATAATGCACGACCGCATGTTGCAGGTCCTGTACCGGCCTTTCTGGATAAAGAAAATATTCGACTGCAGCTCTGGCCAGCACATTCTCCAGACCTCTTACCAGCTGATAACATCGGGTCAATGGTGGCCGAGCAACTGGCTCGTCACAACACGCCAGTCATTGCTCTTGATGAACTGTGGTATCGTGTTGAAGCTGCATGGGCAGCTGCACCTGTACACGCCATCCAAGCTCTGTTTGACTCAACGCCCAGGTGTATCAAGGCCGTTATTACGGCCAGAGGTGGTTGTTCTGGGTACTGATTTCTCACGATCTATGCACCCAAACTGCGTGAAAATGTAATCTCATGTCAGTTCTAGTATAATATATTTGTCCAATGAATACCCGTTTATCATCTGCATTTCTTCTTGGTGTAGCAATTTTAATGGCCAGTAGTGTATTGAAAGAAAACCTTATTTTCGTTCTCATTATGGCGTTACTAGCACCATTCTTATGTAACTGGCGCGAAAACAGAATAGACGTCATCTTTCAGGTACAGAAACACGCCTACTATCTTTGGTCTATGTCGCAAAACTACTTCTTCGTGACGCGATTTTTTTTTCGTCAGTACATTTTGGAGGACCAGTTTTTCCTCTTTTCTGTATAGCAGAATACAAGAAAGAGGCAGAAACATAATCCAGTTACAGGACAGCGTCATTGGTAAATATCGCAGTCCAGGCAACACGGGAGCCACTCACATGACGTCTTGCTCACTCCTCGTGAGTGCCTATTGAAAGAATGCAGTGTTTTCGTAACGGCTTTGTACTGCCCTTGGACTTTGGTCCACGTAGCCGGCACGTGTACCGTGCTAGAACAACTGCATGCTGGAACGTTCCTTTCGTCCGCGTGTCGGAGCTTCCGGGCGTCGAGCGAATACACGCTCGCGGCCGCATCCTGAATACACGCACTCGCGGTAGACTACGGAATCAACGTACTGCTCGGCACATTAATTGGTAACGTTTATTGGCGGACCCCAATAAATTCTGTGCTCTGCTGCACTATAGACTTAACAACTCCTCGGGCACGGATGTGTGTGATGTCCTTAGGTTAGTTAGGTTTAAGTAGTTCTAAGTTCTAGGGGCTGATGACCTGAGAAGTTAAGTCCCATAGTGCTCAGAACCATTTGAACTTAACAACTCCAAAGTCAACAACTAAAAGCAGTGATATTATTCCACATAGTATGCAAAATGTATGAGTTAGTGTGTTAGTTAGTGTTTTTTTTTAACGTCCCGTCGACAACGAGGTCATTAGAGACGGAGCGCAAGCTCGGGTAGGGAAGGATGGGGAAGGAAATCGGCCGTGCCCTTGCAAAGGAACCATCCAGGCATTTGCCTGAAACGATTTAGAGAAATCACGGAAAACCTAAATCAGGATGGCTGGAGACGGGATTGAACCGTCGTCCTCCCGAATGCGAGTCCAGTGTGCTAACCACTGCGCCACCTCGCTCGGTGCAAGATATATGAGACAGTCGGATTACCGTCAGACATAAAGAAAAATGTAATCATTCCAATTGAAAAAAATAGACGCTACTAGGTGTGAATATAACCAAATTACACTGAAGAGCCAAAGAGACTGGAACATTTGCCTAAAATCGTGTAGGGCCCCCATGAGTACCCAGAAGCGCCGCAACACGACGTGGCGTGACTAATGTCTGAAGTAGTGCTGGAGGGAACTGACACCATGAATCCTGCAGGGCTGTCCATAAATCCGCAAGAGCACGAGGGGTGGAGATCTCTTCTGAACAGCACGTCGCAAGGCATCCCAGAAATGCTCAATAACGTTCATCTCTGGGGAGTTTGGTGGCCAGCGGAAGTGTTTAAAGTCAGAAGAGTGTTCCTCGAGCCACTCTGTAGCAATTCTGGATGTGTGGGGTGTCGCATTGTCCTGCTGGAATTGCCCAATGGAATGCATAATGGACATGAATGGATGCAGGATGCTTACGTACTTGTCACCTGTCAGAGAAGTGTCTAGACGTATCAGGGGTATCATATCACTCCAAGTGCACACTCGCAAAATCATTACAGAGCCGCCGGCCGTTGTGACCGAGCGGTTCTAGGCGGTTCAGTCTGGAACCGCGCTGCTGCTACGGTCGCAGGTTCGAATCCTGCCTCGGGCATGGATGTGTGTGATGTCCTTGGGTTAGTTAAGTTTAAGTAGTTCTAAGTCTCGGGGACTGATTACCTCAGATGTTAAGTCCCATAGTGCTTAGAGCCATTTTAACCATTACAGGCCCTCAGCCAGCTTGAACAGTCATCTGCTGACAAGCCGGTTCCATGGATTCATGGACTGTCTCCATACCCGTACACGTAAGAGACTCTTCCAAACTGGCAACATGTTTCCAGTCATCAACAGTCCAATGATGTTCTTGACGGGCTCAGGCGAGGCGTAAGGCTTTGTGTCGTGCAGTCATGAAGAGTACACGAGTGGGCCTTCGGCTCCGAAAGCCCATAGCGATGATGTTTCGTTGAATGGTTCGCACGCTGACGCTTGTTGATGGCCCAGCATCTAAATCCGCAGCAATTTGAGGAAGGGTTACACTTCTGTCAGGTTGAACGATTCTCTTCAGTCGTTATTGGTCCCGTTCTAGATGGATCTTTTTCCGGCCGCAGCGATGTCGGAGATCTGATGTTTTACCGGATTCCTTATATTCACGGTACATTCGTGAAATGATCGTACGGGAAAATCCCCACTTCATCGCTACCATGGAGACGTGGGCCGACCATAACACCACGTTCAAAGTCACTTAAATCTTGATAACCTGCCATTGAAGCAGTAATAACCGATCTAACAACTGCCTCAGATACTTACTGTTTTATATAGGTGTTGCCGACCGCAGCGCCGTATTCTGCCTGTTAACTTATATCTGTATTTGAATACGCATGCCTATACCAGTTTCTTTGGCGCTTCATTGTATAAGTTTAATAACTCATGGTTACAAAATATTGAAACCAATTATTTATAGAGAAATGGAAAAACTGGTAGAAACTGACCTTCGGGAAATTCAGTTTGCGTTTGGGATAAATGTTCGAACACGTGAGGCATACTGACCTTACGACTTATCTTAGAACAGCTCTTAGGGAAAGACGAATGTACGTTCATAGCACTTGTTGACTTACACAAAAGCTTTTGACATTTTTCGTTGGAATACACTTTTTTTAGTTATGAAAGTGTCAGGGATAAAAGACAACGATCCAAAGGCTATTTACAACTTGAACAGACACTTATTTAAATTTTCAATAAAAGTTATCAGCAATGGCGTCTGAAGACTTCCAGCATCAGAAATCAATCTCTTTCTGCCAGCGCCCTAGGTACAGAGGGCGGAAGAACAGATAAAGGTTCAGGACATTCTCTTTCCCTTACGGTAAGGAACTGCCGCTAAAAGGCAAAAGAATCATCAATGATCAAGGGCACGAGGATGCAGAGGACAATGGAAACCACTGCATTACAGAGACATAATGTGTATGTACACGGTATGTGGCTCGTAATTCAAGAAGTATTATCATAATCTCTTCACTGGCAAAAGATTCCGGACTAGTCTTTCATTCGGATCTCTGGAAGGGACTGTCAAGGAGGAGGTGGCCATGAGAAAAAGCCTGAATAACTGACGAAAAGGTAATATTCCACGAGTCGGGGCGTGGAATCTCAGAAGTTTGAACGGTGTAAGGACGCTACAAAATCCGCAAAAGAGAAATGCTAACCAATCTAGGTGGAATGGGGGTCAACGAAGTGAAACAGAAAGAAAACAAGGATTTCTGGCAGGATGAGAATGGGATAATATCAACAGCAGCAGGTATGCTATAACGGGAAGAGGATTCATTATGATTAGGAAAGTGGGGCAGAGAATATGTTACTGTGAATTCAGTGATAGGGTTGTTCTCATCAGAATCGACAGCAAGCCAATACTGACAACAGCAGTTCAGGTATATATGCCGACGTCGTAGCCACGAGATGAAGAGACAGAGAACGTATATCAGGATACTGAAAGGGTTTTTCAGTACGTAAAATGAGATGAAAATCTAATAGTCATGAGAGACTGGAATGCCCTTTAGAGGAGGAGTAGAAGAAGGATCACGGGAAAATATGTTTTTGGTAGCAGCAACGAGAGAGGAGAAAGACTAACTGAGTTTTGCACATAATATCAGTTAGTAATGGCAAATACTCTGTTCAATAATCAGAAGAGGAGGAGGTATACTTGGAAAAGGCTGGGAGATGCGGAGAGATTTCAGTCATGTTACATCATCTTCAGGCAAATATTCCGAAATCAGATATTAGACTGTAAGCCGTACCCAAGAACAGATATAGACTCAGATCACAATTTAATGGTGTTGAAGTGTACGCTGAATAGGCTAGAGAGGAAGAATCAGTGCGCAAAGAAGCGAGATACGAAAGCACTAAGACGTACATAGGTACGGTTGAAGTTCCTAAGGTTACAGACTCTGCGATAATGAATAGCTCAGTAGACAATTTAGTTGAAGAAGAAAGACATCTCTAAAACGGGCAATCACAGAAGCTGAAAAGAAAAACGTAGATACAGGGAAGGAACGAGAAAAAACACTTTAGTTCATAGACGAAAGTACAAATTAGTTCAGGGAAATTCAGGAATACAGAAATATAAATCATTTAGGAATGAAATAAATAGGATATGCAGGTAAGCTAAGGTAAAATGGGTGATGAAAAATTTGAATAAATCGAAAAAAGGTAACTGTCAGAAGCGCTGGCTTAGAGTATAGAAAAGTCAAAACAGCCTTCGGCTAAATTAAAAGTAAGGGACTTTACATCAAGCGTACAATGGGAATTTCAGTTTTAAAGGCAGAGATGAACGCGGATAGGTGGGAAGACTACATAGAAGACCTCTATATGGGGAGGACTTACCTGATAACGTGACAGAGAAAGAAATAGGAGCCGATTTAAAAGAAACAGGGAACCAGTATTAGAATCAGAATTTAAACGAGCTTTGGAAGTCTTAAGATCTAATAAGGCTGAAGGGATAGATAACATTCTATCGGGATTTCTACAACCACTGGGAGAAGTGGCAACAAAACGGCTAGTCATGTGAGTGTGTAACATGTACGAGGCTGTAGATACACAACTAGATTTTTGGAAAAACATCATCCCGACAATTCCGAAGACAGCATGAGACGACAAGTGCGAGAATTATAGCACAATCAGCTTAACAGCTCATGCATCCAGATTGCTGACAAGAATAATATAGAGAAAAATGAAAAAGAAAACTGAGGATCGGTTAGATGATGATCAGTTTGGATTTAGAAAAGGTAACAGTAAGGCAGTTCTGACATTGCTGTTGATAGTGGTAGCGCGATCGAAGAAAAATCAAGACCCGTTCATAGGATCTGTCGACCTGGAAAAGGCGTTCGACAACGTGAGATGGTGCAAGACGTTTGAAATTCTGAGAAAAATAGGGCTAAGTTATAGGAAAGGACGGGTAATATATAATATGTACAGAAACCAAGAGGGAATATTAAGATTGGAGGCCAACATCGAAGGCCTCGCGTTGAAATGGATGTAAGACAGGGACGTATTTTTTCGCGCCTACCGTTCAATCTATATATCGAATAAACAATGAGGGAAATAAAAGGAAAGTTCAAGAGTGAGATTAAAATTCATGGTGAAAGGATGTCAGTGACAAGATTCACTGATGACATTGTTGTTCTGAGCGAAAGTGAAAAAGAATTTCTGGATGTGTTGAATTGAATGAACAGTCTAATGAGTATAGAATGTGGACTGAGAGTAAATCAAAGACCAACCGAAGTAATGAGGAGTAGCAGAATTGAAAACAGCGAGAGAATTAACATTCGAATTGGTGATCATGAAGTACATGAAGTTATGGGATTCTGCTACCCACGGAGCAAAAAGCGGCATGATGGATGGAGCTAGAAGGACATAAAAAGCACATTATCACTGGCAAAAGGGACATTCCTGGGCAAGAGAAGTCTACTAGTATCAACTATAGGCCTTAATTTGATTAAAAAATTTCGGAGAATGTACTTTTGGAGCACAGAATTGTACGGCAGTGAAACATGTAGTGTGGAAAGCGGAACAGAAGAGAATCGAAGCACTTGAGACGTGGTCTACTGAAGACTGTTGAGAAGTAGGTGGATTGATAAAGTAAGGTATGAGGAAGGGAATTCGTGGCGGGCCGCATCAGACCAGTCAAAAGACTGATACAAAAAAGAGAGAGAGAGAGGGAGAGACATTGAGCAAGCACAAAGAAATACTTCGGACAGCAATTAAAGTCCATGGAGAAAAAATTTTGGAAATTTGTGGTAAGGTCTTACGGGACCAAACTGCAGAGGTCATCGGTCCCTAAGCTTACGCACTACTTCAGCTAACTTAACCTAACTTACGCTAAGGACAACACACACACACATGCCCGAGGGAAGGACTCGAACGTCCGACGAGGGGAGCCGCGCGGGTCGTGACAAGACGCCTTAAAGCGCGCGGCTACACCATGCGACTTCATGGAGAAGAAATAAAATCTTTGATACTTGTCATTGACATTGTAATTCTGTCAGAGACAGATAGGACTGGGAAGAGCAGTTGAATAGAATAGACAATGTCCTGAAAGGAGGATATAAGGTGAACATCTACAGAGGAAATCAAGGGCAGTGAAATGTAGTCCAGTTGAATCAGGTGACGCTGAAGGAATTAGTCTGGGCTTTAAAACACCTGATGATAGCCAAAGTAGAAAGGATATAAAGCGTACACTGACAACATAGATTTAAGTGTTAGAAAACCCCTCCTGAAGATTTCTGTTTGGAATGTAGTCATTTATGGAAATAAAATGCGGATGATAAACAGTTCAGACATACAGCGAATAGAAGTAATTTAAATGTGGTGCTACAGAGGAATACTGAAGACCAGAACGATGGATCATTAACTAATGAAAAGGTACTGAATAGGATTTGGAAAAAATAAATTTGTGGCATAACTTGAGTGAAACAAGGGGTCATTTGCCAGGACACATTCGGAGACATCAAAGGATCACCAGTCAAGAGGGAATGGTGGAGGGCGGGAGGGGCAGGATAGGGAGGGGGGCTTAAAACTGTAGAGGGAAACCAAGAGATGCATACAGTAAGCATGTAGGAAAGGTTGTAATTTTTAGTAGCCATTGGGGATGAAGAGGTTTGCACATGATAGGGTGGCGTGGAGAGCTGCATCAAACCAGTCTTTGGACTGTAGACCACAACAACAAACAACTATCTTATTACTTTCCGGGAGCATTTTGAGACATGACCATTGGACTGGAACGGATCAACCGCCAACAGCTCATACGCTGCCTCCAACTGGCTCTTAACAACTACCGTCAATAATTTCCACACGACAAATCAGCAGTACAGTTCAAGGTCAACAGAGGAAAAGTCATAGCAAAGCACCACTGTCATATTTGCACAAAAACTATGTACTTGGTACCATTTATGCCGACGGCCTTGCCGCAGTGGTAGCACCGATCCCCGTCAGATCACCGAAGTTAAGCACTGTCGGGCTGGGTTAGCACTGGATGAGTGACCATCCGGTCTGCCAAGGCTGTTGGCAAGCGGGGGCACTCCGCCCCTGTGAGACAATCTGAGGAGCTACTTGACTGAGAAGTAGTGGCCCCGGTCTCGGAAACTGACATACGGCAGGGAGAGCGGTGTGTTGACCACAAGCCCCTCCATATCCGCATCCGGTGACGCCTGTGGGTTGACGATGACACTGCGGCCGGTCGGTACCGTTGGGGCCTTCGTGGCCTCTTCGGGCGCAGTTTAGTTTTAATTGGTAACATTTAACCCAAGTCATGCCTGTCAAGTATAGCCACTACCACCTCCATCTACACCTACATCTACATTTATACTCCGCAAGCCACCCAACGGTGTGTGGCGGAGGGCACTTTACGTGCCACTGTCATTACCTCCCTTTCCTGTTCCAGTCGCGTATGGTTCGCGGGAAGAACGACTGCCGGAAAGCCTCCGTGCGCGCTCGAATCTCTCTAATTTTACATTCGTGATCTCCTCGAGAGGTATAAGTAGGGGAAGCTATATATTCGATACCTCATCCAGAAACGCACCCTCTTGAACCTGGACAGCAAACTACACCGCGATGCAGAGCGCCTCTCTTGCAGAGTCTGCCACTTGAGTTTGCTAAACATCTCCGTAACACTATCACGCTTACCAAATAAACCTGTGACGAAACGCGCCGCTCTTCTTTGGATCTTCTCTATCTACTCTGTCAACCCCACCTGGTATGGATCCCACACTGATGAGCAACACTGAAGTATAGATTGAACGAGTGTTTTGTAAGCCACCTCCTTTGTTCAAATGGTTCAAATGGCTCTGAGCACTATGGGACTTAACATCTATGTTCAACAGTTCCCTAGAACTTAGAACTACTTAAACCTAACTAACCTACGGACAGCACACAACACCCAGTCGTCACGAGACAGAGAAAATCCCTGACCCCGCCGGGAATCGAACCCGTGAACACCTCCTTTGTTGATGGACTACATTTTCTAAGGACTCTCCTAATGAATCTCAACCTGCCACCCGCCTTACCAACAATCAATCCACTTCAAATCGTTCCGTACGCATACTCCCAGATATTTTACAGAAGTAACTGCTACCAGTGTTTGTTCCGCTATCATATAGTCATACAATAAAGGATCCTTCTTTCAGGTAGCTAATGGCTCCATGGTCTACTGTGAGACCTCTTTTTGCCAAAAAAAGTCCAAGGTAACTAAACCCACAACTCTAGTCGAGAAAAATAGGAAACTGCCTAAGCAGAATTGGAAGCCCGCGTACAGGAACGCACTTTCGAGTCCTTTGTAGGTTTTCTGTACCAGAATCGTAACCACGTCAATCATGAAGGACCACTAATTCTAGATTTCCAAAACAATAACCACTTTAAAACCCAAACTCCGGCACAGAGAGACCACGACTTGACACCCGAACCCGCGAGCGCAGACGGTTGACGGCTGACTACTCGATTTCGCGAGCTCCAGTCCAGTCTGCGAATATTTTTTAATATCTATACCTTTCACACAGTCATAATCAAGAGGACATTGTAGACATTCTCACTTGCCGTTTCCTGCTCCTGATTACAGCGCTTTTATATCGGCTATCTTCTTACGGGACGTTCTGAACTTCGTCTGAAAAGGATGTTAGAAACACCGGTCGTCAAGGGGAAATTCTGGTCTTTGAAATTAGTCTAACCGGCTCGGAGGATTAGGTAAAGACCGCCCCATCAACTTGAGACCGAACAAAAACCCCTTCCCCAGCGTGTGCAAACTAGCCTATGTGGCTACAATAGCGAGAAGGCTAGTACACATTGGTGCGTAGGAAATGATATAATACATAGTGTAAAATCTTGTCAACAAATGTCCAAATTATTAACTGTTATGAGTCCACGTTGAGACTATTCAAGAAGGTGGTGCGCCTTTTTGGTTGAGACTAACCAAGAAGGCAGTGCTTCTTCGAGCGACCATATCATCTAGAAGAACGTTTCCTGTATGAGCTACAGAAGTCACCACTCTCATACTAGCAACTCCATTGAGTGCACGTCATTGACTACACAAATTACCATGCTCGTAAGGGCGATACTATTGTAAGCTCAAAGGGAGAATAAACATTGTTTCGACATGTTTCTACACGATAAAGAGTTCTTTGTTAATTCGCCTTGTCAGATTCGAATACTATCCCAAGCTTTCGACCGTTGCCTCCATTATCGCCGTCAGGGGCTGTGTGACTGTCGTGGAAATGGCGATTACATCAGGGAGATGGCGCGTGCTCCGGTGGCGCCCTCTGCATCCACAGTTTACATTTGAGCTCTCTGTCCAACGTCGCCTGCAGAGCCATCACTCGTATCAGGCTGTAAACTGTGTGAAGTCGCCCTCTGTGGCTTTTCTTTATCAAGTGCACGCCTCCATGGAATGGTAAGACCGTGGCCAGTTCCCTATTGAGCTTCTTATTACAGAGTCAGTTGAGGAAGGATAGAAGATTGGGTTTAACATCCCCGTTGACATCGAGGTCTTTAGAGATGGAACACAAGCTCGGATTGTTTCACGGATGGGGAAGTAAATCGGCCATGTCTTTTCAAAGGAACCATCTCGACATTTGCCTGGAGCGATGTAGGCAAATCATATTAAACAGAGTCAATTGAGGCTACCACCCCTGTAGCGACGGACGAAGCGCGCAGATCAGCAGTTGAGGCGACCACCCCTTCAGCAGAAAGAAATGGAAGCGCCCAGCGCTCAGAGAGAGAAAGCGTTGCTGCGCGGGGGCAAATTTGTTTTTCTTGGAGGTTGTAACCTCCCCACAAAATTTTTTTATAAAAATGAACCAAGTGTAACCTCCTCTCGGAAATAAGAATTAAATGAATTTTAAATATTGTAACCTCTGAACAAAATTGGCTTCCATTTATAATCTCTGTGCAGAAATGCATTCACATTTGATGTACTCACAAAATTCAATTCCTAAACCCGGAAATAATAAAAAAAATTCAGTAACCTGGTAAATTTTATGACGACAGCAGCGCTGCGCCACGGCTCTGTACTCTGAATAAAAAAGCAAAAATTCTTACCTCAATAAAAACTGCAAATATATCTGCTCTTACATAAAACGTTTTCGGCACAACTCCGTGCAATACTGGCCTATGCTTTGTGATTCATAAAAGGAAAGATAATCCATTGAATAAAATCTGTAAATTGAAATGAATGCTTTTTTTAAAAAAAATACTTTATATTATAATAATTATTATTGGGGCATTTTTTAAAAGAAATTGAATGACAGTTGACATACATTATTAGATATGCGCAAGGCTGTTTCTTTACCTTCTACAATAATACTCATCCTCCAGAGTCCCGACCAGAGCAGACTACACACAAGCGCAGACACGCGCCGACTACTGTCGACTACTGCAGACTAGCGACAAGCAACAACTAACTACATACTGCTCTCTGGTCAGAGACTCTCCTAAGTCTTGCCTATTGCAGGCAGCGCATACCTCTTACATAACCCTCCACTGGGGGGGGGGGGGGGGGGGGCAAAAATTTGGCAGCGATGGTGAGTCAATTGGACTTGGCATGAGCAACAAATTTTTCCTAATTAACTAAGTTTACAATCACAGAATATATACATATATAAGTGGAGAACATGGAATAAAATATAGTGCACATGCACTGAGTACAGAACATATCAAGTAATGACAATATGTATACGCAGTGAGTACAAAACATATTAACAAATGACATAAAGTGCACACGCACTGTAGCACAGAAAATATCAGGATATCACAAAATGTATACGCAATGAGTACAAATCATATTAACAAATGACAAAGTGCACACGCACTGTAGTTCAGAATATATCAGCAAATCACAAAATGTATACGCAATGGATACAAATCATATTAACAAATAACATAAGTGCACACGCACTGTAGTGCAGAATATCAGAAAATCACAAAATGTATACGCAATGAATACAAATCAAAAGTGCACACGCACTGTAGTACTCTTTTCTTTTTTTTTACTATTTTACAAGAACTAGGATAGGAAAGGGAAGGATTGCATCATGGTTGTAGCACATTAGGTTGCACGCAGCTGCACTGAAAGTCCATATCTTTCTACAGAAGCACAACACCAAGTGAGACAATCTGAAGTTCTTTTCCCTGAAGTATTAATCAGTGTAGCCAAGACACTGAAATGTCGTAGTAATATTCAATGTTATCATTTTGGTAGTACATTAGGTACACCAAACAGTGGGACCATAGTAACATCTTCATCGCTCAAGGTGGTGGACAGCATGTCGTGTCAACACCACGTTCTTGTAAGGTACACCAACTTAGAATTAGTGCAAAAGCCAAATATAGTGCTCCATGAGCATGAGGATAGACAGGACAAACGGATATTGCAGTAATTTCTGGTAATTAGGTCAGAAAGTGAAGGACATTAAGTCTTATGCCAGTCATCATTGATAATTACTCTAGTCTAACAAATAATTTGAGTAATTCGTGGCACTCATCGCCCAGTTATTGAACATTTCTGTACCATGTATGAAGTATTACAGAATAATGTTCATAAGTTAACTGTTTACAGAGAACATTGGCACTCATTGACCAGTTACAAACCATCAGAAGTAATCAGTCAAAACCGGAGTTAATGAGTGTAGCATCAAGCTACTGGTATTCATATATATATATATATAGCATGAAAGTGACATAATATAAATTTAAAGTATAAGAAACTGTGGCATTCGTTGGTCACCAAGTATTGAATATTACAAAACATCTTTCATCATTCAAGTGACATATGACATATTTAAAAATAATTATTGGCACTCGTTGGCCAGATACAAAACATCAGAAGTTAATGAGTGTAGCATCAAGCTACTGGTATTCATATATATAGCATGTAAGTGACATAATACAAACAGTGGCGTTCATTGGTCAGCAAGTATTGAATATTACAAAACATTTTTCATCATTCAAGTGACATATGACTTATTATATAATAGATTATATAATGGTAAGACAGAGATTTAGGAACCAGGTTTTAAATTGTAAGACATTTCCAGGGGCAGATGTGGATTCTGACCACAATCTATTGGTTATGAACTGCAGATTGAAACTGAAGAAACTGCAAAAAGGTGAGAATTTAAGGAGTTGGGACCTGGATAAACTGAAAGAACCAGAGGTTGTAGAGAGTTTCAGGGAGAGCATAAGGGAACAATTGACAGGAATGGGGGAAAGAAATACAGTAGAAGAAGAATGGGTAGCTCTGAGGGATGAAGTAGTGAAGTCAGCAGACAATTAAGTAGGTAAAAAGACGAGGGATAATAGAAATCCTTGGGTAACAGAAGAACTATTGAATTTAATTGATGAAAGGAGAAAATATAAAAATGCAGTAAATGAAGCAGGCAAAAAGGAATACAAACGTCTCAAAAATGAGATCGACAGGAAGTGCAAAATGGGTAAACAGGCATGGCTAGAGGACAACTGTAAGGATGTAGAGGCTTGTCTCACTAGGGGTAAGATAGATACTGCCCACAGGAAAATTAAAGAGACCTTTGGAGAGAAGAGAACCACTTGTATGAATATCTAGAGCTCAGATGGAAACCCAGTTCTAAGCAAAGAAGGGAAGGCAGAAAGGTGGAAGGAGTATATAGAGGGTTTATACAAGGGCGATGTGCTTGAGGACAATATTATGGAAATGGAAGAGGATGTAGATGAAGATGAAATGGGAGATATGATATTGCGTGAAGAGTTTTTACAGAGCACTGAAAGACCTGTGTCGAAACAAGGCCCCGGGAGTAGACAACATTCCATTAGAACTACTGACGGCCTTGGAAGAGCCAGTCATGACAAAACTCTACCATCTGGTGAGCAAGATGTATTAGACAGGCGAAATACCCTCAGACTTCAAGAAGAATATAATAATTCCAATCCCAAAGAAAGCAGGTGTTGACAGATGTGAAAATTACCGAACTATCAGTTTAATAAGTCACAGCTGCAAAATACTAACGCGAATTCTTTACAGACGAATGGAAAAACTGGTAGAAGCGGACCTCGGGGAAGATCAGTTTGGATTCCGTAGAAATGTTGGAACACGTGAGGCAATACTAACCTTACGACTTATCTTAGAAGAAAGAATAAGAAAAGGCAAACCTACGTTTCTAGCATTTGTAGCCTTAGAGAAAGCGTTTGACAATGTTGACTGGAATACTCTCTTTCAAATTCTAAAGGTGGCAGGGGTAAAATACAGGGAGCGAAAGGCTATTTACAATTTGTACAGAAACCAGATGGCGGTTATAGGAGTCGAGGGGCATGAAAGGGAAGCAGTGGTTGGGAAAGGAGTGAGACAGGGTTGTAGCCTCTCCCCGATGTTATTCAATCTGTATATTGAGCAAGCAGTAAAGGAAGCAAAAGAAAAATTCGGAGTAGGTATTAAAATTCATGGAGAAGAAGTAAAAACTTTGAGGTTCGCCGATGACATTGTAATTCTGTCAGAGACAGCAAAGGACTTGGAAGAGCAGTTGAACGGAATGGACAGTGTCTTGAAAGGAGGATATAAGATGAACATCAACAAAAGCAAAACGAGGATAATGGAATGTAGTCAAATTAAATCGGGTGATGCAGAGGGAATTAGATTAGGAAATGAGACACTTAAAGTAGTAAAGGAGTTTTGCTATTTAGGGAGTAAAATAACTGATGATGTTCGAAGTAGAGAGGATATAAAATGTAGACTGGCAATGGCAAGGAAATCGTTTCTGAAGAAGAGAAATTTGTTAACGTCGAGTATAGACTTAAGTGTCAGGAAGTCGTTTCTGGAAGTATTTGTATGGAGTGTAGCCATGTATGGAAGTGAAACATGGACGATAACTAGTTTGGACAAGAAGAGAATAGAAGCTTTCGAAATGTGGTGCTACAGAAGAATGCTGAAGATTAGATGGGTAGATCACATAACTAATGAGGAGGTGTTGAATAGGATTGGGGAGAAGAGAAGTTTGTGGCACAACTTGACTAGAAGAAGGGATCGTTTGGTAGGACATGTTTTGAGGCATCAAGGGATCACAAATTTAGCATTGGAGGGCAGCGTGGAGGGTAAAAATCGTAGAGGGAGACCAAGAGATGAATACACTAAGCAGATTCAGAAGGATGTAGGTTTCAGTAGGTACTGGGAGATGAAGCAGCTTGCACAGGATAGAGTAGCATGGAGAGCTGCATCAAACCAGTCTCAGGACTGAAGACCACAACAACAACATGACATATTTAAAAGTAATTATTGGCGCTCATTGGCCAGTTACAAAACATCAGGAGTTAATGAGTGTAGAGCATGCATGCATTATTACAAAATATCATTCACTATTACTCAGAACTCATCATTTAAGTGACATAAGACATAATTAAAATGTAACATACTGTAACTATTACTCAAGTCTGTGGTTGAAAAAAAATCATTCAGGATTACTCATAACTCTTTTAAATTGGTATCATTATTTGGGACTGGTAATACATTTTTTTGTGCTAGCAATGCATTGCGTTGGGTTCGATAATTAATTGCTGGGGTATAATAATATTTGCATTTGACTTATTGCTGCAAATGAAGATGTGTAACGTCATTCGTCATGAGTCAGCTGTAGCAAGGTTATGAAACAGATAAAGTATATGTGATCACATTCATGAATGACACAGGTTTAATGACCAACTGCTTATAGCACATTGATTTCATGAATAATTTCTCCTGCAAAATATACAAAATGTATTATTAAACTGAAAGAAGAAACGCATATTATGCTGAAAAGTAATGAACTTCGAATTAACAGGTAATGAAATGTGTATTCAATATATATGTTCTCTAGCTGTCCTTTCCAAAACCTTCAGTCATCATACCATGCGACGTAAGACAGACTGTCAAGACGAACTGCAACAAATACTTAAATAACTACATAGCATAAATACATAAACTTCAACATTATCCTCATCTCCAAAGAAAAACTTCATTATCCATATCATCATAACTCCATTATTATCATCACCTGTAAAGAAAAACTTCATTATCCATATTAGCATATTCTGCATCACTATTCATCATCATTCATGATCATCTGCAAAAAGACACTTCATCATACAACTATTCATAGTATAAAGTTCCTTATTTCTAGCATATTTCATCACTAAAACTAGGATGTGTAGTTCTGTCTGACAGCCTGCATCAATCGCCTCGTATTCTGAAAGAAAAAATGAGTTAAGACTGCTATCATACGATGTGTATAGTATATTCTTGTTAATGCTTGTTAATTCTGGTCCATTTACTCTTCGTGACGAGGTATTGCACCTTCTTTCGTTCATTCCGAAGGTGAAATTCCCGTTTCTGTTTAATTTATTTCTTTTACACGTTATTTCTTTCTGAAAATGATGAACAATGATTAATGTCTTGCATTTAAATCGTATACCCATTAAATGAAAGCTGGTTTTTAGTGATATAATTGAGCATACAACATAGCATGACAGAAAACGTAATATGTCAAAAAACATAGTGTTCAGATGCAAAAATGTACACAGAGTATCACAATGTAGCAGCAAAAAAAAAAATGTAAAAATAGTCACGATGTTGAGATATAATAAGGCAAAATGTCAAAGTCAACTGGTGTTTGTTATATCTTAAATATTTCACAGTGCATACAAACAAAACAGTAAAACAATCATACATCCATGAAAAATGGAAAACGTGCACGGTCTGATGTGTAACGACAAGAAAAGCGACCTGCTAACCTTACCTTGCCGGGCACGTGCCAAGAAAAAATATGATAATCATCAGTAAGTAGTCACATAAATATAATTGCATAAGTGCTCATAAAATGTGTAAGTTCATCTGGAAAAACATGCACAGTCTGGTGTGTAACGACAAGAAAAGCGACCTGATAACCTTACCTTGCTGGGCACTTGCCAAGAAAAAATATGATAATCATCACTAAGTAGTCACATAAATATAATTGCATAAGTGGTCATAAAATGTGTAAGTTCATCTGGAAAAATGTGCATGGTCTGATGTGTAACGACAAGAAAAGCGACCTGATAACCTTAGCTTGCCGGGCACTTGCCAAGAAAAAATATGATAATCATCACTAAGTAGTCACATAAATATAATTGCATAAGTGGTCATAAAATGTGTAAGTTCATCTGGAAAAATGTGCACGGTCTTATGTGTAACGACAAGAAAAGCGACCTGCTAACCTTACCTTGCCGGGCACTTGCCAAGAAAAAATATGATAATCATCAGTAAGTGGTCACATAAATATAATCGCATAAGTGGTCATAAAAATGTGTAAGTTCATCTGGAAAAATGTGCACGGTCTGATGTGTAACGACAAGAAAGGCAACCTTCAAACCTTACCTTGCCGGGCACTTGCCAAGAAAAAATACGATAATCATCAGTAAGTAGTCACATAAATATAATTGCGTAAGTGGTCATAAAATGTGTAAGTTCATCTGGAAAAATGTGCACGGTCTGATGTGTAACGACAAGAAAAGCGACCTGCTAACCTTACCTTGCCAGGCACTTGCCAAGAAAAAATATGATAATCATCAGTAAGTAGTCACATAAATATAATTGCATAAGTGGTCATAAAATGTGTAAGTTCATCTGGAAAAATGTGACGGTCTGATGTGTAATGACAAGAAAAGCGACCTGCTATCCTTACCTTGCCAAGAAAAAATATGATAATCAGCAGTAAGAAGTCACATAAATATAATTGCATAAGTGGTCATAAAATGTGTAAGTTCATCTGGAAAAATGTGCACGGTCTGATGTGTAACGACAAGAAAAGCGACCTGCTAACCTTACCTTGCTGGGCGCTTGCCAAGAAAAAATATGATAATCATCAGTAAGTAGTCACATAAATATAATTGCATAAGTGGTCATAAAATGTGTAAGTTCATCTGGAAAAACATTCACGGTCTGGTGTGTAACGACAAGAAAAGCGGCCTGCTAACCTTACCTTGCCGGGCACTTGCCAAGAAAAAATATGATAATCATCAGTAAGTAGTCACATAAATATAATTGCATAAGTGGTCATAAAATGTGTAAGTTCATCTGGAAAAATGTGCACGGTCTGATGTGTAACGACAAGAAAAGTGACCTGCTAATCTTACATTGCCGGGTACTTGCCAGGAAAAAATATGATAATCATCAGTAAGTAGTAACATAAATATAATTGCATAAGTGGTCATAAAATGTGTAAGTTCATCTGGAAAAACATGCACGGTCTGGTGTGTAACGACATGAAAAGCGACCTGCTAACCTTACCTTGCCGGGCACTTGCCAAGAAAAAATATGATAATCATCAGTAAGTAGTCACATAAATATAATTGCATAAGTGGTCATAAAATGTGTAAGTTCATCTGGAAAAATGTGCACGGTCTTATGTGTAACGACAAGAAAAGTGACCTGCTAACCTTACCTTGCCGGGCACTTGCCAAGAAAAAATATGATAATCATCAGTAAGTAGTAACATAAATATAATTGCATAAGTGCTCATAAAATGTGTAAGTTCATCTGGAAAAATGTGCACGGTCTGATGTGTAACGACAAGAAAAGCGACCTGCTAACCTTACATTGCCGGGTACTTGCCAAGAAAAAATATGATAATCATCAGTAAGTTGTAACATAAATATAATTGCATAAGTGGTCATAAAATGAGTAAGTTCATCGGGAAAAACATGCACGGTCTGGTGTGTAACGACAAGAAAAGCGACCTGCTAACCTACCTTGCCGGGCACTTGCCAAGAAAAAATATGATAATCATCAGTAAGTAGTCACATAAATATAATTGCATAAGTGGTCATAAAATGTGTAAGTTCATCTGGAAAAATGTGCACGGTCTGATGTGTAACGACAAGAAAAGCGACCTGCTAACATTACCCTGCCGGGCACTTGCCAAGAAAAAATATGATAATCATCAGTAAGTAGTAACATAAATATAATTGCATAAGTGCTCATAAAATGTGTAAGTTCATCTGGAAAAATGTGCACGGTCTGATGTGTAACGACAAGAAAAGCGACCTGCTAACCTTACCTTGCCGGGCACTTGCCAAGAAAAAATATGATAATCATCAGTAAGTAGTCACATAAATATAATTGCATAAGTGGTCATAAAATGTGTAAGTTCATCTGGAAAAATGTGCATGGTCTGATGTGTAACGACAAGAAAAGCGACCTGCTAACCTTACCTTGCCGGGCACTTGCCAAGAAAAAATATGATAATCATCAGTAAGTAGTCACATAAATATAATTGCATAAGTGGTCATAAAATGTGTAAGTTCATCTGGAAAAATGTGCACGGTCTTATGTGTAACGACAAGAAAAGTGACCTGCTAACCTTACCTTGCCGGGCACTTGCCAAGAAAAAATATGATAATCATCAGTAAGCAGTCACATAAATATAATTGCATAAGTGCTCATAAAATGTGTAAGTTCATCTGGAAAAATGTGCACGATCTGATGTGTAACGACAAGAAAAGCGACCTGCTAACCTTACATTGCCGGGTACTTGCCAAGAAAAAATATGATAATCATCAGTAAGTTGTAACATAAATATAATTGCATAAGTGGTCATAAAATGAGTAAGTTCATCTGGATAAACATGCACGGTCTGGTGTGTAACGACAAGAAAAGCGACCTGCTAACCTACCTTGCCGGGCACTTGCCAAGAAAAAATATGATAATCATCAGTAAGTAGTCACATAAATATAATTGCATAAGTGGCCATAAAATGTGTAAGTTCATCTGGAAAAATGTGCACGGTCTGATGTGTAACGACAAGAAAAGCAACCTGCTAACCTTACCCTGCCTGGCACTTGCCAAGAAAAAATATGATAATCATCAGTAAGTAGTCACATAAATATAATTGCATAAGTGCTCATGAAATGTGTAAGTTCATCTGGAAAAATGTGCACGGTCTGATGTGTAACGACAAGAAAAGCGACCTGCTAACCTTACCTTGCCGGGCACTTGCCAAGAAAAAATATGATAATCATCAGTAAGTAGTCACATAAATATAATTGCATAAGTGGTCATAAAATGTCTAAGTTCATCTGGAAAAATGTGCATGGTCTGATGTGTAACGACAAGAAAAGCGACCTGCTAATCTTACATTGCCGGGTACTTGCCAGGAAAAAATATGATAATCATCAGTAAGTAGTAACATAAATATAATTGCATAAGTGGTCATAAAATGTGTAAGTTCATCTGGAAAAACATGCACGGTCTGGTGTGTAACGACATGAAAAGCGACCTGCTAACCTTACCTTGCCGGGCACTTGCCAAGAAAAAATATGATAATCATCAGTAAGTAGTCACATAAATATAATTGCATAAGTGGTCATAAAATGTGTAAGTTCATCTGGAAAAATGTGCACGGTCTTATGTGTAACGACAAGAAAAGTGACCTGCTAACCTTACCTTGCCGGGCACTTGCCAAGAAAAAATATGATAATCATCAGTAAGTAGTAACATAAATATAATTGCATAAGTGCTCATAATATGTGTAAGTTCATCTGGAAAAATGTGCACGGTCTGATGTGTAACGACAAGAAAAGCGACCTGCTAACCTTACATTGCCGGGTACTTGCCAAGAAAAAATATGATAATCATCAGTAAGTTGTAACATAAATATAATTGCATAAGTGGTCATAAAATGAGTAAGTTCATCGGGAAAAACATGCACGGTCTGGTGTGTAACGACAAGAAAAGCGACCTGCTAACCTACCTTGCCGGGCACTTGCCAAGAAAAAATATGATAATCATCAGTAAGTAGTCACATAAATATAATTGCATAAGTGGTCATAAAATGTGTAAGTTCATCTGGAAAAATGTGCACGGTCTGATGTGTAACGACAAGAAAAGCGACCTGCTAACCTTACCCTGCCGGGCACTTGCCAAGAAAAAATATGATAATCATCAGTAAGTAGTAACATAAATATAATTGCATAAGTGCTCATAAAATGTGTAAGTTCATCTGGAAAAATGTGCACGGTCTGATGTGTAACGACAAGAAAAGCGACCTGCTAACGTTACCTTGCCGGGCACTTGCCAAGAAAAAATATGATAATCATCAGTAAGTAGTCACATAAATATAATTGCATAAGTGGTCATAAAATGTGTAAGTTCATCTGGAAAAATGTGCATGGTCTGATGTGTAACGACAAGAAAAGCGACCTGCTAACCTTACCTTGCCGGGCACTTGCCAAGAAAAAATATGATAATCATCAGTAAGTAGTCACATAAATATAATTGCATAAGTGGTCATAAAATGTGTAAGTTCATCTGGAAAAATGTGCACGGTCTTATGTGTAACGACAAGAAAAGTGACCTGCTAACCTTACCTTGCCGGGCACTTGCCAAGAAAAAATATGATAATCATCAGTAAGCAGTCACATAAATATAATTGCATAAGTGCTCATAAAATGTGTAAGTTCATCTGGAAAAATGTGCACGATCTGATGTGTAACGACAAGAAAAGCGACCTGCTAACCTTACATTGCCGGGTACTTGCCAAGAAAAAATATGATAATCATCAGTAAGTTGTAACATAAATATAATTGCATAAGTGGTCATAAAATGAGTAAGTTCATCTGGATAAACATGCACGGTCTGGTGTGTAACGACAAGAAAAGCGACCTGCTAACCTACCTTGCCGGGCACTTGCCAAGAAAAAATATGATAATCATCAGTAAGTAGTCACATAAATATAATTGCATAAGTGGTCATAAAATGTGTAAGTTCATCTGGAAAAATGTGCACGGTCTGATGTGTAACGACAAGAAAAGCGACCTGCTAACCTTACCCTGCCGGGCACTTGCCAAGAAAAAATATGATAATCATCAGTAAGTAGTCACATAAATATAATTGCATAAGTGGTCATAAAATGTCTAAGTTCATCTGGAAAAATGTGCATGGTCTGATGTGTAACGACAAGAAAAGCGACCTGCTAACCTTACCTTGCCGGGCACTTGCCAAGAAAAATTTGATAATCATCAGTAAGTAGTCACATAAATATAATTGCATAAGTGGTCATAAAATGTGTAAGTTCATCTGGAAAAATGTGCATGGTCTGATGTGTAACGACAAGAAAAGCGACCTGCTAACCTTACCTTGCCGGGCACTTGCCAAGAAAAAATATGATAATCATCAGTAAGTAGTCACATAAATATAATTGCGTAAGTGGTCATAAAATGTGTAAGTTCATCTGGAAAAATGTGCACGGTCTGATGTGTAACGACAAGAAAAGCGACCTTCAAACCTTACCTTGCTGGGCACTTGCCAAGAAAAAATATGATAATCATCAGTAAGTAGTCACATAAATATAATTGCATAAGTGCTCATAAAATGTGTAAGTTCATCTGGAAAAATGTGCACGGTCTGATGTGTAACGACAAGAAAAGTGACCTGCTAATCTTACATTGCCGGGTACTTGCCAGGAAAAAATATGATAATCATCAGTAAGTAGTAACATAAATATAATTGCATAAGTGGTCATAAAATGTGTAAGTTCATCTGGAAAAACATGCACGGTCTGGTGTGTAACGACATGAAAAGCGACCTGCTAACCTTACCTTGCCGGGCACTTGCCAAGAAAAAATATGATAATCATCAGTAAGTAGTCACATAAATATAATTGCATAAGTGGTCATAAAATGTGTAAGTTCATCTGGAAAAATGTGCACGGTCTTATGTGTAACGACAAGAAAAGTGACCTGCTAACCTTACCTTGCCGGGCACTTGCCAAGAAAAAATATGATAATCATCAGTAAGTAGTAACATAAATATAATTGCATAAGTGCTCATAAAATGTGTAAGTTCATCTGGAAAAATGTGCACGGTCTGATGTGTAACGACAAGAAAAGCGACCTGCTAACCTTACATTGCCGGGTACTTGCCAAGAAAAAATATGATAATCATCAGTAAGTTGTAACATAAATATAATTGCATAAGTGGTCATAAAATGAGTAAGTTCATCGGGAAAAACATGCACGGTCTGGTGTGTAACGACAAGAAAAGCGACCTGCTAACCTACCTTGCCGGGCACTTGCCAAGAAAAAATATGGTAATCATCAGTAAGTAGTCACATAAATATAATTGCATAAGTGGTCATAAAATGTGTAAGTTCATCTGGAAAAATGTGCACGGTCTGATGTGTAACGACAAGAAAAGCGACCTGCTAACCTTACCCTGCCGGGCACTTGCCAAGAAAAAATATGATAATCATCAGTAAGTAGTAACATAAATATAATTGCATAAGTGCTCATAAAATGTGTAAGTTCATCTGGAAAAATGTGCACGGTCTGATGTGTAACGACAAGAAAAGCGACCTGCTAACCTTACCTTGCCGGGCACTTGCCAAGAAAAAATATGATAATCATCAGTAAGTAGTCACATAAATATAATTGCATAAGTGGTCATAAAATGTGTAAGTTCATCTGGAAAAATGTGCATGGTCTGAGGTGTAACGACAAGAAAAGCGACCTGCTAACCTTGCCTTGCCGGGCACTTGCCAAGAAAAAATATGATAATCATCAGTAAGTAGTCACATAAATATAATTGCATAAGTGGTCATAAAATGTGTAAGTTCATCTGGAAAAATGTGCACGGTCTTATGTGTAACGACAAGAAAAGTGACCTGCTAACCTTACCTTGCCGGGCACTTGCCAAGAAAAAATATGATAATCATCAGTAAGTAGTCACATAAATATAATTGCATAAGTGCTCGTAAAATGTGTAAGTTCATCTGGAAAAATGTGCACGATCTGATGTGTAACGACAAGAAAAGCGACCTGCTAACCTTACATTGCCGGGTACTTGCCAAGAAAAAATATGATAATCATCAGTAAGTTGTAACATAAATATAATTGCATAAGTGGTCATAAAATGAGTAAGTTCATCTGGATAAACATGCACGGTCTGGTGTGTAACGACAAGAAAAGCGACCTGCTAACCTACCTTGCCGGGCACTTGCCAAGAAAAAATATGATAATCATCAGTAAGTAGTCACATAAATATAATTGCATAAGTGGTCATAAAATGTGTAAGTTCATCTGGAAAAATGTGCACGGTCTGATGTGTAACGACAAGAAAAGCGACCTGCTAACCTTACCCTGCCGGGCACTTGCCAAGAAAAAATATGATAATCATCAGTAAGTAGTCACATAAATATAATTGCATAAGTGCTCATAAAATGTGTAAGTTCATCTGGAAAAATGTGCACGGTCTGATGTGTAACGACAAGAAAAGCGACCTGCTAACCTTACCTTGCCGGGCACTTGCCAAGAAAAAATATGATAATCATCAGTAAGTAGTCACATAAATATAATTGCATAAGTGGTCATAAAATGTGTAAGTTCATCTGGAAAAATGTGCATGGTCTGATGTGTAACGACAAGAAAAGCGACCTGCTAACCTTACCTTGCCGGGCACTTGCCAAGAAAAATTTGATAATCATCAGTAAGTAGTCACATAAATATAATTGCATAAGTGGTCATAAAATGTGTAAGTTCATCTGGAAAAATGTGCATGGTCTGATGTGTAACGACAAGAAAAGCGACCTGCTAACCTTACCTTGCCGGGCACTTGCCAAGAAAAAATATGATAATCATCAGTAAGTAGTCACATAAATATAATTGCGTAAGTGGTCATAAAATGTGTAAGTTCATCTGGAAAAATGTGCACGGTCTGATGTGTAACGACAAGAAAAGCGACCTTCAAACCTTACCTTGCTGGGCACTTGCCAAGAAAAAATATGATAATCATCAGTACGTAGTCACATAAATATAATTGCATAAGTGGTCATAAAATGTGTAAGTTCATCTGGAAAAACATGCCCGGTCTGGTGTGTAACGACAAGAAAAGCGACCTGCTAACCTTACCTTGCCGGGCACTTGCCAAGAAAAAATATGATAATCATCAGTAAGTAGTCACATAAATATAATTGCATAAGTGGTCATAAAATGTGTAAGTTCATCTGGAAAAATGTGCACGGTCTTATTTGTAACGACAAGAAAAGCGACCTGCTAACCTTACCTTGCCGGGCACTTGTCAAGAAAAAATATGATAATCATCAGTAAGTAGTCACATAAATATAATTGCATAAGTGCTCATAAAATGTGTAAGTTCATCTGGAAAAATGTGCATGGTCTGATGTGTAACGACAAGAAAAGCGACCTGCTAACCTTACATTGCTGGGTACTTGCCAAGAAAAAATATGATAATCATCAGTAAGTAGTAACATAAATATAATTGCATAAGTGGTCATAAAATGTGTAAGTTCATCTGGAAAAACATGCACGGTCTGGTGTGTAACGACAAGAAAAGCGACCTGCTAACCTTGCCTTGCCGGGCACTTGCCAAGAAAAAATATGATAATCATCAGTAAGTAGTCACATAAATATAATTGCATAAGTGGTCATAAAATGTCTAAGTTCATCTGGAAAAATGTGCATGGTCTGATGTGTAACGACAAGAAAAGCGACCTGCTAACCTTACCTTGCCGGGCACTTGCCAAGAAAAATTTGATAATCATCAGTAAGTAGTCACATAAATATAATTGCATAAGTGGTCATAAAATGTGTAAGTTCATCTGGAAAAATGTGCATGGTCTGATGTGTAACGACAAGAAAAGCGACCTGCTAACCTTACCTTGCCGGGCACTTGCCAAGAAAAAATATGATAATCATCAGTAAGTAGTCACATAAATATAATTGCGTAAGTGGTCACAAAATGTGTAAGTTCATCTGGAAAAATGTGCACGGTCTGATGTGTAACGACAAGAAAAGCGACCTTCAAACCTTACCTTGCTGGGCACTTGCCAAGAAAAAATATGATAATCATCAGTAAGTAGTCACATAAATATAATTGCATAAGTGGTCATAAAATGTGTAAGTTCATCTGGAAAAATGTGCACGGTCTGATGTGTAACGACAAGAAAAGCGACCTGCTAACCTTACCCTGCCGGGCACTTGCCAAGAAAAAATATGATAATCATCAGTAAGTAGTAACATAAATATAATTGCATAAGTGCTCATAAAATGTGTAAGTTCATCTGGAAAAATGTGCACGGTCTGATGTGTAACGACAAGAAAAGCGACCTGCTAACCTTACCTTGCCGGGCACTTGCCAAGAAAAAATATGATAATCATCAGTAAGTAGTCACATAAATATAATTGCATAAGTGGTCATAAAATGTCTAAGTTCATCTGGAAAAATGTGCATGGTCTGATGTGTAACGACAAGAAAAGCGACCTGCTAACCTTACCTTGCCGGGCACTTGCCAAGAAAAATTTGATAATCATCAGTAAGTAGTCACATAAATATAATTGCATAAGTGCTCATAAAATGTGTAAGTTCATCTGGAAAAATGTGCATGGTCTGATGTGTAACGACAAGAAAAGCGACCTGCTAACCTTACCTTGCCGGGCACTTGCCAAGAAAAAATATGATAATCATCAGTAAGTAGTCACATAAATATAATTGCGTAAGTGGTCATAAAATGTGTAAGTTCATCTGGAAAAATGTGCACGGTCTGATGTGTAACGACAAGAAAAGCGACCTTCAAACCTTACCTTGCTGGGCACTTGCCAAGAAAAAATATGATAATCATCAGTAAGTAGTCACATAAATATAATTGCATAAGTGGTCATAAAATGTGTAAGTTCATCTGGAAAAACATGCCCGGTCTGGTGTGTAACGACAAGAAAAGCGACCTGCTAACCTTACCTTGCCGGGCACTTGCCAAGAAAAAATATGATAATCATCAGTAAGTAGTCACATAAATATAATTGCATAAGTGGTCATAAAATGTGTAAGTTCATCTGGAAAAATGTGCACGGTCTTATTTGTAACGACAAGAAATGCGACCTGCTAACCTTACCTTGCCGGGCACTTGTCAAGAAAAAATATGATAATCATCAGTAAGTAGTCACATAAATATAATTGCATAAGTGCTCATAAAATGTGTAAGTTCATCTGGAAAAATGTGCACGGTCTGATGTGTAACGACAAGAAAAGCGACCTGCTAACCTTACATTGCTGGGTACTTGCCAAGAAAAAATATGATAATCATCAGTAGGTAGTAACATAAATATAATTGCATAAGTGGTCATAAAATGTGTAAGTTCATCTGGAAAAACATGCACGGTCTGGTGTGTAACGACAAGAAAAGCGACCTGCTAACCTTGCCTTGCCGGGCACTTGCCAAGAAAAAATATGATAATCATCAGTAAGTAGTCACATAAATATAATTGCATAAGTGGTCATAAAATGTGTAAGTTTATCTGGAAAAATGTGCACGGTCTTATGTGTAACGACAAGAAAAGCGACCTGCTAGCCTTACCTTGCCGGGCACTTGCCAAGAAAAAATATGATAATCTTCAGTAAGTAGTCACATAAATATAATTGCATAAGTGGTCATAAAATGTGTAAGTTCATCTGGAAAAATGTGCACGGTCTGATGTGTAACGACAAGAAAAGCGACCTGCTAACCTTACCTTGCCGGCACTTGCCAAGAAAGAATACGATAATCATCAGTAAGTGTTCATGTGAATATAATTGCATAAGTGGTCATAAAAAAATCAGGAAATGGCATTACAGTGTGGTAAATGATAAAGTATGTTCATTCAATAAAGGGTTTGATGTTGGAGATATGGCGATTCCCTATGGTTTTTCTGGTTCTCAAAGTTTCGACGTGTACTACATTGGGGTGAGGAATGCTGCGAATTCGATATGGACCTGCGTATAGAAGCTCAAATTTACTACATCTACTGTTTCCTCTATTAGATAAATAATGTGTGCGTACTAATATCTTCTGTCCAATGTGAAAGTCACGGCGTGTACAAACCTGTTTTTGCTGTCTTCTCCGGCGCTCAGCGGCACGTTTGATGTTGTTCAGCGCAATGTCAATTATTTCATGGTTTCGTAGTCGACGACATGTAGGAAAGGTTACTAATTCTTTAATTTTGTTAGGTGGTTCAACATTTTTCAGTATATCAGTCGGAGATAGCGTAGTAGATTCATTTGGTATGGAATTAATTACATCCTGAAATGAGAGTTTGTGTGTATCCAAATCAATATGTTTTTTATGGCAGTATATTCCACACAGTTTACCAATTTCTTTCATTAATCGTTCACAAGGGTTCGAAGAAACATGGTACCTGGATATATAGATCGGAGAAATGTTTCTAGCTCGTAACATACGTCTCCATATAGCAGATCGAAACTGTGATCCATTGTCGGAAATTACTTTCAATACACGCCCTACATGAAATAGAAAATGTTTTACAAATTCTTTCGAAACAGTTTTAGCAGTAGCTTTGCGTAACGGAGTGAAGGTAACAAATTTCGAAGTGAGTTCAACAGCGACAAAGATGTAGCAAAAACCTGGTAGTGAGGTCGGACATGTTCTTTTGTGTTCCGATTCTACTTTGTTAGTATCCGTAATAGTTTGCACGTGTCAAAATTAATCATTTGCTGAAAAACATTTGTTTGTGTTTTGTGAGTGTCGTAAATTGGTAGTGACAGCAGAAGACAACACAGCTGACGGACAGAAGCATTAGCTCGCGCAGCTGACCAAAGCATGTGAAAGAAAAAAAAAAGTATACTATGTCTCGTAATGACGACGAAATTAAACTTTCAAATGCAACTTGTTGAATGTACATGACGCTGAAATTTGCTTTGCAGAAGTTGGTTGCGATGTCTTGCTGATTGTTGCTGAGAGAACGGGATAGTGCGTCTGCTACAATATTTTGTGTACCGGGAATGTGAACAATTGTAAAATTAAATTCCTGCAAATAAAGTTTCCATCTACTTAATCTGTCGTGTGTAAATTTAGCGGAAAGTAAAAACTGTATCGCTCTATGCTCTGTGTAAACGGTCGTATGTCTTCCATAAAGAAAATGCCGAAATCTCGTAAATGCCCAAACAACACATACTGTTTCAAGTTCTGTAACAGAATAATTGCGTTCAGCAGGTGACAGAATGCGACTCGCAAAGGCGATGTTTTTAATTACTGTAGTCCCATCTTCTTCAATTTCCTGAAAAATGTGTACGCCTTAAAGTGTTAGAACTGTCGGTGGCAATGGAAAAATTTCTAGTAAGATCTGGATGTGATAAAAGTGGTGCATTCAACAAGGCGTCTTTCAGGTTCATAAATTCAGAATGTGCTTGCTTATCCCAGGACCAAATAGTGTTTTTACTTGTCAATTGACACAATCTAGGGGAGTCTAAAGCAGAGTAAAGAATAAATTTACGAAAAAAGTTAATTAAACCCAAAAAGCTGCGTAGTTGGTTCTTCGTCGTAGGAACAGTAATGTCACGTAAAGCTTGAAGTTTTTCCCGGTCAGGCGCAATGGCTTCTGCTGAAATTACATGTCCAAGAAATTTTATAGAAGTTTTGCCAAAGTGCGATTTACTGAGATTAACTGTGAGTCCTTGTGCACGAAAAGTTCGTAACAGTTGTTCAAGAATTAGATTGTGTTCAGACCAGTTAGCTTCTGCAATAAGAATGTCGTCTACATACGTTGTGATTCTGTCTTTAAGTTCTGTCGGAAGTATTGTATTCAAACCGCGAATAAATGCTGCTGAAGAAATAGTTAAACCGAACGGTGATTTACAAAATTGACAACAGTCACCAAAACAGAGAAAAGCCGTGTACTTTCTGCAGTCCGGATGGAGTTGAATTTGCCAAAATCCCGATTTCAAATCTAATGTGGAATAAATAGCAGTACCATGAAATTTCTGTAGAAGTTCTTCTAGTGTCTGTGGGCGATCTGTTTCATTAATAATAATGTCGTTGATGTGACGCGAATCAAGTACGAGGCGAACTGAAGCATCCTTTTTCTTAACAATATGGAGCGGATTTATGTACGGACTAACTGCCGGTTCAATAATTCCTTGGTCAAGCATAGCTTGCAATTCTTTCTTAACTTGTTCTCTGTGAATATACGGAATGGGATAATGTTTGGTTTAAAATGTGTCGTGCTGTTTAACTTGAAATTCATACATAAAACCGGACATAGTACCAGGAACGTTGTCAAAAACTGGAGCTTGCTGTAAAAGAATTTTGCGTAGTTGTGTGCATTCGTTGTCTGTATTTGCACTGCTCTGTTTAACTTTATCAGAAATCATCTGTATAACGTCATAGTCGGCTTCATCTGGAGTATTATAGTTGTGTACGTACGTATCTGTTAACAATGTGAAATGACAGTCTATGTTACGTGATGTGGAAATGACCTCTGTACGATTAATTGTTTGTTCTTCTGCAGATAAAGAGTGCTGAAATTCTAAAGCCAGTTGTACATTTTCATCCTTTAACATTAAATAGGAGTTTTGAAAGTCAATAATTGCGTCGTGTTGTACCAGAAAATTCGTACCTAAAATAACGTCTGTCGTCAATAAGGGAACAATCCAAAAATTTGAGTGAAATGTATGACCTGCAATATAAAATGATAAATGTGTCTGTAATTTAACATCCACTCCTTTACCAGATACTGCTCCTTTTACTTTAGTTTTGCCTAATGGTAACGTAGGATAGGTATTCTCTTTGTTACATTCGTTGAAAGTTTCTTCATTTATGACTGACATAGGTGATCCAGAATCGATTACTGCTGAAAATTTGGATGATCCAATTTTTACTTCGATGACAGGGTGTGAAATGGTTTTTTGAATAACTGGTCTTTCCTGCAAAAGTGTGTCTCGGATGTCGTCAAAAGTAATAACATTTTCGTGAACAAGATTCTGCGTGTCAAAAGTATTGCTTGCGTTGCTGGAAGATGCAACCTGCACTGTAATTAGTCAAATTCTATCTGACGTGCTATTATTTGCGGGAGGATGCTGTGGAATTTCGACTATTTGAACTGTTCTGTTATTTCTTCCCGACGTATTACGTTCGGGATGATACCTATTGTCTGGTTCATTCATGATAATATGTTGTTGCGGATGATTTTGCTGTTGGTAAGACCGACTGTTATTAAACGTACGCTGAAAATTGTGCTCATTACTTTTACGTCTGTCATGATAGTCATTTCTATACGGCGCATTGCGACAGGAATTGAAATAGTGTGTTTTCTGTACGTACTGATTCCCTTGTTGCTGTGCGTTACTATTTGTTGGAGCTGATGCTATACGTGCACGCGGCGAAACATTAAAGTTTGGTTGACCTTGTACATTACATTGTTGGTTAGGTATGCTAACCGGTTGGTTTTGTTGCTGTAGCCGAGAATAACCTCTATTGTTACCAAAATGTGGTTCCTGTTGCTGATAATTTTGACGATACTGATAATTAAAATTTTGTCTGTTATTAAAGTTCTGGTGGTTGTCATTTCTGGAGCGTCTAATGAAAAATTGTCACTTTCGGTAAAACTTGTCTTATCAGGTTTTCTTTACTCATTCTTAATCATAGATAGATCGATAGTTGAAGAGCTGTTTTAATAGATATAAAGGATAGTAGAAGAGAAGGCAGCAGTGCAAAACCTAAAGATGAAATAGCACTACTACGGCTCGGGGCCCTGTACACGCTACGGCACATATTCATTAAAGCGTAATGAATCGCCTGAGGTCATTTACGCGCTGCAAATAAATTTTAGTTTCTGCGTTACAGGCAATGCCGGTAAAAATTCAAAAGCAAATTGCTGTATCCAGGCCAATTCTAGTTTCTGCATTACAGGCAATGGCGGTGAAAGTACAAAAATAAATTGTCGTATCTAGTCCAAAGCGTGAATTTGTGTTCTGTCATTTTTAAATATTTTAAATTTTTTCACGGGTAGAAAATGCTTGTAATCAAAATTATCGTCTCTGTATGTCTGAACAGGTTCAGGATTGTATGAGAATCTATTTGTCTGTGACTGTTCGGAATCTAACTCACATACTCTCTGTAAATTACCTAAATTATACTGGCTGTGTGAGTGTGACAAATGTTCGGAATGTGCCGTATGCTGTGACTTGTTATTGACTGAAATATTTTTTATCTCTGTCACCTCTTGCTGTAAAGTCGACAATTTTCTACGTAATGTTTTATTGGACGAATCTATCTCACTGATTGTCTGCTGTAAATTTTGGAATTAAAGTGTTTGATTAAACGAAATCGGTGAAGTATCGTCTGATTTGCTGTCATTATTACTTTCGATAACATCAATACTACAGGCCAATTCATCATATTTTTCAGTCAGTTTTTTTACCTGATCATCGTTTTTAGTGTCACAAGCATTAATTCGTTTTTGTATTTTACGTGTGGTTTCGTTCAATTTTTTAATGTCTGCTTTGATGGCATCGGGATCCTGTATTAGTTCTAATTGTTCAAGTCTGTCGGTCACTGCCTGAAAGTCTACTGTGTGTGTATCTGTTTTTGATTTAAGATCGGAAGTTTCATCACGCAATTCGGTGTTCAACTATTTGATAGTATTAATTTCGTCTGATATTGTAGTAATATTGTTGTCTACGTATGTTTTTGCTTTCGTAAACAATTTTCGTTTATCTTCCTGTCTCTGTGCGGTAATTGCTTCCATGACTTGTCACTTTACTTTATTCTGTTCCTGTATGAATTTACGGTAACGCGTTTCACTGTTTTGTAGGTGGTGGTTAAAGCGTTCGTCAATTTGACTGTTCTGTTGGTCAAATTTCGCGTCTACTTTTGCATCCAGTTCTGCTGACATTAATTTAAACTCGTCGCGTAACTGTGTTGCGTTTTCAGAGCACTGTTTAGCGACTGCACTAATTTCGTCTCTAAGTGGTGGTGGTTGTTGGGATGTGTAAGGGGGACTAAACAGCGAAGGTCATCAGTCCCCCCGTCTCTAAGTGATTCTGTTGTAGCTGTATGCGTATTCCTTAATTCTTGAGCAACAGATCTAATTTCTTCACTACTTTTCCTAGCACAAGCCTTAATTTCCTCACGTAATTGTTCTTTAGTATCATGACACTGCGCGGCAACGGCTGTAATCTGTTCACTAAGCTGTTTAGAATTGTTATCTAGTTTTTCATTAAGTTGTTGTTTGAGATTTTCACTAAGTTGTTTGTGATTGTTGTCTTGTCTTTCATTCGACTGTTTAAGACTTTCACTAAGTTGTTTATTCTGTTCACTAAGTTGTTTGAAATTTTCATTAAGGTTGTCTTGTTTTTCATTCTGTTGTAGCAATACTGCCATAATTTGATCCAACCCAATATTACCTACTCTATTCTCTGTGCTGTTTGATGGCGTACCTGCAATTGTCACGTTTTGTGTAACCATTTGGTCATTCTGTGATTCTCGAAAAGGTTTCCCAATCGGATGTGCACTGTTAGTCACTACCTCGGAATCAAATAAATCTGTCGTATTTTGAGTACGCTGTTCATTTTCGTTAGAAAAATTCATCTGTTCACAATTCAAATTTTGCAAATCGGGCGTGTCGAATTGGGCACCGTTCATTGTAACAGAACGTCACGCGTCATCAATTGTCGTTAAATTAACAGAGGACACAATTGAATTTGTTTGCTCATCATCAGCATTAAAATCATTACTAGTGGTCGGTAGGCACTGATTGTAAATGGAGGACTATCATTAAGACACTGAGTGTCGCAAGTATTATCGGTCAAATTATTAGAGTTGGCTATTTCACTCATTACACATCGCGATGTACTGTTAACAGTTTTTCGCGGCATTTTCACTAATCAAAATTAAGCACAAATGAAACAAGGACAATGCAAAATGCAACAAACACAATTACAACAAAGGGCAACAAATTGCCGATGATCTGTGAAAGAAAGAGTGACAAATTAGTAAATGCGTTGCGCCAGATGCAAACTACATTTAAGTAAATAAGAGCAGATATATGACTACTTATCAGAAGATTCACAAAGAAATACGATCCTGGCCGGATGTCGCCAAGTGTAACCTCCCCACAAAAATTTTTATAAAAATGAACCAAGTGTAACCTCCCCTCGGAAATAAGAATTAAATGAATATTAAATATTGTAACCTCTGAACAAAATTGGCATCCATTTATAATCTCTGTGCAGAAATGCATTCACATTTGATGTACTCACAAAATTCAATTCCTAAACCTGGAAATAATAAAAAAAATTCAGTAACCTGGTAAATTTTATGATGACAGCAGCGCTGCGCCACGGCCCTGTACTCTGAATAAAAAAGCAAAAATTCTTACCTCAATAAAAACTGCAAATATATCTGATCTCACATAAAAAATTTTCGGCACAGCTCCGTGCAATACTGGCCTATGCTTTGTGATTCATGAAAGGAAAGATAATTCATTGAATAAAATCTTTAAATTGAAATGAATGCTTTTTTTAAAAAAAATACTTTATATTATAAAAATTATTATTGGGGCATTTTTTAAAAGAAATTGAATGACAGTTGACATACATTATTAGATATGCGCAAGGCTGCTTCTTTACCTTCTACAATAATACTCATCCTCCAGAGTCCCGACCAGAGCAGACTGCACACAAGCGCAGACACGCGCCGAGTACTGTCGACTACTGCCGACTACTGCCGACTACTGCAGACTGGCGACAAGCAACAACTAACTACATACTGCTCTCTGGTCAGAGACTCTCCTAAGTCTTGCCTATTGCAGGCAGTGCATATAGCGCATACCTCTTACAAGGTCTAGCGCGGCCCTTGGCTCAGCCCTGCCAGTCGCCTTGTCACTCCTAGGCAGGAGTGGAGAGCCGGACGCCCGGAGACCCCGTCCGCACGTGAGGTTCGACCCTGCGACCCTTCGGAACGGCGCCGGCGGTCCCAGATACACATGCAGATGCCGAGCAGTGCGGCCATCGCCCGTCGCGGCCCAGGACGAGGACATCTTGCGTAACGCCTCCACTCGCCTAGGCGCGCTCCTTTCTCGCAGGGAGATGTGTCACTGTCGCCGCTTTCGCACGGCCGCCGAATTCCTAAGCAGCCGCAACGCATTATTCAATCGGTTCGCACTCGCTATTCGGCGGCCGCCCGACGCACGGGTCAGTTTTCGGTTTCGCAAGCGGAGCAGCAGCCTCGACCAGCCGGCAGCTTCTGGTGTGTCGCGTGCTACCGCCCGAACGATGCTCGTCGACCTACTCAGAACGGCATAACCTGTCAGCCTGCGTATGGAGAGGCAGCTACTGAATATGGAACGAGCCACACATGCCGAGGCTGGAACCGTATCGCCACACCAGGAAGAGACGGGAAACTTCCGCTGTTATCTGACTTTCAGATTCCAGAAAGACGGACACACACTGTCCAAAGCGTCAGGCCACACACAAAAAATACGATAAGGAACACAACAATACGAACTTTAATCGTTATTGGGTGAGAACAGCGTCCCTGCAATTGCTAAAAAATGTTCAAATGTGCGTGAAATCTTGTGGGACTTAACTGCTAAGGTCATCAGTCCCTAAGCTTATACACTACTCAACCTAAATTATCTTAAGGACAAACACGCACACCCATGCCCGAGGGAGGACTCGAACCTCCGCCGGGACCAGTCGCACAGGCCATGACTGCAGCGTCCGTGACTGCTCGGCTAATCCCGCGTGGCCCCGTGCAATTGCTGTCCCGTCAGAAAGGAAGGAAGATTAGACGTACAATGTAGGCTTTCGCGACCTGCATTTACTTCATTTACAGTTTGTGGGCTGAGAGGCCGTGGTCGACGTGATGAAAGTCATGGGATACCTCCTAATACCGAGCGAGGTGGCGCAGTGGTTAGACACTGGACTCGCATTCGGGAGGACGACGGTTCAATCCCGCGTCCGGCCATCCTGATTTAGGTTTTCCGTGATTTCCCTAAATCACTCCAGGCAAATGCCGGGATGGTTCCTCTGAAAGGGCACGGCCGACTGCCTTCCCCGTCCTTCCCTAATCCGATGAGACCGATGACCACGCTGTCTGGTCTCCTTCCCCAAACCAACCAACCAACCTCCTAATATCGCGTCGGACCTTCTTTTGCCCGGCGGAGTGCAGCAACTTGAAGTAGCATGGAGTTCAGAAGTCGCTGGAACTCCCCTGCCGATAATATTGAGCCACATTACCTCTACAGTCGTCATAATCGCGAAAGTGTTGCTGGTGCAGGATTTGTTGCACGATCCGACCTCTAGATTATGTCTCTTAAATGTTCGATGGCATCCACGTCAGACGATCTGGGTGGCCGAATCGTTTGCTCGGACTGTCCAGAATGTTCTTCAAACCAATCGTGAACAATTGTCGCTGGTGAAACGATACCGTTGTCTGGGAACAGGAAGTCCACGAATGACGACAAGTGGTCTCCGTGTAACCGAACGTAACTATTCCCTGTTAGTGGTCGGGTCATTTGGAACAGAGGATCCAGTCGATTCGATGTAAGCACAGCCCACACCATTATGAAGCCACCATCAGCTATCACTATGCCTCTGACAACTTGGGTCCATGACGTTGTGGGGTCTGCGCCACACTCCGACCCTACCATCAGCGCTCACCAAGTGAAATCAGGTCTCATCTGACCAGGTCACGGTTTTCCGTCGTCTAGTGTCGAATCAATATGGTCACGAGCCAAGGAGAGGAGCTGCAGGCGATGTCGTGCTGCTAGCAAATGCACTCCCGTCAGTCGTCTGCCGCCATAGCCCATTAACGTCAAATTTCGCCTCCCTGTCCTAACGGATATGTTCGCGGTTCGACCCACATTGATTTCATGCAGTGTTGCTTGTCTGTTAGCACTGACAAATCTACGCAAACGCTGATACTCTCAGTCGTCAAGTGAAGACCATCGGCCACAGCGTTGTCTGTGGTGAGAGGTAATACCTGAAATTTGGTTTTCTCGGGACACTCTTGACACTGTGGATTTCGGAATATTGAATTCCCTAAGGATGCGTCTAACTCTCTCTACCATTCCGAGTTCAAAGTCTTTTAATTCCCATCTTTTGACCGTAAACATTTGGGACACCCTTTCATATGAATCACCTGATATAAATGACAGCTCCAGCAATGCAGTGTCTCTTTGTACCTTCCATATGCGGTACTACCGCCATCTGTATATGTGCTTATCGCTATTCCATAACTTTTGTCACGTTAGGGTAGAAAACTACTAGCTGACTACCCAGCATTCACCTGGTGTGTACTAAACCTAATCTTGTATTAGTCCGTCTCCTCCATCATCCTTTCTACATCCATCTCCTCCATCCCCTCCCTCTGTCCACTTCCTCAACTCTCCCCCCCCCCACCCACCACCGCTCTGCCCATCTCCTCCTGGCCCTGCATTGGTCCTTCTCCCCCTACCTCTCTCTCTGTCCATATCCTCCTTCCCTCTCTGTCCAACTCATCCTTCCACACTCTTTCTCCGTCTCAGCAAGTACAGAAAGTGCTACAGACATACAAATGACAGAACAGGGAAGAGCATGAAGCTTTCAAAACGACTGTTCATCTACAATACATTGGAAATTTTTTAGCGAAAATAGGCAGAAAGTTAAGAAACATAAAATTAATCTTCGATCCTCCTTCCGAATTCTCGGCGCTATTGGTATCTCTTAAAGACAGAGTTGCACAAGGCAGAAGATTACAAGATTCTCTGTGAATGTGGCAGTAGTAGGGTAGTGTATATTCTGGCAGAAAATGCTGACTCATTTTTTATCAATTTTGTCATTTTTCACTGATGTCACTATTAGCACTTCCTTATCTCCAAACTCATTCCAGGTATCATGACATCCTGGTATCTGCAAAAGGCAAGAAGAGAGGGATGGAGAGGGCCCTGCGCTTTTTCAAATTTTTCATAAACCACTCCCTACCTCATACCCCACGTGCGCCACACATCCCACAAGCCCATCTCCTGTGCTTCCACTCTGCAAAATCTTTGTATTGTTGACTTCCAAGAATTCGATTAAGGACTGGATCACCTGTCCTCACATTGGTAACATTGATTTGAAGTTATATATCATTCGCCATATCCCTCTGTAAACAATTAAAAATCAACATTTGCTTATAAAATATAAACAACGATTTAAGACTTTTTGAAAATGAAGTTTTTATATCTAACACTGCCGGCCGGTGTGGCCGAGCGGTTCTAGGTGCTTCAGTCTGGAACCGCGTGACCACTACGCTCGCAGGTTCGAATCCTGCCTCTGACATGGATTTGTGTGATATCCTTAGGTTAGTTGTAGTTCCAAGTTCTAGAGCCTGATGACCTCAGATGTTAAGTCCCATAGTGCTCAGAGCCATTTGAACCATTTACATTAAACACTATTCCACAAGCTTTGAAAACGTAAAAAAAGGAAAGTCATATCCTACTTGCTCATGCCACAAGCAGATGCCTGCTCTGAAAATCGATAGTTCTCTATAAAGAATTAAAAGCCAATATTTGCTTGTAAAATATATACAACAAATTAGCAATTTGTATTTGTTGAACATGTACTTTGCCTTAAATACCATCCCATAAACCCAGGAAACGAGAAATAATAGCAAATCTAGTTTTGGTTCCCAGTTCCTCTAGTCATCCATAGCAGACTGCACTGCAAAAATCGTCGTTAGTTCGATATTTGTACCATCCCAATAGATGGCTCCACTGTTAAAAATCGTTCTTAGGTCGTTGGTTGTGCCATGAATAAGAAGTTCTCACTGTTACTAATAGATGATTCCACAGTAAAAGATCACAAATGAGTCGCGAATTAATTATTTTTCACAGCTAAGGTGTTCCAATATTGTAAAATGTCTGCAAAATACGGAGGCAGCACGAAAAATGCAATCTTTACACTGGGTATTCAGGGCTTAGTCGAGGTTAATATATGAGAAAACGCTGAAAGACGCAAATCAGTTAAACAGATGTCACAGTGTTGTAATTAAAAAATGCAATGAAGTTGTAAATCAATTATTTTCCACATCTAAGATGTCGCAAAAACTCTAAAATATCTGCAGAATACGGCAGCAGTGCGAAAAATACAATGTTTATATAATTAGTTGAGGGGAAGTTCGATTTTAAGACCACCATTACATACTGGCGCCAGTATATTGCTGCACAGTTAAATAACGAAACAAAGTTGTAAATTAATTATTTTCTACATCTAAGGTTTTGAAAAAGTTCTAAAATGTTTGCAAAATGCGTTAGAAGTACAAAAAAGTGCAAAGCTTACGTTGCTAATTGACGTTAATGTACGTAAACAAACCAAACAGTATGAGGTGCATTTGTTGTTGTGGTCTTCAGTCCTGAGACTGGTTTGATGCACCTCTCCATGCTACTCTATCCTGTGCAAGCTTCTTCATCTCCAAGTAACTACTGCACCCTACGTTCTTCTGAATCGGCTTAGTGTATTCATCTTTTGGTCTTCCTCTATGATTTCTACCCTCCACTCTTCCCTCCAACACTAGATTGATTATCCCTTGATGTCTCAGAACGTGTCCTACCAACCGATCCCTTCTTCTAGTCAAGTTGTGCCACAAATTCCTCTTCTCCGCAATTCTATTCAGCACCTCGTCAGTATTTACGTGATCTACCCATCTAATCTTCAGCATTCTTTTGTAACGCCACATTGCGAAAGCTTCTATTCTCTCCTTGTCCCAACTATTAATCGTCCATGTTTCACATCCATACATGGCCACACTCCATACAAATACTTTTAGAAAAGACTTCCTGACACTTAAATGGTGCAAATGGCTCTGAGCACTATGGGACTCAACTGCTGTGGTCATAAGTCCCCTAGAACTTAGAACTACTTAAACCTAACTAACCTAAGGACATCACACACATCCATGCCCGAGGCAGGATTCGAACCTGCGACCGTAGCAGTCGCACGGTTCTGGACTGCGCGCCTAGAACCGCGAAACCACCGCGGCCGGCCCGACACTTAAATCAATACTGGATGTTAACAAGTTTCTCTTCTATAGAAATGCTTTCCTTGCCATTGCTAGTCTACATTTTATATCGTCTCTACTTCGACAGTCATCAGTTATTTTGCTCCCCAAACAGCAGAACTCATTTACTACTTTAAGTGTCTCATTTCCTAATCTACTAATTCCCTCAGCATCAGCCGATTTAATTAGACTGCATTTCATTATCCCCGTTTTGCTTTTGTTGATGTTCATCTTATATCTTCGTTTCAAGACACTGTCCATTCCGTTCAAGTGCTCCAACAGGTCCTTTGCTATGACAGAATTACAATGTCATAGGCGAACCTCAAAGTTTTTATTTCTTCTCCACCGATTTTATTCCTACTCCAAAATTTACTTTTGTTTCTTTTACTGCTTGCTCAATATACAGATTGAATAACATCGGGGAGAGGCTACAACCCTGTCTCACTCCCTTCCCAACTACTGCTTCGCTTACATGCCCCTCGACTCTTATAACTGCCGTATGGTTTCTGCACAAATTGTAAATAACCTTTCGCTCCCTGTATTTGACCCCTGCAACCTTCAGAATTTGAAAGAGAGTATTCCAGTCAACATTGTGAAAAGCTTTCTCTAAGTCTACAAATACTAGAAACGTAGGTTTGCCTTTTATTAACATATCTTCTAAGGTAAGTTGTAGGATCAGTATTGCCTCACGTGTTCCAATATTTCTACCGAATCCAAACTGATCTTCCCCGAGGTCGGCTTCTATCAGTTTTCCATTCGTCTGCAAATGATTCGCGTTAGTATTTTTCATCAGTGACTCATTAAACTGATAGTTCGGTAATTTTCACATCTGTCAATATCTGCTTTCTTTGGGACTGGAATTGTTATATTCTTCTTGAAGTTTGAGGGTATTTCGCCTGTACCATACATCTTGCTCACCAGATAGTAGAGTTTTGTCATGACCGGCTCTCCCAAGGCTATCAGTCGTTCTAATGGAATGTTGTCTACTCCCGGGACCTTGTTTCGTCTTTCAGTGTGCTGTCAAATTCTTCGTGTACCATTATATCTTCCATTTCATCTTCACTTACGTCCTCTTCCATTTCCATAATATTGTCCTCAAGTACATCGCCCTTGTATAGACCCTCTGTATACTCCTTCCACATTTCTGCTGGCTCTGGCTCTGAGCACTATGGGACTTAACATCTGTGGTCATCAGTCCCCTAGAACTTAGAACTACTTAAACCTAACTAACCTAAGGACATCACACACAACCATGCCCGAGGCAGGATTCGAACCTGCGACCGTAGCGGTTACGCGGCTCCAGACTGAAGCGCCTAGAACCGCACGGCCACAACAGCCCCACATTTCTGCTTTCTCTTCTTTGCTTAGAACTGGTTTTCCATCTGAGCTCTTGATATTCATACAAGTGGTTCTCTTTTCTCCAAAGGTCTCTTCAGTTTTCCTGTAGGCAGTATCTATCTTACCCCTAGTGAGATAAGCCTGTACATCCTTACATTTGTCCTCTAGCCATCCCTGCTTAGCCATTTTGCACTTCCTGTCGATCTCTTTTTTTGTGACGTTTGTATTCCTTTTTGCCTGCTTCATTTACTGCATTTTTATATTTTCTCCTTTCATCAATTAAATTAAATATCCCTTCTGTTACCCAAGGATTTCTACTAAGCTTCGGCTTTTTCCCTACTCGATCCTGCTGCCTTCACCATTTCACCTCTCAAAGCTACCAATTCTTCTTCTACTGTATTTCTTTCCCCTGTTCCTGTTAGTCGTTCCCTAATGCTCTCTCTGAAACAATCTACAACATCTATGAGATACATAGTGAACTCAAAGTAGTTACGTCATGAACTTACAGTTTTCGATCAAACGTCTGTATTACTGACAGAAGGTTGATTGTGCACTACAACAACAAGGGCAAAAAAAAATGAAAATTGTGAAGAAAACTGTTTGAAACAAAAAAATATGTTTATATTTCGTAAATAGAATGGTAGTGCGACCTCCAGCATGCGACTAGATAAGAGGAAACGCGAAGAACTGTAAGTACTCGTTAACAGATATTCAGTTGTTCCGTGAGATTTCGGGTAAACCTTCGGATGTCACAACTTGTTGCCAAAATATTTCGGCACAGAGTCTTCTGGCCATCTTCAGGTGTTTACTGGCCAAAGTACACTGAGTTCCCCTACATATGACCCGCCAGCACACGCATGGTGTACTCAGTTGTCACTGTACGTGTGCTGCTAGAGCGTAAGCACTTCTGCTGTAAGCTTATGCTGCTGTGAGCGCCCTCCGAGGTGAAAACTCGCCTCATCGACATGAGATCGATACACTTCACGTGGTAAATTCGCACAACGACGTCGGCTACGCTGTGCGTGAAGTTTATTCGTGACAGGATTGCATGTGTATCTAACAGTAAACAGCTATCGCGATTGATAAGGCTCTCAGACAGTCGTATTTCCACTGTTTCGTTGATAAGTTTATACACTGCGTTCTGCGATTTTTACCTCATGACGACGATCGATCTGGTATCGATGAGATGATCTTCCGCCACGCCACTGAGAAGCTCACAGCAACGCAACGCAAACACCAGCAGGAGAAGCATATGGCACTCAAGCAACACACGTGCAGTGACAAGGACAAGGAATGTGGCCAGAATACTCTGCGCCGAAACATCCTGGCAGCTTGCCAGAAATTTCAGGGAACAACCTTTATGCCAAGAAAATTTTATTATTATTATTATTAGTAGTAGTAGTAGTAGTAGCAGTAGCAGTAGTATTTTAACTTTTGAGAATCTGGATCAGCTTGTAACACGTCCTTTTATATATTTTAGTTATCCGCTCGTTCGCGGACCTGAATAGCCGCCCAAAATTAGATAATTAATTAATGTGACCGTGTACCTAATGGGCTAGCAATCGGATTGGGCTGCTCAGGAGGTGTTACATTCCGTATTGTCCTCACAAATATGGTAATAAGTATGGTTTGGTGGTAATGAGGACAGCAAACACAGTTTCACAGACAAGATCTATATTCTCAGCAAGCACAAAATAAGGAGACAGCCACTGCCTTCGTCAATACACTGTTAATGACGGCTAATCTCATCACAGGTCTCTTTAGTTATTGTTAATCGTCACACGCAATATCCAATCACTGTAATCCAAGTAATGCCGGCGCGGTAGACGCGGGAGTATAATAGCGGCACTCAAATATCACTAATATCACTTTATAATAAAACTTTCTCACTTTTCCGCATAATACTGATACAAAGGGGTTTAAACCACGGCGTTGGCCACTCCCTTTGCCGCTAATTTGTATTAATTTCTGCTGGCTTTTGCACAGCTATGCCCGCCTCGCGGGAACCTAACACACCCTCACGGCATCCTCCACACAACTAACTTCGCACTGCTCTCCGCCCAGTTATTCCCGCCTCGCGGGAATCTACCCAAGCCGTCCACTCGGCACTCCGGGGAATCCCCTCTAGCTCGCGCGTCCTGCACACACTACTCGATATTTGCCCTGTCGACCTGTGTGAGCGCAACTTTTAATAGTAAGGGCCTGCGGACCCCTTACAAGCTGAAGCATGGAATGTCTCTTTGTTATCAGAAATTTCGGAACTCAGTAACAATTTTTTTTTTAGTATGTTTTTCCTAATGAGAGATTCGGATGTTCTACAAGCAGACATGGAAGGAAACAAAAACAGTGATTAGTAGCATGTATCAGCTGTCCTTCCAGTGAAACAAGCAGACGAATGGTAGTAATATTTTCGAAGTTATTACAAAGAGGAAATGTAATCGAACATGCTGATAGAAGAGAATTGAGTTGGAAGAAAGAGGAGTTTGTACTGATGTCTGAGTTATGCAGAGTATTAAGGTGAGCAAAATAAGAGATACGTTGGAAACAAGATGGCGGGACTACGACTTAGGAGAAAACTGCAGAAATTAAGGACGGGGAAGAATGGACAGGGCAACATTGATGTGACGAGCGACAGTTCGATTATTTATTTATGTAGCCTGATCTAGTTAGGGCCTAACTGTAAACGTAACGTGAGTAAGTAATACTAATTGTGAACTAAGTAAGCTAATACTGGCAGTACGTCTACTGCTGCTGCTACTGTTGCCACTGAAAATTATGAAATGATAATAATAACAACAATAATCATAGTTGCAGATATAGGAACAATTTATAAGTGTACAAAATAGATGTTTTCTGATAAAGTGAGTTTTGGGGAAAGGAAATTTAAGGAGACTGCACCAGCTAAAAATACTGTGAAACGCCGGCCGGAGTGGCCGAGCGGTTCTAGGCGCTTCAGTCTGGAACCGCGCGACCACTACTGTCGCAGGTTCGAATCCTGTCCCGGTCATGGATGTGTGTGATGTCCTTAGGTTAGTTAGGTTAAAGTACTTCTAAGTTCTAGGGGACTGATGACCTCAGAAGTTAAGTCCCACAGTGCTTAGAGCCATTTCAACCATTTTACTGCGAAACGAGAAAGGTCTGGTTGGAAAAACGATGTACAGGGGTCACGAATCCGTACAGACGCAAAGGTAGTCATTATTACTTCAGTTAGGTTAGTTAGGTTAGTGTTGTTTTAACGTCTCGTCGACAACGAGGTCATTAGAGACGGAGCGCAAGCTCGGGTTAGGAAAGGATGGGGAAGGAAATCGGCCGTGCCCTTTCAAAGGAACCATCCCGGCATTTGCCTGAAACGATTTAGGGAAATCACGGAAAACCTAAATCAGGATGGCTGGAGACGGGATTGAACCGTCGTCCTCCCGAATGCGAGTCCAGTGTGCTAACCACTGCGCCACCTCGCTCGGTTACTTCAGTAGATACGTCGTTAACTGCCTTATGAAGCTGGAGATGTTATCCAGTTTTCCAGTTACAGGAGGTAACTCCAGAATCAGGTTCATGCTACTGAGAAGTGTTTCGAGAAAGAGGCTGAACAATGGGGTGGTACAGAGAAGACTCTGCTATGATGGAAAATGGAGTTTCTGCCATGTTTTTCGGACAAGAGCGTTAAGGTAGGGGAGAGATATGGGGGATAGTGTTCATTGATAAGACAGTAGAGAAGACAGAGGGTACGAAACTCTCTGTGCTTGTCTGCACGCTGCCACGATAGCTGTGCATATGATGGTGAAAAATGATCAAAGAGTCGATCATCACTTATACAACGAACCAGTTCCATGCGCCGTGAGCTTTCGGGAGAACACAATAATCAATAGCTGGAAGTATAAGTGTTTGTACAAGTTTCTTTTTCAGGTCAAGAGGGAAAAGCATTTTATTTTTTGTAGGGCATGTAGAGATGCTGATGCCCTCTTACACACTTCACTTACGTGCTCATTTCAATTTAGATTTTCATATGTTATTACTCCTAGACTCTTTGCTGAAGGATAAAAGCTGATATTTGTCTCCTTTCGGTTTAAAGATGGTAGGTATTCCCGATATTTCGTGCTAACGAGCACAGAATTACCAACCAGTATAAGAGTTTTGGATGGTTTGAGCTTTAACCCTATATTCTGTGTCCACTTTGATAGTGCATAGTGATTCTCGATAGTAGTATTCAGGTTTACTGGTTTCACATTTAGATATCTACATCTACATACATACTCCGCAATGCACTATACGGTGCGTGGCGGAGGGTACCTCGAACCACAACTAGCATCTTCTCTCTCTGTTCCACTCCCAAACAGAACGAGGGAAAAATGACTGCCTATATGCCTCTTTACGAGCCCTAATCTCTCTTATCTTATCTTTGTGGTCTTTCCGTGAAATGTAAGATGGCGGCAGTAAAATTGTACTGCAGGCAGCCGCAAATGCTGGTTCTCTAAATTTCCTCAGTAGCGATTCACAAAAAGAATGCCTCCTTTCCCACCCGAGTTCCTGAAGCATTTCCGTAACACTCGCGTGATGATCAAACCTACCAGTAACAAATCTAGCAGCCCGCCTCTGAATTGCTTCTATGTCCTCCCTCAACCCGACCTGATAGGGGTTCCAAACGCTCGAGCAGTACTTAAGAATAGGTCGCACCAGCGTTCTATAAGCGGTCTCCTTTACAAATGGACCACATCTTCCCAAAATTCTACCAGTGAACCGAAGACGACCATCCGCCTTCCCCATCACTGCCATTACATGCTTGTTCCACTTCATATCGCTCTGCAATGTTACGCCCAAATATTTAATCGACGTGACTATGTCGAGCGCTACACTACTAATGGAGTATTCAAACATTACAGGATTCTTTTTCCTATTCACCTGCATTAATTTACATTTATCAATATTTAGAGTTAGCTGCCATTCTTTACACCAATCACAAATCCTGTCCAAGTCATCTTGTATCCTCCTACAGTCACTCAACGACGACACCTTCCCGTACACCACAGCATCACCAGCAAACAGCCGCACATTGCTATCCACCCTATCCAAAAGATCATTTATGTAGATAGAAAACAACAGCGGACCTTCCACACTTCCCTGGGGCACTCCAGATGATACCCTCACCTCCGATGAACACTCACCATCGAGGACAACGTACTGGGTTCTATTACTTAAGAAGTCTTCGAGCCACTCACATACTTGGGAACCAATCTCATATGCTCGTACCTTAGTTAGGAATCTGCAGTGGGGCGCCGAGTCAAACGCTTTCCGGAAGTCAAGGAATATGGCATCCGTCTGATACCCTTCATCCATGGTTCGCAAGATATCATGTGAAAAAAGGGCGAGTTGCGTTTCGCAGGAGCGATGCTTTCTAAAGCCGTGCTGATGCATGGACAGCAACTTCTCTGTCTCAAGGAAATTCATTATATTCGAACTGACAATATGTTCGGAAATCCAGCAACAAACCGATGTTAAGGATATTGGTCTGTAATTTTGAGGATCCGTCCTTCTGTCCTTCTTATATACAGGCGTCACCTGCGCTTTTTTCCAGTCGCTCGGGACTTTACGTTGGGCAACAGATTCGCGATAAATGGAAGCTAAGTAAGGAGCCAATGCAGTAGAGTACCCTCTGTAAAACCGAATTGGAATTCCATCAGGACCTGGCGATTTATTTATTTTCAACCCATTCAGCTGCTTCACAACCCCGGGGATGTCTATCATTATGTCCTCCATACGGGAATCTGTACGAGACTCAAACGGCGGTATGTTTGTACGGTCCTCCTGCGTGAAAGGTTTCTCAAAAGCTAAATTTAAAATTTCAGCTTTCGTTTTGCTGTCTTCCAGATACAACTGGAGGTCATCAGCATGCGTGTGTTATTTGTAGTAGGACAAAACTGATGACACATCATTGTCATACAGAAAGAGTATATAACCTAATACCGAATCCTGGGGCACGGCTTATAGTATCTACCGACACTGTGACTTCAAGGTTGTGGACGTGAGGCATTGCTGGCGAGACGTCAGGTAGGAGCGAAACCATTGCACTGGAGTGTCACGACGAGTTTTCCAGCCGACATGAGGAAGTGTCGCTTGTCTGCCGTGTGAAGGTCGGCGTGCACACGCACGCGCAGACACTGCGAGGGGAATCCCGGGACGCGTGCGCAGCTGGTGGCCTTCCGGGAAGGCGGCACCGGGCGCCGCTGCGGCAGGCAGCGACACGCTGCAGACTGACACGCCCGCGCACATACTGTGTGATCAAAAGCATCCGGACATCCCCATAAACACGTTTTTCATATTAGGTGCATTGTGCTGCCACCTACTGCCAGGTATTCCAAAATCAGCGACCTCAGTAATCAAATGGTTCAAATGGTTTTGAGCACTATGGGACTCAACTGCTGTGGTCATAAGTCCCCTAGAACTTAGAACTACTTAAACCTAACTAACCTAAGGACAGCACACAACACCCAGCCATCACGAGGCAGAGAAAATCCCTGACCCCGCCGGGAATCGAACCCGGGAACCCGGGCGTGGGAAGCGAGAACGCTACCGCACGACCACGAGATGCGGGCACCTCAGTAATCATTAGACATCGTGAGAGAGCAGAATAGGGCGCTCCACGGAACTCATGGACTTCGAACGTGGTCAGGTGATTGGCTGTCACTTGTGTCATACGTCTGTACGCGAGATTTACACACTCCTGAACATCCATAGGTCCACTGTTTCCGATGTGACAGTGAAGTGTAAACGTGAAGGTACACGTACAGCACAAAAGCGTACAGGCAGACCTCGTCTATTCACTGAGAGAACGCCGACAGTTGAAGAGGGTCGTAATGTGTAATAGCTAGACATCTATCCAGACCATGGCAGATTAATTCCAAACTGAATCAGGATCCACTGCAAGTACTATGACAGTTAGGCGAGAGGTGAGAAAACTTGGATTTCATGGTCGAGCGGCTGCTCATAAGCCACACATCACGCCAGTAAATGCCAAACGACGCCTCCCTTGGAGGAAGGTGCGTAAACATTGGACGACTAAACAGTGGAAAAATGCTGTGTGGAGTGGCGAATCACGGTACACAATGTGGCGATCTGATGGCAGGGTGTGGTTATGGCGAATACCAAATGAACGTCATCTGCCAGCGTGTGTAGTGCCAACAGTAAAATTCGGAGGCGATGGTGTTATGGTTTGGTCGTGTTTTTCATGGAGGGGCCTTGCACCCCTATTTGTCTTGCGTGGCACTATCACAGCACAGGCCTACATTGACGTTTTAAGCTCCTTCTTGCTTCCCACCGTTGAAGAGCAATTCGGGGATGGCGATTGCATCTTTCAACACGATCAAGCACCTGTTCATAATGCACGGCCTGTGGCGCTGTGGTTACACGGCAATAACATCCGTGTAATGGACTGGACTGCACAGAGTCCTGACCTGAATCCTATAGGACACCTTTGGGATGTTTTGGAACGCCGACTTCGTGCCAGGCCTCATCGACCGACGTCGATACCTTTCCTCAGTTCAGCACTACGTGAAGAATGGGCTGCCATTTCCCAAGAAACCTTCCAGCACATTACAGAAGGTATGCCTGCGAGAGTAAAAGCTGGCATCAGAGTTAAAGGTGAGCCAACAACATACTGAATCCTAGTATTACCGAAGGAGACTGCCACGAACTTATAAGTCATTTTAAGCCAGGTATCCGGATACTTTTGGTGTACACATGTTGCGGGTTTTCACAACTAAGCCTTCCCTATTTAACACGTTATAACATGGAAAGTAATTACCGTACGAGTAGCATACTTGGTAGTATTAATGTCGAGAGTACGGGGTCCATGATTTCAAAGCGTCACAGTGGCACGTCTAGTTGCAACTATAGCCACCAGGTGCCGTGATTAGTCATGGTGATCCATAGTCACACACCTGACGAATCGCAGTGGACTTGTTGACGTGTCAACATGAGCTTGGACAAAAGGAGCAGGGCATTATTGGTGAAACACTGTTACCAAAACAACAGTAATGGTGGAGCTGCACTTCGAGAATATCGCCTGCTGAACGGATTACGGAAGCGTCCTCTTTCTCCACCTGCTGTGCAGAGCATGAAGAAGAAGTTCGAATCAACTGGAGAACTAGGCATCGCTCCAGGAAGAGGACGACGACCGGTTATGTCACAGGTGGTTGACGAAATCTCTGTTGCTATCGCAGACAATGCTGCTCGCAATTCCCGTTCGTCAGTGCGCGTGCTGTGTCACGATATTTGAACATCCCGTGGTCCGCTGTACGGAAGGTGCTTCGAACCATGCTGAAATAGTATCTGTACAACATCCATGTCGTACAGCAACTTGCACCACAAGACGCACAACGACGTGTTGACTTCGCTCTCCATTTTCTCGCAAGGATTGGAGTTGGTGATTGCTGGACCTCGACCATATTATGGAGAAACGAAGCTCATTTTTCTCTGACGGGTGAGGTGAACACACAGAACTGCCGATTGTGGGGATCGCGACCTCCAATCACTGTGCATGAAGTTCCTCTGTGTGGTGAAAGTGTCACCGAACGGTGTGGATTCACGGCTACGTTCGACATTGGCCCATTCTTTTTTGCACAAGTTGGCGATCAAGCACGAAGACGTGCACTGCGACTGGCCTGCGTTACTGCGCTATGCTTCGCCAGCATGTCGTGCCCGCCCTACAGGAGAGAGACGCATTGAACTCAACAGTTTTCATGCAAGGTGGGGTCCCGCCACACATCGCTCGTGAAGTTCACCTGCTTCTCTGGAACACATTTGGAAACGGTCGAATTATCAGATTGACACATTTGCTGGTCTGAAACGCAGCATAGCAAGAGAGGTAGCCAGCATACCTACGGACATGCTTAGTTCCGCTGTACAGAAAGCAATCCTGCGCTTTCAGACTCTTCTGGACACTGATGGGCGCCATATTGAGCCCCTTTTGTAGCAGTAATGGTACAGGTATGTAAAGCTATGATGTACCGTATCAGCACATTAAAAGTGTTTCAGTTTAACTGATTCTGCGTTATTTCTCTTCCCCGTGTCCTTCACATTAATGCTACCAAGTTTGGTACTCGTATGGTAATTAGTTTCCGTGTTATAACGTGTTAAATATGGAAAATTTAATTATAACCAACCGATACTTCAAGGAGTAAACTATCACAGTAACATAAAACATAGTCATGATCTTCATTTTTCCTTACGCTAAGGATACCCGCTGATGACGCCTGGACTGTGAAGATGCTGCTATGCCCCTTGCAGAAACTCCAGGCACCTTTCCCTATGCTCCTCAGCCCACCTGAAAAAAATGAGTCAGCAGATATTATTGTCTTGCATTATATATCTTTATACATGATTTTCTTGTGAAAGCAATAATGATGTATTGAAATGAGGAAGGATATTGTAGTTACCCACTTTCATTACTGTCCACAACTGTAAGTCCTCTAAGTTATCTTTAACTGTGTAGCATGCATTACTTATGAAAAATGTTTTAACTTCCTTTTTAAACGGGTATAGTTTAGTGATCTTTTTCATTTCCCTTGGCAATTTATTAAACAATATTTCCACAGATATAAAATGTTGTTTTGCTTTTTCCGTTTGCTTATCCAGAGTAAATGCAGTTCAAACTGGATCCTGTTCCGTGATTTTGTACAGAACTATTACTGAAGTATTTTGTAGTATTTTTCCTGATATTCACTACAGATGGGTAGACGCACTCACATGGTGCAGCACGGATGTCGAATTTTTTAATTAGCACTTTAAAACATGCCCAACTAATAATTCTAGTTATTATTCTTGTGGTCCTTTTCTGCAGTTAAAAAACTGTATTCATGTTTTGTGCCTTCGATCACCAGAAAATAATCCGTATTTACTTTCTGTTTGTTACACTATCTGTAGACTTATCATCTATAATTAAGGAGACTGAATTGTTTCCCTTATTTATGCTGAAGTGCGTACTGTTCATTTTCTTTATGTTCGACGTTAGTTCATTACATGCTGCCCAATCGAAAACATCTGTGAGGTTTTCGTTTACTTTCTCTAATAGATGTTCTGGTGTTTTATCAGTGACTACAATGTTTCTGTCCTCACCAAAAAGAACTTTTTCTCCATGTCTTACACTATCTGGAAAGTGAAGGACAGAGCTGAACTCTATACACTACCGTTAGGAATATCCGTTCTATTTGCTTTTTGTCCGACAAATGTTTTACTAAAAACTTATCTTCATTAGACGTATGAAGTCGGAGGGGGGGAGGGATTAGTGTTTAGCGTCCCGTCGATAACGAGGTCATTAGAGACGTAGTACAGGCTCGGATTAGGGAAGGATGCAGAAGGATAGCGGCCGTGCCCTTTCAATGGAACCATCCCGGCATTTGCCTTAAGCGATTTAGGGAAAGCACGGGAAACCTAAACCAGAATGGCCGAACGCGGGTTCGAATGGAGATAAAACTGAATTAATTTTCTTTGGTTTTGTTTTCGTATAAGCTCGCTAATAGCATCTATGTTTGTTAAGTTTCCAGAGTTTCAGAGTAATGTGGAATCTAAGTAGTGTTTCTAACTAGCCGGCCGGTGTGGCCGTGCGGTTCTGGGCGCGTCAGTTTGGAACCGCGTGACCGCTACGGTCGTAGGTTCGAATCCTGCCTCGGGCATGGATGTGTGTGATGTCCTTAGGTTAGTTAGGTTTAAGTAGTTCTAAGTTCTAGGGGACTGATGACCACAGATGTTGAGTCCCATAGTGCTCAGAGCCATTTTCTAACCTTGCAAAGATAAAATATGGAGAAAATGGCATGCAGTTAAAATCACCTACTTCTCCTGAAGATCTAGGCGTCGATTATTTATTAGTTAATTTCTTGAACATTCATTCGAATGTGACGGCATTTTATTAGACTTGTAGAAGTGGTATTATATGGGTTATTTTAGGGGATAACAATAAGCTTTGTCTCCACATTAGCTACGTATTTCTCTATAGTACTATCTATTACTGAAATCCCGTCTGCACATTTACTTGAAGTAAACTTCGTAATTTTGCAGTTTCCTTTTCTGTATAATTTCCTGAACCTGTTTGACGAAGTCGAAGAAGCCTGGAAATCAGTAAGGTTCATCTCACTTGCAGATCAGAGGGCCAAGTTTCATAGATCTCCCTTGGTAACAGTGCATTGACTCTCACTCTGTGTGAAGACAAAACTTCTTGTTATCCCCTAAAATACTGCATATAAAGCCAATCAGTTAGGTTTCGTACAAGAACTGCGTGGAAACCGCACTTTATCATTTCGATCGGAAAAAAGACAGCGTTGTTTGTGCACACGATGAAACAGAAAATAACACTGACGATTCCGTGAATTGTGGTTCGAACGTTGATTGTGGCTCTAGAAAAGGCTGTAAATTTTTTGGTTAAGCGATAAGGGGAGAAAACGCTTGAAGTTACGCAGTGCGTAAAGCTGATTTCGTTTAGAAAAATCTGAACATGAGTGGCATACATGGAAGAAAGATTTACAGGAAGTACGAAGTACGTACCAAAATGAAACTTGGAGAAGTGTAAAAAAAAGTATTCAAAAGATTTAGAACTGCTAGCAAGTGAGATCTATGAAAATGGGCCCTCTGAATTGCAAGTGAGATGAATGTTGCTGATTTCCAAGCTTCTTCGACTTGGTTAAGCAGATTCAGAAAATTATAAGGAAAAGCAAATCGCTAAATTACGAAGTCTGCTTCAAGTAAATGTATAGAGGGGATGTCATTAACATGAAATACTATTGAGAAATTCATAGCTGATGTGAAGATAGAGATTCTTGTTATTCCCTAAAATACTGCATAGAAAGCCAAACAATTAGGTTTCATACAAGAACAGCGAGCAAACCACATTTTATCGTTTCGAACGGAAAAAAAAGCAGTGTTGTTTGTGCAGTCGATATGTGTTATGACACATTTGTATACAGCACTGCCAGTCATTGAGTATCAGTGGATAACTCTTTCTGCAGCTTTGAGTCCGTCTTCAGGAACCTCAAGGTTTATTAGGACAAAAAAAACTAAAAACGGGCTGCTTAGTTGCAGAAACCTTTTAATCGACATAGAAATATCTGGAAATATGAGAGAAAATAATTTTCAATATTACATCCGAAAGTCTTCTTACCAGTTGCAGAAAATAAATTCATTGGTTTTGTTGGAGTCTTGGCCACGACATAAGGATACCTCTGTCTCCAGGAGAACAATAAAAAGACTGTTAACATAACTCGGTTTCCACCTGGAAGTAATAGTGTGATTCAGCCTCTCGAAAAGGAAAATGTTTGTTTTTCTTGCCGAGAATTCTTCCGGGTTGTATGGGCGTGGTCCATGGAACTCTTCTATACCTGACGTTTCGTCCAAAGCTACGTTGGACATCTTCGGAGGTTCTCCTGGTTGTGCTAAGTCTTGCCGACTGACGAGTCGGACGTCGAGGAACGGCCTAAATACCATGGAAAGTGGGCGTGGTCCGGATTTCACGTGATAGCAGAGATAAACCTTGTCAAGGATAAAATATAACTATCGATCATAGTGCATCAAAGATAAAAACTTCTCATCGACTCTGTAGCGCCACTGTCCATATATCGCTGAGTTCCATAGCTTCTTCTTTTCTGTTAAAATTATCCCCATGTTTATATATTTCGATGGCTTCTCTATATAGCCGTGGATACATAGACGTCATAGTACATAAAACTTCAGTTTCCGAAAATTTCACTACGTGATCACCCGACTGAAGAGCAGATGTCCATGATGCGTTGAGAATGGAGTAGTGCGCTGGTTAAAACGCCACACATCTACACCAATGATATCTGTCGAAGAGTACCGCCGGCTCAGAGCGCAGAGCCTTTGCCTTTCGGAAGGTTACACATACCGACAGATACTTGCATAAGGATTCCAATCGTCATCCACAACAGAAAAGAGGTGTAATTAAAAGTCTAGTGGACAGAGCTAAAAGGATTTGTGCGCCGGAATACCTGGACGCCGAGTTAAAACATCTAAAGCAGGATTTTGAGAAGAATGGATACTCCAGTCAGGAAATAAATAAAGTTTTGCTCTCGAATAACAGGAGGCCTACGGACAACGATAGGAGACAGCGATGGAAGAACACGGTTTTTCTACCCTTCATCAAAAAAGTAACGGACCAAATCGGTAAGATTTTAAGGACACATAACGTTCGACCGATTTTCAGACCAACTATGAAAATAGGCCAAGCACTTCTTTCCATTAAGGATAAACGTCTCCCTCTGTCTGCAAGTGTTGTATACAAGATCCCGTGTACATGTGGTAGGGTCTACATTGTAACTACGAAGAGGAGTGTGAATACACGGTTGAATGAACATAAAAGTCTTTGCCGACTAGGGAAAACAGACAAGTCAGCCGTGGCGGAACATGCTCTTCAGTCGGGTGATCACGTAGTGAAATTTTCGGAAACTGAAGTTTTATGTACTATGACGTTTATGTATCCACGGCTATATAGAGAAGCCATCGAAATATATAAACATGGGGATAATTTTAACAGAAAAGAAGAAGCTATGGAACTCAGCGATATATGGACAGTGGCGCTACAGAGTCGATGAGAAGTTTTTATCTTTGACGTACTATGATCTATAGTTATAGTTTATCCTTGACAAGGTTTATCTCTGCTATCACTTGAAATCCGGACCACGCACACGTTCCACGTTATTTAGGCCGTTCTTCGACGTCTCGTCAGTCGGCAAGACTCAGCACAACCAGGAGAACCTCCGAATATGTCCAACGTAGCTTTGGACGATACGTCAGGGACAGAAGAGTTCCACGGACCACGGCTATACAACCTGGAAGAATTCTCGGTGGCTGAAACATCCGGTCGTGAAAGCCTTCATTGTATGGTTTGTTTTTGTTATTCAGTGCTACATTTCACATAGTTGTGATGACTGCAGGGAATAAACAAGTAACTGTTTCCTTTTTAGTAAATTAAGATTTTTCAACATTTCCGTTACCAAGCGAATCAAGCAAGCCTGTGTCCATTCGTGCCGCCCTCCTTTGCGTACCCTCAATATCCTCTGTTAATACTGTTCACTAGTGTCTCACAAACTTGAGCAGTATTCGAAGACGGGATGGACAAGTGATTTGTAAGCAAGCTCTTTGGTAGAGTATCCTGCCGCCGACCTAAAATTTGGCACCGTACCGACCTATGGTTGAGTCATGTGATCACTTCATAATCCTATGAAGTGTTGTATCCAAGAATTTGCATAAGTTGATTGATTCTAACTGTGAATCGCTGATATTGTACTAATAGGATACTACTTTTTTTCGTTCTGTGAAGTGTACAATTTTACGTTTCTGTACATTTAAAGCAAGCTGCCAATGTTGGTACCACTTTTAAACCTTTCCAAACGTGATGCTATATTTGTGCAAGTTTTTTTTTTTCAGACAAACTTTATTACAGAAAACTGCAGCATTTGCGAGAAGTCTGAGGATACTTTTAATATTTTCCGTCTGGTCATTAATATGCAGGGTGTCTCATGAGGAATGGTCAATGTTCTTCAATTTGAAGCGAGAAACATCATATGGAAATATGCCCTGTTCCGGGTGGTTTCCGAGACAGAACACATTCAATGTACACTGTTATTTGTTTTTTGTATTATTCAATGCATTGATACATTTACACTTACACACACGTACAACATTTAATAAACATTATAACATGCGTTTTGCAAAGTATGAATTGAAAATACGTAGTTTTAGCACGTCCATCTTTAAACATTATCGTGGACGTCGTATTACAACTGTTATACAGTTCGCAATAAAGTTTCGAATACCCCACTGTCAGTTTCAGCGCATTTGCGCACTCTTGGGAGAACTGTATTGCCTGTCTCGCAATGTGCTAAACCCTCTGGCAAACACTCTGCGCTCTGCGCCGGCGGTACTCTTCGGCAGATATGACTGGTGTAGATGCGTGGCGTTTTAACCAGCGCACTGCTCCATTCTCAACACATCATGGACATCTGCGGTTTCAACTGGCTAGTTTAGTGGCAGAAAGACACCCCGTGCAAAGAGTTATAATGAGGTAGGTTACGCTAGAATAAAATATCCAAGATGCTGGCTGCTGAGCCATGCGCGCTGACTTCGCGACCACGGTAGTGCCTCTCTGGTTATCGATGGTCGTCCGTTGTCTGGTCTTACGATAAGAGACGCTGGTCTGAGGATCTTTGACTGGAAGACTAAGCGCGCGCATCGTGTCGGCTGCTCTACGTCTACGTATATACTCCACTAGCCACCAAGCGGTGTGTGGCGGAGGGCACAATTCGCGCGAAAGTCATAGTCACCCCCCCCCACCCCCCCCCCCCCCCTCATCTGTTCCACTCGCGGATCGCGCGAGGGAAAAACGACTGTCTGAACGCCTCAGTACGAGCTCTTATTTCCCTATTTCCCTTACCTTTAAATGGTGATCCTTGCGAGATTTGAAAGTTGGTGGTAATAATATATGCTCTACATCCTCACTGAAGATTGGATTTTGGAATTTAGTGAGCAGCTACTTCTGTTTAGCGCGTCGTCTATCTGCAAGTGTGTCCCACTTCTAACTTTCTATGAGATTTGTAACGCTCTCGCGGTGGCTAAATGTACCAGTGACGAATCTTGCCGCTCTTCTTTGGACCTTCTCAGTCTCTTGGATCAGACCCAACTGGTAAGGGTCCCATACAGACGAACAATACTCCAAGACTGGACGAACTAACGTATTGTAAGCTATTTCCTTTGTTGAAGGACTGCATCGCTTCAGGATTCTACCAATAAACCGCAATCTAGAGTTCGCCTTACCCGTTACTTGTGAAATCTGATCATTCCATTTGAGATCATTTCGAATAGTCACACCCAGATACTTGACTGATGTTACCACTTCCAAAGACTGATCATTTATTTTGTACTCCTACATTAATGGGGATTTTCGCCTTGTTATACGCAGTAGGTTATACTTACTAATATTGAGAGATAACTTCCAGTCATTACACCACGAATTTATTTTCTGCAAATCCTCATTGATTTGTTCACAACTTTCGTGTGATACTAATTTCCTGTAGATTACAGCATCATCGGCAAACAATCTAAGGCCGCTGTGAATACCATCAACCTGATCGTTTATGTAAATCGTAAAAAGCAGCGGACCTATTACGCTGCCCTGGGGCACACCTGAAATTACTCTTGTTTCTGTTGAAGTCACCCCTTTCAGGACGCCATACTGCTCCCTGTCTGTTAGAAAACTTTCTATCCAACCGCATACGTCATTGGATAGACCGTAAGCGCCCACTTTTTGTAGCAACAGTGCGGAACTGAGTCGAACGCCTTTCGAAAGTCGAGAAATATGGCATCAACCTGGGAGCCGGTATCTAGAGCCTGTTGTATATCTTGCACAAAGAGAGCCAGCTGTGTCTCGCATGACCGCTGTTTCCTTAAACCGTGCTGGTTTCTGCAGATGAGCTTCTCAGAGTCTAGAAAGGTCATTATGACTCGAGTCTTTCAAGTTTGATTCCACGGAGGTGCGAGGACACTCCAGGAGGTGGCGGGTCACGCGGCTGCTGACAGAATAAGAAAGAGCGACCCGGCGGTGCAGTGAGGGGCGTGTCGTCCGTAGTGACTGTGCTGAGCCGGCGCGGTCGCTGAGTACGAGACCGACGAGAGTACTGTACTCGAATCTGAGGGGCCAGTTTGACTGGTGTTCACAAATATCCGTGACCATTTCTTAGTTTGGTTGATTTGATGGCTAAAAGGCTGTTCAAAGTTTTAGAGTGTCCCACAGCCTGGTTACACTAGAAGTGCGAGTACAGTTACACTGTTATATACAGTTCTGTGACCTGATTGCACTACTGAGTGTATACGAGGTGCAATCAAGTTCTAAGGCCTCCGATTTTTTTTCTAATTAACTACTCACCCGAAATCGATGAAACTGGCGTTACTTCTCGACGTAATCGCCCTGCAGACCTACACATTTTTCACAACGCTGACGCCATGATTCCATGGCAGCGGCGAAGGCTTCTTTAGGAGTCTGTTTTGACCACTCAAAAATCGCTGAGGCAATAGCAGCACGGCTGGTGAATGTGCGGCCACGGAAAGTGTATTTCATTGTTGGAAAAAGCCAAAAGTCACTAGGAGCCAGGTCAGGTGAGTAGGGAGCATGAGGAATCACTTCAAAGTTGTTATCACGAAGAAACTGTTGCGTAACGTTAGCTCGATGTGCGTGTGCGTTGTCTTGGTGAAACAGCACACACGCAGCCCTTCCCGGACGTTTTTGTTGCAGTGCAGGAAGGAATTTGTTCTTCAAAACATTTTCGTAGGATGCACCTTTTACCGTACTGCCCTTTGGAACGCAATGGGTAAGGATTACGCCCTCGCTGTCCCAGAACATGGACACCATCATTTTTTCAGCACTGGCGGTTACCCGAAATTATTTTGGTGCCGGTGAATCTGTGTGCTTCCATTGAGCTGACTGGCGCTTTGTTGCTGGATTGAAAAATGGCATCCATGTCTCATCCATTGTCACAACCGACGAAAAGAAAGTCCCATTCGTGCTGTCGTTGTGCGTCAACATTGCTTGGCAACGTGCCACACGGGCAGCCGTGTGGTCGTCTGTCAGCATTCGTGGCACCCACCTGGATGACATTTTTCGCATTTTCAGGTCCTCATGCAGGATTGTGTGCACAGAACCCACAGAAATGCCAACTCTGGAGGCGATCTGTTCAACAGTCATTCGGCGATCCCCCAAAACAATTCTCTCCACTTTCTCGATGATGTCGTCAGACCGGCTTGTGCGAGCCCAAGGTTGTTTCGGTTTGTTGTCACACGATGTTCTGCGTTCATTAAACTGTCGCACCCACGAACGCACTTTCGACACATCCATAACTCCATCACCACATGTCTCCTTCAACTGTCGATGAATTTCAATTGGTTTCACACCACGCAAATTCAGAAAACGAATGATTGCACGCTGTTCAAGTAAGGAAAACGTCACCATTTTAAGTATTTAAAACCTCATTCTCGCCGCTGGCGGTAAAATTCCATCTGCCGTACGGTGCTGCCATCTCTGGGACGTATTGACAATGAACGTGGCCTCATTTTAAAACAATGCGCATGTTTCTATTTCTTTCCAGTCCGGTGAAAAAAAATCGGAGGCCTTAGAACTTGAATGCACCTCGCATGTTAGGAAACAGCCCGTCGATCTAAGTGATCTGATACTGGTAATTTGCTCACCTTTTACTGTTCAAGTTTCTTTCGCCCATTAAGAAATATCTTAACTTCAATTCTACATCTACATCTACATTTATACTCCGCAAGCCACCCAACGGTGTGTGGCGGAGGGCACCCTACGTGCCACTGTCATTACCTCCCTTTGCTGTTCCAGTCGCGTATGGTTTGCGGGAAGAACGACTGTCTGAAAGCCTCCGTGCGCGCTCTAATCTCTTTAATTTTACATTCGTGATCTCCTCGGGAGGTATAAGTAGGGGGAAGCAATATATTCGATACCTCATCCAGAAACGCACCCTCTCGAAACCTGGCGAGCAAGCTACACCGCGATGCAGAGCGCCTCTCTTGCAGAGTCTGCCACTTGAGTGTATTAAACATCTCCGTAACGCTATCACGGTTACCAAATAACCCTGTGACGAAACGCGCCGCTCTTCTTTGGATCTTCTCTATCTCCTCCGTCAACCCGATCTGGTACGGGTCCCACACTGATGAGCAATACTCAAGTATAGGTCGAACGAGTGTTTTGTAAGCCACCTCCTTTGTTGATGGACTACATTTTCTAAGCACTCTCCCAATGAATCTCAACCTGGTACCCGCCTTACCAACAATTAATTTTATATGATCATTCCACTTCAAATCGTTCAGCACGCATACTCCCAGATATTTTACAGAAGTAACTGCTACCAGTGTTTGTTCCGCTATCATATAATCATACAATAAAGGATCCTTCTTTCTGTGTATCCGCAATACATTATTGGTTGTAATTTAGTAAGGTCTTCATATTTAAAGAACTCTCGTGTGCTGTTGTTGTTTTGTAGTGTGTATTGTGTATCAAACCGGTAACCTAGAAACGATGGAGAGGCTTCGTCCCGCCGTAACCCTGAGTTGTTCATAACCCCACAACAGGCCCCAAACCGAACCCAGGGCTATTGTGCGGTTCGGCCCCAGTGGACCCCCCCCCCCCCCCCCCCCCTCCGGGAACGTCTCACATCAGACCAGTGTAGCCCCAAATGTTTGCGTGCTAGAATAATTACAGTGTACGCGCACACGGAGACAGTGGTTTGTGCAGCAATCGCCGACATGGTGTAACAGGCGGAATAGGGGGAACCAGCCCGCGTTCGCCGAGGAAGATGGAAAACCGCCTTAAAAACCATCCACAGGCTGGCCAGCACACCGGACCTCTACACTAATCAGCCGGGCGGATTCGTGCCGGGGAACGGCACCCTTTCCCGCTCGGGAAGCAGCGCGTGAGACCGTGCGGCTAGCCGGCCGGGCTGTTTTATCGTACTATATATATATATATATATATATATATATATATATATATATATATATATATATATATATATATATATATATATTTTGTGCTTTAAAACTGAGTTCCTTTTACTCAACCATTACGTAGAGATTAACTGGGTGGACGATCACAGAAGCACTTGTAATTGCCTTTCATTGCACATTTTATATGCGCGCGCAATAAGCGCCGCGACTTCTTGTCTATGGTTCGTCTTACAGGTTTACGTTACAGGTATCATGAGTTAGTCTAACCAGAAGGGCCAAGAGGTGGATTATTGTAAAGAGAAGGGCCAGCAAGTGCAGTGAACGACCTACCATTGGTGAAACTAATACCAATATTGCGGCGCATACTCCCCCCCCCTCCAAAAAAAAGTTAAGTGCTATTGTTTATGCCTTGGTTGTCAATGGATTCGCAAGGATTGTATCTGTTGATCAATTCATTGTCTTCGGCGATTTCTCGAGTCAGCAGTTTGTGAAATTATGAGTTGTAATTACTTGTATTAAGGAGAAATGTCATACTCGAAGATTCGTGGAATTCTTTGCACATATTGTTTATTCTTAATATTATTTCACTGTGAGCAATCAGAGATATAAAGTTAATAAATGTTTTTAATGCTAGTTATCAGAGTTTGTTTAAATAAGCGTTTCTGTGATATCCCTGAATACTGACTCAATCCTGGGACACCCTGTACAACATGGATAACATGAATCACGCCTTATACGTTTTGCATATTAGGTGCATTGTGCTGCCACCTACTGCCAGGTACTCCATATCAGCGACCTCAGTAGTCATTAGACATCGTGAGATAGTAGAATGGGGCGCTCCGCGGAACTCTTGATCTTCGAACGTGGTCAGGTGATTGGATGTGTCATACGTCTGTATGCGATATTTCCACACGCCTAAACATCCCTATGTCCACTGTTTCAGAAGTGATAGTGAAGTGGAAACATAAGGGAAACGTACAGCACAAAAGCGTACAAGCTGACCTCGTCTGTTGACTGACAGAGGCCGCCGACAGTTGAAGAGGGTCGTAATATGTAATAGGCAGACACCTATCAAGATCATCACACTTGAATTCCAACAGCATCAGCATGGACTGCAAGTACTATGACAGCTAGGCGGGAGGTGAGAAAACTTGCACTTCATGGTCGAGCGGCTGCTCATAAGCCACACATCATGCCGGTAAAAACCGGCCGCTGTGGCCGAGTGGTTGTAGGCGCTTCAGTCCGGAACCACGCTGCTGCTGCGGTCGCAGATTCGAATCCTGCTTCGAGAATGGATGTGTGTGATGTCCTTAGGTTTGTTAGGTTTAAGTAATTCTAAGCCTAGGGAACTGATGACCTCAGATGTTAAGTCCCATAGTGCTTAGAGCCATTTGAACTATTTTGAACGCCGGTAAAGGCCAAACGACGTCTCGCTTCGTGTAAGGAGCGTAAACAATGGACGATTGAACAGTGGAAAGACGTGTGGAGTGACGAATCGCGGTACACAATGTGGCGATGCGATGGCAGGGTCCGGGTATGGCGAATGCCAGGTGAATGTCATCTGCCAGCGTGTGCAGTGCCAACAGTAGAATTCGAAGGCGGTGGTGTTATGGTGTGGGCGTGTTTTTCATGGAGGGGGCTTGCACCCCTTGTTATTTGCCGTGGCAATATCACAGCACAGGCCTACATTGATGTTTTAATCACCTTCTTGCTTCCCACTGCTGAACAGCAATTCGGGGATGGCGATAGCATCTTTCAACACAGTCGAACACCTGTTCATAATGTACGGCCTGTGGCGGAGTGGTTACACGACAATAACATCTCTGTAACGGACTGGCCTACTCCTGACTCCTACAGAACACCTTTGGGATGTTTTGGAACGCCGACTTCGTGCCAGGCCTCACCGAGCGACATCGATACTTCTCCTCAGTGCAGCACTCCGCGAACAAAGGGCTGCCATATCCCAAGAAACCTTGCAGCACCAGATTGAAGGTATGCCTGCGAGAGTATAAGCTGTCAGCAGAGTTAAGGGTGAGCCAACAACATATTGGATCCCAGCAATACCGAGGGAGGGCGCCACGAACTTGTTAGTCATTTTATGCCAGGCGTCTGGATACTTTTCATCACATAGTGTACGTCTGATGCTGTTGATTACTTTCCGTACGAGATAATAATCTAAGTGCTCTCCACCGTGAAATCCTCAATCCAATCACAAATTTCGCTCGATAGCTTATGCGATCGTTCTTTCCATAATAACCGAACGTGTGGCACTGAGTCAAATACTTTTATGACGTCAAGAAATACTGCAGCTACCTCACAGCCTTGATCCGTGGCTGTCAAGAAGCTGCATGAAAAAACCGCAAGTCTGGATGGTGGGAAGGAACTGTCGCGTAGTGTAGGACCGTTTCTTTCCACTAGACGGCCGTCTGTCAGCGGAGCGATTGCCCAGCCATCGAGACCTTCATAGACGGCTGTATGTGAGGTGATGCCCTCCGCTGAGGAACACGTGTAAGACGGGTGGCAGGCCCTGGTGTAAGCTCTCGCGCTCGGCGTCCCGTTGCGGCTGAAGCGACGCGGAAGTGATGCGCGCGCGTGCCAGCACGGCCGGCGCGGCGGCGGCCGGCTAGCGGTCCGCGCTTCGAGCCCTGGCGGGGCCCCATTCAGCACCTGCGTCTGCTTCCGGCGGCCGTGACCGCGCCCCACCGCCCATGTCAATAACCCCCTCTCTGCGCTCGTCCGGCTCGTTTGGCAACGTCTCATTAACGGCGCATCCGGACTGCCGTCGCAGGGAAACGGCTCTGGGCGTTGCTAAGGATCCTCTACGGCGTTTCTCCGTCAGGGGCAGTGCTCAACAACGAGCGGGCGCGAATCACTCCAGTGTTGTGGCCACCCCGTTAAGGAATCGTGATCCAAATGTTAAGAGGCAATGTAGAAATTTACAACACTGCTGTTGGGCAGCTGGAACATTTAGATAATTTTTCTATATATTCGCTTTTATGAAAATCGTTATATATGGTGTTCCCTTCAATCCTCCCATATTCCACAGGATCAGGAAAAAAGCTACAGCAGAAATGACAACGAACTTGCACCACGTGATAGGGCACCTCGAAGAATTTAATTATCATCTGTACATCTCAACATGTGAACCATTTGTAGCACGAAGATTATCTTGGTTGTATTGAATTTCTTACGTGTTCTTCGTAAAATGTCATCCGTTACTGCTGCAATCGCATCAGTGATAGAAAGTCGTTACATAGGAATATCGTCCACTTTGGCTGCTCACACGCGGACCTTCACGAATCTCCATAAGAGGAATTTTAACTGAGTAATGTCGGTGGCAGGGGTAAAATACAGGGAGCGAAAGGCTATTTACAGTTTGTAGAGAAACCAGATGGCAGTTATAAGAGTCGAGCGACTTGAAAGGGAAGCAGTGGTTGGGAAGGGAGTCAGACAGGGTTGTAGCCTCTCCACGATGTTATTTAATCTGTATATTGAGCAAGCAGTAAAGGAAACAAAAGAAAAATTCGGAGTAGGTATTAAAATCTATGGAGAAGAAATGAAAACTTTAAGTTTCGCCGATGACATGGTAATTCTGTCAGAGACAGCAAAGGACTTGGAAGAGTAGTTGAGCGTAATGGACAGTGTCTTGAAAGGGGGATATAAGATGAACATGAACAAAAGCAAAAAGAAGATAATGGAATGTAGTCGAGTTAACTCGGGTGATGCTGAGGGGATTAGATTAGGAAATGAGACACATAAGTAGTAAAGGAGTTTTGGTATTTGGGGAGCAAAATAACTGATGATGGTCGAAGTAGAGAAATTTGTTAACATCGAGTATAGATTTAAGTGTCAGGAAGTCGTTTCTGAAAGTATTTGTATGGAGTGTAGCCATGTATGGAAGTGAAACGTGGACGATAAATACACTCCTGGAAATGGAAAAAAGAACACATTGACACCGGTGTGTCAGACCCACCATACTTGCTCCGGACACTGCGAGAGGGCTGTACAAGCAATGATCACACGCACGGCACAGCGGACACACCAGGAACCGCGGTGTTGGCCGTCGAATGGCGCTAGCTGCGCAGCATTTGGGCACCGCCGCCGTCAGTGTCAGCCAGTTTGCCGTGGCATACGGAGCTCCATCGCAGTCTTTAACACTGGTAGCATGCCGCGACAGCGTGGACGTGAACCGTATGTGCAGTTGACGGACTTTGAGCGAGGGCTGGTTCAAATGGTTCAAATGGCTCTGAGCACTATGGGACTTAACAGCTATGGTCATCAGTCCCCTAGAACTTAGAACTACTTAAACCTAACTAACCTAAGGACATCACACAACACCCAGCCATCACGAGGCAGAGAAAATCCCTGACCCCGCCGGGAATCGAACCCGGGAACCCGGGCGTGGGAAGCGATGAGCGAGGGCGTATAGTGGGCATGCGGGAGGCCGGGTGGACGTACCGCCGAATTGCTCAACACGTGGGGCGTGAGGTCTCCACAGTACATCGATGTTGTCGCCAGTGGTCGGCGGAAGGTGCACGTGCCCGTCGACCTGGGACCGGACCGCAGCGACGCACGGATGCACGCCAAGACCGTAGGATCTTACGCAGTGCCGTAGGGGACCGCACCGCCACTTCCCAGCAAATTACGGACATTGTTGCTCCTGGGGTATCGGCGAGGACCATTCGCAACCGTCTCCATGAAGCTGGGCTACGGTCCCGCACACCGTTAGGCCGTCTTCCGCTCACGCCCCAACATCGTGCAGCACGCCTCCAGTGGTGTCGCGACAGGCGTGAATGGAGGGACGAATGGAGACGTGTCGTCTTCAGCGATGAGAGTCGCTTCTGCCTTGGTGCCAACGATGGTCGTATGCGTGTTTGGCGCCGTGCAGGTGAGCGCCACAATCAGGACTGCATACGACCGAGGCACACAGGGCCAACACCCGGCATCATGGTGTGGGGAGCGATCTCCTACACTGGCCGTACACCACTGGTGATCGTCGAGGGGACACTGAATAGTGCACGGTACATCCAAACCGTCATCGAACCCATCGTTCTACCATTCCTAGAGCGGCAAGGGAACTTGCTGTTCCAACAGGACAATGCACGTCCGCATGTATCCCGTGCCACCCAACGTGCTCTAGAAGGTGTAAGTCAACTACCCTGGCCAGCAAGATCTCCGGATCTGTCCCCCATTGAGCATGTTTGGGACTGGATGAAGCGTCGTCTCACGCGGTCTGCACGTCCAGCACGAACGCTGGTCCAACTGAGGCGCCAGGTGGAAATGGCATGGCAAGCCGTTCCACAGGACTACATCCAGCATCTCTACGATCGTCTCCATGGGAGAATAGCAGCCTGCATTGCTGCGAAAGGTGGATATACACTGTACTAGTGCCGACATTGTGCATGCTCTGTTGCCTGTGTCTATGTGCATGTGGTTCTGTCAGTGTGATCATGTGATGTATCTGACCCCAGGAATGTGTCAATAAAGTTTCCCCTTCCTGGGACAATGAATTCACGGTGTTCTTATTTCAATTTCCAGGAGTGTAGTTTGGACAAGAAGAGAATAGAAGCTTTCGAACTGTGGTGCTACAGAAGAATGCTGAAGATTAGATGGGTAGATCACATGAGGAGGTATTGAATAGAATTGGGGAGAAGAGGAGTTTGTGGCACAACTTTACTAGAAGAAGGGATCGGTTGGTAGGACATGTTCTGAGGAATCAAGGGATCACCAATTTAATATTGGAGGGCAGCGTGGAGGGTAAAAATCGTAGAGGGAGACCTAGAGATGAATACACTAAGCAGATTCGGAATGATGTAGGTTGCAGTAGGTACTGGGAGATGAAGCAGCTTGCACAGGATAGAGTAGCATGGAGAGCTGCATCAAACCAGTCTCAGGACTGAAGACCACAACAACAACAACAACAACAACAATGTTGGGAGAACGTGGTAGTCGGAAAATTAGTCCTCCGCGTCTGATGAGGCGATTAGGAAATTTGATATGGAGGAACTTGCGAACAGCCGTTGCCCAATGCGGGGGAGCTCCAGCTTGCTGGAAAGTGATGTTGGGTTGCACGTCTTGTATCTGAGGGTATACATTCTACTCCTACATGTCCAGATAGACTAACACGTTCACTATGTTTTCTGCAAAGAAGACGGTCAAACAACTCTGTCGTGGAGTAGCCCACACCAGACGTTCAGTTTATGGCTACTACAAAAATGTTTACAGATGTTGCGAGCTTCAAACCCGTATATTGCGCCGATTAACCGTTCTACAGACATGAAAGGTTGCCTCATCTGGAAATAAACATCTACTACAAAAATGTTCACAGATGTTGCGAGCTTCAAACCCGTATATTGCGCCGATTAACCGCTCTACAGACATGAAAGGTTGTCTCATCTGGAAATAAACATCTTTGCAGAAGGCTGGCATCCACACCAATACGCTGCAGCATGTCGCAAATTGTTGTCGGCATGTTTTGTCGTTCGGCATCAGATATTGCTGAATTTGCACTTTGTAAGTATACAAATGAAGACGTTGGTGTACTGGCCGACGCAAGGTTTGCTTAAATGGCTGCCGAATTATTTTACATAGACTTCTGAGAAACGCTTCTCTGATCACCCCTCTGTTTCCTCCGTAACACTACGACGCGCACCGCCAGAGTGTTTCAGGACACTACTAGTTGCTAGAAAAGATACCATAGCTTAATTGTTTTGACACCAGATGGATCACTTGCCAGTAAACTATGATAATGTCTTTGCACAGTAATAGGCGATTTTGTTTCTGAAAACACACTACCGCTTACGTGCGATGTTGTGCATACGTGCGATGCTGTGAAGTCACCATTTTCGCTTCACGCGATCATGCTTCACTCTAGCGAAAACAGTTGCTACGTCTAAGACGGGAATATGAATTCTTTGGGATGTTCAGGCATATGGTGCAATATCATAATTGAATCTACCATAGACTTTTTTCCTGGGCCTTTGAAATATGGGAGGTTCGAAAGGACACCCTATATTTATTTTTGTACTTACGTTCCTCGTCTCCCTCTAAACCAAAGGATCGATTTCAAACGAACTTGGTAAACATATCGCCTTACTATCTACAAAGTAGTGCTATAAGGGTAAGAATAATCAACCCCTCATAGGAGAAGGGATGTGGGTCCAAACGTGTTGACATAGAAGCCTTGCTCAGGAAAGTCTGGCACAGTTTCAAGCAAACGTTGGATCATTGTCGACGACTTTCTAATCCAGGCAGAAATACAACTTTCCTCGAGATTCGAAGAGACTATATGACGAAATTCTCTGTCGATATAGTTGAGATTCCAATACAAATATGCATGAAATGTGTTAAAATATATGTGAAATATACATGAAGGGGGAACATTGCACGAGGTGGAGCATGGAATGTCGGGAGCTTGAATGTAATATGGAAGCCAGAAAATCTGAAAAGGGAAACGCGAAAGCGTAGACTACGTATGGTGGGAGTCAGTGAAGTGAAATGGAAAGATGATAAGAGTGTCTGGTCAGACGAATATTGGATAAAACTAAGAGCCACAGAAAATGGCTGGGAGTAGGATTCATTAGAAACAGGAATATGAGTTAGAGAGTGAGTTACTGTTAACAATCCAGTGACAGGATTATTCTCATCAGAATAGACAGCAAACCAGCGCCGACAAAGATAGTTCAGTATACATGCCGACGCCGCAAGCAGAAGTTAAAGGGATAGAGAAAGAATATGAAGATATTGAACATGTAACTCAGTATGTAAAATGAGATGATAATCTAATAATCATAGGGGACTGGATCGCAATGTTTGGGGAACAAAATGAAGGTGGTGTTACGGAACAATGTGGGCATCGTTGTAGGAATAATAGAGGTAAAAGACTAAAAGAATTCAGGATTACGGTGAAGCTGGTAATAGCGAAAACACTTCAAAAATCACGAGAGAAGGAACACTTGAGAAAAGCTTGGAGACGCGGTAAGATTAAGGAACCGGATCGTAAAGCGTACTTGTGTTAGTGATCGTTTTGATCGAGCCACAATTTAGTCTAATTACACTTACAGATTTGTTTTTAGTTGGTGATGGCAGGACTTACACAATGGCAGACTGGTAATTCAGCGTGTATTCAGGCTCATATGCACATCCTTGTCCTTCGTGTTGCGTCTTTAGAATATCTTACATCTTCTTTCCATGTGATTCTTGTGCGTTTTGTGGCTATGATTAGTGTTTGACTATGTCAGATTGTACCTCAGTAACACGTAGTCACACATTGTGTGCCTTCAGATATTGGCCATGTGTGCTGCAATTAAGGTCCGTAATTGATATCCCATTGGATTTCTAATCTTTTGATCTCAACAGAGAGATTTATCCAAAATGGTTTGTAATGTTTTTGTACATCCGCAGCATAATTTTCCATCATTTCCGCCCTTTTCTTCCCCTTTCACAATCTTGCATTCTTGTATCTTACTCAACTGCTCACATTACCCTTAGTGATATGTAGATGTATGTAAAGTATGTTCGTTATTATACGTGTTCACGAGCTGTATGTAGGATATCCGTTGCGCATAATTACAAGACAAGAATACAAATGGGTTCAGTTTCAGGGCACAATTCACAGTTATTAAGTCAAGCACTTTTCAGAGAATAAGCTTAATACTTAAGCTCTTGGTTCAAGTCAGATTATGGTCTAATAAAAAGGCAGTTAATTAAATTCATGATTTACCTTCAAGGATAAAACTTCCACAAAGTACAATCATTGGTTCTGTTGCACTGCTCATATATCCCTCAGGGTTGTGCAAAACGTGAATTGATCACATCGTAGTTTTTCGAGGTGTCATTCTTGTCTCACATTTTCTCAGTGCTCTCGCCGCTTAAAATCAGTGAAATCAGTGATTTTTAAGGCGATAGGTGATGCTGGGAATGCTGACAATTCCCCAAACGGCGCTCAGTCGGTGGCCAGAGGTGTAAGGGGGGAGGGGGCATGGGCACCGACTTATAAAAAATATTGGGGGGGGGGTCATACTGGGGGTCTTGCTCCGTGAAATTTTCTAAATTTTATATGAAAAATAGTGAGTTTTAAAGTTTTTTAAGCATTTTAGAGTCATATGATCAACATTAGAACCCCGAAAACTGGACTCTCGATAACTCGACACTCCGGGAAACTCGACAAGCCTGACGCATTACTTGGCTTTGAAAAAAGAAAGGAAACATAAACACCCATGGTATTTTCGTAGAAAGTTAATTTAATTTATAGTAATAATCATGGATATAGACTATTACAGAGCAGTGAATATAGAGCTCTGAAAATAGTGTAATTATATTTAAATAAATCCTAAACTATCATTTAAAAAATATATTGCTGTTGCACGGTAACAGGACTTTGATTAATAAGTGAAATAACTAATTTAAGCTCACCTTGAATAAGGCTCAGGGTTCATTAAATAGAAACAATAACTCAAAGTTAATGTTTTAATACAGTTAATAAAGTTAATGCAGTCAAAATGTCTGTAAATAGCGGGTTTTAATTGGGTCTTACACCTTAAAAATATTTTGGTATTTGAAAATAACTAATACAGTACTATAGTAACATAGTAATAGAGTACTAAACAAGTACTAATATTTCGAAACTGAAAGTTTAACCTTATGTATGTATTTAATTCTCTATTTTATAAAGATTTTTAATATTGCTCTAAATCTCAATCAAAATTAGGGCTAGAGTGTCTTTAGAAAGGTACAAATGTCGATCGTCTGACTGGATTACTGAATAAGAAGTCGTTGACGACTGGTCGAATATCCAATTCATCCAAAACATCTCGGTGGGCATGAAGAACAGCCAAGTTGTTCAATCGCTTCTGTCCCATTGTTGATTGGTGATATAACTTCAGACGTCTAAGGGCACTAAATGACCGTTCTGCTGTTGCTATCGTGATTGGAACTACTTGGAGAAGCTTCATGCACTTCACTACTTCACTTAACATTTCTCCAACTGCAGGCTCCTGTGTAATGTACTTTCTTACATCACGCATGTTTTTTAAGACCAGTTGTTTTTTATTAGCGATATCGGCTAACATATTCCTGTGTAAGCGCAGTCTTTAAATGTCTGGGTCGTTTTTGAAAAACTCAGTACATTTTTCCAAATTTGTGTCACCTCTGTTTACCAAAAGCAAGCACTCTTGTTTAACTTCTCAAAAATGGTTCAGATGGCTCTGAGCACAATGGGACTTAACATCTAAGGTCATCAGTCCCCTAGAACTTAGAATTACTTAAACCTAACTAACCTAAGGACATCACACACATCCATGCGCGAGGCAGGACTCGAACCTGCGACAGTAGCAGTTGCGCTGTTCCGGAATGAAGCGCCTAGAACCGCTCGGCCACCCCGGCCGGCTATTGGCTCTGATTTCTCGAATTTTCTCCTTGGTGTCATTAAGCGAGACGTATGTGGGGGGAAGTAATATGTTTTCCGACTCTTCCTGGAAAGTACTCACTCGAAATTTCAGTACTAAATATTTCCGTGATGCAAAACGCCTCTCTTGTAACGTCTGGCAAACGAATTTGTTGAGCATCCCCGTAACGCTCTCGTGCCGCTCTTCGTTGTATCTTCTCTATTTCTTCTGTCAGTCCTACCTGGTGGGAATCCCAGACAGATGAACAATATTCAAGCCATTTCCTTCGTGGATGAGTTACTTTTCCTTAAGATTTTTGCTATGAATCTGAGCCTGGAATCAGGTTTTCCCACTGTTTTACGTGGTCATTCCATTCTGGATTGCTACTCCTAGATACTGTTTCCAGCGGTTAGTCATCAATAGTGTACCTGTACAATAGTGGACTCCTTTTCCTATGTATGCACAATATGCTACATCTATTTATGTTCAGGGTTAACTGGCAGAACCTGCATCATTCTTCAATGCTCTGTAGATCATTCTGCAAATCGTCACAACGCTCTCGCGTTGCTTCCTTGTTATAGGCAACCGCATCATTTGCGAACAGGCTTAGAGAGCATCCGACGCTTTCTACTAGATCATTTACATTATACTGTAAACAGTAACGGCCCTATCACACTTCCTTGGGGTGCTCCGTGAATTACCTTTACATCTGTCAAACTTGTTCCGTTAAGAACGACGTGTTGAGTTCCTTCTGCAAGGAAGTCTTGAATCCACTCGTAGTCTTCTCTGATAGTCGATACGCTCGTATTTTTTTCACTGTATTTCATTCAGTAACGCAACATTGCACCGTTTCACAAACTTCAATGTTAATAGCATTGTAGTATTCCTTTGGGCCGCCTGGAGTGGCCGAGCGGTTCTAGGCGCTACAGTCTGGAACCGGGCGACCGCAACGGTCGAAGGTTCGAATCCTGCCTCGGGCATGGATGTGTGTGATGTCCTTAGATAGATTTAAGTAGTTCTAATTTCTAGGGGCTGATGACCTCAGAAGTTAAGTCCCATAGTGCTCAGAGTCATTTGAACCATTTTCAAGTATTCCTTTCGGGTTTTGAAAGTGTGCTGTGAGCTGGTTTCGTTGTTTTCATACTTCTTTGGTATACCTCGATTCCGAGGATGCGAAGGAACATCAACTTGTGAAGGTGTTTCCTTTAAACACAATTCCCAAAAGTGTTCAAAACTATCACGCCTTCCATTCAATACACAAATCAAGCCCTCATATATTTTTTCCAGATCAGAAACACTTACATGAGGGCATTGAATTCTCTACTGGGTTCAATGCATGGCAATAAAGACATAAAAAGATAAGTCTTGAATTGTAACATTGACTCGAGGTAGCCTGCACATTTCTAACCTGCCTCTGTTTTGTCCTCAGCAGAAGATGTTTCAAAAAAACTCTATAAGTTCTTCAAAGTTTTTCAATATTCATAAGATACTAGAAGCTCGCATAGTCCATCGAGTCGGGCAAAGGGGTCGTAGACCAGCTTGGTCGTTGGTGCCCTCACAGCTTATGTTTGTGAAAAGTCTCATCCTTTTGTTGGATTCCCTTACGGTGTTTATTAAGTCCTTGGCTAAAACTATAATATCCTTCATAGACGTAAGATGGAGTAGACTGTTTACAACTTCCAAGTCTAAACTGTGAGCAGTGCAGAGCACATAACGTGCTTTGGGTTGTATATCCAAAACTAACTTTTTTAGTCTGAACTTACCTCTCATATTCGAGGCACCATCATAGCACTGTCCTCTTAAGTTAGCCATTGACAAATAAAGACGAGCAAGAACGTGTTTTAAAATACTAAACAGAGTTTGCGATTCAGTGTTGGGGGTCTCGTTTAAGCCAATAAAGTCTTTGTTGATGATTAAGGAATCATCGACAGTGAATCGAAGAATCACTTGTTTCATCAACCATAACAGAAGAATGTCCAGTCATCTTGATTCAAGCCAAGACCTTTCTAAACACAGAGTTTCCTAGTAGATCAGTGATCTCGTTTTGAATAGCGTGGGATGTCCACTTATACACCGAACGCCCTAACCAATCTTTAAACTCAGATCTGTCATTCTTTCGGAGTTCCAATAATTGAAAAAATTTGAGTTTACATCTTCGTGCCCTCTAATTGCTAGTCCTTGTAGGCATAGAAATTGCACAATAGTAAAAATTGTCTCAAGAGATAAACGGCCTTTCTTCATATCACTATCTAACTGTTCATCCAATTGGGAGGCCACACTTCGGTTAGTGACAGAATTTATTTTCAGAACACCTTCTTTATGCGTAAACGTATTTTCATGAAGTTGGAATTTTTCCAAAGCCTTTTTCCAGTTAGAAAACCATATGGAAATAAATGTATCTTCTTTTTTTGAAGAAAATTGTAACATATTTTGAGCATCTGCCTCTTTGCAGGTTTTGTAAAAACCTTTTTCGGTAAATGCTTCATATTCTAGCCATGTATATCTGATCAACCAAGACTTCTGAAATGATCTTCCCTTACCGGAGTGTCCAGGTTTCGGCCGTGAACGTTTCTCACCTGAAGACGACGAAGCAGTTGATGACACAATAACTATTGTTCGAGGTTGACTTCCAAGCGAACCTTTTTGGTAACAAAGTTATCCATTACGAACTTAACTCACAATACGCTAAGAGACTAAAACAAACGTATAAACTATAGTCATATAAAATAGTCCACTAGTCACTAAAGTCGGAACACTAAACACATCTGCAGCATGCACTGAAAGAAACTATCCACACTGAATGACTGGGACAGCAGGGTGGGCAATATATAGCCGCGGTATCGTAATGTCTCGAAGCGTCAAGGCGACGCGAGGCAGAGGGTTCCAGACGCTTCTGCTCCATTCCTTTTGATGTCGTCGCGGCCGCAGCGTTGTCCCGCCAGCGCCAGACTTTAAAATGGTTCAAATGGCTCTGAGCACTGTGGGACTTAACATTTGATGTCATCAGTACCCTAGACTTAGAACTACTTAAACCTAACTAACCTAAGGACATCACACACATTCATGCCCGAGGCAGGATTCGAACCTGCGACCGCAGCAGCAGCGCGGTTGCGGACTGAAGCGCCTAGAACCGCTCGGTCACAGCAGCCGGCACCAGACATAACCCGAAGTTTCGTGCACTGGGACAAATCTTAAGTGTGCTCCCAGCACCGTAACACTATCATGATTCACACCACTCGTTTTCAGTTAACCTGCTTACCACCGTAATAATTATTTGTTTTAACTCATTACTGAATATATTTTCAAAGGTTGTTGTTGTTGTGGTCTTCAGTCCTGAGACTGGTTTGTTGCAGCTCTCCATGCTACTCTATCCTGTGCAAGCTTCTTCATCTCCCAGTACCTACTGCAACCTACATCCTTCTGAATCTGCTGCTGCTACGGTCGCAGGTTCGAATCCTGCCCCGAGCATGGATGTGTGTGATGTCCTTTTGTTAGTTAGGTTTAAGCAGTTCTAAGTTCTAGGGGACTGATTACCACAGATGTTAAGTCCCATAGTGCTCAGAGCCATTTGAACCATTTTGATGATAACGCGAGCAAATGAAAACAGTCATGGTTCATTAAACAGGGCAAATATGTGAACCCGAGTGAGTGCACAACCACAGGTGCAAATTTATTTACAGGGTTATGGTGTCCTGCGATTTCAAGCACTGAATCAAGCAACGTACAACGAATCCATCTTCAGTGGCAATTGTACTCCAAACGATACCCAGGATTTCGGCAGTCGGTCAGCTAACTTGAACCTTCAGAAGCGTAGTGTGCTTTGCATCTCGGGTCAGCGGATCGCAAATCCTGCCCGAGGAGTTTGCACTTTTGCTAAACGTCATTTAGGAAAGCATGCACAGCCAGGTGCAGATTAATTGGAATTCATGCATAGAAACATAACCAAGAATGTGGTCCTGTTTCTGCTTAGCCAAGATACTTTAACAAATAGTTAGTATTCTCCAGGACTTTGGTGGAAACTTTCGAGAGATAGGACCTGTCTCCATCATTACCAGAGATTGAATGCTATGTGCCGGCCGTTGTGGCCGAGCGGTTCTAGGCGCTTCAGGCTGGAACCGCGCGACCGCTGTGGTCATGGAGGTGTGTGATGTCCTTAGGTTAGTTAGGTTTAAGTAGTTCGAAGCTAGTGGACTGATGACCTCAGATTTTAAGTCCCATAGTGCTCAGAGGCATTTGAACGCTATGTGGCAGCATATCTAAAACAATGCTGCTGTCAGGCAAGCATAACATTGCGTTACTGCTTCATAAATAATTACGAGGGGCATTCAATATATAACGCAAGATTTTTTTTCTGAAAGCCGAGCTGTCTTAGGCGCTGCAGTCAGGACTGTGCGGCTGGTCCAGACGGAGGTTCGAGTCCTCCCTCGGGCATGGGTGTGTGTGTTCGGCCTTAGGATAATTTAGGTTAAGTAGTGTGTAAGATTAGGGGCTGATGACCTTAGCAGTTAAGTCCCATAAGTTTTCACACACATATGTACATTTTTTTCTGAAAGTAAGTTGGTTTTATTCAGTATTCCAATATACCATATTATTAGCCACTCTTTTAGCTACAAAATCCTATTTTTCAACATAATCTCCGTTCAGTGCAACGGCCTTAAGCCAATATACTGAGATGGTTTGCAGGCCGCATGGTACTGCTCTACTGGTAGCAGTAGGAGCCTTCGTTAGTGCATCAATAACCTCCCTCTCATCCCTGCACTGCTTCCCGCGGAGTGCATCCTTTATTAAACCTAACAGACGGAAGTCAGAAATCGAGAGATCCGTGTTGTAGGGTGGATGAGAAAGAACTGTCCAATGAAATTTTGTGAGCTCCTCTCGGGTGGGCAGACTTGTGTCGGACCTTGCGTTGTCACGTTTGTTCGTTTGTATTTTTGTACCGACGAACACACTAAAGACGTTTCTTCAGTTTGTTGAGGGTAGTACAACACACATCGTTGTACCGTGAGGGAGAACGTCAGAGTAAGCCCTTCAGAGTCCCAGTAGAATGTCGCCACGACTTTACCAGCTGAAGGTGTGGCTTTGAACTTTGTCCTCTGCGGAGAGGTAGGGTGGGCCATTTCATTTCGTACGTCGCCCCTTTAATACGACCTTGAACAATTCATACCACCACTATTATCAGGACGGGAAACTGGATGGCGAATCATGGCTGGTAGTCATACTTTGATTTACACATACTTAATATATTCACATAAGGTTCCTGCAGCAGTTCCTTCATATAAGTTCTTATTGAAACATGACAGTTATCAGAACCCAACAAGTATAACCATAAAATGCATATGAAATCAGTTAAGAAACAACTAGCAAACACAGTATTGCCGTGGCTTCACGACTCTTAACAAAAGCTTACAACTGACAGTACAGTTCCCATCAGAGTGGGGCAGCCACTTAATTGCATTTGATTACTACACGGCCCAAACAACACTTAAAACTCACGTGGTTAACCACAATTCAATAGGACATGGATATATAAAAGAAGAAAGAAAGATTGTCATGAAATAAACGCAGATTACACTTTACGTGATTACACACAATAACTTAAATAGAGATGTGACATCGACTCAACAAGCACTATGGACTGTCTATTACTACCGAAACAGATCACTGCAATTAGCCCAAAATCGATGGAGAGAATTTAATTACTTTATAAAAGATGGCTCCGAGCACTATGGGACTTAACTTCTAAGGTCATCAGTCCCCTAGTACTTAAACCTAACTAACCTAAGGACATCACACACATCCATGCCCGAGGCATGGCGGTCGCGCGGTTCCAGACTGTAACGCCTAGAATCGCTCGGCCACCCCGGTCGGCAATTAATTTATACCTGCTCTGTTTGCTAACGTTTACTTAGCTGCCGGTCTATCTTTACGTAACCCCCCCAAAAAAACAGTTGTTTAAACATCATAAAATCATAATCAAATTAAAAAACGCGTTTCACCCCCCTTGGCTGAAAGGAAAGATGTACTAAATTTTTGGTACGGAGTGTTTGCCCAAAGCAATATAGCCGTGGCAGGGTTACGTAAACACAGCAAGACTTAGCCTGCGAGTTACACCTCACTCCCCGCCAAGGCGTTGGCACTTACAGCAGCTTTTGACAAACACAGGACAATTGCAACTCTCTGAAACACACACAAAAATACAGGGCAGAATCCTTGCACCAGACATACGTGCATCAATCTACAAAATCTTCCGTCCACAGCAATCACTGACCTTTAAATTGAAACCATTTAAGGACGGTTCACCGATAATAGTAATATCACTTAGGTGCTGTTTTCAACCACTTAATACCCTTAATAATCAATTAGAGAACAACCAGTACAGTTATAACTAATACTTAGCTATGAAGCCAACATTTAACCAGCTCACACGGAGCTCATCCACATACTTCTCGATTAACGGCTGTGTAAATTCCACTATTATCTAGCGAGTGAAACGCCTCTTAACACGTCGCTCAGCCACATACACTAACGGCCAACTTCCTTGATGTTTGCACACAGCACAACTCAGAGTCTCAAGCAGCTTAACCACTTCACTTCAGGGACCTTTCCCTTCATAGAAATCACGAAACTTGGATCTCCGAGTTGTCCCAAAACACAGACTTGCCGATAAATACAACTCCGCAGCATATCACGCTGATAGGGCACATCCCAATAGAATGTCCAACACTAGCAGCTGAACGGAAATAAAGCCATTTTGATCCTCCAAAATGAAATCTTGTCTGTAAGCTAAGTGAAAGGTGTGAATGTGTTCAGATCGGAATGGCACAGCTGTTGCTGACGCAGCCATACTGCACGCACGAGTAGTACAGACATCATCGCCCCCTTCTGTGCCTAACTGCAAGTCCGCTTGTGGCCCCAGGTGGAGAGGGCCACCAGAGGCGTCCAAGTGCAAAATCTGTATTCAAGGTGTATCACGATCAGTAGTGAAAACTGACACTAGTGAAAGCAAACGAGAATAACGGCAAAACTATTTTAGTAAACATGAGTCGTTTGGGTACGAGCCACCACTGATTTCAATAGTAACTAAAACCTATGCTGGTCCTATACTTGGTCTCTCTAGGACGTGTCTTTAGCACATCTACGAACTCAGTTCAATCCTCGTAAATCGTCAATCGTGATCACAGTTCAAAATACTGTCATACACTCCTGGAAATTGAAATAAGAACACCGTGAATTCATTGTCCCAGGAAGGGGAAACTTTATTGACACATTCCTGGGGTCAGATACATCACATGATCACACTGACAGAACCACAGGCACATAGACACAACCAACAGAGCATGCACAATGTCGGCACTAGTACAGTGTATATCCACCTTTCGCAGCAATGCAGCCTGCTATTCTCCCATGGAGACGGTCGTAGAGATGCTGGATGTAGTCCTGTGGAACGGCTTGCCATGCCATTTCCACCTGGCGCCTCAGTTGGACCAGCGTTCGTGCTGGACGTGCAGACCGCGTGAGACGACGCTTCATCCAGTCCCAAACATGCTCAATGGGGGACAGATCCGGAGATCTTGCTGGCCAGGGTAGTTGACTTACACCTTCTAGAGCACGTTGGGTGGCACGGGATACATGCGGACGTGCATTGTCCTGTTGGAACAGCAAGTTCCCTTGCCGGTCTAGGAATGGAAGAACGATGGGTTCGATGACGGTTTGGATGTACCGTGCACTATTCAGTGTCCCCTCGACGATCACCAGTGGTGTACGGCCAGTGTAGGAGATCGCTCCCCACACCATGATGCCGGGTGGTGGCCCTGTGTGCCTCGGTCGTATGCAGTCCTGATTGTAGCGCTCACCTGCACGGCGCCAAACACGCATACGACCATCATTGGCACCAAGGTAGAAGCGACTCTCATCGCTGAAGACGACACGTCTCCATTCGTCCCTCCATTCACGCCTGTCGCGACACCACTGGAGGCGGGCTGCACGATGTTGTGGCGTGAGCGGAAGACGGCCTAACGGTGTGCGGGACCGTAGCCCAGCTTCATGGAGACGGTTGCGAATGGTCCTCGCCGATACCCCAGGAGCAACAGTGTCCCTAATTTGCTGGGAAGTGGCGGTGCGGTCCCCTACGGCACTGCGTAGGATCCTACGGTCTTGGCGTGCATCCGTGCGTCGCTGCGGTCCGGTCCCAGGTCGACGGGCACGTGCACCTTCCGCCGACCACTGTCGACAACATCGATGTACTGTGGAGACCACACGCCCCACGTGTTGAGCAATTCGGCGGTACGTCCACCCGGCCTCCCGCATGCCCACTATACGCCCTCGCTCAAAGTCCGTCAACTGCACATACGGTTCACGTCCACGCTGTCGCGGCATGCTACCAGTGTTAAAGACTGCGATGGAGCTCCGTATGCCACGGCAAACTGGCTGACACTGACGGTGGCGGTGCACAAATGCTGCGCAGCTAGCGCCATTCGACGGCCAACACCGCGGTTCCTGGTGTGTCCGCTGTGCCGTGCGTGTGATCATTGCTTGTACAGCCCTCTCGCAGTGTCCGGAGCAAGTATGGTGGGTCTGACACACCGGTGTCAATGTGTTCTTTTTTCCATTTCCAGGAGTGTATTTAAACCTAAGTAACCTAGGGACATCACACACATCCATGCCCGAGGCAGGATTCGAACCTGCGACCGTAGCGGTCGCGCGGTTCCAGACTGAAGCGCCTAGTATCGCTCGGCCACTCCGGTCGGCTATTGGCTCTAATTTCTCGAATTTTCTCCTTGGAGTCATTAAGCGAGACGTATGTGGGGGAAAGTAATATGTTGTCCGACTCTTCCTGGAAAGTGCTCACTCGAAATTTCAGTACTAAATATCTCCGTGATGAACAACGCCTCTCTTGTAACGTCTGCCAAACGAATTTGTTGAGCATCCCGTAACGCTGTCGTGCCGCTCTTCGTGGTATCTTCTCTATTTCTTCTGTCAGTCCTACCTGGTGGGAGTCCCAGACAGGTGAACAATATTCAAGCCACTTCCTTCGTGGATGAGTTACTTTTCCTTGAGATTTTTGCTATGAATCTGAGCCTGGAATCAGGTTTTCCCACTGTTTGTTTTACGTGGTCATTCCATTCTGGATTGCTGCTCCTAGATACTGTTTCCAGCGGTTAGTCATCAACAGTGTACCTGCACAGTAGTGGATTCCTTTTCTTATGATGCACAATATGTTACATTTATTTATGTTCAGCGTCAACTGGCAGAACCTGCATGATTCATGAATGCTCTGTAGATCATTCTGCGTTGCTTCTTTGTTATAGGTAACCGCATCATTTGCGAACAGGCTTAGAGAGCATCCGACGCTTTCTACTAGATCACTTACATTATACTGTAAACAGTAACGGCCCTATCACCCTTCCTTGGGGTGCTCCGGGAATTACCTTTATACCTGTCAAACTTGTTCCGTTAAGAACGACGAGTTCCGTTTGCAAGGAAGTCTTGAATCCACTCGCAGTCTTCTCTGATAGCCGACAAGCTGGTATTTTTTTTCACTGTACTTCAGTGCGGAACTGTGTCAAATGCCCTGCTGAAGTTAAGGAACACGGAATCAGTCTGAGCGCCAGTGTCTACGACGCTGTGTATCTCACGGAAGAACAGAGCGAGCTGTTTCGCTGGATCTCTGTTTGTGAAGTCCGTCTTGAATTTGATAGAGGAGAAACTTCAACTGAAGAAACTAGGAACTGAAATTAGACACATTTTGGACCTTATTGCTAAATAAACAAAGGAACGCTAATTCGTGTGCTGTGCTACTTCCCAGACACACGGCAACGCCAATCCGTGATCTTAGCAAACGGTCGAATGACGTCACAACCCGACCGTTGTAGGGTAACTGATACGCAGTTAACTAGTCTCGCCTTTCAGAACTTGTTCGAGTTATTCTTTTGATTTGTTTCATATTAGCATCTGTGCAGGACTCATACAACCATCATCATACATATAGGTTTTAAGACGATGAAGAGCAACGTACACATTGAATGTAATACAATGAACATCGTCATAAACTTAAAATTATAGTCGAATCATATTAAAAGTTGAACTGCTCTTTCAACAGCTATATAAGGTGATGTATTCTCAACTCTTTGAAACAGAGAACATGTCTGCAAATAGCAACCGATAGCGATCAGATGTTGGAATAGGTGAATTGTTGCGTAGTATCTGTTCGTGCAGCCAAAAAAGATGTGATTGACATCCTGTCCTTCAGCACAGTAGAGCAATTTGGATGCGATTAGACCAATATGTTGTAGATGCTTTCCGTAACAACCATGGTTGACTTTAAAGCCCTTATCGTGTCCATGAGTCTTCTGGAATATCGATGTTTCTCGTGACAAGTTAGGAATCAGCACCAGTCTCACTTTGGCATAGTGTTCAGTCTTTGTAAGTGGAGTTCTATTTCCATTATATGTTTTTTTCTGATTATTGATTTAGTAATGTTTAAAAGATCTGTAGCTGGTAATTCCGTGAGTCGCCTCCCTCCGTCATAGATTGCTACTGTTTCACTGCCAAGAATGCACAGTGTGCTGTTACCTACAACATGGTAACTTCCTATTTGTGATCCATAACAGCAGATTCATGACATGTGCTACTGGATGGTTAGATCGTCCGCTGCTCAGGTATCTAAATAGTTCCCGCACTGATCTGGATTCAGAAAGAATAACGAACTCAGAAACCAAGTGCTTCTCAGCGTACAGAAGATCTCGAAGAAAGGCCGAAAGCTCGGCAGTCATAATTATTAGTTCCTTAGGTAGCTTGAATTTCATTGCAATGTGACAGGTGCTATCGCAGTAACCACAACCACACCATCATTCTTTGGAGCGTCGCTGTAGATAAACATTGTGTTGTTATGTTTGGCGAGGTAGTCCTTCAAAACTCAATTATCTGAATAAACGCAGTTAAAGTCCAGGTCGAATACAACTTGTGGTTCCAATACAATGTTACGGTAATCTGCTTCAGAGCAGAACAATCGTTGCGCAGAGACGCTTTGTTTGAGAAATGCACTAGTGTCCTTGTATTTTTGAAAAAAGAGACAGCATTGGTCGTATATTTTTTTTATACTATTGCAAAATCGATTTTCTGTCACTGAGTGACCATCTTCAGTGCTATATTGTATAACTTAAATTGGGATGCACTGTTGTCACTATGCTTACGGCGATCACATAGACTCTATGTGATCACCGTAAGCATAGTGACAACAGTGCATCCCAATTTAAGTTATACAATATAGCACTGAAGATGGTCACTCAGTGACAGAAAATCGATTTTGCAATAGTATAAAAAAATATATATATATACGACCAATGCTGTCTCTTTTTTCAAGTATACCTGTTATCTGGTCGTTGTGCACAAGACAACATGGAGTCGCCAATCAATAAAATTTTGTCCTTGTATTTGGCATCAAGAGGAGGAAGACATTTCTGGTGGCTTTATCTCGACGTATAACACAACCCCGTTACGCTATACATGTCTTGCAATATCAGGACTAATGCGTACTCGGGTACTCGCGACGATCATGTTGGAGATCCTCATTTGCTTCAATTAAAACAGCGTTAGTCGAGGTTGACAGCACTGCCCCCAGGCATACTCTAAGTGCTTTTTACTGCCATTTGTCCAATCGTCTTAGACCTGTGTCCGGAGCTCACTCCAAAACAAAGACAAGCATAATTCAAGTACGGACCTATCAAAGTACCATACAGCATCCGCTCCCCTCATAACCGTGATGACTGTAAGACATTAGTGGACTTTTCGCAGTTTGCGGCACTTCTTGTAGTATTTGTCGTCCGCCGGCCGGTGTGGCCGTGCGGTTCTAGGCGCTTCAGTCTGGAACCGCGTGACCGCTACGGTCGCAGTTTCGAATCCTGTCTCGGGCATGGATGTGTGTGATGTCGTTAGGTTAGTTAGGTTTAAGTAGTTCTAAGTTCTAGGGGACTGATGACCTGAGAAGTTAAGTCTCATAGTGCTCAGAGCCATTTGAACCATTTTTTTATTTGTCGTCCACCGAAGTTTGGCTCGTCATGGAGTCCAAGATATTTGAATACTGTTTTGATTGGTGGTTTGTACGGCCAAGCTTCAATGACTCCGCGGGAGGAACCCTGTGTCTGGTGAAGACTAAAACTGAAGACCTGCTAGATGACACATCGAAACCATTCGTCGCCATATACGTATGTAGTGTAAATACTGCTTGATCATTCTTTTGCAAGCCACCAGGAAGGGCTACACGCGCTGAATACATACACAGGTCATCAGCATGCTGTAAATTGTTACATTTTGTAGCATAATACCGACTAGGTCCAACGTCAACATATGGAAAGCAGGAGAGAGACATCTGATACCTGGAGTAGCCCTGCGCTTGTCATCCTTGGCCCCGCATAGCTATTTCCACTTCTTATTACGAGTGATCGATGGGAAATTAAGCAGATAAGTTTGCTAGCCGAGCTACCGGGAATATTCTGCCTCCGCAATTTGGCAGCAAGCATCGATAAGTTAACATTATTATGCACGTTGTTTTGTGAGTAAAAACAGGAATGACATAGCCATTGTGGATAAGACTTACCTGGATAACAATTATTAATTTTATTAGTGTTTCTTTCATGCTATGTACTATCCGTAAACCAAAATTTGTTTTTGGGATCAAGTTTTGGTGCTCATAATACTATTCAAGTCTATGTTTCAACATCCTCCCTAGCACCTCTTCTGTGCACAAGTCAATTGCGTTATTGTCTTATGCGATGTTGTTTGAGTAGACCGTTTACTGTGTTGTCCTATCGTGATTATTCGTGATGTCTTCAATTCTATGACAAATTCTTTCGTTTCATGTATTACGATAATTACTACAAAGATGAGCCCTTCCTTTCTGTACTAAAAGATGAGGACAGCGCGAGGAGAGAGTATAGACATCCTGTTAGGCAGAGTGAAAATCGAGCCGAGGTAAACATAAACAGAATGAGTGTACAGAGAGGAAGCGGATACCGAAGTCGATCACGAGGGAGAGGCCGGACATATGATAATCGGGTCAGTGACTGAGGTCAGTATGGCTGCCAGGAGATGACGCAAACAGCTGGTGGAGGACGTCAGTTAGCAGTCACGTTCCTCGACAGGAAAACTGCTAAGAGTCTACAAGAAGGCTGGCGCTTGTAGACAACAACACTACCAGTTGAACCCGCTGGCGAAACCATATGTAAGAACGGCACCAGTACAACCACCTAGTATTAATGTAGTCACTAAGAAAGAAGGGGAGAATAACTGGGAGCAGCAAGAGGCAAGAGAATTACCCAATGTAGAGCTAAGGGAGCACAATAGTAATAACACCTGTAATAAGAACACATATGTAGAAGTATAAGTACTAATAATGTTTTGAATCAGGAGGTGGAGGTAAATCTACACGGCGAAACAGAGGAGGAGGACCGGAAACTGAAACTGAAACTTCCTGACAGATTAAAACTGTGTGCCGGACCGAGACTCGATCTCAGGACCTTTGCCTTTAGCGGGCAAGCGCTCTACCAACTGAGCTATCCAAGCACGACTCACGACCCGTCCTCACAGCTTCAATTCTGCCAGAACCTCGCCACTGGGAAATTTTCAAATATTATTAGAAAACTTCGTGTCATTACTGTGCCACTAAAGAAATCAAATAACTGCTTTTACACATTTTAATATCAGTTTCCCAAAAGATAGATGTAAAGGTAGCAATTTGGAAATGTTACTTATAAACTGAGTTTTGTTATTAATTTTTCCCACCAAAGTAACAGTAAAGAAGTACATTCACAGAGGAGGAACTGTCTGACAGTTGTGGAATCAATAATGGAGCAGGGGTCGAAGGGATGCTTGATACATTATTTGAAGTAATTGAGAGTAGTGAAGAGGAGGAGGAAAAGGAAGAAGAGGAGGAAATATATAATGCTGACGACACCTGGTATAGGGTCACAGAAACCGAGGTAAACACAGAAAGGGAAACACTAGATTAGATTAGATTAGATTAGATTAGATTAGATTAATACTAGTTCCATGGATCATGAATACGATATTTCGTAATGATGTGGAACGAGTCGAATTTTCCAATACATGACATAATTAGGTTAATTTAACAACATACTTAAGTTAATATAACAACTTTATTTTTTGTGTTTTTTGTTTTTCTTTATTTTTTATTTTTATTTTTTTAATATTTTTTTATTTTTTTTCTTAATTTATATCTAAAAATTCCTCTATGGAGTAGAAGGAGTTGTCATTCAGAAATTCTTTTAATTTCTTCTTAAATACTTGTTGGTTATCTGTCAGACTTTTGATACTATTTGGTAAGTGACCAAAGACTTTAGTGCCAGTATAATTCACCCCTTTCTGTGCCAAAGTTAGATTTAATCTTGAATAGTGAAGATCATCCTTTCTCCTAGTATTGTAGTTATGCACACTGCTATTACTTTTGAATTGGGTTTGGTTGTTAATAACAAATTTCATAAGAGAGTATATATACTGAGAAGCTACTGTGAATATCCCTAGATCCTTAAATAAATGTCTGCAGGATGATCTTGGGTGGACTCCAGCTATTATTCTGATTACACGCTTTTGTGCAATAAATACTTTATTCCTCAGTGATGAATTACCCCAAAATATGATGCCATATGAAAGCAATGAGTGAAAATAGGCGTAGTAAGCTAATTTACTAAGATGTTTATCACCAAAATTTGCAATGACCCTTATTGCATAAGTAGCTGAACTCAAACGTTTCAGCAGATCATCAATGTGTTTCTTCCAATTTAATCTCTCATCAATGGACACACCTAAAAATTTGGAATATTCTACCTTAGCTATATGCTTCTGATTAAGGTCTATATTTATTAATGGCGTCATACCATTCACTGTACGGAACTGTATGTACTGTGTCTTATCAAAATTCAGTGAGAGTCCGTTTACAAGGAACCACTTAGTAATTTTCTGAAAGACAGTATTGACAATTTCATCGGTTAATTCTTGTTTGTCAGGTGTGATTACTATACTTGTATCATCAGCAAAGAGAACTAACTTTGCCTCTTCATGAATATAGAATGGCAAGTCATTAATATATAATAAGAACAACAAAGGACCCAAGACTGACCCTTGTGGAACCCCATTCTTGATAGTTCCCCAGTTTGAGGAATGTGCTGATCTTTGCATGTTACGAGAACTACTTATTTCAACTTTCTGCACTCTTCCAGTTAGGTACGAATTAAACCATTTGTGCACTGTCCCACTCATGCCACAATACTTGAGCTTGTCTAGCAGAATTTCATGATTTACACAATCAAAAGCCTTTGAGAGATCACAAAAAATCCCAATGGGTGGTGTTCGGTTATTCAGATCATTCAAAATTTTACTGGTGAAAGCATATATGGCATTTTCTGTTGAAAAACCTTTCTGAAAACCAAACTGACATTTTGTTAGTACTTCATTTTTACAGATATGTGAAGCTACTCTTGAATACATTACTTTCTCAAAAATTTTGGATAAAGCTGTTAGAAGGGAGATTGGACGGTAATTGTTGACATCAGATCTATCCCCCTTTTTATGCAAAGGTATAACAATAGCATATTTCAGTCTATCAGGGAAAATGCCCTGTTCCAGAGAGCTATTACACAGGTGGCGAGAATCTTACTTATCTGTTGAGAACAAGCTTTTAGTATTTTGCTGGAAATGCCATCAATTCCATGTGAGTTTTTGCTTTTAAGCAAGTTTATTATTTTCCTAATTTCAAAGGGAGAAGTGGGTGAGATTTCAATTGTATCAAATTGCATAGGTATGGCCTCTTCCATTAACAGCCTAGCATCTTCTAATGAACACCTGGATCCTACTATATCCACAACATTTAGAAAATGATTATTAAAAATATTTTCAACTTCTGACTTTTTGTTCGTAAAGTTTTCATTCAATTTGATGGTAATACTGTCTTCCTCTGCTCTTGGTTGACCTGTTTCTCTTTTAATAATATTCCAAATTGTTTTAATTTTATTATCAGAGTTGCTGATTTCAGACATGATACACATACTCCTGGATTTTTTAATAACTTTTCTTAATATAACACAGTAGTTTTTATAATTTTTGATAGTTTCTGGGTCACTACTCTTTCTTGCTGTCAGATACATTTCCCTTTTGCGGTTACAAGATATTTTTATACCCTTAGTAAGCCATGGTTTCTTACAAGGTTTCTTACGAGTATATTTAACTATTTTCTTGGGGAAGCAGTTTTCAAATGCATTTACAAAAATGTCATGAAATAAATTATATTTTAAATTGGCATCAGGTTCACGGTACACCTCATCCCAGTCTAACTGCTGTAGGCTTTCCCTGAAATTTGCAATTGTTAAATCGTTGACTGAACGTACCACTTTGGAGGACTGTTTAGTATTGCTGAATGGAGCTATGTCATATATTGTAACTAGCTGTGCACCATGATCAGAAAGACCATTCTCAACAGGCTGAGCATTTATCTGGTTAAACTTATCTTGGTCTATAAAGAAGTTATCTATCAGTGAGCTGCTATCCTTTACCACCCGAGTAGGAAAATCAATAACGGGTGTCAAATTGAAAGATGTTTCAGTTTAGCGATAGTGTGCAGACTGGCAGGAGATGCCACTAGTTGTAATAATATTAAGCATGAGGAAGACCCAGTAAACATAAATATGATAACCACACAGAACATAGGTTTTAGCAGAAGGGAAACAGTGCAGGATTTATTAGATGAGGTAGAACCTGCAAATAATAGAGATTTTTGATGAAAATGTAAAGTGTTTGATTGATACAGGATCAGAGGTGTGTGCTGTGTCCCAAAATTTTGTTAATGAACTCCCAGTATATAAGCAAGTAGTAAGGATGCCAGTAAGTGGCCTAAATATAATTGTAGCAACGGGAAAAAACCAAAAAGGTGGTGAAGCAAGAAATATTTCTACCCACAGTGGTAAAGGAGGTAGCAATTAAGCAGAATTTCTTAGTAATTAGTGGACTAAGTGTTGATATGCTGGTGGGTGCCGATTTTCTTAGTAAACAAGAAGGACGGGTAAATTTCAGGACCAATGACGTAATGATAAGAATTAATGGTAACCTTATCACTATACCATTCATAGGTAAGAGACCAAGTGAGGATGAAGAACTAAATGACTTGCCAATCCTTATTTGCAGGACAATAAAACTAATGGAAGGCTATATTGAGTATGGTGGAAGTGAAGAAGTGGATCCGTCTGAGCTTGATAGTGTCAGAGCTATTATCAATGATAAATTGCTAGAAATAAGTGACCTAGATGAGGGGCAAAGAAATGACATAAGACAAATTTTGACTAAGCGTATAGGAGTATTTTCTGATCAGCCAGGTCTAGTTAAAGATTACGAGTGTTTTTTGAGACTGAAAAAGGATGCCCATTTTTTCAAAAAACCGTTTGCAGTTCCTGAAGTGCACAAGGAAGCAGTACGTGACCTGATTCAGAATATGCCAGAGTGGGGGATCATTGAAAGAGCAATAAGTGTTTATAACAACCCGCTGGTTATAGTACCAAAGAAGGATAGCTTGATCAGATTAGTATTAAATGCTAGAGCCTTGAATAAGATAGTATTACCTGAGAGTGAGAGACCTGAAAATATAGAAGAACTGTTACAGAAGTTTAAAGGGGCAAAATTCTTCACATCCATGGATGTAACCTGTGGTTACTGGAATTTTCCTTTATTCAACGAATCAAGAAGGTATACGGCGTTTCTATTTGAAAGTAGATGTTATCAATATAAGGTGGTGCCGTTTGGCCTAAATATAAGTGTATGTGCATTTGTAAGAGCTATGTCACAGGTCTTAGGGGACCAATTGTTAAGAAGAGTACCTGTGTATGTAGATGACGTTTTAATATCGATCCATACTTGGGAAAAACATTGTTTATTGCTAGATGAGGTATTTAAAGCAATTAAAATGGGGGGAATGAAGTTAAAGTTAGATAAGACAGTATTTGTCAAGAAGGAGATCAAATTCTTGGGGCATGTAGTAAGTGGAGAAGGTATCATGCCTGATCCAGAGAAAATTAAAGCTATCCGAGACTATGCTGCACCAGCAACACGCAAAGCACTGAAGAGGATGTTTGGTCTGTTTGGTTTTTACAGAAAATTTGTGTCTGGTCAATTGTTTAATGCACCTTGCTTAAGAGAACTGTTAAAGAAAAATGCAGCATATAAGTGAACTATTGAATGTCAGAAGGCGTTCGAAGATCTAAAAGAAGCCTTAGTTAATAGTCAAGTTTTAAACCACCCAGATTTTTCAAAACCGTTCTGTCTTGGATCTGATGCCTGTGGATATGGATTAGGAGTTGAACTGTTTCAGATTGAGAAAGAAGGAGAAGAAGACGTACTCAAAACCATTGCTTTTGCAAGTAGGTCCCTTCAACATGCAGAAAAGAACTTCAGTATATCCGAATTAGAAGCTTTAGCTGTAATTTTTGGCTTACAAAAATTCGAGAAGTATCTTTTAGGACATGAGATTTTAATTTTCACCGACCATAGTGCACACACCTATCTATATACCTGTCAACTTAAGCATGGCAAATTAAGGAGATGGTCCCTGTATCTACAACAGTTTAAGTATAAGATGATCTATATTAAGGGTTGGGAGAACATCGTGGTGGACACCTTATCAAGAAGTGTAAAAGGCAACGGACAGGGAGTGTACTCCATCTGTAATAGAGAATGTAATGAAGTGTTGTTGGCAGTTATGCAGTTGCAGGATGAAGGCTCGATCAAACGTATTTGTAAGAATCTGCGGAGGGAACAAAACCAAGACGACAATATCAAACTAGTAAAAAGCAGAATAGGTTATCCTGATTTTCCAAAACTATCTGTATACTATAAGGTGCATAAAGATGTCTTATTTAGGCGTAGGAAAAATACGGAGGAGAACTGGAAAATTTGTTTTCCGGAACAGCATGTAGATGCATTAATTGACTATATACACCGTAAGTACGGACACTACGGAGCGAGTAAATGCATAGCTAATTTGAGTGAAGTGGTGATATTTAACAACATGTGAAGAAGGGGGTTCAACAGCGGTTACAATCATGAGATCGGTGTCAGAAAGTCAGAGCCAACAATAAAATTATTCAAGGTGAGCTGTATTCTGTAGAGCCACAGAATTGATTGGATTTGGTAGCAGAGGTCATTAACCATCTTAAACATGATGTCACCGGATTTGCACCTGAAGAACTAATGTGTGGAATTAGGCCAAATAACATCTTGTTTGATCTTGTAGAATTCCCTAGTCTTACTGATTTAGGTATGTAAGAAAAGAAAAAACTAGCACATGCTACTATAAGGAAGAAGGCACTGGAAAGAAAGAGGAGACACGTTGCTAGAACTAATCCTACTAGCTTCCAAATAGGTGATCTAGCTATAATAAACACCAAGGAGAAATCAAAAAAGCTTACCTCGGAAACCAAAAAGTTTACTGACGAGTATGTGAGTCCAATTAGCATAATAGAGAAACCTCACCCTAATGCTTACCGATTGGAATTTGTAAAGTCTCATAAGCTGCTAGGCTTAAGAAATATTATTGATCTAAAGAGATATCTACAAAAAAGAGACGTAGCCAGGAGTAAGCAAAAACCTCAGAGGACTTTGCACACTTTGCAAGGCTAAGCGTTTGACGAACACTAGGACTCGAGTTAATGGCAATGTTACTTAATTTTCATTTCGTGTTGTCATTCTTCCTCTTCATCATTCACAACTTTTGACTGTATCTTTCCTTCTTCACTATGCTAGTATTAAGTAAGAGAGCTAAGTGCTGTGGAAACACCAGAATGTTGTTATTGTAAGAAGAAACGAAAAGTATTTACAGAACAGCGAGGCTGGCGGTAAGACAATGGTAATACTGTCCAGGAAGAGATGAATTATTTACGTAAATTTAGACATGGAGCTACTGGTTACCCTCAGGAGGGGTTCTATTTCGTGTAAGGAAGTATTTACAAAGCAGCATGGCTGACTGTAAGACAGTGGTAATGAATAAACAAATGAGTGAGCGGCAAGGAATTGCCTGCTAATTGTAGTAAACAAAGAGATGTAATGTGGTTAAACAAAAGGGATCAAAAATAGAAACAGGTGGAAGTGCAAGCAAGAGGCATAAGAAAGGACCTGAAGTAACCAAGAATAGATATGTACATAATTAACCTTCACTAATCTGAGTGACTGTGGTATGGATATGACTATGTAATAAATATTGAATGTGACTGGTGGAAACTGACGTTGTAGTTGTGAGACATCGAAGCTGAGCAGTAAACGAGCTAGTTTGTGAAACCTGATGTGGATGTTATTGTAACAGAGCAGCAAAAGGCTGGCTTGACACACCCTAAGTGGACTTAAGTAAATAGTAAAATGTATCTGAATCTAACATGTTGAAGTGCTACAAAAGTCGGCAGAACTATTTTCAAGATTAATGCTTTTAATAAGTGTTTTGTATATAAGTGTTTTCAGCTTTTGTTTTTCTTGTATATATAGAGTATAAATAAGTGTGTTTCAAAACCACACGGTTGATTGGAAGATGGTTTTAGTAATTGGTTATGATGATGACTCTTACGAGGTTCACGGTAGTTGGCAAGAACTAAAGTTGTGGAGAAGATGTTGAAGGCACAGAGGTTGCAATGATTCACAGTGGATTCATTAATAATTTGTATTTCTATGTGTATTATATTTAAGTAGGTGTATATGTCAGGTTTACAGGACTACAGGAGAGGGCCTGGAAAAAAAATTGTTTAATTAATAATATTGTGTTTTTTTTAAGGTAACGTGTTATGCAGGATTGGAGAGCCACAAGCATTGGCTGGAATTTGATGTTTATTTGTGTAATGATTTTCAGAAGTAATTTGAATATAAAATTGTAACAGTTACTTGTTTGATTGATCGCAGTGAGGTTTTGAAGAAAAGATTAATAGTCAATGTGCCACTTTGGTACTGCTTGATGGGAAGTTAGTTCACTTTTTGCAGAAAAGATTATGAGTAAATGTAAATATTAAAAATATTATTCAGAAAAAGTCATTGTAAGAAGGATTAAAAGAATTTTGAGATGTATATTCATGTTAGGTTAAGAAGTAGCAATTAAGGATGGAATCTGAAGCCAGATGAATTTTTCAGGTGCGCTGACACGATATAGCGATAGCACGAGACTCATAGAGACCTCGAAAGCAGGACTGATTTGGACAACGAGTGCTAGCAAAGTGAAAGGTGTAAGTGTTCATAGGTAGACGCTCCCCAAAGCGATGTTGTTGTTAGTGTGCTTGTGACGTAGAAAGAATAAAATGCTGTTACACAGACGCTCACCATAGAGATGTGTAAAGAAGAAAAAGCGATGTTATAAAATATAACGATTATAGGTGTTATTTCTTTTTCAGCAATTTGTAAAATTTTGTTAAGATTGTGTTTGTTTTTCTTTACATCGAATGACGATGTAATAAGTATGTTTAGAATTAATTGATTGAAGGTCATCAGCCCTAGATAATAATGAACGATGTATATACATAAATAAGAATGTCATACATTAATACTTAGGAAAGTTTAATTGAATTCGAGCTTGAAAGTATCGCATTAGCTAGGGTAAAAGCATTATAGAAAAATTTGTAAGAAACAAAAACATTTTAAGAGGTTAAAATTTTTTAGTTCCTCAGGAGGTATGAGGCGTCGCAGCTAGGGCGCGATCGCCAATTTGTCTATTAAAGCTTTCTTGCATGAATGTATGTGGGCTCCAGTGTAAGCAGTCAGAATCTTATACGATCAGCAACGGGCGAGCTATGTCCTGCAGACGTGCGCCATGACCATATGGCGTGACAGCAGCGTGCGAAAGTAGCGGTCAGGCGCTTACAGAGTAGTTACATTCTCTGGAACTATAAAAATTAATAACTGATCTAGAAATAGCCTGAGGAACTTCATATTAGTTACATAACCTTCTGTTGTGTAAAGGAACAATCTGTCAAAATCTGAAGTTAATAACTGTCATAATTTGGAAGTTACAAAATAAAATAAAAGTCAGTAAAAAATATAAGAATCCGACACTTAAAAAACTATATATATATATATATATATATATATATATATATATATATATATATATATATATATATATATATATAGTTCACCAACTGTGACTATTTCAAAAGATATGATAACATCTTCAGTGTTTAGATTCAAATTTGGAAAGTTCTCATGTTAGAAAACCTTTCGTAATTTTGGTGTAGTAATAACTTTAAGAATTTGAAGTAGATATTTATGTTTTGTGTTAGGGTGAGTGGAAAGAGAGTACTTGTGTCAGTGTATGTGGGACATTCGTCAATATTAAATTTTCAGTATGTAATTCTCTATAGGAACTTGCAAGTGTTCCAGCTATGTATCATGGGAACGAATCCACCAGTGGTTCCGCTATTAGTGGATGACGGGTGTCCAAGCATGTTTGAATATGTAAGAGACAGCCAGAACGTTCGCGACTATATAGTTAAATTCCAGACATAAAGTACAGCTTAAAGTTTATTTCATTTTATTTGTTTAACAAGAGAGTTCTAAGTTGCTTATTTTAATGTTTAAATGACGTCAATGAGCTGAGAGCAGTGGTTGGTTCTTGCTAGATTTTGGCGCGAGCCGCAACCTGAAAGTCAGTTCTGATTGGCCGTAATTCTGTACAGCCAATAACAAGTGAGACAGTTTGACACCTAACGCATGAGATAGAGGTGCTTGTAGAGGCAGAGAGAAGAAGGAAGTGGTGGACTAGCTTTCGAAGGAGCCGGTCATGTTGTAAGAGTCCGAACGCATTATGTGTAAAATGAAGTGATATTGTGACTTCCGCGTTTCGGTACAGTGATAAAGGTACTAGTGTTTACCATTAACTATTTGTGAAATTTTAAGAGTCGTGAGATATTTTGTTCTGGAGAAAATTGCGCGTGTAAACTTTGAACTAAAAGCGTGGTGGTACTAAGTAAAATCTTTTTGCTGTGTATTTATGGCGAGCAAAAACTTTATTTAAAGACAACCACTGAATGCCGAGTGCAAAAGTAAATAGCAGCTTATTGACTGTGTTACTCTCGTAAATGATTTCGGACTTGGACATGAAAAGTTCTGGCTGTTTGAGTGTGACGAGGACTGTGAAAAGGAACTTGAATGATTTGAACACATGTGGGCTGATGATCTTGCTTAATAACAATAAAAAAGATCCTAATGCAAGTTTAAGAGGACCTTTGAACTTAAAAATTTGAACAGCAACCCATTTAAGATTTATTATTTAGAGTTCACAAGGCTACTTTCAGCTTTTTGTACTTACAGCGGCCTCCGACGTGTAGTTATGAACTCTCAGTTTCTTCAACACTGCCTTTCTGAGATGTCTTAAGTAGCTGCAGTCAGGAGTTACGTGTCCAGATCTGCAGCGATATCGAGGTAGGTGTACAATTTATGTTGCAGAATCGCCGTCGATGTGCGAAAGAGCGCGTTACGTCGCAAGTTGTTTAAGCTCCCTATGTCTTTGTTAAGGTTGTTATAGTTTCTCCAAGCAGATTTCTCCTTATCTTTGAATAGTCGTTTTATTTTCGCCTGCAGCCTATTGAATTTTGTGTAATTTTCTTCCGAAGCGCGCCTGTTGTTTAGTTTTAGGGTGTCTCTCCGTTCCAGTGACGTATCAATGCATTACTCGTCCCTCGACAGTGGAACAACTGGTCTATTTTGTGGGATGAATATCGTTATAGCTTCTTCAATGCCAGCAATGAAATTCACGCAGTCTGTTCTTGTTTCTCCACGTTTGTGAAAACGTCTACATATTTTCCTAAAAATGGTTCAAATGGCTCTGAGCACTATGGGACTTAACATCTATGGTCATCAGTCCCCTAGAACTTAGAACTACTTAAACCTAACTAACCTAAGGACAGCACACAACACCCAGTCATCACGAGGCAGAGAAAATCCCTGACCCCGCCGGGAATCGAACCCGGGAACACGGGCGTGGGAAGCGAGAACGCTACCGCACGACCACGAGCTGCGGACTATTTTCCTAAAGCTTTGTTGTGTAATTGTTCCAGTTTGCTTACCACACGTTCCACGTGTAAACTGGCCATACGACACTTTGTATCGCCGCTGCGTCACAACTAAAAACTGTTGATATATAATCGGATCCAGGGGGTTCTGTGATGTGTGCCACGACGTTTCGCTAATTCATCCACTTTTCTTGACTTTCTTAACATACACTTCGATTTGGAGTACTGGATAATGACTTTTCATGACAGTCATTATTTCTTTTTCTGACAATTTAGTAATAACGTCCTTATTCTCTATCGTCTGGTATGAAAAGCTGGTATCTATGTTTGAAGAACCTCATGTGCAAAAAAACAGCTTCTTGCCGTATTATTAGCAGCTGCCGCAATATTTAATTCGATTTCAACATAGCTACGGCCAAATGACGTAATCTGTGTAAAACGGTTACAGATCACGAACTCAGCTTATATGTCAGCCGACCTATAGCCATCGTATATGATATCCCATTGTATCTCTCTTCCTGCACGCTTTCAACGAATGCAATGTAAGGGCCAACGTCATACCGTTCGTAGAAATTTTGTGCAGTGCTTATTTCCTTTTTATGGTGAAGCTGTTGTTTTTCGGTGATGATTGTAGCCGTCACTATGCACTATGCTCGTTGTCTGTTGTTAAGCTGCCTCAGGACCATCTGCCACAAGGCAGAGTTTATCGTCAATGTAAATAGCGTTGGAACCCCCCTTCCAATGGTGATAATGACAAACAATTGCCAGTGTTCGGCGGTTTCGCGCAATCACCATACTGGTTACCATCCATCCCGCACCCGTGGCATGGTGCACAGACAAAAATGGCTAATACAATGTTACGTTTATCACCAGGAAACCGAAATAATACCCCAAAAACAAATAAACCTGATGAGCGAATTTCGATTGTGACTTCCGCCAAACAGTCGTTGCTAAAAAAATTATCTGCGACTTTATAGCTGCTGAGAATATCTCCCGCAGTAGGAGGCGAAACTTAAGCCCAGAATAATGCCTTAGGCCACGGTCTAAAACCCATAAAATAGAAATAGACGAAGATGTAACTTTTTCTAGTGTGTGCCATATCCGGTCTCGGCTGTTATGAAGACGTGATTCTATTTTTCGTCGCATAACGTGCAGCTAGTAAGCATCCTCATGAAAATATTAAACGCGCCTGTCTAGAGACCCCTTACCTTACTACCCATCACCTCGGTTCCGAGAGTTCCGGGACCTGTACAGAAAATTGGAATAGAGATCAACATAAACATCATTTCCGCCCTTTTTACTGCTCATGAAAACCACACATTGCATGTTGCATCACCATACAGCGAGACCTTAAGAGGTAATGGTACAGATTTCTGTAGACACCAGTACCTCCAATACCCAGTAGCACGTTCTCTTGCATTGATGCATGCCTGTATTCGTCGTGGCATGCTATCCACAAGTTCATCAAGGCACTGTTGGTCCTGATTTTCCCACTCCTTAACGACCATTCGTCGTAGATCTTTCAGAGTGCTTTGTGGGTCAAGTCGTCCATAAACAGCCTTTTTCAATCTATCCGAGGCACGTTCGATAGGGTTTATGTCTGTAGGACAATGCTGGCCACTCTAGTCGAGCGATGTCGTTATCCTGAAGAAAGTCATTCACAAGATGTGCACTATGGGGGCGTGGCTTGTCGTCCATAAAGACGAATGCCACGCCAACATGCTGGCGATATGGTTGCACTATCGGTCGGAGGATAACATTCACGTATCGTACAACCGTTACGGCGCCTTCCTTGACCACCACCTGCGTACGTCCGGCCCACATATTACCATCACAACCTCCATCGTGTAACACTGGCTGGACAGTGTGTCTAAGGCGCTCAGACTGACCGGGTTGCCTCCAAACAAGTCTCCGACAATTGTCTGAAGGCATATGCGACACTTATCGGTGAAGAGAACGTGATGCCTTTACTGAGCGGTCAGTTCAGCATGTTGTTGGGCCCATCTGTGCCGCACTGCATGGTGTCGTGGTTGCAAAGGTGGACCTCGCCATGGATGTCGGGAGTGAATTTGCGCATTATGCAGCCTATTGCGCACAGTTTGAGTCGTAACACGACGTCCTGTGGCTGTACGACAAGCATTATTCAACATAGTGGCGTTGCTGTCAGGGTTCCTCCGAGCCATAATCCGTAGGTAGCGGTCATTCACTGCAGTATAGCCCTTGGGCGCCCTGAGCGAGGCATGTCATCGACAGTTCCTGTCTCTCTATATCTTGTCCATGTCCGAACAACATCGCTTTGGTTCGCTCCGAGATGCCTGGACTCTTCCCTTGTTGAGAGCCCTTCCTGACACAAAGTAACAATGTGGACGCGATCGAACCGCGGTATTGACCGTCTAGGCATGGTTGAACTACATACAACACGAGCCGTGTACCTCCTTCCTGGTGCAATGACTGGAACTGATCGACTGTCGGACCCCCTCCGTATAACAGGCGCTGCTCATGCCTGGTTGTTTACAGTTTTGGGCCGGTTTAATGACATCTCTAAACAGACAAAGGGACTGTCTCCGTAATACAATACCCACAGTTAACATCTGTCTTCAGGAGTTCTGGGAGCGGAGGTGATGCAAAACTTTTTTTGATGTGTGTATAATCCGAAGGCCTCTACCTCTCCGGCATCGCTTGGGACGGTTCCAGACCAGCCCTTACAACGGCAAGACGACAAGCTGCGTTCCCTTGGAAGCCTTTGGTCACATAATAGGCCAAGTCAGTAGTACATGAGGGTGACGTAGAACAGACCACAACCTTGTCGAATGCCAATTTTTAATTTGGAGGGTTTAACGCCCTGTCGACGATGATGTCATCAGAGACGGAGCACAAGCTCTTATTAGGGAAGAGTGGGGGAAGAACGCGGTGGTACCATTTTAAGGTGACTGCAGTGGTACTGGACGATAGCGATGTAGGGAAATTACGGGAATAAAAAATTCGGCATTTAATTTGAACTTCGAAGTTTAAAAATACATACAGCTTGTAGGAAAATTAAAGAGACCTTCGGAGAAACGAGGACCTCCTGTATCAATATTAAGAGCTCAGTTGTCAAGCCCATCTAGCCAAAGAATGGAAGGTTGAAAATTGGAAGGAATACTTAGAAGGCCTATACAACGGAAAGAAATCTGAAGCCAATATCACTGAAAGCGAAAAGGAAATAAATGAAGATGAGATTCGAGGTACGATACTACGAGAAGACTTTGACAGATCTACGAAAGACCTAAAGCGAAACAAGTTACATGGAGTAGACGGCATTCCTTCAGAATTACTAAGGTCCTTAGGAAAGGCATTCTTGACTAAACTATTCATTCGTGTACGCAAGATACAAGGGTTGAATAAAAATATGGAAACACCGCGAGAAAGGATGACTGCACATAAACGCAGATACTAGCAACGCTTGCAGGTTGCTCTGTTGTAGTTCACCTGTGGAGTGTCCTCTATACTTGGCAAGTGTCAGTCGTGCTCATGACAGAGTTAGGTGAACTGTAAGTGCATTATGTCGGGGCTAAGTGCATTCGAATGTGGACGAATTTTTGGTGCTCTTATGGTGTTCCCGTACCCAAATTAGACGAATTGTTTGGTGTTTCAAGAGGAACCATATTAAAGATTTATACTGCGTACAGAGAAAACGGAAAAACATCACCCGCTAAGTCACATGGCAGGTGAAATTGAGTATTGAGTAACCGTGAGAGACGCTCATTGAAGAGGACTGTGACCATGTAATATCCCTTTATATTCTACTAATTATTCCTGCGCAATTCTATGAGTGAATTACGTTTCCTACTTGACCATCTATATAATCGCAGAATCGACGCGCAAAGTAGTACAGTACTATTACTATTCCATGAGCGCATAATTGTTGTTGTTGTGGTCTTCAGTCCTGAGACTGGTTTGATGCAGCTCTCCATGCTACTCTATCCTGTGCAAGCTTCTTCATCTCCCAGTACCTACTGCAACCTACATCCTTCTGAATCTGCTTAGTGTATTCATCTCTTGGTCTCCCCCTACGATTTTTACCCTCCACGATGCCCTCCAATACTAAATTGGTGATCCCTTGATGCCTCAGAACATGTCCTACCAACCGATCCCTTCTTCTGGTCAAGTTGTGCCACAAACTCCTCTTCTCCCCAATCCTATTCAGTACCTCCTCATTAGTTATGTGATCTACCCATCTAATCTTCAGCATTCTTCTGTAGCACCACATTTCGAAAGCTTCTATTCTCTTCTTGTACAAACTATTTACCGTCCATGTTTCACTTCCATACATGGCTACAATCCATACAAATACTTTCAGAAATGACTTCCTGACACTTAAATCTATACTCCATGTTAACAAATTTCTCTTCTTCAGAAACGCTTTCCTTGCCATTGCCAGTCTACATTTTATATCCTCTCTACTTCGACCATCATCGGTTATTTTGCTCCCCAAATAGCAAAACTCCTTTACTACTTTAAGTGTCATTTCCTAATCTAATTCCTCAGCATCACCGACTTAATTCGACTACATTCCATTATCATCGTTTTGCTTTTGTTGATGTTCATCTTATATCCTCCCTTCAAGACACCATCCATTCCGTTCAACTGCTCTTCCAACTCCTTTGCTGTCTCTGACAGAATTACAATGTCATCGGCGAACCTCAAAGTTTTTATTTCTTCTCCATGGATTTTAATACCTTCTCCGAATTTTTCTTTTGTTTCCTTTACTGCTTGCTCAATATACAGATTGAATAACATCGGGGAGAGGCTACAATCCTGTCTTACTCCCTTCCCAACCGCTGCTTCCCTTTCATGTCCCTCGACTCTTATAACTGCCATCTGGTTTCTGTACAAATTGTAAATAGCCTTTCGCTCCCTGTATTTTACCCCTGCCACCTTTAGAATTTGAAAGAGAGTATTCCAGTCAACATTGTCAAAAGCTTTCTCTAAGTCTACAAATGCTAGAAACGTAGGTTTGCCTTTCCTTAATCTTTCTTCTAAGGTAAGTCGTAAGGTCAGTATTGCCTCACGTGTTCCAGTATTTCTACGGAATCCAAACTGATCTTCCCCGAGGCCGGCTTCTACTAGTTTTTCCATTCGTCTGTAAAGAATTCGTGTTAGTATTTTGCAGCTGTGGCTTATTAAACTGATTGTCCGGTAATTTTCACATCTGTCAACACCTGCTTTCTTTGGGACTGGAATTATTATATTCTTCTTGAAGTCTGAGGGTATTTCACCTGTTTCATACATCTTGCTCACCAGATGGTAGAGTTTTGTCAGGACTGGCTCTCCCAAGGCCGTCAGTAGTTCCAATGGAATGTTGTCTACTCCGGGGGCCTTGTTTCGACTCAGGTCTTTCAGTGCTCTGTCAAACTCTTCACGCAGTATCGTATCTCCCATTTCTTCTTCATCTACATCCTCTTCCATTTCCATAATATTGTCCTCAAGTACATCGCCCTTGTATAGACCCTCTGTATACTCCTTCCACCTTTCTGCTTTCCCTTCTTTGCTTAGAACTGGGTTTCCATCTGAGCTCTTGATGTTCATACAAGTGGTTCTCTTATCTCCAAAGGTCTGTACGCATAATTACTCTTTGTAATATTCTCTCTGGTGTGTTGAGGGGACTTCTAGGATCCTCTCCGTGCCGAATAGCCGCACTGAATAGTTGTAATTTTGCTATCGAGATTACTGGAAGAAAGAGATTGGAAATATATTGTATGATAATCAAGAGAATATATACTGAGGATTTACATCAAAGGTCTGTAACGAATTTCATTATATTTGTATTCTCTAATTGGAAATATGCACGGAGGTGTCGTTTTGTTGGTACTCAGAAGGGAACTTCCGATGAATTGGAAACGAATCTGTAATCATTAGAGCCAAGAGCTCCATTATTTCATCGGATAACTAAACTCTATCAAAGCAAACTTTCCGCTTGATCTGAGGTTTCCCGACTGACTACGCAACGCAAGAAAACCAAGACATTTTATTTGCACAGGATTGCAGGTCGCTTCGAATCATCGAGACTGCGGACAAGGAGAGTCATCGTCCGATTCTGATTAAACAAGTAAAGCCTAATTATAACTTTCTTGAGCGACTGTGATGACTGTGACATGGCTGATTATGAATGCGATCATTAATAAAGTACTAATAACTAAATTTCCTCCACACCAGCAACCAATATAAACACAATATTAATTAAAATTATATAGGCGACAGTGACAGGACTCTCTTGGATTGTTCTGCAATGCATGTATTTTCTGTTTCATGATAAACTACAAGAACTAGCTGGAACTAAGCTGCAGAGATATCCTGTGCTGGCAGTAAAGGTTGCCGATAGGAAAGGTTTCACCTACTAGACAAGAAGTGCACTCCAGATAAAGGCCAGAACAAATCAATTTTTAATTTTGTAGTTAAAACAGAATTTGAAGTATCTTGGAAAGAAGTTTCTCAGAGAGTAGTTAGCTTGTAGAATTTTAATGTTAGGTGATTATTATTTCGTGTGCGAGCATTTAACTTGACTACCTCAGTGAATTAATCTGAATGTTAAACTTGGTTAAGACATTAATTTTGAAACAATATTCAGTGATTTATAAACTGTGATAGATAATTATTTCATGGTATTAACTAGAGCTGCATATAAAATGTCCATGCATCAGCAACAAGACGTGCAACAGCCTTCAGTTGTTTGCGCCGAAGTAGAGGCCACAGAGAGCAATTCTGAGACTGTTGTCGATAGCGGTAGCAATACAGAAACCCCCGCTGGTTCAGACAATGTTCGTAAGACACCCAGATCAAAATGTTGTGGATTCGTTAATTGTGATTATGCAGCAGCTATCCCTCTTAGCAGAAGGGCAAACCGAATTACAGAACCAATTACGAGAAAGCTTTAATGAACTACATCATCACAGGTTAAATACCAAGACACAGGAAATAAATGAACAGGCAGAAAGAACCGAACAAAATCTCATTGCTCAAATTGAGCAGGTCCGCAAGCAATGTCAAGAAACTACCAGTAAATTAAAAGCGGAACTAACCGAACATGTATCTGTCAGGATAGACACGATACAAAACAAGTCGAGCTTGTTCCTCAATTAATACAAGCACAAGAGGACATGCAGTGTGCCGTGGCTATGATACCTGAGATAATAGAATCACAAGACAATCTAAAGAGGCAGTTCGACGAAGTCAAGGAAAACCACACGAATGTTGAACATAGAATCATTGTACTTACCGGAAAATTTTCAGAAATAACATTAGAACGGCAGAATTTTTCTTCTGAAAAGATCAAAGAAACAGTGAAAGTAGCTTTGCAGTCGATTTCTGATAGTTCCGAAGAGAATTTCTTTACCACAGGGTTGAAGGAAGTCCGTAACCAACTTGGTGAGGAAATTTCGCGCTGGAAGGAAAATATTGAAAGATCGTTAAATCTCTCGCAGGAGGATTTGGAAACCGTGCGAAGCAAGAAACAAAATTCTCAATCTATGCGTGACATTCCGTCAACGTCAGGGTCAGACGCAGACAGAAGTTTAACGTCACAGGATAGAGCTGATCGACCAGATTGTCACCGTGAAGATTTTGAACAGCATGATTTTTGGAGTCGTAGTGCGGTAGAAGAAAAAATGGTTAAACAAAGGCAATTCCAAATCTTCAATCCTGATAAAAGGAATGTTCATCCTGTAATTTTCATTAGAAGCTTTAGAGTTCTATTTCCACGATCTTGGACAGAATGGCAAAAGATTAGTTTTGTGTTACGATATATTCAAGGATCAGGAGCATTGTGGGCATCTGGGCAAATATCGTCCTGTAAAGTATATAAAGAATTTGAACAGGCTTTTCTATCAAAATACTGGTCTGCTGGAATACAAGAAAGACTAAGGCAGGAAGTGTTATATCCTGAGCTTTTCTCATTCTCTAGAGGATCCCTAAAGAAATATTTTGAGCTCGTTTATGACCACTCTTGATCACATTGATTTAATTAAGGGGGACGATCAAAGGTCAAGAGAAATATGCCATCAAATAAGACCGATTGAAGCAAATCCGAGCTACACCAGGAACGGAAATGGCAATAATAGTAACAGTAATAATAATCACGACCAACCATCTTATCCGTGAACACTTACAAATTGATTAAATGGAAACAACAATTATTATTATAATGGAAATTTCAATAACAGTGCCGCGAGGGGCCGTTTCAGGAACAACCTCAAAGAGAGCGCTCTCAACGACACAGTGGTCCTTGCAGCGGCCTACACCGCTACTGAACATGGCTTCGAGACGAGGCGACTGGCATGCAACACGAATGAACGAATGCGTCCGTCCACAATCAGCAAAATCTTAAGAAATGCAGTAAGAGCACGGAACAACAGTAGCAGGCCAGCAACAAATATCTGAGTCCCTCCAATTCCGCGGCTTTCAAAATACAAACACCAAACAGACTGCATCTTTTAGCGGACGCATAACATGAATTGTCACAGGCTTGTATAATTAATGACTACGGAGGTACTCGACACTGCAGCTATATTCAGAGTAATTTTAATTTCGCAAACCAGTCATCGCGACTACTTATCAAGTTTTGTGTGCGGCATTTAGTGTTGGAGGAGCATCAATTTTCTAAATCTTTTAATTACAGGAAAACTAAACCATTACAAACTGTACGTTCTCCAACGACGTTTCCGTGCCAAGTGATCTCTGAATTTGCTCATACACACATTTGTCGAGACGTCAAGTGAGGTGTTTCCCATGCACGTATCATAAGAAAGAATACACTTTTAAAAGCATTTCCGACGATTATAAACGAATTTCAAACATTGAACTGTACTTTTGGCAGAAAACTAATTTGCGTTTTAGATCGTAAGTCTGTCTTATTAACGAAATGAAATGATGCTGTTTGAAACTGTTTCTGTTGACGTACAATTAAATAAGGTGGGTCAGCTTTTCGGTTTAGAGTCAGTACAGAACAACTCATAGTTTGCGCTAAAGGCGTGCCGCAACAGTCGTCATTGTGTTTCGTTTAAGTGATAAGTAATTTGTAGCAGCGAGTGTCATTTTTACAGAAAATCTTACACCACTGCAAATCGCCTGATGGCACGAGAAGCATACATAGTTGACGCTGAGATAACTCTCGGAGCAATACCTGAAGAGAGTAGCAGTTTCGACAAAAGTCGAAGAACATTTTACGACGTGGGACTCATATTCACTTATTTCCTGTAATAACCAATCTTTGCTTTCAATGTTATATGCAAAGCGTAACTACACTGAACGTATCAATAAATTTCTACCATTTTAACTGGTGCACATATCGTAAGAACGAAACTAACTTTCGCGTACTGTATAGCTGCCAAGTAACATATCTCGATGACCTTTCATCACGCATTGAAAGAACTGGTACAATATACACTACTGGCCATTAAAATTGCTACACCAAGTAGAAATGCAGATGATAAACGGGTATTCATTGGACAAATATATTATACTAGAACTGACACGTGATTACATTTTCACGAGATTTGGGTGCATAGATCCTGAGAAATCAGCGCCCAGAACAACCAGCTCTGGCCGTAATAACGACCTTGATACGCCTGGGCATTAAATCAAACACAGCTTGAATGGCGTGTACAGGTACAGCTGCCCATGCAGCTTCAACACGATACCACTGTTCATTAAGAATAGTGACTGGCGTATTGGGACGAGCTAGTTGCTCGGACACCATTGACCAGACGTTTTCAGTTGGTGAGATAACTGGAGAATGTGCTGGCCAGGGCAGCAGTCGAACACTTTCTGTATCCAGAAAGGCTCGTACAGGACCTGCAAAATGCCGTCGTGCATAATCCTGCTGAAATGTAGGGTTTCGCAGGGATCGAATGAAGGGTAGAGCCACGGGCCGTAACACATCTGAAGTGTAACGTCCACTATTCAAAGTCCCGTCAATGCGAACAAGAGGTGACCGAGACGTGTAACCAATGGCGCCCCAAACCATCACGCCAGGTGATTCGCCAGTATGGCGATGACGAATACACGCTTCCAATGTGCGTTCATCGCGATGTCGCCAAACACGATGCGACCATCATGATGCTGTAAACAGAACTTGGACTCATCCGAAAAAATGACGTTTTGCCATTCGTGCACCCAGGTTCGTCGTTGAGTACACCATCGCAGGCGCTCCTGTCTGTGATGGTGCATCAATGGTAACGGCAGCCATCGCCTCCGAGCTGATAGTTCATGCTGCTGCAAACGTAGTCGAACTGTTCGTGCAGATTGTTGTAGTCTTTCAAACGTCCCCATCTGCTGAATCAGGGATCGAGACGTGGCTGCACGATCCGTTACAGCCATGCGGATACGATGCCTGTTATCTCGACTGCTAGTGATACGAGGCCGTTGGGATCCAGCAAGGCGTTCCGTATTACCCTCCTGAACCCACCGATTCCATATTCTGCTAACAGTCATTGGATATCGAGCAATGCGAGCAGCAATGTCCCGATACGATAAACCGCAATCGCGATAGGTTACAATCCGACCTTTATCAAAGACGGAAACGTGATGGTACGCATTTCTCCTCCTTACACGAGGCATCACAACAACGTTTCACCAGGCAACGCCGGTCAACCGCTGTTTGTGTATGAGCAATCGGTTGGAAACTTTCCTCATGTCAGCACGTTGTAGGTGTCACCACCGGCGCCAACCTTGTGTGACTGCTCGGAAAAGCTAATCATTTGCATATCACAGCATCTTCTCCCTGTCGGTTAAATTTCGCGTCTGTAGCACGTCATCTTCGTGGTGTAGCACTTTTAATGGCCAGTAGTGTAGTACAGAAGGTAATTGCCAGAAAAACGGAATGAGACGAACAGAAATGACACTTTTATTCAAACATAATAATTACTCTAAAGTTACTGCGATTTACGTTGGTCCTCAGGTTATTACAACAGGCGGGACATTAGTAAAGTGTGCGATCACCACGTCACAGCATGATATACAACGTACTCCCTGCTGATGAAAATATTGATGAGGAGTTCTTGTGGTACAGCGTTCCGTTCCTCACCAGCGCAGTTCACAACTGTTGGACGGCCGTTCGTGCATGTGGACGTGCCGCAATACATCTTCCCAACGCATTCCACTTGTGCCCGATGGGATTTAAGTCGCGGGAACGGGAAGCACAGTCCATTCGCCGAATATTCTCTCGTTCCACGAGCTCATCCACCTGCACTGTCCGATGCGGTCACACATTGTCATCCATAACAAAGAAGTCACGGCTGAATGCACCTCTGAAAAGGCGCACATGAGGAAGCAGTACAGTGTCGCAATAACGTTGAGTGGTCAGTGTACCGTGGTATAAGATTATGTCTCCCCACACCATAACACCTGGACCATGAAAACGACCATTTTCGACATGATTCTGGATATACCCTCATATAGCAAGCGGTGGGAACATGTAATGCACCCAAAACATTATCGAACATGATAGTTTTGATGGTCCAGGTATTACCATGTGGGGAGTCATAATGCTGCATGGACGTACTGACCGCCACATCTTTGAACTGGTACGCTGACCGGTCAGCGTCGTTGTGAGACTGTACTCCTTCCCCCTGTCCGTCCTTTCACTGGTGCCCCGACGTCATTTTTATGCGTGACAATGTGCGACCGCGTAGAAGAGCGCAGATGAAGGAGCTCCTGGAACGAGACGATATTAAATCCCATCAAACATGAGTGGGATGTAATGGGGAGACGTACTGCGGCACGTCCACATGCACCAACGACCATACGGCAGTTGTGAACCGCACTGGTGGAACAACTGAACGCTCTACCATAAGAACTCTTCATCAACCTTGTGGTCAGCAGGAGAACACACTGTAGAGCATGCTTTGCCCATAGTGATAACACATCCATTAAGACCCATGTCCCACCTTTTGTAATGTCCAGAGGACCCTCGTAAATCCAGTGACTTCTTTGCTACCGAACGGAAGCCATCTCATCATTTCAAGACCTCCATGGCATCCACTATGCTACCACCTTACTACAACAGACCTCGTCAAATGCCATAACTCGCCACATTCCGACGAAACGCTCCCTAAATGTGCTCTCTTACTCCTCAATCAATCCTGTCGCTTTTACCGATCCTCCCTGCAGACTCATGACCGAAACACCTTTACATACAACTCACAACTACAACGACACAACCGAAATATGCTGATTTCAAAGAAACGCCGCGTCTGGCGCCAAACTTGCACAAATCTCAGTGCTACTCTGTCAATAAACTCTTCCAGGTAGAGGAAGGCATTTTACTGCCCTGCCAGCAACAACCCTGCTCGCTCCTACCCCCTCCCGCACGATAATCATCCTCTCTCCGACAATCTAAGCAAAGCCAACCACTTTGCGTCCTACCTCTCTTACACCTCCACCATACCTAATTACTCTCACGTCAATTACTTTTTGTTCCCGAGAGTCCACGAGCGCACCAGCACGTACCAATACCTCGCTCCCACACCTTGCTCCTATCTTCCAGTTCCTCGACATTTTGGTCTCCCTAGATCTTTAGAAAGCTTATGACAGTGTATGGCATTCTGCGGTCCTCTTTAAGCTCCAGACCTATACACTTCCCATAAATTATGTCCGCCTAATCACTTCCTTTCTCTCTAGCGCCCATCTTATGTCATCATCAGCAACACCACTGCAGGTGTGCCCCAATGTTTGTCCTCTCAGCTCTGCTGGGTGTCTTCTGCACTGCCGATATGGCAAAGCCCACTCCCACTGTTCACCTCCTCCAGTACGCCGATAACACAGTTTTCCTCGCCCTCTACCCTACCCTTCAGAAATCCCAACGATGCCGCCAGCTCCATCAGTTCGCCTCCTGCTGCAACCTGTGGCTCCTCAAAATCAACCCTATCAAAACACAGGCAATAATTACAGGCCAAGCCGCCTGCAACTTCTTGTCCCATCACTTTTACCTTACCATTTACAACCGTTCTATCCAATTAACTAACACATCAAAATACCTCGGCCTAACACTTGATTGCTGACTAACATGGAATCTCCATCTACTAACCATTCAACAGAAAGTCCACAATAAACTATAATTACTAAAACTATTAACTGGCTGAACATGAGGATTGCACCCTTCCACAACCCTCCACATCTACAAAGCCCTAATCCGACCTATCCTCTGCTATGCCAATGTGACATGGCCTTCTGCCCTCCTTTTATCAGCCCTACAGATCCTCCAACGCCATGCACTCCGCCTAGTCTTTCGGATCCGCTTACTCTTCCCCACCATCCTTCACCAACTTATAAAATCCACCAGTCTACTATTCCATCTTGAACATCTCCCAATATACTGCATTAGCCGTAAACTGGACACCACCCACCACTTAGTTTCCCTCCCGATCACTGATCTTGTTACCCTACCGCACCTCTACCATCAAATTCTCCCAACACTACACCTCCACACCCTCCACGTCCTCTCCCAACGAAACTTTAATCCCGTCCCTTACACAGTCATGAAATTCGCCCTAATGTATTCCCACCCTACCAGACCTAGGAGATCCCTACCACCCACCCCATGAAAGGGTTCCCTTTCCCTGCGATCTACTCCACTCACTTTCTAAGACCTGGTTCAGAATTGCATCCCTCTCCACTCTTCCCATATCCCTCCTCCAAACGTCCACCCACATAAACACCCTCCTAAGCACTACCTTTAGATGCTACATTTCCATGATACCCTTCGCCACTCGTCTTCAGGCATGTCTCTTACAGTGAGTCACACATCGGCCTTTCCGTTTGACCTTATGCAGCTGTCAACCAGTTTTTATACCTTCGTGAGAACACTCATTTTCCTTTCATCTGTATCTATATTTTAATTAATGCAGGATCTACCTTTTATATTTTAACTGGTGCAGCTGAAGATGTGTCTTATTGTATAAAACGTTCCTTTTGGCAACCACTATATCCAACTTTTATATTACGTATTTTCCCCTCCAAAGTGGCTGAAGGGCGGCAAATTGTATCCGCTTATTTCCCACACCTGCTCATATGGGGCGGGGGAGGGAGATGAAATAACAATAAATAAAAAATAGTCAGTTGGTGCATGCACTATATCCATATTCTGGATGTTGCATTGACTACTATCTCTCCGAAAATAACGTACTTCACGATACAGACTTAGAGATCGACATTTCTTACGTAATTTCATTTGAATGGAAGAGATTTTTTCGAAGGTGCTCGACCATCACTGAGAAGGATATTTACCAACAAGGTACAAATATGAGGCAGTCCATAAAATCGAGATATGGGTATACATGCGAGTATTTTACACAAATTTTCATGAGAAGAGGAGATTTTTTCGAAGCTGTTCAATTATCATTGTGAAAGATAATTACTGACAAGTTACAAACATGAGAAAGTCCATAAAACCAAGAGCTAAATATACATATTTACACTAATTTTCATAACAGCAAAAACTTCCAATATGCAGCTTGTGTTTACTTTATGACGTAAAGTGGTAGTTAACATTATGATTTCGAAACATTCCAGTCATTGGCCTTTGCAACGAGAACTGCAAAAATGGTTCAAATGGCTCTAAGCACTATGGGACTTAACATCTGAGGTCATCAGTCCCCTAGACTTAGAACTAATTAAACCTAACTAACCTAAGGACATCACACACATCCATGCCCGAGGCAGGATTCGAACCTGCGACCGTAGAAGCGGCGCGGTTCCGGACTGAAGCACCTAGAACCACTCGGCCACAACGGCCGGCCGAGAACTGCAGCAAAGAAATTATTTATAGTAATAACATCGACTACGGGGGATAATACTTCTATTAAATGAATAAGATAGGTCCAGAATCTTATAGAAAATAAAAAGTGAAAAAACATTGGAAATAGGTGGATGCGAAGCCGTTACCTTTTGCCTTTACAGCTCACAACGCTATCAACTACGCTACCCTTCAACACGGCAGCGGGGCTTCCGTATATGGTATGCACTGTCAAATCTCCGTCCTAGCCGGCAATCTAACCCGGGCCCATAGCATTGACATACCGTCGCGCGACCACTCAACTACCGGCGGGGGGGAGGGGGGGGGCACTTCCTAACACTAAAGCAGGAAGCCTTTAACTAACGATATGTAGTTCCTGTCATTTTATTATACCAACTTGTACCTCAAATGACGCGTTTTCGAGAGATCCTCAATGTGACAATGCTTTGAAACATCTTATATTCATACCACATACACTGTGATAAAGAACATCTACCAAATACACAGTTTTAATTCAATACAATACGGCGGTTCCTTGTGACGCAAAAATGTTGCCGCATCTCACTGACCACGTTACTCTACATGAGGCAAAGATCTTATGGTTCAAATGGCTCTGAACACTATGGGACTTGACATCTGAGGTCATCAGTCCCCTGGAACTTAAACCTAACTAACCCAAGGACATCACACACATCCATGCCCGAGGCAGGATTCGAACCTTGGACCGTAGCGCTCGCGCGGTTCCACACTGTAGCGCCTAGAACCGCTCGGCCACCCCGGCCAGCGAAAAGATCTTACGTGACAGATTCTTCGTAAGACTCTCGACAGTGTAGTATAACGTAAAATTCCACGCTGTGGTATCACCAGCTCGTCGTCCGTGTGTGTTTTCGCGTCTCGTGAGAGAACGTCTCAAATCTTCCATTCGCCTTCCTAATCCAGATTTTACGTGATCGTCCCATTTCGTACAACTTCTTACAACGGAAACTCCTCATCGTATCGTCCGCAGATTGTAGTGGTAAGATGGAACAGTGGATAGCCCGTCAGAAACTGAACACAGAGTAAGCATGAAAACAGGAAGAAGGTTTACTGAACTTGGGAAAAAAGAAGCAAAATAGAAACAGTGAACAGTCCAAGATTAACATGTGTAACATAGAGCAACTGACAATGGTTGTGGCGTCGTGGTCATTTGGTCACGGTGTTGGACTCCGCTATTTTTTCTTCCCCACAAAATTATGAAGTGCCAGTCGGGTCACTGACGTGTCTGTTCGCTGTATTCATACTTGTGTCTGTGACTTGGTGTAACGTCTGTTCGCAGCAGCGACGTGTAACGAAAGGATCTCCAGACGCACGCACCTCCTATTTTTTCTACAGAAGTACCGTATGTACCTCTTGCGTTCCGTTTTATAAGTTTTGACTCTTGAATTCCTTCTTTCAAGGGAACCTCCCCATCGCACCCCCCTCAGATTTAGTTATAAGATGGCACAGTGTATAGGCCTTGAAAAACTGAACACAGATCAATGGAGAAAAGAGGAAGAAGTTGTGTGGAACTATGAAAATATACAAACTGAGTAGTCCATGCGCAAGATAGGCAACATCAAGGATAATGTGAGCTCAGGAGCGCCGTGGTCCAGTGGTTACAGTGAGCAGCTGCGGTACGGGAGGTCGTAGGTTCAAGTCTTCCCTCAAGTGAAAAGTTTACTTTCTTTATTTCCCCAAAGTTATGATCTGTCCGTTCGTTCATTGACGCCTCTGCTCACTGTAATAAGTTTAATGTCTGTGTTTTGCGACCGCACCGTAAAACCGTGAGATTAGTAGACGAAAGGACGTGCCTCTCCAATGGAAACCGAAAACATTTGATCGCAAGGTCATAGGTCAACCGATTCATCCACAGGAAAACACGTCTGATATATTCTATACGACACTGGTGACGGCATGTGCGTCACGTGACAGGAATATGTAATCGACCCACCTAACTTGTACACTAGGCGAATGGGTAAGAAGATTCTTCTACCTTGCCCGATTTAGGTTTTCTTGTGGATGTGATAATCACTCCCAAAAAAGTGATGAAAACAAGAGTTTGTCACATAAACTGAAAATAAAAAATTAAACTCTTTACTCGAGGGAAGACTTGAACCAAGGACCTCTCGTTCCACAGCTGCTCACGCTAACCACGGTATCACTGCGTTCCTGAACTCACATTGCCCTATATGTTGCCTATGTTATGCATGGACTACTCAGTTTGTATATTTTGCTTATTTTTTTCATAGTTTCACAAAACTTCTTCCTGTTTTCTCGATTGATCTGTGTTCAGTTTTTCAAGGCCTATCCACTATGCCAACTTACAACTAAATCTGAGGGGGGGGGGGGGGTGATGGGGAGGTTCCCTTGTTTGTAAAGTAGTTCACGCGCATTTCAAATGCTCAAATGTGTGTGAATTCCTAAGGGACCAAACTGCTGAGGTCATCGGTCCCTAGACTTACACACTACGTAAACTAACTTACGCTAAGTTCAACACACACACACCTTTGCCCGAGGGAGGATTCGAACCTGTGTCGGGAGTGGCCGTGCGATTCGTGACATGGTGCCTCTAACCGCGCGGCCGCTCCTCGCGACCACACCTATTTATTTGTTGTATTCATTTCTGTGAGAGGTCTATGAGGTATCTCGCCTGCTCTTCCTATTCGTCACATTTACTTGCGATGGTAATATATCTAACCAAATGACTCATATTCCATAACCAGTACAGTGTGACAATTGCCAAGACCACAGAAGGAGAACATACATGTCAATGACAGGAAGGATAGTTCATCAATTTGTGAAAAAGAAGAAAAGGAAGAGGAGCACGAGGGAGATTTGAACACGGCTCTTCCGCGTTTCAGCTCAACAGCGTGACCACTCAACCACGACGCCGGGGTTATTACCAGTCGCTAGATGTTGCACATCTGAAGCCTGGACCATTCACAGTTCCTATTTTTCTTCTTCTTCCACAGTTCAGTACACCTTTTCCTAGTTTTGATGCTTGATCTGTATTCAGTTATTAACGGGCTATCCACTGGGCCATTTTACCACTAAATTTGAGGGGGGGGGGCGATGGGGAGTTTCTCTTGTTAGTGATGCAACACACTTAAGGCCGGTTCCCACTAGAGCGCGGCAGCGCGGCGTGCGGCAACGGCAGCGGCAAGCGTTTTCCGCTTTGACGCGGCGGCTCGCGGAATTGGCGTTCCCATCTGGAAGCGGCAGACGCTAGCGGTAGCCAATGACGGACAGCCACTGAGGTACGGGGCGCGACCCACAGAAACGCCCGGTGCGTTTGATTAACTATATCTTACACCTACATGAAGGAAAGACGAAGTTGGGTGAAGACAAACCAATTTTTCATTTTCTGTACAATGTACTCTTTCACATATTTCATTATTCGTGTTTTCTCATTTCACCATAAACAGATTTCATGACTACCGTTCATGATTGCTTACTATCTCCTAACACACTGAAACAATGTACGATAAAAGAGATTATTCATATAGTTAAGGGAGACAAGAATTTAAAATGTGATACGGTAACATGTACAGGAAAACAGTAAGAACACAAAGGCTTGGGGGGAGGGATGAAAGCCGGCCGCGGTGGTCTAGCGGTTCTAGGCGCTCAGTCCGGAACCGCGCGACTGCTACGGTCGAGGGTTCGAATCCTGCCTCGGGCATGGATGTGTGTGATGTCCTTAGGTTAGTTAGGTTTAAGTAGTTTTAAGTTCTAGGGGACTGATGACCACAGATGTCAAGTCCCATAGTGCTCAGAGCCATTTTTGAAGGGATGAAAGTGGAAGCCACCTGATAGAATTTCGCACAGAGCATAATGTAATCATCGCCAGCACCTTGCTTAAGAATCATGAAAGAATAATATATTTTTGGAACAAAGTTTTCGAAACCAGATTTTAAATTATAAGACATTTCCTAGTGCAGACGCAAACCTACAATAATTTATTGGTTACGAGCTGCGGTTTACAACTAAAGAGACAGTAAACGGTAGCAAATTAAGGAAATGGAACTTGAATAAGTCAAGACACACAGTTTTTCGATAATTTTAAAGTTACCGTAATGCAACGACTGACAGAAACAGAGGAAGGAATCCGCTAGAATACGAATGGATATCTTTGAGAGAAGAAGTGGTGAATGCAGCAGAGTAAGTGAATGGGAAGAAAGTACAGTAGAAATCGTTAGATAAAACGTGATATATTAAATTTGACACGAGGAAAAAATATAAAAATGTAGCAAATAAAGTAGGCCATCGGAAATAGAAATGTCTAAACATGACGTTAACAGAAAGTTCAAAATTGCAATGCGATTTTGCTCTTGGAAAACATAGGGGAATGAAAATGAGAAAGAACAAAGAAAACTTTGCTCAAAGGAGAAGCAACTGTCAAGAACTCATTTGACAAAGCCAGAACTAAACAAATGAGAGAAGGCTAGAAAGTGGAAGGAATATGTAGAGAGGAGAGGGGGAGGGGTTGCACAAACTAACATAAGCACGATGTTAGATTCCTGTGAGATGTCTGAACACGCAAGGCAATACTGATCCTACCACTTAGCTACGTAGACACACTGAAGAACTGCGAAACTGTGTTTATAGCATTTGCATGTTTAGAGAAAGGTTTTGACAATCTTAATTAAAACATTCTTTGAAACTCTGGAGATGTCATCGATAAAACACAGGGCCACAAGATTATCTACAACTTGTACAGAAACCAAACTGCATTTCTAAGACTTCAATGACTTGAAAGGGAAGCAGTAATTGAGAAGGCAGAAGCAGATAGGATGTAAAATGAAGACTGTGAATAGCAACAAAAGCGTTCTGAAAAAGAAAATTTGTTCACATCGAATATAAATTCTAATGACTGGGTACTACTTTACAAAGGTATTTGTGTGGAGTGCGGTATTTGTGTGGAGTGCAGCCTTGTATGTAAGTGAAACGTGGGCGATGAACAGTTCTGTCAAGAAGACAATGGACGCTTTCAAAACGTGGTGATCAATAAGAATGCTGAAGATTAGATATGAGGATCGTGTAACTAAAGAAGAGGTACGGAATTAAATAGAGGAGGAAGAGGAAATTATGGCACAACTTTGACTACAAGAGGGGTAAGTTGGCAGGACATATTATGAGGCGTCAAAGAGTGAGGACAAAGGGGTTGGGTGATAGTATTCTGATAGTAATCATCTGTTGAAATGCTATTCTACTATTTTACCTATTAATGTAAGCAGTGAATTTACTCTTCCATGCACTCCTCCACAAAACATTTAAACTAAAACTGAAATCAGCTGAACACCAAATCTTTCAACTACTGTCTGACAACTACTGCATTCACTTTCAACTTTCTATAACTATCACTGGCTATCCACACACACAGAGATATAAGGAGAACAGAAATAAACAAACATTAGTTTTCAGCATATAATTCTTTAGGTTGGCTACATGTACATAAACAAACCAAACAGGAAGGGACATGAGGTGAACACACTGTAGTTACGACTTCAAATCAGTGTTTTCGGTAAAATGTCTACAGCTAGTGACAGAAGAAAAAAAAGAACATGAAAATGTGCTTATGTTCCATAATCTAAGTTTTAGTTCAACCTCCAGCATGTGACCAGGTGAGGGGAAACGCAGATGTCCGCCAAAAACTCGATTCACTGTAAGTAATCAGTTATTCACGTAAAAAAAGATGTGAACTGTTTTATAATCTGCAAGTATCACATATCAAAACAAAACTGAATCATTCTAGATTCCACCGAAGATGCCTTAAAGTAAAGGGCGAAACGCGTCTTGAACCAATAAAGTACACTGGATAAAGAAAAAAACCTTTGTTACTTCCAAAGGAAATAATCAATAGCTGTAGATACTTAGCAAATTACGTCTTATGACATACCAGTAAATTAGTCTCAGTTTAACTTCTCATTTCACATGCTATTAAATGCCGTTTAAAAAATTTCATCTATCCCGAAAAACTGTAGTTTCTTTCATATCTCGGTAGATAAACAGATTTAGGATATTTATCATGTGACGAAATACATGACTTTTTACAAGTTATCGTTTGCAAAAAAACACTTTTCTATTTCTTGAACCGTTTACGAAATTTGCAGTTGATACAACTACGTGGTTTACGATGAGCAGGACGAAGTATCGGTCGCGTCGCGAGCGATCGCGCGCAGTCACCGCACAGCCCATCCGCCGACATATCATTCAATATCTCGAGAACGGTGATAGCTATCGATCTGCTCTCAGCTTTAAAAACAATTTCAATATGTTGACTAAATTTCATACGCAATAATGTATTACCTAAAATGAACTGTACGCAAAGTCCACGCAATGCGTTTTTACCTCTGCACACTCATTAAAATTTCGTGTAAGGGTTTACGTAAATGCGATACAGCAAGTAACCACGACGAATAACGAAAAGAAATTCGGTCCTTTATCGAGAGAAGATATCAGGCTGTAACATGCCCAAGAATCAAATTTTTCTACCGAATAGTTTCCTTGGAATCGGATGATAAGTATTTCATAGCTGCCGCCGCGTCCGCGCCAGCGGTTCGGCGAAAGTTCGTGTGGCTCGGGGTTCCGTACCTGACGTCACGCTCAGCGCATTCTGTGATTGGCGGCGCGCACCTGGAGCGCGGCACGCGGCAGCGGAAGCGGTTCGACATGGTCAAACCGCGACGCAGAGCCCGCCGCGCCGTGCCACTGACGCCGTTTCCATGGCAACCACGTCGCTGACGCGCGGTTTTGACGCGCGGTAGTCCTAGTGGGAACCGGCCTTTATTCTGAAAGCAGGTTGGTTATATTCATTATTCCAATACACCATATTATTCCCCGCTGTTTTGACTGAAAAGCCCTGTTTTTCAATATAATCTCCTTTCAATGCAACGGCCTTACGTCACCTTAATGGGAGGGCCTGTATGCTTGCATGGTACCACTCTATTGGTCGACGTCGGATCCAACGTGTTCCTGCATCAGTAACCTACCCATGCCCGCCCGGTTAGCCGAGTGGTCTAACGCACGGCTTTCCGGAGCGGGAAGGAGCGCCTGGTCCCCGGGACGAATCGGCCCGGCGGACTTGTGTCCAGGTCCAGTGAGCCGGCGTCTGAGGATAGTTTTTAGGCAGTTTTCCATCTGCCTGAGCGAATGCGGGTTGGTTCCCCTTATACCGCCTCAGCTAAGCAGATTTACCAAAGTCTTTATTAGCAATTTCAAACATATGATAGGTACGATAGGCAATTATATCTCTATCATTAAAACTTTTAAGACCAGGTACATTAGGAACTCCGCTACCACCTCTTACTATGGCAATGTTGAACCATCCATTTCCATGTGAGAAAGTGTCGTTTATGTCCAAACTAAAATTAAGAGTACATCCAAGAAAAACACATGGTCCATCAACGAGCGCGTTGGCGGCGACACTCTTAACTGGGATGCGATTCTTCTTGTCTCCTGATGTTGTTGTTAGTTCGATGTTTTCTATATTTTTGTAAACTGTTGTACGACGACGAGGCCGCCGGGGGCCGAAACGCACAATAACCCTGAGTTCGGTTTGGGGCGGCGGAAGGGTGAAGTGGACTTCGGTAGTCGTCGTGGGGTTGCGGACCACTGCGGCGGGGACGGAGACTCTCCGTCGTTGCTAGGTCCCCGGTTAACATACAACATACAACCTTCCCATCAACCACGTACTGCATCCTTCATTGGGCCAAATAGATGGAAGTCTGAAGGGCCGATATCTGGGCTGTGGGGTCGATGATGAATATCAGTCAAATGAAGTTTCGCGAGCTCCTGTTGGGCGCGCAGACCTGTGTGAGGCCTTGCGTTGTCATGGAGAAGGCGGAGATAATTTTTGTGAGACCGAACACCCTGAAGTCGTTTCTTCGTCAGTTTCCTGAGGATAGCAGAATACACTTTAGAGTCGATCGTGGCATCGTGAAGGAGGAGAGGAAAGAGAATAACCCCTTCAGAGTCCCAGAAAACACTCGTCGTGACTCAACTGGCTGGGGGCGCACCTCGGAGGAGAGGTGGCGTGGCGCCAGGCCGTGTACTGCCGTTATGTTTCCGATTCTAAGTGATGAAACCATATTTCATCGCCTGTGACGATGTTCTTCAAAAAAGCGTAACGATCACCCTCGTAACGTGCAAGCGATTCCGTTGTTCTTTATGGTCTACTGTTAGGCAGCGAAGAATCCAGCGGGCGCACACTTCTGAATACCCGAACTTGTCGACAAGTGCGTCGGAACTATCAACAGAGATGTCAAGTTAAGCAGTAAGGTGTTTGATTGTGATCGACCTCAAATGAGAGTGTCCGCACGTTTCAATATTGCAGGAATCACCGCTATATGCTGCCGACCGCAAGCGGGAGATGAGACAAGTTTGCGCGAGCTTGTTGCGACGATGAGGGACGCCTCGCCCGACGACTCACTCTGCTTTTGTTCATTGCCAAGTTTCTGTGGACATTCTGCAAGCACCTACGGGTATCTGCGATACTCTGGTTTTCCATCACAAGAAACTCAATGACAGCTCTCCCTGGAGTGCACCTCCGTTTCAGACCCCATTTTGAAGGTTACGCATAGCGCCACCACCTATCGGAACTTCATGAAACTACAGGGGCTGGAGCGAAAATATTCCAAGATGTCCCACAACATATTCTGCACTTTTTAAACCGAACTGGTTGAGGAAAAGATGTGTTGCATTACTTATCGAATGGCAATCGAATGCCCCTCGAAAAGTACTTACACGTTGTAACATATTTCAGGTGATCACTATCGATTTTTTAATTTTTTTCTTTGTTATAGCTATCATCGTACATTTATCGCATTTAAAGGGAGCTACTGTTCATTATACCAAGCAGAAATTTAGTGCAAGTCTTTTTGCATTTCATTATTCTCGTCCAACGCCGATGCTTCCCTGTAAACAACAGCGTCAGAAGAGAAAGATCTGTAATGCTGGTGATACAATGACACGGTTTACGTGGAATGAGAACATTAGAGAGGAAGACAAAGGCACAGGTACAGTGGCGTGGTTCAAGTGGATCTAGGTTGCAGCGGCTGCGAAAAGATGAAGGGGCTTTCACAGGATAGACCACAGTGGAGAACTGCGCCAAACCAGTCTTCGGACTGAAGACCACTAGAACAACACCAGTATTCTACACACGTTAAACTGTTGCTCGGCAGTGAATACAGTTGCCCCAGCGGACGGCCCGCACACCTGCGGCCTCGCTGGACCGGACGCGGCAGACAGTCTGCGGCGCCGGAAGTCACAGATTAGCGAAGAAGCGCCGAGGAGAGCGGCCAGTCGTGGTAGCCGCGGGCCATCCCAGGCGGCGCTGCAATTACCGGCTTCCTCCGCGGACGTAAACATCTCCCGGTCGCTCACCGCTTCCGACAATCGACGCAAAGCAGTCGCGCGCCAGTGTTTGTCTACCGTGCTGCGCGGCGCACCAGCTCGTGGTTTTGTCCTAATTTCAAGTTTACTGACCGCCGGATGACTGCTTATAGCGTTCTTCAGCCGTGGCTCGTAATACCGGGTGGCTATAATTAAAACGCAACTACTCATAGAGGTCTAGTGTCGGCTGTAATTATCATATGGTGGCGAAACTTGGTAGTTATGCTAATGCGATAACGTGGAACCGACTTATACCGGGAAAGATCTGTGTCAATTTTCGCCACCAGGTGCAAATCGGGAATGTGAATGCAAGAAAAATGTGTAGAAATGTTTCCATACGTAATGGGTTAGGAAGAGGACATGGACATAAAAGGTCAAACAGGTGAGAAAGGCATAATATTGATTTTATTATTAACCGCCAATTACACACTTTGTTCAACATGAGTACCGGAGACGTCGACGAGGAGCTACATCCGTAAAACGACCTTATCAGCAGTTGTTCGCAGCAGTTCCGGTCGAATCTGAGCGACATTGTCCTGTACGAGGTGTGGCTAGAAAAAAACCGGACTAGTACTGGTGAAACAATAAAACGAATGCAATAAGGCTGAAAGTCGCGTGGCCTGTCACGTGACTCTCGCTCCGCCTACTGCTCGAGTTTCATCTGCCTCCTGCACTCAGTCTGCCCGTGGCGTCTGTTTTAAGTAGTTGACGTTTTGTCTGTGCGTCGGAAAATGTTGAGTGTACAGAAAGAACAGCGTGTTAACATCAAATTTTGTTTCAAACTAGGAAAATCTGCAAGTGAAACGTTTGTAATGTTACAATAAGTGTACGGCGATGATTGTTTATCGCGAACACAAGTGTTTGAGTGCTTTAACCGATTTAAAGATGGCCGCGAAGACACCAGTGATGACACTCGCACTGGCAGACCATTGTCAGCAAAAACTGATGCAAACATTGAAAAAATCGGTAAACTTGTTCGACAAGATCACCGTTTAACAATCAGAGCAGTGTCTGAGTTAACAGGAGTTGACAAGGAAAGTGTCGAACAAGTTTACCGATTTTTTCAATGTTTGCATCAGTTTTTGCTGACAATGGTCTGCCAGTGCGAGTGTCATCACTGGTGTCTTCGCGGCCATCTTTAAATCGTTTAAACCACTCAAACACTTGTGTTCGCGATAAACAATCATCGCCGTACACTTGTTGTAACATTACAAACGTTTCACTTGCAGATTTTCCTAGTTTGAAACAAAATTTGCTGTTAACGCGCTGTTCTTTCTGTACACTCAACATTTTCCGACGCACAGACAAAACGTCAACTACTTAAAACAGACGCCACGGGCAGACTGAGTGCAGGAGGCAGATGAAACTCGAGCAGTAGGCGGAGCGAGAGTCACGTGACAGGCCACGCGACTTTCAGCCTTATTGCATTCGTTTTATTGTTTCACCAGTACTAATCCGGTTTTTTTCTAGCCACACCTCGTATACTAGCCTCCAGATCAGGTAGACACCAAATGTGTCCCTGGTAAACACTTTCTTTCAGATATCCCCAGAGCCGAAAGACATACGCATTCGAATCTGGTGATCTTGACTGGTATTCAGTTCAGCTGATGTTGAAGGCCATGCATCTGGAAAACCTGTGGAGATAATAGGTTCGTGGACGGCTGCATGAATCTTTCACTGGGCGAGCGACATGACGTGTTGCCCTCTCCTTTTTTTTCCTGGATTGATGCAGCTCGCCACGAATTACTCACCTGTACCAGCCTCTTCCTCCCAGAGTAGCACTTGTAACCTACATCCTCAATTACTTAGTGGATGTATTCCAATCTCTGTTTTCCTCTACATATTTTACCCTCCACAGCTCCCTCTAGTACCATGGAAGTTATTGCATGATGCCTTAAACACATGTCTCACCATCCTGTCCCTTCTTCTTGTCAGTGTTTTCCATACAGGGGAGTCAAAAAGTACTTTACAACTTTGGAGTGATATAGGAATTTATTGAGGTAACTTGCTGAGTTTTTTTTAAAAAAAAAAAAAAGAGGTGGAGCCAGCCCCTCCACGCCCACACCGGCATGATGGCCAACACAAAAGGTCTACTGCCATCTCTGCATAAGGGTTAGTATTCACTAAAGTGAGGTGTCGCAGGATGTGGGTACTGCGATGTTTGCGTACGTCTGGTTAGGATTAACCATTAATACGCGCTCATCTGGAGATAGATTGGTCGAAATCTGACGAAGGGTAGCGGTTTGAAGGGCAGAGGAAAAAAAGTGCCAAGGCAAGGGCCAAGGGAAAAAAACCTCTGCGAAAGTTAGGTCTGGCGGCAAGAGCAGTATCGGTTGTCTTGCTGCCTGCGATAGGTTGTGCGAGGATAGGCTTTGTTACTAGTGGGTATCATGCATGTCGATACCTTTGACGTTGTGCGTTTGTGCTGCTCGGCGGCTGGCGCTGGGTGCTGGTACAGAGTCCTCGTTCAGCGTCAGTAACCTGCAACAGTTAGGTTTGTTATCGATCTTGTGTCCGATAGGTCATATACCGGAGGCACAGTGTGAGGGAATGTTGGCAGATTGTTCGTGCGTCTGTGGGCGAGCTCGTCGGTGTCCCTGCTGTGGCCTGTTGGTCGGCTCTAATAGCAGCTGGTAGTTGCCAGTCAGTGTTGCTGATATGCAGGGGCTTGCCGACGTTTGCAGAGTCGGTAGGTGTGTCATTTTGTAGCAAACAACGTCAAGTTTGATTCACGTAGTGTATCGGTACCCCATTCTGCCACCAGGAGCGCCACAGAGCTAAAATGGCTACTTTCACTGGTGCGTAGCGTGCTCGTGTTTGTTTTGGTTTCGAGAAACGAACTCTGCAACAACTGTTAGTCGTAAATATCGCACCGAATACGCTAAAGAACCTCCAAGCAGGCCTGCAATTTATTCTTGGGACAAGAACTTTGTTGAGATAGATAGTTCACTGCGACATGATAAATCACGAGGCCACCTGCGTGTTGCTCATGTGGAACATAAATTACGTGTTACGATGGATACCTTTGGAAATCGTAATCCCTGTGGCGTATCGATGAAGCTGACCGACATGGGATGGTTTACTACTCACGGAAGTTCGAGGTTTCCTAGATAATCACTACCCAGGCTACCCGGTAGACGTGCCGTGAAGGCTTTTCGCGGATGATGCTGTAGTATACAGAGAGGTTGCAGCATTAGAAAATTGCAGCGAAATGCAGGAAGATCTGCAGCGGCTAGGTACTTGGTGCAGGGAGTGGCAACTGACCCTTAACATAGACAAATGTAATGTATTGCGAATACATAGAAAGAAGGATCCTTTATTGTATGATTATATGATAGCGGAAAAAAACACTGGTAGCAGTTACTTCTGTAAAATATCTGGGAGTATGCGTGCGGAACGATTTGAAGCGGAATGATTATATAAAATTAATTGTTGGTAAGGCGGGTACCAGGTTGAGATTCATTGGGAGAGTCCTTAGAAAACGTAGTCCATCAACAAAGGAGGTGGCTTACAAAACACTCGTTCGACCTATACTTGAGTATTGCTCATCAGTGTGGGATCCGTACCAGGTCGGGTTGACGGAGGAGAAAGAGAAGATCCAAAGAAGAGCGGCGCGTTTCGTCAAAGGAGGCGCTCTGCATCGCGGTGTAGCTTGTTGTGCAGGTTTCGAGAGGGTGCGTTTCTGAATGAGGTATCGAATATATTGCTTCCCCCTACTTATACCTCCCGAGGAGATCACGAATGTAAAATTAGAGAGCGCGAACGGAGGCTTTCCGGTAGTCGTTCTTCCCGCGAACCATACGCGAGTGGAACAGGAAAAGGAGGTAATGACAGTGGCTCGTAAAGTGCCCTCCGCCACACACCGTTGGGTGGCTTGCGGAGTATAAATGTAGATGTAGATGTAGATGAAGGGCCAATCGCATCGCTATCTCGCTCCCCAGACTTGACACCTCTGGGGTTCTTACTCTGCGGTTTCATTAAAGACTGTGTGTATGGTCCTCTCCTTGCAAACAATTCAGCCGTCCTGGAAAAACTGAATCTATGCTGCCGTTGCACAAGTTACGCCCGATTTTCTGCAATGGGTGTACAAAGAAACTGTTTACCGGTGGGATGTTGCCGCATCAGAGGTGGTAGTCATATCGAACCAAAATGACACTTGACACTTTTACGTGAAGCTTGAGGTCGTTTACTACAAAGCGACATATCTATAGATTCTGTCAGTTATCTGAATAAATTTCTGTATCATTCCAAAGCTGTAAAGTTCTTTTTGAGTTACCCTGTATACTGCTTTCCTCGCCGATTCTCCAGAGAACCTCTGTTGCCGCATCTTGGATGAAAACAGTTGTTTCCACATAGCTGCGCTCTTCCAAAGCAGGTATCACATGCTGTACGCCCTCTGGGCGTATTCTCTTGAAAGAAGAACGCACCGAGAATAAAGTTGCTTGTGAATCCACACCACACAGTCACATACGGCCAGTACGATGGTTCCTCGTACACAACACGCAGTTTAACAGTAGGCCTACACCAAATTCATTAGTTCTGTGTATTCACTGAACCCTGTAGTGTAACACGTGCCTCGTCACTCCATAGAATACAGGCCGGCCACATGTTATCGACTTCGATTCGTGACAAAAACTGAAGAGCAAATGCAGAACGTTGCTGCGGGTCATGAGGTTTCAGTTGCTGCACCGTCCGCATATTGTACGGATCCCGGTGTAGTACGAGGTGCATTCAAGTTCTAAGGCCTCCGATTTTTTTTTCTAATTAACTACTCACCCGAAATAGATGAAACTGGCGTTACTTCTCGATATAATCGCCCTGCAGACGTACACATTTTTCACAACGCTGACGCCATGATTCCATGGCAGCGGCGAATGCTTCTTTAGGAGCCTGTTTTGACCACTGGAAAATCGGTGAGACAATAGCAGCACGGCTGGTGAATGTGCGGCCACGGAGAGTATCTCTCATTGTTGGAAAAAGCCAAAAGTCACTAGGAGCCAGGTCAGGTGAGTAGGGAGCATGAGGAATCACTTCAAAGTTGTTATCATGAAGAAACTGTTGCGTAACGTTAGCTCGATGTGTGGGCGCGTTGTCTTGGTGAAACAGCACACGCGCAGCCCTTCCCGGACGTTTTTGTTGCAGTGCAGGAAGGAATTTGTTCTTCAAAACATTTTCGTAGGATGCACCTGTTACCATAGTGCCCTTTGGAACGCAATGGGTAAGGATTACGCCCTCGCTGTCCCAGACCATGGCCACCATCATTTTTTCAGCACTGGCGGCTACCCGAAATTTTTTTGGTGGCGGTGAATCTGTGTGCTTCCATTGAGCTGACTGGCGCTTTGTTTCTGGATTGAAAAATGGCATCCACGTCTCATCCATTGTCACAACCGACGAAAAGAAATTCCCATTCATGCTGTCATTGCGCGTCAACATTCCTTGGCAACATGCCACACGGGCAGCCGTGTGGTCGTCCGTCAGCATTCGTGGCACCCACCTGGATGACACTTTTCGCATTTTCAGGTCGTCATGCAGGATTGTGTGCACAGAACCCACAGAAATTCCAACTCTGGAGGTGATCTGTTCAACAGTCATTCGGCGATCCCCCAAAACAATTCTCTCCACTTTCTCGTTCATGTCGTCAGACCGGCTTGTGCGAGCCCGAGGTTGTTTCGGTTTGTTGTCACACGATGTTCTGCCTTCATTAAACTGTCGCACCCACAAACGCACTTTCAACACATCCATAACTCCATCACCACATGTCTCCTTCAACTGTCGATGAATTTCAATTGGTTTCACATCACGTAAATTCAGAAAACGAGTGATTGCACGCTGTTCAAGTAAGGAAAACGTCGCCATTTTAAGTATTTAAAACAGTTCTCATTCTCGCCGCTGGCGGTAAAATTCCATCTGCCGTATGGTGCTGCCATCTCTGGGACGTATTGACAATGAACGTGGCCTCATTTTAAAACAATGCGCATGTTTCTATTTCTTTCCACTCCAGAGAAAAAAAATCGGAGGCCTTAGAACTTGAATGCACCTCGTATAGACCGCAAAACTTTTCGTTCTGTCACTACAGGAGGGATAATTCTCGTGATAGTGCGCGAGCACTAGCACTATCCGGGACACATGCTGCATGGTCAGTTACAGCAATCGCAACCTCGTCAAGAACTTCCCCCGGGATAGGACGCCTTCCTCTTTCAGGTGCCATTCGAAGCTCACATGTATTTTCGACTTTCATTATCATCTTCTTTAAACCGTTTAATGACATTGGGCCACTCCTCGGACCTTTCAGTCGACGATACTCTCTCAATGGAGCAACGTAATTGCTGCCTTTTACATAAAACAGTTTCACTAACAGCGCTGGGTCTCTCTTGTCGATAGGCACACTGTTCTCTCACGTTATGGCTTGTTAAATGACGGCGTGGACGTTATACCCTCATACAAGCAGCGTACAGCGCCAGATATGCACCCGGCAGCTAAAATTGGAACTAATATTTTTCCAGTGTAAATCGGTTATGCATTAACGCATTAGCACATCTACCATGTTTCGCTGCCACGCGATAATTACAGCCCACAGTGGACCTCCGTGAGTAACTGCACTTTAATTATAATCACCAGATGCGCCGCATCTGGGAGTGATGACTGAAACTGCTCCTGCAGTACCTAGTGATAGCTATTCACCTTAGAAATCCGTAGAACGTATGAGTTGTGATAAACACAGTGGGATCAAAGCCTGTGGAACCTCATCTGAAGAGTGGTCACATTTTACGTGTTGTTGTTGTTGTCTTCTTCATTCCTAAGATTCATTCTTCATTCCTAAGATATGTTGGTTGCAGCTCTCTGTGTAACTATTGCAAGCTATATTCATCTGAATCTGCTTAATGTTTTCGAGACTTGGTCTCCCTCTAAAATTTTACTCCCGCCCCTCTCCCCCCACCCCCCCCCCCTCCCCACCACTTCCTTCCACTACCAAATTGACGATTCCTCGATCCATGAAGACGTGACCTACCAACCGATCTCTTCTTTCTGTCAAATTTTGCCTCAAATTGCTTTTTCCCCGGTCGCTTCAAAACGTCCTCATTAGTTACCCCATCGACCTATCTAATTTTCAGCATTCTTCTGTAGCACCAAATTTCAAAAGATTCTATTTTCTTCCTGTCTAAAATACTTATCCCCACATTTCAGTTCTGTACAAGGCTATACTACAAACAAATACTCGTACCTCCCCAAAAGACTTCCCACCACTTAAATTTATATTTGATGTTACTAAATGTCTGCTTTTGAAACACTCTTTGCTTGCTATTGCCACTCTGCATTTTACATACTCTCTAATTCGGTCAGCATCAGCGGTTTTGCTGCCCAGTTAACAAAATTCATTCTCGTCTTCTTATCTAATTCTACCACCACCACCTGATTTTGGTCGACTATGTTTCATTACCCATGTTTTACTTTTATTGAAGTTCATCTTATAATCTATTTTCAAAGCATTATCCACCCTGTTCAGCTGGTCTCGGAAGTCCTTTGTCGTCTTTGAAAGAATTACATTGTTATCGGCAAACCGCAAAGTTTTTGTTTCTTCTCGTTGAACTTTAATTCCCTTTAAACCTTTCCTGTAAATCTACAAATCCTACAAACTAAGTCTTGTAAGATAACTCGTAGGGCTGGACGGCTTCACGTGTTCCTACATTTTCCCGCAACCGAAACTAATATTCTCGGAGGTCGACTACTACCAGTTTTTCGAGTCTTCTGTATTTCGGTAATATTCATGCCTATCACTACCTGTTTCCTGGAAGCAGGGGCATACCAGTCTGGGGCAACCGGGACATCGCTTCGGGAACGAGGGGGGCCTGGCGTTCGGGAAAAAAAAGAGAAATTAAAATGTAAAAATTATTCAGTCAAGTAAAGTCTTTCACCACGTTAAAATAACAAAGCTGGTTCTAGAAATCATTCCAGCGTAAGGCTATGTGGATCTTTTACTCAACCTAAGCATGCATATGTTGCTGTGTTCTCTGCGACCATGTACTCGCAAACGAAGGTAGACGTACCACGCGGAGATCGTAGAAAGGGTATACGAGTCAACAGTCTGCAGTGAGGCACCTTGTCAGACACTTTCTGAAAATGTAGGAGTATACAATCAGCCTGTTTCCCTACGTACATGATTTGTAGGATATCGTGTGATAAAATGGCAAACTCAGTTCGCACCAGAGACGTTTTCTAAATCCGTGCTGATTTGTGGGCAAAAGCCTTTCTGGTTCAAGGAAATTTATTAGATTCGAACTCAGGATGTGTTCAAGAATTCTGCTACAAACCGATATTAGGGAAATGGGTCTGTAATTATGTGGGTCAGTTCTTACGTACAGGAGTCACTTGGGACTTTTCACTGGGCGAGAGATTCGCGATTAATGCAGGCTAAGTAAGCGAACAATGCCACAGAGTCTGTAAAACCGAATTAGACTCCATTTGGACCTGGCGACTTATTTTTTTTTTTCATATCTTTCAGGTGGTTCTCAACGCCAGGTTTGCCAGTCTCTATGTTCTACGCTCTGTAAAGGAGTATGGGACTCACCATCATCATCACGTTCTCCATGGACAGTGTTAGTTTCTATTTCGTATTTGCAGCGGCCGAATGACGGAGCACATTGTCTGGTGTTCTTGTGGCAGACTGGATAACTATTACTTTCGTAGCGAGCAACACAGATGTCGCGCAGGGACGTGCGGGGTCACCGGAGCTCGAACCCAGGAAGAAACGGCTGCCACAGAAATAATGGCGCGCACTGCACGGTTGTGCTGGCCCATGTGGCCGAGCGGTTCTAGGCGCTTCAGTCCGGAACCGCGGGCCTGCTGCGGTCGCAGGTTCGAATCCTGCCTCGGACATGGATGTGTGTGATGTCTTTAGGTTAGTTAGATTTAAGTAGTTCTAGGTCTAGGGGACTGATGACCTCAGACGTTAACTCCATAGTGCTCAGAGCCATTTGAACCATTTTCATTATAAATAGCATTTTATAAGTAATAAAAACTATCGGGTCACGTAAGTTCTGTGCTTTTATGTAACCAAAGCATTTACTTTTGATGCAAGTACAAATTCCTTGCACAAACGTAAAACATGTGTAATTATGATTGTTCCTTTGCACTCAATAGAACGTTCATCATCATGATCAAAGGCCGACTTGCTTGCCCATCCTTCACTACTCCGATGGAACCAATACCTCGCTGTTTGTCCTCCTCCCCAAAATGAAACAACCAACCCTTTCAAACTCGATCAGTTGGTTGTAGGAAGCACGAGAGCGTCGTTGTCGCATGGTTTCCTGCTTACTTCACACGTTTGCATCACACTGAGACATCTGTATGAGAGCATTCCCTATTAAAGAGTAGACACAAATGGCACCGAGCGAGGTGGCGCGGTGGTTCGCACACTGGACTCGCATTCGGGAGGACGACGGTTCAGACCCACATCCGCCCGCCTGATTTTAAAAATGTCCAAATGTGTGTGAATTCCTAAGGGACCAAACTGCTGAGGTCATCGGTCCCTAGACTTACACACTACTTAAACTAATTTATGGTAAGAGCAACACACACATCCATGCCCGAGGGAGGACTCGAACCTCCGGTGGGAGGGGCCGTGCAGTCCGTGATATGGACACTCTAACGGCGCGGCCACTCCGCGCGGCCACCTCATTTAGGTTTTCCATTATTTCCCCAAATCACTACAGGAAAATTCCCGGATGGTTCCTTTGTAAGGACACGGCCGACTTGCTTCCCCATCCTTCTCAAATCCGCTGGAACCGATAACCTCGCTGTTTGGCCCCCTCCCCATAAATCAAACAGCTAACCAACACATTTGGTACTCTGGTAGCTACGTCACCAAGCTGTCTGCTGGTAGACGACGTTTAAACTACACTACTGGCCATTAAAATTGCTACACCAAGAAGAAATGTAGATGATAAACGGGTATTAATTGGACAAATATATTATACTAGAACTAACATGTGATTACATTTTCATGCAATTTGGTTGCATAGATCCTTAGAAATCAGTACCCAGAACAACCACATCTGGCCGTAAGAACGGCCTTGATACGCCTGGGCATTGAGTCAAACAGAGCTTGGATGGCGTGTACAGGTACAGCTGCCCATGCACCTTCAAGACGATACCACAGATCATCAAGAGTAGTGACTGGAGTATTGTGACGAGTCAGTTCCTCGGCCACCATTGACCAGACGTTTTCAATTGGTGAGAGATCTGGGGAATGTGCTGGCCCGGGCAGCAGTCGAACATTTTCTGTTTCCAGAAAGCCCGGTACAGGATCTGCAACATACGGTCTTGCATTATCCTGCTGAAATGTGGGGTTTCGCAGGGATCGAATGAAGGGTAGAGCCACGGGTCGTAACATATCTGAAATGTAACGTCCACTGTTCAAAGTGCCGTCAATGCGAACAAGAGGTGACCGAGACGTGTAAGCAATGGCACCCCATACCATCACGCTGGGTGATACGCCAGTATGGCGATGAGGAATACACGCTTCCAATGAGCGTTCACCGTGATGTCGCCAAACACGGATGCGACCATCATGATGCTGTAAACAGAACCTGGATTCATGCTAAAAAATGACGTTTTGCCATTCGTGCACCCAGGTTCGTCGTTGAGTACACCATCGCAGGCGCTCCTGTCTGTCATGCAGCGTCAAGGGTAACCGCAGCCATGGTGTTCGAACCGATAGTCCATGCTGCTGCAAAAGTCGTCGAACTGTTGGTACAGATGGTTGTTCTGTTGACTCAGGAATGTAGACGTGGCTGCACGATCTGTTACAGCCATGCGGATAAGATGCCTGTCATCTCGACTGCTAGTGATACGAGGCCGTTGGGATCCAGCACGGCGTTCCATATTACCCTCCTGAACCCACCGATTCCATATTCTGCTAACAGTCATTGGATCTCGACCAACGCGAGCAGCAATGTCGCTATACGATAAACCGCAATCGCGATAGGCTACAATCCGACCTTTATCAAACTCGGAAACGCATTTCTCCTCCTTACTCGAGGCATCACAACAACGTTTCACCAGGTACAGCTGGTCAAGTGCTGTTTGTGTATGAGAAATCGGTTGGAAGCTTTCCTCATGTCAACACGTTGTAGGTGTCGCCACCGGCGCCAACCTTGTGTGAATGCTCTGAAAAGCTAATCATTTGCATATCACAGCATCTTCTTCCTGTCGGTTAAATTTCTCGTCTGTAGCACGTCATTTTCGTGGTGTAGCAATGTTAATGGCCAGTAGTGTACTTTTTTTATTTATTTATTTTTGCGGCTATGTACGAGTAGAGAAGAAAATTAGTGCCCAGAGCGAGATGTAGGTGAATAACGAGAAACAGCGTGACAAATAGAGATACTCCGTACAAGAATAAGCAAGGAAGAGTTGCAGTATACTAGAAATTGAAACACTGGCACTGTCATTGTGGTTCGCAGGTTTACCACTTGAGGGAGCTCCACCTGAAGCCAGCAGCCGCCTTGGCAGCCCGCTGGATGCGCTGTCGGCTGTCGGCCCCAAGGCCGAGCTGCGAGCTGTTTCTCGCCGGGCGCTCGACTGTAGATCCTGGTGGGCGGGGCGCGTTGGTGGCGGCAGGAAGCTTGTGGTGTGGTGTGGCAACGGGAAGGAAGTGCCGTGCCGCCTCAAGGACCGGAGCTGAGTCGAGCCGGCGCTGGGAAACACCGCTCCCCTATACCCTGCTCCTCGCCACAAACACTGCTTCGCTTTCCGCACTACGTAGTGGGCCGTATAACGTATTTACAGACGTCAACGAGAGCATTCCTACGAGCCCTGTACATTCGTCTCGAGTAGTGGTTGTGTTGTGTACATAGTTCCGCGTAGTCAGCACGCCCCGCTAAGCACAACAGCGCAGGCGCAGCGCTCGTCCGTCTCCGCACTACGAGATGGCGCTGTCTTAGAGACGCACCAAGTTCTGCTTCCGCCGATCAGCGTATTAATATGTAACGCAGCCAGTGAGATTGCTGCTAACGTAGAACCTTTTCTCCTTGCGGATCACACTCATGCAGTGATACCTGAACGCGCGAGGTATTATAACGAGTGTACAGACCTCCGATTAGTCAGACTGCATTTGTCTGCACCAGTCTACATTAGTCTGCACCAGTCTATAGTCAAGTTTCAGTGTGCGCCTAATAAGATTACCATATTCCTGTACATAGCCATGAAGATAAATGAATAGACACTTTGTCACGTATCAGAGATATGTGAGAATAAGATTAACGTACCAAGACCAAAGGAACTTCAGATTGTCAATCGTAAATAGCATCCAGAATCAAGTTACGTAATGTCTATGCTTTTTATTATTTTAATAAATGTGTGCGAAAATTAATCAAGTTCTGTTTAAAGTTGGTCACCATCAATCTGCTACTATAAGCGTACAAGTGGCATTTCTATCGTCTGACCTAACGGCAGAAGATAAACACGCCACGATAAGACCACGAGACATATTGCTGACACTCGCCTACTTCGTTAGAGCGACAAGTCAAATAATCTGATGGTGTGTGTACCGAAGATCTTACAGTACGCACACCACAGGTTGTCAAATTTTTTGTTCGAGAGCCAATATTGACATTGTGGAGCGGCATCTCAGGCCGCGTAAGCACCCATATTATTAACTGGTAAGCTGCATAAATTAGAATGTTACGAGCCGCCAACATACTAGCTACAGGAATGGCACGATACGTCGCCCCACCCCCTCCCCCAACTGCTGCTCGTTAAATGTTGGCGTCATTTGTTACACTTCGTGACTAATGGTCTTTGCCTGATTGCTGCCAACCTCAAATACCTAAAATTTGTGATACGACAATAGCGTGGTGAAGTGTCTGTTTTAATAACTTTGACTAATAATAGTGAAAAATGAAATGATCATATGGCGTTGATGGTCGAAAATACCCATCTGTGGAAGTTCGGCAGCGGAGTTGCAAATCGTTTCATTTGCCGCCACATTGGGAGACCTGCGTGACGATGATGATGAAGTGATGACGAGGACAACACAATACCCAGTTGCCGGGCGTAGAAGATCTCCTAACCGGCCGGAAATCGAACTCGGACCCGCTGCGTGGCAGACCCCCTGATCACTCAGTTAAGGGGACGCACCACTAACATTTCTTCTCATATTCAAATAGACTATCGAATATGACAAACCATCAAAAAATTAGCTAAATGATTTAAATGTCAATTTTCTTCTATTCATTGCTTTGTATTACATCTCAATTTAATTTCATATTCCTTGCTACATACATACATTATGTGATCAGAAGTGTCCGGAAATCCCCAAAAACATACATTTTTCATATTAGGGGCATTGTGCTGCCACCTACTGCTAGCTACTCCATATCAGCGACCTCAATAGTCATTAGACATCGTGAGAGAGCAAAATGGGACGCACCGCGGAACTCACGGACTTCGAACGTGATCCGGTGAATAGGTGTCGCTTGTGTCATACGTCTGTACGCGAGATTTCCACACTCCTAAACATCCCTAGGTCCACTGTTTCCGATGTGATACTGAAGTGGAAACGTGAAGGGACACGTATAGCACAAAAACGTACACACCGACCTCGCCTTGAAAAGGGTCGTAATGTGTAATAGGCAGACATCTATCCACACCATCACACAAGAATTCCAAATTACATCAGGATCCACTGCAAGTACTATGACACTTAGGAGAAAACTTGTATTTCATGGTCGAGCGGCTGCTCATAAGCCGGTAAATCTTAAACGATGCCTCGCTTGGTGTAACGAGCGTAAACATTGGACGACTGAACAGTGGAAAAGCGTTGTGTTGAGCGACGAATCACGGAACACAATGTGGCGATACGATGGCAGAGTGTGGACATGGCGAATGCCCGGTGAACGTCACCTGCCAGCGTGTGTAGTGCCAGCAGTAAAATTTGGATGCGGTGGTGTTATGGTGTGGTCGTGTTTTTCATGGAGGGGGCTTGCATCCCTTGAAGTTTTGCGTGGCACTATCACAGCACAGGCCTACATTGATGTTTTAAGCACCTTCTTGCTTCCCACTGTTGAAGAGCAAATCGGGGATAGACACTGCATCTTTCAACACGATCGAGCACCTGTTCATAATGCACAGTCTATGGCGGAGCGGTTACAGGACAATAACATCCCTGTAATGGACTGGCCTGCACAGAGTACTGACCTCAATCCAATAGAACACGGTTGGAATGTTTAGAAACGCCGACTTCGTGCCAGGTCTCTCCGACCGACATCGAAAACCTTCCAGCACCTGACTGAAGGTATGCCTGCGAGAGTGGAAGTTGTCATCAAGGCTAACGGTGGGCCAATAACATACTGAATCCCAGCATTACCGATGCAGGGTGCCATGAATTTTAAGTCATTTTCAGCCAGGTGTCCGGACACTTTTGATCACGTAGTGTATACTGCATCTGATGATGATTAGATTCTTCACGAATCCCTGTTATTTCTCTGTCGAAATTTATACCATAGCATCCTATAAGCCCTCAACGACTGCTCTCGTTACCCCTCTGCCCTTGAGGCTTACTTTACTTGCCTTACAGCCGGTTTCCCTAACGGCAATAAAAATTAAGTACATCTTAAAACATTACTGCCCCTGGCATTATGTTTGTTCGTTACTGAGCAGCAAAACTACAATCTTAAGGGGTGAATGGTGGGCTCCATGTGGTTCCCAAGTCGTGCAGCGACCGTAAACCATAAAATTACCAAATATGCAGCAACCAGTCGCAAAATCATGTTTTATTTATTCACTTTTGCAAATCGATTTCAACTGATTAACAGGCATCATCGGTGCTTTCAGCCAATATGTGCCCTCAGTAGTAATACTCTCTTAAGCAGAGGTCAAACATAAACTTGACTTTATGGTGCTCTTAACTTTAGTCGTTGTTTTTGTGTTCCGCTGTTAGTTACTAGCTGCATGCTGTCTAATTATAAAATGCAGTTGAGAACCGCGGGCCCCAAAAATACTTGATTCGGGCTGCATGCTGCTCGCGGGCTGCGGTTTGACGACCACTGGCCTAGAGGCATGCTCCTCTACCTGACACACCGTACCATCAACCCACACATATTATAAACATGGATGATCACATGTCTTCCTGAACCACTCTATCGATTTCAACCAAATGTGGTACACACATCACTTACCGTCTGGAAAGAATCACTGCGTGGGTAAGAATCTCCTACCTATCAAAGGAGTGCGTGCGGGCGTGGAAAAGAAGTGCAAACTACTAACCAACCTAAAAACGTACGACTTGTAATAGCCATAATTACTAGTCTGTAAAAGACGTTAATACTAATTTAATTTTGTTCAGTAGACCGCCCTCAGTCACCAATAGAGAACACTCGCACTTATACCCGTTACACCCTGTATTTGTGAAATGTATGTGAATATGCATATGTGAGCAAAGCTGAGCAAAAAATTCCACCTGAACCCTTGAAATACCATTACTTTAGACATACAGTATTCAAGAAAGGGAGCATTTAGTGACTCTACGAAGTTTAAACTTAATTTAAAACCTTCACGTTTCACGAAACTTCATCTCCCTTACACCCCCGTCCGCCAGCCCCCTCACACGGTCATAAAATTATGATAGGAAAGCAGTTTATCTCTTACTACACTTCCGCAGCTCATCCGGTAAAACTGTCGCACCATACCTAACATTTTAATTGATTACTTTATTACTACTAACTTTATTCGCAATACATGTTGCAAACAGTACTCACATGTATCACTAAATGTACCTCCAAAAATACACTACTGGCCATTAAAATTGCTACACCAAGAGGAAATGCACATGATAAACGGGTATTCATTGGACAAATATATTATATTAGAACTGACATGTCATTACATTTTCACGCAATTTCGGTGCATAGATCCTGAGAAATCAGTACCCAGAACAAACACCTCTGACCGTAATAACGGCCTTGATACGCCTGGGCATTGAGTCAAACAGAGCTTGGATGGCGTGTACAGGTACAGCTGCCCATGCACCTTCAACACGATACCACAGTTCATCAAGAGTAGTGACTGGTGTATTGTGACGAGCCAGTTGCTCAGCCACCACTGACCAGACGTTTCCAATTGGTGGGAGATCTGGAGAATGTGCTGGCCCGGGCAGCAGTCGAACATTTTCTGTATCCAGAAAGCCCCGTACAGGATCTGCAACATGCGGTCGTGCATTATCCTGCTGAAATGTAGGGTTTCGCAGGGATCGAATGAAGGGTACACCCACGGGTCGTAACACATCTGAAATGTAACGTCCACTGTTCAAAGTGCCGTCAATGCGAACAAGAGGTGACCGAGACGTGTAACCAATGGCATCCCATACCATCACGACGGGTGATACGCCAGTATGGCGATGAGGAATACACGCTTCCAACGTGCGTTCACCGCGATAAGGGCAAACACGGATGCGACCATCACGATGCTGTAAACAGAACCTGGATTCATCCGAGAAATGACGTTTTGCCATTCGTGCACCCAGTTTCGTCGTTGAGTACACCGTCGCAGGCGCTCCTGTCTGTGATGCAGCGTCGTCGAACTGTTCGTGCAGATCGTTGTCGTCTTGCAAACGTCCCCATCTGTTGACTCAGGGATCGAGACGTGGCCGCACGATCCGTTACAGCCATGCGGATAAGATGCTTGTCATCTCGACTGCTAGTCATACGAGGCCGTTGGGATCCAGCACGGCGTTCCGTATTACCCTCCTGAACCCACCGATTCCATATTCTGCTAACAGTCATTGGATCTCGACCAACGCGAGCAGCAATGTCGCGATACGATAAACTGCAATCGCGATAGGCTACAATTCGACCTTCATTAAAGTCGGAAACGTGATGGTACGCATTTCTCCTCGTTACACGAGGCTTCACAACAACGTTTTATTAGGCAACGCCGGTCAACTGTTGTTTGTGTACGAGAAATCGGTTGGAAACTTTCCTCATGTCATCACTTTGTAGGTGTCGCCACCGGCGCCAACCTTGTGTGAAAGCTCTGAAAAGCTAATCGTTTGCATATCACAGCGTCTCCTTCCTGTCGGTTGTATTTCTCGTCTGTAGCACGTCATGTTCGCGGTGTTGCAGCTTTAATGGCCAGTAGTGTACGTCACTGTACGACATGTAGTTCAGGAGATAAGACGTCATAAACATTGAGCTGCAGGAAAACGAAATTGTAGAGAAAATTTCGCTAGAGATACAGGTGAAACATGTGTAAAATCATGTCTGAAATATGTTAAATACAGTGTGCAAGTGCAGATATTTTTATATGTGGTACATTAACATGTACGAACATCAGAGTGTTAATTGTCTTTTCTCTGCATTGAATAGTCTTCCCACAAACACGTCACATACCTTAGAACTTGATTTTTCTGTATTGTCTAATTGCACCACTAAGAACAGAACGACCGTTTTGTGTCCACGCATCCAGACTTCAGAACTTCACCTGCTGCCCAGAGGAACATAAGCATTAATAGCTTGTTCTTGTCACACATATTTGAAGGTACTAACCAACCTAAAAACGTACAATTTGTTATAGCTCTAATTATTAGACACCAAATGACGTTAATATTGGTGTAATACGTCGAACAATTATATATAGTGATAATGCGGTCAACAGCCCGGAAGAATATTATTGACAGTGATGTAGTATTGTTCACTACACTGTCCTCAGTCACCAACAGAAATATTGCATTTATATTCGTTACATTCTGTGTACGTGAAATATACAGGGTGACAACTATTGAACTGCAAGGGAAAAAAACGTAAATTAGTTACAAGCTACGGCGTGCACACACTTTATTCAACATGTAAACGTCACTAAAGATGTTCGGATTTAGGTTATGCCATGTTCGATATGGCTACCATCATTGTCGATGATGTAACGCAGAGGAATAGCGAAATTCTGCCTGACCCGCAGAAGTGTCGGAGTAGCGACGCTGTCGATGACCTCCTGAACGGCTCATTTCAGCTCAGCACTGGTTTTTGGGTTATTGCTGTACACCTTGTCTTTCATATAGCTCCACAAAAAGGAATCGCACGTGTTCAGATCCGGAGAATATGGTGGCCGATCAGCGCCCATGCCAGTGGCCTCTGGGTAACACAGAGCCAGAATGCGGATCCCCAAATGCTCCTCCAGGACATCAAACATTCTCCTGCTTCGATGGCGTCGAGATCGGTCATCCATTAACCACATCTTGTCGAATTCAGGGTCACTTTGAGTAATGGGGATGAAATCATCTTCAAAACCATCACGTACCGTTTGGCAGCCACCGTTCCATCAATGAATATCGCACTGATTATTCCGTGGCTGCACACCACACAGGCACCCGTTGAGGATGAAGAAGACACTTTTCGTTCACGAAATGCGGATTCTCAATCCCCCAAATGCACAAATTTTGTTTATTGATGAATCCATTCAAATGAAAGTGAGCTTCGTCGCTAAGCCAAACTATGCATCCGAATACTAATTCCCATCATACCCCTCGGCGGACCGTTCAAGAGTTATGTCGCGTTTATTTCATATCGTTCAATAATTGTAACCCTGTATGTGACTTGTGCATTTGTGAGCAAAACTACGCAAAAGTTCCACCTAAACCCCTGGATCGTTTTCAGTCAAACTTGCTACACATTTTACTTACTACCTGGAAAGAATTACTGTGGGGATAGGAATCAGCAGCCTCCTGTTGGGTTGGGTGTGATAACGTGAAGAGATAACGTGGTGAGGAACAGAGAGACAGAGTGGGGGAAGCAGGAGATAAATGAAGAGGCAGAAAGAGGGGCAAGAGGAGATTCATAGAGAGGGGGAGGGTGTTAGAGGACATGGACAGAAACAGAGAGGGAGAAGGAGATGAACAGAGTGGAGGTGGGGGAGATGGAGTGAGGAAGCTAAGAGGAGGAGACATAATGAGATAGGTGGAGTAGGAGATGGGCACAGAGGTGGGGGAGGGAGAGACAGAGAGAAAATTGGCAAGGAGGAGACAGAGTGGATGAGGAGGAGATTTAGAGGACAGTAGTAGATAGAGGGGCATGAGGAGTTGGACAAAGGGGAAGGAGCAGGTTGAGTGGAGTGAAGCAGATGGACAGAGAGAGGGGCAAGAGGACATGGAGAGAGAGAGTGAGGGCTGGAGGAGTGGACATAAAGAGGTGGCGAGAAGGCAATGAACAGAGAGGGAAGTGAAGCAAACAAAACAGAGAGGGGCAAAGAGAATATGGACTAATAAAACTGGGTTAAATACATACCTGACGCCGGCCGCTGTGACCGAGCGGTTCTAGGCGCTTCAGTCCGGAGCCGCGCTGCTGCTACGGTCGCAGGTTCGAATCCTGCCTCGGGCAGGACACGTGTGTGATGTCCTTAGGTTAGTTAGGTTTAAGTAGTTCTAGGTCTAGGGGATTGATGACCTCAGATGTTAAGTCCCATAGTGCATAGAGCCATTTTGAACATGCCTGGCCAACACTGGATAGTATTTACTGGATGATCAAAAAGTCACTATAAATTTGAAAACTGAATAAATCACGGAATAATGTAGATAGAGAGGTACAAATTGACACACATGCTTAGAATGACATGGGGTTCTATTAGAACAAAAAAAAATTTCAAAAAATGTCCGACAGGTGGCGCTTCATCTGATCAGAATAGCAATAATTAGCATAACAAAGTAAGACAAAGCAAAGATGATGTTCTTTAGAGGAAATGCTCAATATGTCCACCATCATTCCTCAACAATAGCTGTAGTCGAGCAATAATGTTGTGAACAGCACTGTAAAGCATATCCGGAGTTATGGTGAGGCATTGGCGTCGGATGTTGTCTTTCAGCATCCCTAGAGATGTCGGTCGATCACGATACACTTGCGACTTCAGGTAACCCCAAAGCCAATAATCGCACGGACTGAGGTCTGAGTACCTGGGAGGCCAAGCATGACGAAAGTGGCGGCTGAGCACACGATCATCACCAAACGACGCGCGCAAGAGATCTTTCACGCGTCTAGCAATATAGGGTGGAGCGCCATCCTGCATAAACATCGTACGTTGCAGCAGGTGTTTATCAGCCAGGCTGGGGATGATGCGATTCTGTAACATATCGGCGTACCTCTCACCCGTCACGGTAGCAGTTTTGCTGTCCAGCGCCATCTGTCGAACATTTTGTGAACTTCGTTTTTCCTTTGTTCTAATAAAACCCCATTTCTTTCCAAGAATGTATGTCAATTTTTACCTCTCTATCTACATTATTCCATGATTTAATAAGTTTTCAAATTTATACTGACTTTTTGATCACCCGGTACACAAAATAAAGAAACGTCTGACAAATACATGTTTACATGGTGCCACTGATGCGTCAGACGACATTGTATTATATATATATGTGGACTCAAATAATAGGTATTGGAAGATTAAGTGATACTATTCGAGACAAATACAAACAGTAAGTGGTGGACGAAACAGGAAATGAAGTATTTGGAGGGGAACTTAGAAAATATTTAGAAAATAAAGCCACTCCTCTAAGAGAACACCGGACTGTATGTGATAGTGGTGGAGTGAATATGACCGAGGATTCTCTGAGTCAAGAATTAACTTCTAGACAGAGAATGACCAGAAACAGTGGATATGTGACCAAAAACATGGCAGCTACGACAGAATCAGTAACATGAATGAGAACTTGTAGGCGACTTATATGGGTCTCCCAGCAAGAACAGGTTACAGGGGGAAAAAGGGAGGGGGGTGGGGTGGATCCATTAAGTCCCATTGGTTGAGCCCATTGGGATTGTGGACCAACACATCAGTTCACCTGTGGCCACATCTCATTGTTTTGGGGTGGTATGGACTTCTAGAGACCTAGAACATTATCACCACCAATCAAGGACTCACCCACATAGAAGTAAGTAACGCTAGTGCAGATCAAAGATGCAGAATTCTGCGACAGGAGCTTCCTGAAGAACGTAATTCCCTTAATCTTGAAGTACGAACTGATAGTAAGCCTTCTGTTGCAATGGCAATGGAGATGATCAACAAATGTAATATCATGGTTGAAGAGTTTTGGATGGTTCTTCCATTTTTATGTTATATTAGCTGACAAATCCAGCATTGTCCAGGATTCCATTTTGCCAATTTTCTATTAGAAACGAAAACAATAAATGAACTCTGTTTGTAATGTAATATCGTAAAAATTTCACTTCTATGTATTTGTGAAAACACCTTTTAAATTATGAAACAACTATACAAAGAAATATGCATAATGTACAATAACTGTTTAGTATAGAATTTTGCCGTTTGGGTATGGTTAAGGATTGTGATTGCTGTGTTCAGACGCGATCTGAGTTGCTGACCCTTCGCTCACAGCGCCAGATGGTGTTGCCTTTGCTCACATAGCTTGAGGCTGTTGCCAATGGACATCAATGTGTGGGACCAGACGTGTAGATATGAAGGCTGTCCAGCACGTCCCATGTATTCCCCAATCGCTCCACTACCGTGGCTGCCCTAGACAACTCAGGATAATCCTTCACCTGTGGTCGTGTGGGAGGTCGTTCAAAGGTGTGGCAAGCAGTGAAAGACTTTCTGTGGAGCTGATTGGGGGGGGGGGGGGGGGGAGAGGGGGAGGGCCTCCGCAGTTCGTCAGTGAACAAGTTCCAGGCACTATCTGTGGCTCACCAACTCCCTGAGCCAGATGCTAACGCTCATCCTGTTCCAGAGAAAGCCTCTCAGCCCACAATCTGGGCTTTCAAGGACGCTGGTGTTACTGGTAGTTGGGAGCTCCAATGTTAGGCGCATAGTGGGACCCCTTAGGGATATAGCTGTAAAGGAGGGTAAGGAATCCAATGTGCACTTTGTGTGCATACCCAGAGCAGTCATTCGAGATGTGGAAAGGCTCATCCTGGATGCAATGTAGTAAATTGTATGACATGTTTGTGGGAAGACTGATGGATGCAGAGAGAAAAAACAGCTAATACACTGAAGTAGGTATATATTAAGGTACCAATTCTCAAAGTATATCTACCAATACTCCTAACACCATGTGTTTCTGTCTTTTTATCAAACTGGACATAGTAGTGTCATGGCTCTCTTTCTCAGGATGCTGTTCATATAGCATGTAAGATGGCACGCTGAAACAAAATGCCTCCGATTTTTTAAATTCTGTTTTCAATGTCGGTTCAGGTATTGCATGTCAAGCTTATCACTCGATTTACCTTCCCGCTTTTCTGACGCAATCGTCTGCCGCTAGAGGTCCCCAAATTGTAGCGAGTAACACGGCGCTGAGCAACGTAACTATATTGGTGCGTGACAAACAGCGTGCTATAATCGAGTTTCTAACGTGCCTCCAATTTACTTCCATAGAAGAATCAAAGCTGTGTACGGCGATGATTGAACCGTATTGTGTAACGTTTGTTTTTCGTGCTCGTTATGAAGAAAACGGTGGTGCTAACTGCAGCGTGTGTGATAGCACTCGGAGTGGACGACCGCGTACGACAACCGACGAGAATCAGGTTGATGAACTCATCAGAGAAAATTGTCGGATAGCACAGACACAGCTCTCACGTGCAAACAGCATATCACGAGAGCATATACAGGCCATCACTGCAGAAATGCGGTACTAAAAACTGTGTGCACGGTGAGTGCCTCAAATGCCCACCCCTGAAGTGACAAGGAGTAGACTGGGCAACAGTCAACAATTCATTTTGTGTTTTAAGCGAGAGGGTGATGGGGACACTTGACAGCGTTGTGATAGGTGATGGAAGCTGCATCCACCATTTTGAACCCGAAAACAAGAGAGCGTCAATGGAGTTCAACCACAAAAGATCACCAACGTCAAAAAAGTTCAAACTGATGCCATCAGCCGGCAAAAACATGTTCAGAGAGTTCCGGTATGTTGAAGGTGTGGTGCATATGGAATTTATGCCTTTCAAACTGATGCCATCAGCCGGCAAAAACATGTTCAGAGAGTTCCGGTATGTTGAAAGTGTGGTGCATATGGAATTTATGCCTAAAGCCACAATCATAAACTCTGCAAGCTACAGCGAAACCCTCAGAAAACCAAAAGCGCGAGTTAAAAAAGTTCGTCCACGTATAGAGCAACCTCTCCTTCAGCATGACATCGCCAGGCCACACACGACCAGTGCGACATCTGCAACAATCCGGGGCCTCACGTTCACTGTCATCGATCATCCTTCATAAAGACCCGATTTGGACACATCCGAGTTTCACCTGTTTCCAAAAGTTAAAGAATACACTCAAAGACTTCGGTTTGATAGTGATGAAGCGGTATAAGCGTAGATTAGATTGTGGCTTCTTCAACAAACTCAAACGTTCTTCAGTGACGGTACCAACAAACTGATATCCAGTTGGGAGAAATGTATTAGTCGTCAGTGTGACTATGTTGAGAAGTTAATATGTAAAATGAAGAATAAAGACGTAGAATATTAGCAAATTTTGTAATATTTAAAAAAAATTACAGCACTCATTTATAAAAAATTGGAGGCATTACTTTTCAATACACCCTCATATTTAAATTTGGCAGCCTGATGAAGTACTTACGTTAGTACGGTCATAGCAACCTCGTGATACTTTTCACGCCCTTTTTAAAAAATCACGTAAGCACATAAATTTTTAAATATTTCTGTTCATTTACTATGTAATTATCCTTTATTTATTAAATGCAATATTCTTTCACCAGAATTTTTGTCTGTTGGAGCGAGAATTTTACTAAATATGTCGTATAAAGCTGCACATATCTGTAGAGCGACTTTGTGACAGTTGCATTTCTAGTTAACCAGCTGATATACAATGAGCCGACAAAAGTCTTGGAATAGCGATGGAACGTATACAGATTGGGGTTGTATTGTGTATACAATGTATAAAAGGTCAGTGCACTGGCGGAGCTGTCATTTGTACTCAGGTGATTCGTGTGGAAAGGTTTCCGACGTTATTATGGACGGACGACAGTAATTAACAGGTGGAATGGTAGTTGGAGCTAGACGCACGGGACATTCCATTTCGGAAATCGTTAGGAGACTGAACATTCCGAGATCCACAGTGTCACGCGTGTGCCGAGAATACTACATTCCAGGAATTACCTCTCACCGCGGACAACAAGTGGCCGCCGGCTTCACTTAACGACCGAGAGCAGCGGCGTTTGCGAAGAGTTATCAGTGCTAACAGACAAGCAACAGTGTGAGAAATAAATGCAGAAATCAATGTGGGACGTACGACGAACGTATCCGTTAGCACAGTGCGACGTAATTTGGCGTCAATGGGCTGTGGCAGCAGACCCACCTGGGTAGCCGAGAGCGCTAACGCGCTGCTTGCTGGACTCGGGTAGACGTGCCGGCCCTGGATCGACTCCGCTCGGCGGATTAACGACGAGGGCCGATGTGGCGGCCAGCCTGGATGTGGTTTTTATGCGGTTTTCCACATCGCGCTAGGCGAATACCGGGCTGGTCCCCATGTTCCGCCTCAGTTACACGGCTCGCAGACATCTGAACACTTTTCGCACTATTCCATGGATTACACTCGACGCAGACACTAATTCCGTCCTGGGGGGTGCAGGGTGGCGGCAGGAAGGGCATCCGGCCACCCCTTAACCATTAACATGCCAAATCCGATTAACGATGGCTGACCTGCGTAACTGCGGGACACAGGCTCAGTTGATAGATAGGGCTATGGCAGACGACCGATACGAGTGTCTAGGTAATAGCGCGCCTCTCCTGTGCTTGTGACCATATAGGTTGGATCCTAGACGACTGGAAAATTGTGGCCTTGTCAGGTGAGTCCCGGTTTCAGTTAGTAAGAGCTGATGGTAGGGACCGAGTGTGCGCCAAGCCCACGAAGCCATTTACCCAAGTTGTCTACAAAGCTCTGTGCAAGCCAATAGTGACTCCATAATGGTGTGGGCTGTGTTCACATGGAAAGGACTGCGTCCTCTAGCTCAAATGAACCGGTCATTGACTGGAAATCGTTATGGACTTAATGTACCCAAACAACAATGGCATTTTTATGGATGACAATGGCTACAATTGTTCGCAACAATTCTGGACAATGCAAGAGAATGATTTGGTCGCCCTCATCGTGCCACATGAATCCCATCTAACATTTACGGGACATAATGCAGAGGTCAGTTCGTGCAAAATATATCGCACCGGCAACGGCTGTAGAGGTAGCATGGCTCTATATTTCTGATATGGCGACTTCCAAAGACTTAAAGGAATCCATGCCACCTCGGCTGCCGCACTACACCGGGCAAAAGGAGGTCCGACACGATGTTAGGTGGTATCCCAAGACGTTTGTCACCTCACTGTATTTAGGACTTGTTCGAAAGTGGCAACTGTGAAGGTCTTGTTTGGGACAGATAACTGCATACAATGTAACTTAAGACAGCTTGTTGAGAGAGAATACCATAAATAACCTTTGTTAAGAAATTAGTGACAACTCTGTGATGCAACCGAAGAGAAGCAGCATTCCAAACAAAGAACAGTAACAAACCTCAAAACGTAGCCGTTTCAGCAACATGAAAAATATTTCGTTTGCCTCTTTGCTATAGGGAATTTATTCTACAAATTTCTGTCTCATTTTGTGTCAGATGTCATATTTTGGTGTCGGTCACCTCCAGATGTTTCCCACTGTCTCCATGACATTAACAAGTGCGGCATAAATCCGCATTTTACTTCTGGATAATGTCCGCCTTCATATACCACCACCACATAGTTCCTCACGACCTTGTCTTCTTCCTTGAAATCCACTACTTCCTCCGCATCAGCCTCAGAGTACGAAAGTTTAAACAGACTGTAATATGATTTAGCATACAATACACGGTCTTTAGTACGTTCATTGGAGCTGCAAGTGATGCGATGAGCTACTTTCTTTTTTAACTCCACACCTGTGTCAATTGAGGTTGGGTTCGGCCCATTTGAAAACTGCGTAGTAGCACAGTGCTGATGTACTCCGCAGATCAATGACATAAATGCTCTTTGCAGGAGTGGCATTGACTCCTTCTTAATATCTGCTTTCTCGCCGTCATGTTGGCACTTTTTTTTAGCTAGGTGCTCTATGGGGCTGTCAGTTCATTATCTCCTTGATTAAAGTGACAGCATAACCTAGTTAAGAACTCCTTTCTGCGCTTTGGATTAATTGTGCATTTCTTAAATGCTGCAGATTTTGACCATTATTTTCTTCAACTTTCCCTGCGAGTTTCTTTACCAAAGTTTGGTACCCCTGTTAAGCTATTGTTGCACACCTTATACCATCTGAAGACTCTTTCCAATCAGTCAAGATTGCTTTCCACTGTCGGAAAACGCCACATCCAATGGCTGCATTGTAGCATTTGGTGGCAAAGCTATGAAACTGATGTTATGCTCCTGGCACTGTCGAATAACACCTGTGTTCATGTGGGAGCTCAGATCATTGCCAGTTAACACATTTGTTCCATCTTACCTTGTCAGGATAGGAAGCAACAAGGCCATAACAAAAATCTTCAAATATGCAGTAATCAAACCATCCTGGTGAAGTGCTGTTGTACCTAGCATCCAAAGGGCCACCTTCAGTAAACGTGTTGCAAAATGTTTAGACTTGTACTTAATGTAAACACAGCAAACTTCAAATGGTTCAAATGCCTCTAAGCACTATGGGACAACACCCTGAGGTCATCAGTACCTTAGATTTAGAACTACTTAAACCTAACTAATTTAAGGAGATCACACACATCCATGCCCGAGGCAGGATTCGAACCTGCGACCGTAGCAGCAGCGCGGTTCCGGACTGAAGCGCCTACAACCGCTCGGCCACAGCGGCCGGCCACAGCAAACTAAGGATCAGCATTCCCACATAACATAATGCAAGTACAGGTCTTGCTGGCATTTCTTGCTTTCTCAGTATATTTTGGGCCGCTCTTTGTAATGATTTTAATGGATGCAGGATCATTTACAAGATTAGTCTCGTCGTAGTTCCAGACACTGGAACTTGGATCGCCTTCAAATTAAAGATAGAGATGACCAACTGTTTACTACATTTTCATCAACAGCTACCCTAGCAATTGATATGTTCTGAGAAAATTGCTGTGTCATAAATGCGTTTAGCCATTCGCTTCCAGGAAAATAATTTCTAAAAACGTCGGCTTTTCTTCGACTACGTTCAAGACATGTCTTCTCAATACACCTCAGATCAAATCCTGTGACAGGAAACCATAATCATCATTAAACCATGAGAAACAAACATTTCCTCATCAGTTTTAGAAAATGTGGTAGGACGACCTTGAATCAAGGGACGTTTATTATTATTTTCGTCCGTAGTGTGTTTCTGTGTCGGCCATACATGAAAAAAATGAAATACTGAAGTTATAAATCAGTTCATAAACTAAAATCATAACCGCAACTTACTTCTCAACTGCATTCCGAATAGATAACTTTGATGATTTAATCACAGTAAGTGCTTCCTGCAAAGTTTCTTTTGTATAACTGCGATATTGACGTGAACCGATTCTTCTTCCGACTTTGGAACCATTTTGTAATCTAAATGTGAGAAGGAAGCCAGAAATATAGCTAAATCCAAAAATAACTTTGATTTGTTGTATCACATGATAACTCTGTAACAGCGCCGTTGTGTCACATTGATGTACCCTGTTCCTTCACATTTTCAGTACCGTGTATCCATGAGAATCTTAAGGAAAAAATGCACTGCTGCTGAGATTTTTAATATAGATGGTCTCAGTATACGACAGTTTCAACTCACCTCCACTATACTGTTCTGCTTGCTTCTCTGCCACGAAAGCAAAGTTTCAGCAGAACACAGTTTAGGGTCTTTAGCGGTGATAAACAATGTCTTTGTGATACCACTGTAGAAGATACTCAGGTAGTTTCCAGCTGCTTTAGGAGATGACAGGACTCGTCATGCATGTAGGCCATAGAACCTTGGAGTTTGAAGTATCACGGAATATCTGCGTGATTTAAATACATCGAGCACAACACAGGTGTAACAAAGTTTCACCATCTGTCACAAAGTTGCTATGGTGTACGGTAAGCAAAGACGTAATTTTGCCAATGAATATTCGGTGTCCAGCGACAGTCCTTTCATAACTGTTTCCATTGTGTTGATTGAAAGTTTAAGTTTCCATTATTTATCTGTCCAGGATAGATTTGCATCTATGGCATAAGAGTGCGATGTTGATAACTTTTCTACTAACACTATTATTCTTGATCGATTACTTGCTAATGGCCGGTGTCTTTCTATGTGCTAAATAAGAAAAACATTATTTGCAGAAAAATATCATTTCCCCTCAAACTCAAAAACGTATACCCTGCTCTTGCATTCCAACCTGGAGAACATGTATATACACACATATAACGTTCATTTCCGCTGATAGAAGTTCCGACAGTAGTTTCAATAAATGTGTAATACATCATGTACAGTATCCCAAAGACAGATCATTGACTAGTACCCATCTCAATGTGAGGACAGTAACTAATTTGGAATGCAGAAGAAATAAAACATTTTATTTTTAAAAGTTAAAGAATAATATGCAACGACATCACAGTCGACCGACGGCGATCTTCTTGCGATTTCTGACTCAACCGGTGCGTTCATATAACGGCAATCTCCACGGATCTGCAACAGATGAACTAAACTCGACCGCGTCGTTTGGTGGACCATGGAAAACAGAAAAACATAAAAGAGGGATCCAATCATACATTTTACAAAGTGATGCTTACACAAAATGCAAGTTCTTCGCTCCAAGTATCGTATTCCTGAAGCGACAGAAATAAGAGATCTGTGATATTACTCTGTATTAGTTAAATGTGACAGCGGTTGCTTAACGCACTTTTAAATATTAGTTATACAGTGACCCAACCGTTCACAACAACTTTCCCAAATAGTTGATGTTACCAAAGACAAGTGACCAGTTTATAGTGCACATATGCACGGACGTTCCTTTTACAAACTGCATGGTGGTGTTTACCCCTAAGGGACAGACATATTTGCACAGGTATTTCCACAGAGATTTTCAGTTTCGTTGTTGCTACGTCTAATTGGTGTCAGCGAAGAAAAACATTGCTCATCACGTTTTGCATGTGTCGCCCAGACTTAAAGATAATCTTCGGTTTGAATAAGATACTCTAGGGATTCCAGCCGCATGAAGAGGTTCAAATGTCACAAACTACCGATCAAGCACTCCCTGGCTGCTGTCCAATATAACGATTTCTGATGGGCTGCTGGTAAGCTGGCTGTGACTTCACTGGTGTTCACCGCTTCGCCTTATATGTGCATACTTTGACTTCATGTTTGATATCCTCGCTTCAGTCACACGATCACTGGATTCCACTCCGAGCTGAGCTGCATTTCGTCGTCTCTATTAAAAGCGTTGCGAGTGATTTCCATTCCGATGGTGTCTAATTACACTGTACCAGAAGCTGTCAGTACGAGCCACAACGAAGGTTCCATTAGATTTGATCTGGTAACCGTTTTCTAGAGCAAGTGCAGCTAAAGCGGATTTTTCAGGCTACCGTATCGATAAAATCTCTCATGCTTCTTCCATTGTTCTACGGTGCAGACTGTCTGTCCCACGTAAGAATAGCCACATCTGCAAGTACCTTGTAGCCCCAGATGGTTAGAGACTTGCCGCATCTTGGCGGATTTCTGACGAGGGTCTGAAGATCTGCTTTAGCTGAGCATGCTCTAGAAAACAGTCACTGGATCAAATTTGACGAAACTTCTGCCACGCCTCGCACTAACGGCCTGTGAAACTGTGTAATTAAAGAAGCATGGGGTCCAGCGATCGCAAGGCTGAAGCGGACGCATTGAACGCAGAGTCAATGTACACTCCTGGAAATTGAAATAAGAACACCGTGAATTCATTGTCCCAGGAAGGGGAAACTTTATTGACACATTCCTGGGGTCAGATACATCACATGATCACACTGACAGAACCACAGGCACATAGACACAGGCAACAGAGCATGCACAATGTCGGCACTAGTACAGTGTATATCCACCTTTCGCAGCAATGCAGGCTGCTATTCTCCCATGGAGACGATCGTAAAGATGCTGGATGTAGTCCTGTGGAACGGCTTGCCATGCCATTTCCACCTGGCACCTCAGTTGGACCAGCGTTCGTGCTGGACGTGCAGACCGCGTGAGACGACGCTTCATCCAGTCCCAAACATGCTCAATGGGGGACAGATCCGGAGATCTTGCTGGCCAGGGTAGTTGACTTACACCTTCTAGAGCACGTTGGGTGGCACGGGATACATGCGGACGTGCATTGTCCTGTTGGAACAGCAAGTTCCCTTGCCGGTCTAGGAATGGTAGAACGATGGGTTCGATGACGGTTTGGATGTACCGTGCACTATTCAGTGTCCCCTCGACGATCACCAGTGGTGTACGGCCAGTGTAGGAGATCGCTCCCCACACCATGATGCCGGGTGTTGGCCCTGTGTGCCTCGGTCGTATGCAGTCCTGATTGTGGCGCTCACCTGCACGGCGCCAAACACGCATACGACCATCATTGGCACCAAGGCAGAAGCGACTCTCATCGCTGAAGACGACACGTCTCCATTCGTCCCTCCATTCACGCCTGTCGCGACACCACTGGAGGCGGGCTGCACGATGTTGGGGCGTGAGCGGAAGACGGCCTAACGGTGTGCGGGACCGTAGCCCAGCTTCATGGAGACGGTTGCGAATGGTCCTCGCCGATACCCCAGGAGCAAGTGTCCCTAATTTGCTGGGAAGTGGCGGTGCGGTCCCCTACGGCACTGTGTAGGATCCTACGGTCTTGGCGTGCATCCGTGCGTCGCTGCGGTCCGGTCCCAGGTCGACGGGCACGTGCACCTTCCGCCGACCACTGGCGACAACATCGATGTACTGTGGAGACCTCACGCCCCACGTGTTGAGCAATTCGGCGGTACGTCCACCCGGCCTCCCGCATGCCCACTATACGCCCTCGCTCAAAGTCCAT